>NC_035434.2:157537829-158164472 GCF_002127325.2 Helianthus annuus | reverse complement strand
ATTACCCTCATAAAAGAAAACTACTGCCCTCAGCACGAGGTTGAGAAGATTGAGGCTGATTTTGTCTCACTAGTGATGACAAACCTGGATTGTCAAGCTTATCTGACAAGCTTTAACACTATGTCACGCCTGGTGCCATATCTTGTGACACCAGAACCAGAAGGATTGCCCGATTCATTGGGGGCTTAGAGCCGGCGATCAAGGCCAGCGTAAAGGCCTCTAGGCCAACGACCTTCAGGTCAGTTACTGACCTCTCCTTGTCTCTTACACTTGATGCTGTCCGTCTGAGGGCACAAAGGAGCAAGGAGGCTGAAAAGCGAAAGCGTGAGGATGATACCTCACGAAAGTCCGGTAAAAAGCACCGTGGAAACGGTGAGGGCAAGAAAGGGTCGGAGGCAAGGAAGGAGGGGCAAGCTGATGGAAAGACCTCTACTGCAGGTCTGCAAGAAACCTCACTCCGGAAGAGTGTAGGTTTGCGTCTGGTTCGCAGTCGCAACAAAGGACTCCACCCTGTGGCTATGCAAGTCCAAGGAGCATAAGACAGTTGGAGTGCAAAAAGATAAAGGACGCAACCTGCTTTAATTGTAATGAAAAGGGGCACATAAAGAGTAATGCCGAATATGCCAAGAAGGCGAAGAGACTAAGAAGACAAATGCGAGAGTTTTTCGCTTGATGCAAAGGAAGCGGTCAGGACGACAATGTCTTACAGGTACTTTTCTTCGTAAATAATATATTTGCAAGAGTACTGTTCGATTCTGGCGCTGACAAGTCCTTTGTAACCAGAAATTTTGCCAACTACTAAATATTGCCAATCAAAACCCTTGACGTAAAATACGAAGTAGAGTTAGCAGACGGCAACGATAGAAACCGTCTCTACCGTTCTAGAAGGATGTGAAATATCCATTAGGAACCATTCTTTTCCTTTATCTCTACTTCCTTTCAAACTTGCGGGTTTTGACATCGTGTTAGGCATGGACTGGTTATCCCATAACCAGGCCCAAATCATTTGCGGTAAAAAGGCAAATAGTCTTAAAAACTCCGAGTGGTGAATCTCTTACCATTCGAGGGATACGCATTACGGATTGCCCGAAGACGTATCTATGCTGAAAGCTTCAAGGTGTTTGAACAGAGGCTGTGTAATTTACATGGCTCAGTGATAATTGAAGAACCAAAGCCGAAGATCGAGGATCTTCCAGTCATTTCTGAATACCCCGAGGTTTTTCCTGAAGAACTACCTGGTTTGCCACCAGATAGACAAGTGGAGTTCAGAATTGACATCATTCCTGGAGCAGCTCCGATAGCAAGAGCACCTTACAGATTAGCGCCAACGGAAATGAAAGAACTGAGGACCCAGTTGGATGAACTGCTGGCGAAAGGTTTTATCAGACCTAGTTCATCTCCCTGGGGAGCTCCTGTCCTATTTGTAAAGAAGAAGACGGATCGATGCGGTTGTGCATCGACTATACCGAGAGCTGAATAAAGTTACCATAAAGAACAGATATCCTTTACCAAGGATCGATGATCTATTCGATCAGCTGCAAGGAGCAAGCTACTTCTCCAAGATCGACTTAAGGTCGGGTTATCATCAACTAAGGGTCAGAGATGAAGATGTACACAAGACTGCATTTAGGACTCGCTATGGTCATTACGAGTTCCTAGTGATGCCTTTTGGGCTCACAAATGCACCGGCTGCGTTCATGGATCTCATGAATCGCGTTTGCAAGCCGTACTTGGACAAATTCGTCATAGTCTTCATCGACGATATCCTTATCTATTCCAAGAATCAAGCTGACCACGAGAAGCACCTCCGTTGCATTCTCGAATTACTACAACGTGAGAAACTCTACGCCAAATTCTCGAAATGTGAATTCTGGCTACGAGAAGTTCAGTTTTTAGGACACGTTGTGAGTGAGCGTGGTATCCAAGTGGATCCCGCTAAGGTAGAGGCAGTCATGAACTGGCAAGAGCCAAAGACGCCTACCGAAATCCGTAGTTTCCTGGGATTAGCAGGATACTACCGAGATTTATTGAAATTTTTCAAGGATTGCTGCGCCCTTGACTTCCTTGACCAAGAAGAAAGAAAAGTACATTTGGGGCCCGAAGCAGCAAGAGTCCTTTGAAATACTGAAGCAGAAGCTAAGCAACGCACCTGTGTTGACCTTACCTGAGGGTACAGATGAATTCGTAGTTTACTGCGATGCATCACACACAGGCATGGGGTGTGTGCTTATGCAGAAGGGCAAGGTGATTGCCTATGCTTCAAGGCAATTAAAGGTGCATGAAAAGAATTACACCACCCATGATTTGGAGTTGGGTGCCGTTGTATTTGCACTTAAGTTGTGGAGGCACTACCTTTATGGTATTAAATTTGTGATTTATTCTGATCACAAAAGCCTCCAGCACCTGTTCAACCAGAAGGAGTTGAACATGAGACAACGCCGTTGGATGGAAACCCTGAATGATTATGACTGTGAAATCAGGTACCATCCCGGCAAGGCGAATGTAGTCGCCGATGCATTGAGCAGGAAAGAAAGGGTAAAACCCATTCGAATCAATGCCAAGAGCATTGAAGTTAAAAATAATTTGATTGAAAGGATTTTGGCTGCACAGCGAGAGGCTGTGTTGGAAGCTAATTATCCTAATGAAAAGCTGGGAGTAACTGCGGAGCAGTTGACTCTTAGCAAGGATGGAATTCTTAGGCTGAATGGACGTATATGGGTTCCGATTTATGGGGGACTACGAGATGTTGTTCTCCAGGAAGCCCATAGTTCCAAATACTCAGTCCATCCTGGTGCTGATAAAATGTACCAAGACTTAAAGGCAAATTATTGGTGGATAGGCTTGAAAAAGTCTGTAGCCGCCCATGTAGCAAAGTGCTTGACTTGTGCTCAAGTCAAAGCCGAGCACCAAAAGCCGTCTGGCTTGCTACAACAGCCTGAACTTCCCGAGTGGAAGTGGGAATGCGTAACTATGGACTTCATAACCAAGTTACCCAAAACCAGGAAAGGAAACGATACAATATGGGTCATAGTCGATAGGCTGACTAAATCAGCTCATTTTCTACCCATCAAGGAGACGTATAGCTCCGATATGTTAGCCCAACTTTATGTTGATAAGATTGTAGCCTTACACGGCATACCTGTGTCTATTATCTCCGACAGGGATACTAGATACACATCTCACTTCTGGAAGAGTTTCCAGCAATCTTTGGGCACGCGTTTAAACTTTAGTACGGCTTACCATCCACAGACGGACGGTCAAAGTGAGCGTACTATCCAAACGCTAGAAGACATGCTTCGTGCATGTGCGATCGATTTAGGTGGTAACTGGGATAAAAACCTACCCCTGATCGAATTCTCCTACAATAATAGCTACCACACCAGCATAAAGGCTGCGCCTTTTGAGGCATTATATGGTAGGAAATGCAGATCGCCTGTTTGTTGGGCGGAAGTAGGAGAGGTCCAATTATCGGGACCAGAGATTGTTTTCCAGACGACGGACAAGATTGTCCAGATCCGGGAACGTCTCAAGGCTGCCCGCGATAGGCAGAAGAGCTACGCTGATCCAAAGCGTAAGGATTTTCACTTCGAAGTAGGTGAAAAGGTATTACTTAAGGTGTCACCCTGGAAGGGGGTGATGCGTTTCGGCAAGAAGGGCAAGCTGAGTCCGAGATACATAGGGCCTTTTGAGGTCATTGAACGAGTCGGATCAGTTGCCTATAAACTAAACTTGCCTGAAGAGCTCAATGGAATTCACAATGTGTTCCACATCTGCAATCTCAAAAAGTGCTTCGCCGACGAATCGTTGGTGATCCCACACACAGATGTGCATATAGATGAGAGCTTAAAGTTCATAGAAAAACCTTTGTCGATTGAAGATCGACAGGTGAAGAAGCTTCGCAGAAAGCACGTACCGATTGTAAAAGTCAAATGGGATGCTCGTAGAGGTCCTGAATATACGTGGGAAGTCGAAGCTACAATGAAAGAAAAATACCCCTATTTATTTGAGTAAATCTCGGGTCGAGATTTATTTTAAGGGGGTGAGGATGTAACACCTCGAATTTTTGTGTCCAATGATGTGTTAACACGTGTCATTTGTTTACACGTGGCATCTATAATAAATAAAGGACTAATTTTGACAAACCTTGAAAGTATATAAATTCGAGGGTTATAAATGTCAACAAGGGTAAATATACTGTATAGTATCCCTAAATAATGCTTAAACCTTCAAACGAATAAATTATAGATCGTACAAAATAAAACGCGGAAGAAAGTGAGAGATTACAAACTACAGGGGTTAACTGTGTCAACATGTTTAATAATACCTCTGAGTGACCCTTTAACGTCCCAAAGACTTTGTAACGGTATTATACCCTCACTAAAATAATATATATGAATTTCGCGAAGTTTCGATATGAAACGAGAAAGTTACGATCGAATTCGTAGAAGAAGGGTTAAAAGCGTCAACAGTGAAAGTTAAGGCTTTCCAATATAATTAATAAATAAACCGGGGACTTAATAATGCGGGTAATTAACACGAGGCCCCTATCGGTAAATAACCGAGGGCCAAACCGCAAAGTTACCCCTTCAAAACCGAAAGGTCAGGCGAATCATTACGAAAGATTTCGTTATTAATGGCCCGATTCTGTAATCATTACAAAAAGATTTGAAAAATTCAGAAAATATAACCTCACGCGACCCGCGTAAGGTTTAAACATAAGTTGAGGCGGGCCGCGAGCCTCCTCTAATTACGCGTCTGATTTTTGAACCTTAGGCGACCCGCGTTAAAATGCATGGAACTCCCATGCGGGCCGCGTAAAGTGCCCAGATGCAGAAACTTGTAACTACTTGACTTTTGAGCTCTTGAACGATCATTTGATCAATTATGGCAACATGGGTGCCCCCTACACGACCCATACCCCTTAGGGACACCTGCCCATGATCCATGATCAGTTATAGCATGTTGTGTAATGATCTTGAGGGTCTGTGTGACTATAAATAGGCCTCTTTGGCTCATAACATTCACACACTCAAAACACTTCTACTAATCATCTCTCAAGCTCTCAAGACTTCTCTGAAGTTCCATATGCAAGAACACAACCTCAGTAAGTGATCTCACCCTTGTGGTGTCACATTTCCATAGTTATAGCTCATAAACGCAATCGTCGTAACTAACGGTTGTCATTGCAATATCTTGCAAATGATTCAGTCTTATGACGAATCAAAAATGTTATGAGTTGGTATTTATGTGGGTATTAAACCTCTAAAAGGGTTCCCCCTGATCACCACTCTAACTATGTCAATTATCGAGTCAAACGTGCGGTTAAAAAAGTCAACAGAAAGCTATTTTAGCATTTAAGCATAATCTGTAATGTATATGTTATGGAACCTGTTTTGACAATCATAAACATGATAATAAGTATATAAACATGTTTGCGCTCGTTTGAATCGATCATTTACTATATAGAACCGGTTCGGAGCCGAAAGTCGCAAAAGTTTGACTTTTGCTTTGACTTCAGTTCTGACCCGTTTTAGTGAGGTATAAATATACCTTAGGACTCTCTTAGGACCAGGTCACATGTTGGTATAAGCCTCTGTGGTCGGTTCATGAGTTATCCGAGTCTTTTACGCATTTCCGTCATTCGCCTAAAAGTTGACCGTAACGGCCTTTTAAAATTAAAACGAGTATTTCGGACACGTGAACGGACCAAAACCTTGCTTGTTAAATTATAAGCATGTCCTTAAAGTTTCACGTCAATCCGAGGTCTAGAATGAGAGTTATGCTAAAAGGCGCACTTTTAAGAAAGTTTTGTAATTAACGGCGCAATTAGCATAACGCCCATCTAACCCAAGTTTTCGTCACCAAAACTTTTACCCACTGTGGTAAAATAATATTTTGGGAATTTTAAAGATTTTTAATAATTTTTACCTTGCTCATAACCTGCGGTTATGGCTACGGTTCGGTAAATACCGAATATGCCCTTTTTGGCCAAAACGGGAGTTCTACAAGGTCTTTTGACCCGATTCCAGTTGCTACTGGTTTTAAATAATAAATAAAGTATTTTAAGCTTTATAAGCTGTTCGGGAAACTCAGATTTCCTGTAGAACTCGAAAATCCCTTTTAAAGTCTTTAAAATGACCGAAAAGCCCCTACGGGGCATAATATAAACTTAAACTCGTTACGGGCATTACGGAAGGTATCCTACTGATACCAAAATACTTTTAAGGCATATTGACTTAGGAAATAAGCGTACGACTCTTATGGTTAACCGTTTCGCCTATTTGCGCACACGGTACGGCTCATGGAACTAGTTTTCGTGCAATAGCCGATATGGGTCAAATTATATTATTTGAACCCCAAAATCCAGAGTATGAACTATAAACCCATATAAAACAAGTCACTGAACTTGTTGGGTCCAAATCATACTCCATTCTCGGTTTTCGCCTTTTCGTGCGAATTAACCATATCTATATATCGGAATCAACCGGTTTAAGCTACGGCTAATATAAGGACCGTTAGGATTCTAAGAGGTTAATTAAAACCTTCGTTCCAGATTAGGAGCCCCAGTAAAAGCTATCGGTGACTTGATCTAAATTAAGGATTAATACTTGCAAAGGTAAATACTTTTGACTTATTTCCCCTATATGGGCTTGGGTTACGGTATATTAATACCGCTTGATTGAGCATTATATACTTCCATCGCTTAGGTGGTTAATTGATTAAATATGATTGGCTCATTTAAACAGTTTTGTTGCTTATAAGCCTTTGGGGGGTTTAATGACCGTTGTCCCGGATATCCTCGGCATCATTTTACGAAATGGCCACGACCATCGACATCCCGGTGTAGGCGTACACCCGGTATAAAGTGTCGACATTAAAACTAAAAGACGTAGCCGTTGGTTTCTGTACTACGGTTTTACGCAAACGTGGTGTGTCTATAAATCTTTAACCCGGCACGACCCGGGCTACTGAACGCATAAAAGAACATGTAAAACGTTCACAAGATCATTATGAATTTTCCCAAGTTATAAAAGAGTTTGTGCCTTGTGCATTCAAATCAATTTTAATAAACATTTTCAAATGTGTCAGTTGAATGTATTTACCAGTGTAAACTGACGTATTTTCCCCAAAAAGATTAAGTGCAGGTACCTAAACGTAATTGGCTGGTATTAGCTCCCTAGCGTCGGGATAAGCCTCGCAAGCTTGATTGCAGTATCTAATGGAACAATACTTTATCTGTATTTACGATCCACTGTGGATATTCAACTTCTGTAATACATTTGATATTATAATCAGAGGTTGAAATTATATATTTAATTATGCTTCCGCTGTGCATTATATAATTGTGTGGTTTGACTATATTGTTGCCAACATCGTCACGGTAATCCCCCACCGGGCCCACCGGTGAGACACGTGGAAATCGGGGTGTGACAGGTTGGTATCAGAGCCAACATTGAGTGAATTAAACACTATCCTATTTGTGTTTAATCTCAATGACACAATTGCACATACTTGAGTCTAGACAAGAACTTAGGACAAATTCGGATTACTACTCCATTTTTGTCTTTATTTTCGATTTGATTTTTAATAAGTTTTGGAGCAGGAAAATGCCACCTGTTATATTCCGAGGAAGAGGAAGGGGAAGAAGAGGCCGAGGAGAAATCGTGACACATCACGATCAAGAAGCTGGACCATCTGGTACAAGACATCCTTCGATGACAAGGAGCGAAGAGCCACAACGACGAAGAGATCTTTACGAACCAGCGAGGCATTCCACCTTCACACAGCTCGACGCCATCCTACCGGCACTCCTTTGGGCCAAACTCAGAAAATGATCCCAACAACCCACAACCTTCCTTCATACCTCTGCAACGTTCGGTTTCGCACCGAAACTACGACGACCCTAGTCCATACTACGTAGCTCAGTTTAACCCGGCTGACTACATACAAGAACCTTCAGGTTTTGTTCCACTAGGGCCACAAGACCATTTTTCTGAAGATCCCATGGAGGAGGATGAGGATCCAACTGAACCAGCTCGTGGTACGCCCACACACCCGATAGAAGTATCTGATGGATCTTCATATCATGGTCCGCAGTATCAAGGCCCAGATAGCTTTATGGCCTTGTTTGACCGACATGAGTGGTACAACACACCATCTCATCAGACACAACAACCGAGACATCCACAGGATCCCTCTGAGGATTCACGCTTTGAGGCAGTTACGCCACCACCTCCGCCACCGGCACAACCAGTTATACCTGATCCGCCGAGGCGTAGGAGGACCAATGCTCGTATGTCTACACGAGGAGGAGGGGGTAACCACTTCAGCACTCCTCGACATTCTAGTAGTAGCCACTATCCGCCACTACATGAAGAAGGACCTTCAAGTCCTATACAAGAAGCGAACTCCGCACCTACTGCACGAAATTCGCCACCATTTGGGTATGACCAACCCATACCAGCTTACACAGGTCCAACGGCTTACAACCCGTTTGAACCGTCACAAGCACAATACAACTACGGCTATGAGCGCGACCCATATGTGGTGTCGGCTAGATATAATGCGCGCTACCCTGACGGAGCACATGGAAACATGGGACCACCGGATTACTCAGCTCATGGGTATCCAATACCTCCCAGACCTCCCGTTCCGCATCAAGCGCCGCAACCACGTTTTTCTCCTCCTGAACAGGAAGAAATACTCCATCGACTAGATCGTGTGGAGAGAGAGTTCGAGGAAGAAAAGAAAAGCCACCGAGGATTTCTCAAGGGCTTGGCGAACCTACTAAAAGGCAAAAAGAAGAAACGTGACCACTAGCCCTTAATAGTAGTACGAATGTAATTTCTACTTTGAAATAAGTCCCTGTGTGGACAACTTATCGTATTTCAGTCCCTACGTGGACTTATCTTTAGTCCTTGCATGGACACCTATCTTATATTAGTCCCTGCGTGGACTTGTCACTTATTTTAAAACTTCTATGAAGGTATGTATTATTTGAAAGACCCGTTTAGGGCAATATGTAACGGTATTTGTGATTTTTGGAATGTATGTTGTGAGTTTTGTTTTAATATATATAGAAATAAATCAAAACCATTCCTTTTTATTGATCTACCTAAATAAAGAATCTTAAGGGGGTGAAACCTAGCTTGGGGTCTTTTAAGATCAGTCAAGATGGTACGACCTAGCTGAAAAGATTCTGATTCCCTGTTAACCTCTGTACGCATGTTAACATTCATGGCAGATGTGATTCGTTATAATCACGCACGTCATTCATATACAATAATCCTTTAAGGATTTCAAAACCCAACTAAATGATTTATAAATCGCGGGTTAAATCACCAATGAAGGTGATCAGAATATACGGGCCAATATTATAAAAAACATCCATTCGTGATACAGTGCCTACGGGCCAGAATTATTAAAACATCCATTAGTGATGCAGTGCCTACGGGCCAGAATTATTAAAACATCCATTAGTGATGTAGTGCCTACGGGCCAATATTATAAAAAAAACATCCATTCGTGATGCAGTGCCTACGGGCCAGAATTATTAAAACATCCATTAGTGATGTAGTGCCTATGGGCCAATATTATTAAGACATCCATTTGAGGTGTAGTGCCTATGGGCCATAATAATTGTCTTATAAGACAAAAGGCAGTAGTAGTCTATGACTCTCTGTCAGAAAGAGGCAAGAGAACTACGGTTCAAACCTCTATGCCTTTGATTCTCTGGAATCTCGGCTAATATTATAAAACATCATCATGATTAGGCTTTATGCCGCCAATACTATTTATATAGTTGAAATAGGAGATATTCAGATCCTAAAATATAATGAAATAATAAGTTAACCAGATATGGTCTCTGTACCATGGTTGACAAGTTGTCATAAAAGACAATCATCTAATAATCTCCTAAATTAAAATTTTGTTATCTTCTGTAACAGATTCAAGTTACAATGGCGGATCCCAACGGAGAGAACAGCCACACAAACGAAGATGACTATGACAATGCGTCAGTACATTTGACAGGCGCACAGCTAAAGGCTCTGATCAACAATGCTGTCCAGGCAGCTATTGATCGTCAACATACTGAGTCTCAAGGCAGAACTGTGTCAAAACCACCCTCTAAACCAAAGACACACTCCAAACCACCCTCTGAACCCAAGAAAGATGACGACAAGCATTCGTCTACTGAGCACAGCGTTCACCGCGATAGAGAATATACTGATGCGTCCAGTGCTAAGGGTTGCACCTACAAATACTTTGTATCATGCAAGCCCCGTGAATTTACAGGGGAAAAGGTGCGGTTGATTGTATCACCTGGCTGGACGAGATGGACACGATTGTGGACATCAGCGGGTGCGCTGAGAGGGACGTGGTTAAGTTTGTGTCCCAGTCATTCAAGGGCGAAGCCCTGGCGTGGTGGAGAGCTCTGGTGCAGGCTTCAGGTAAGTCTGCCTTGTACAAAATGTCATGGGGGGAGTTTATTACCCTCATAAAAGAAAACTACTGCCCTCAGCACGAGGTTGAGAAGATTGAGGCTGATTTTGTCTCACTAGTGATGACAAACCTGGATTGTCAAGCTTATCTGACAAGCTTTAACACTATGTCACGCCTGGTGCCATATCTTGTGACACCAGAACCACGAAGGATTGCCCGATTCATTGGGGGCTTAGAGCCGGCGATCAAGGCCAGCGTAAAAGCCTCTAGGACAACGACCTTCAGGTCAGTTACTGACCTCTCCTTGTCTCTTACACTTGATGCTGTCCGTCTGAGGGCACAAAGGAGCAAGGAGGCTGAGAAGCGAAAGCGTGAGGATGATACCTCACGAAAGTCCGGTAAAAAGCACCGTGGAAACGGTGAGGGCAAGAAAGGGTCGGAGACAAGGAAGGAAGGGCAAGCTGATGGAAGACCTTACTGCAAGGTCTGCAAGAAACCTCACTCCGGGAAGTGTAGGTTTGCGTCTGGTTCACAGTCGCAACAAAGGACTCCACCCTGTGGGCTATGCAAGTCCAAGGATCATAAGACAGTGGAGTGTAAAAAGATAAAGGATGCAACCTGCTTTAATTGCAATGAAAAGGGGCACATAAAGAGTAATTGCCCGAAGTATGCCAAGAAGGCAGAATAGACTAAAAAGACAAATGCGAGAGTTTTTCGCTTGGATGCAAAGGAAGCGGTCAAGGACGACAATGTGCTTACAGGTACCTTTCTCGTAAATAATATATTTGCAAGAGTACTGTTCGATTCTGGCGCTGACAAGTCCTTTGTAGACCAGAAATTTTGCCAACTACTAAATATGCCAATCAAAACCCTTGACGTAAAATACGAAGTAGAATTAGCAGACGGCACGATAGAAACCGTCTCTACTATTCTAGAAGGATGTGAAATATCCATTAGGAACCATTCTTTTCCTTTATCTCTACTTCCCTTCAAATTGGCGGGTTTTGATATCGTGCTAGGCATGGACTGGTTATCCCATAACCAGGCCCAAATCATTTGCGGCAAAAGGCAAATAGTTTTAAAGACTCCGAGTGGTGAATCTCTTACCATTCGAGGGGATACGCATTACGGATTGCCCGAAGACGTATCTATGCTGAAAGCTTCAAGGTGTTTGAACAGAGGCTGTGTAATTTACATGGCTCAGGTGATAATTGAAGAACCAAAGCCGAAGATCGAGGATCTTCCTGTCATTTCTGAATACCCCGAGGTTTTTCCTGAAGAACTACCTGGTTTGCCACCAGATAGACAAGTGGAGTTCAGAATTGACATCATTCCTGGAGCAGCTCCGATAGCAAGAGCACCTTACAGATTAGCGCCAACGGAAATGAAAGAACTGAGGACCCAGTTGGATGAACTGTTGGCGAAAGGTTTTATCAAACCTAGTTCATCTCCCTGGGGAGCTCCTGTCCTATTTGTAAAGAAGAAGGACGGATCGATGCGGTTGTGCATCGACTATAGAGAGCTGAATAAAGTTACCATAAAGAATAGATATCCTTTACCAAGGATCGATGATCTATTCGATCAGCTGCAAGGAGCAAGCTACTTCTCCAAGATCGACTTAAGGTCGGGCTATCATCAACTAAGGGTCAGAGATGAAGATGTACACAAGACTGCATTTAGGACTCGCTATGGTCATTACGAGTTCCTAGTGATGCCTTTTGGGCTCACGAATGCACCGGCTGCGTTCATGGATCTCATGAATCGCGTTTGCAAGCCGTACTTGGACAAATTCGTCATAGTCTTCATTGACGATATCCTTATCTATTCCAAGAACCAAGCTGACCACGAGAAGCACCACCGTTGCATTCTCGAATTACTACAACGTGAGAAACTCTACGCCAAATTCTCGAAATGTGAATTTTGGCTACGAGAAGTTCAGTTTTTAGGACACGTTGTGAGTGAGCGTGGTATCCAAGTGGATCCCGCTAAGGTAGAGGCAGTTATGAACTGGCAAGAGCCAAAGACGCCTACTGAAATCCGTAGCTTCCTGGGATTAGCAGGATACTACCGGAGATTTATTGAAAATTTTTCAAGGATTGCTGCGCCCTTGACTTCTCTGACCAAGAAGAAAGAAAAGTACATTTGGGGCCCGAAGCAGCAAGAGTCCTTTGAGATACTGAAGCAGAAGCTAAGCAACGCACCTGTGTTGACCTTACCTGAGGGTACAGATGAATTCGTAGTTTACTGCGATGCATCACACACAGGCATGGGGTGTGTGCTTATGCAGAAGGGCAAGGTGATTGCCTATGCTTCCAGGCAATTAAAGGTGCATGAAAAGAATTACACCACCCATGATTTGGAGTTGGGTGCCGTTGTATTTGCACTTAAGTTGTGGAGGCACTACCTTTATGGTATTAAATTTGTGATTTATTCTGATCACAAAAGCCTCCAGCACCTGTTCAACCAGAAGGAATTGAACATGAGACAGCGCCGTTGGATGGAAACCCTGAATGATTATGACTGCGAAATCAGGTACCATCCCGGCAAGGCGAATGTAGTCGCCGATGCCTTAAGCAGGAAGGAAAGGGTAAAACCCATTCGAATCAATGCCAAGAGCATTGAAGTTAGAAATAATTTGATGGAAAGGATATTAGCTGCGCAGCGTGAGGCTGTGTTGGAAGCAAATTATCCTAATGAAAAGCTGGGAGTAACTGAAGAGCAGTTGACTCTTAGCAAGGATGGAATTCTTAGACTGAACGGACGTATATGGGTTCCGATATATGGAGGACTACGAGATGTTGTTCTCCAGGAAGCCCATAGTTCCAAATACTCAGTCCATCCGGGTGCAGATAAAATGTACCAAGACTTAAAGGCAAATTATTGGTGGATAGGCTTGAAAAAGTCTATAGCCGCCCATGTAGCAAAGTGCTTAACTTGTGCTCAAGTCAAAGCCGAGCACCAAAAGCCGTCTGGCTTGCTACAACAGCCTGAACTTCCCGAGTGGAAGTGGGAATGCGTAACTATGGATTTCATAACCAAGTTACCCAAGACCAGGAAAGGAAATGATACAATATGGGTCATAGTCGATAGGCTGACTAAATCAGCTCATTTTCTACCCATCAAGGAGACGTATAGCTCCGATATGTTAGCCCAACTTTATGTTGATAAGATTGTAGCCTTACACGGCATACCTGTGTCTATTATTTCCGACAGGGATACTAGATACACATCTCACTTCTGGAAAAGTTTCCAGCAATCTTTAGGCACGCGTTTAAACTTTAGTACGGCTTACCATCCCCAGACGGACGGCCAAAGTGAGCGTACTATCCAAACGCTAGAAGACATGCTTCGTGCATGTGCGATCGATCTAGGTGGTAACTGGGATAAAAACCTACCCCTGATCGAATTCTCCTACAATAATAGCTACCACACCAGCATAAAGGCTGCGCCTTTTGAGGCATTATATGGTAGGAAATGTAGATCGCCTGTTTGTTGGGCGGAAGTAGGAGAGGTCCAATTGTCGGGACCAGAGATTGTTTTCCAGACAACGGACAAGATTGTCCAGATCCGGGAACGTCTCAAGGCTGCCCGTGATAGGCAGAAGAGCTACGCTGATCCAAAGCGTAAGGATTTTCACTTTGAAGTGGGTGAGAAAGTATTACTTAAGGTGTCACCCTGGAAGGGGGTGATGCGTTTCGGCAAGAAAGGCAAGCTGAGTCCGAGATACATAGGGCCTTTTGAGGTCATTGAACGAGTCGGATCAGTTGCCTATAAACTAAACTTGCCTGAAGAGCTCAATGGAATTCACAATGTGTTCCACATCTGCAATCTCAAAAAGTGCTTCGCCGACGAATCGTTGGTGATTCCACACACAGATGTGCATATAGATGAAAGCTTAAAGTTCATAGAAAAACCTTTGTCGATTGAAGATCGACAGGTGAAGAAGCTTCGCAGAAAGCACGTACCGATTGTAAAAGTCAAATGGGATGCTCGTAGAGGTCCTGAATATACGTGGGAAGTCGAAGCTACAATGAAAGAAAAATACCCTTATTTATTTGAGTAAATCTCGGGTCGAGATTTATTTTAAGGGGGTGAGGATGTAACACCTCGAATTTTTGTGACCAATGATGTGTTAACACGTGTCATTTGTTTACACGTGGCATCTATAATAAATAAAGGACTAATTTTGACAAACCTTGAAAGTATATAAATTCGAGGGTTATAAATGTCAACAAGGGTAAATATACGGTATAGTATCCCTAAATAATGCTTAAACCTTCAAACGAATAAATTATAGATCGTACAAAAACAAAACGCGGAAGAAAGTGAGAGATTACAAACTACAGGGGTTAACTGTGTCAACATGTTTAATAATACCTCTGAGTGACCCTTTAACGTTCCAAAGACTTTGTAACGGTATTATACCCTCACTAAAATAACATATATGAATTTCGCGAAGTTTCGATATGAAACGAGAAAGTTACGATCGAATTCGTAGAAGAAGGGTTAAAAGCGTCAACAGTGAAAGTTAAGGCTTTCCAATATAATTAATAAATAAACCGGGGACTTAATAATGCGGGTAATTAACACGAGGCCCCTATCGGTAAATAACCGAGGGCCAAACCGCAAAGTTACCCCTTCAAATCCGAAAGGTCAGGCGAATCATTACGAAAGATTTCGTTATTAATGGCCCGATTCTGTAATCATTATAAAAGATTTGAAAAATTCAGAAAATATAACCTCACGCGACCCGCGTAAGGTTTAAACATAAGTTGAGGCGGGCCGCGAGCTTCCTCAACTACGCGTCTGATCTTCTGATCCCAGGCGACCCGCGTAAAAGTTGCATGGAATGTCCATGCGGGTCGCGTAAAGTGCCCAGATGCAGAAAGTTGATGTTTTCTTGACTTTTGAGCTCTTGAACGATCATTTGATCAATTATGGCAACATGGGTGCCCCCTACACGACCCATACCCCTTAGGGACACCTGCCCATGATCCATGATCAGTTATAGCATGTTGTGTAATGATCTTGAGGGTCTTGTGTGACTATAAATAGGCCTCTTTGGCTCATAACATTCACACACTCAAAAACACTTCTACTAATCATCTCTCAAGCTCTCAAGACTTCTCTGAAGTTCCATAAGCAAGAACACAACCTCTGTAAGTGATCTCACCCTTTGTGGTGTCACATTTCCATAGTTATAGCTCATAAACGCAACCGTCGTAACTAACGGTTGTCATTGCAATATCTTGCAAATGATTTAGTCTTATGACGAATCAAAAATGGTTATGAGTTGGTATTTATGTGGGTATTAAACCTCTAAAAGGGTTCCCCCTGATCACCACTCTAACTATGTCAATTATCGAGTCAAACGTGCGGTTAAAAAAGTCAACAGAAAGCTATTTTAGCAATTTAAGCATAATCTGTAATGTATATGTTATGGAACCTGTTTTGACAATCATAAACCATGATAATAAGTATATAAACCTGTTTGCGCTCGTTTGAATCGATCATTTACTATATAGAACCGGTTCGGAGCCGAAAGTCGCAAAAGTTTGACTTTTGCTTTGACTTCAGTTCTGACCCATTTTAGTGAGGTATAAATATACCTTAGGACTCTCTTAGGACCAGGTCACATGTTGGTATACGCCTCTGTGGTCGGTTCATGAGTTATCCGAGTCTTTAGCGCAATTCCGTCATTCGCCTAAAAGTTGACCGTAACGACCTTTTAAAATTAAAACGAGTATTTCGGACACGTGAACGGACCAAAACCTTGCTTATTAAGTTATAAGCATGTCCTTAAAGTTTCACGGCAATCCGAGGTCTAGAATGAGAGTTATGCTAAAAGGCGCACTTTTAAGAAAGTTTTGTAATTAACGGCGCAATTAGCATAACACCCATCTAACCCAAGTTTTCGTCATCAAAACTTTTACCCACTGTGGTAAAATAATATTTTGGAAATTTTAAAGATTTTTAATAATTTTTACCTTGCTCATAACCTGCGGTTATGGCTACGGTTCGGTTAATACCGAATATGCCCTTTTTGGCCAAAACGGGAATTCTACAAGGTCTTTTGACCCGATTCCAGTTGCTACTGGTTTTAAATAATAAATAAAGTATTTTAAGCTTTATAAGCTGTTCAGGAAACTCAGATTTCCTGTAGAACTCGAAAATCCCTTTTAAAGTCTTTAAAATGACCGAAAAGCCCCTACGGGGCATAATATAAACTTAAACTCGTTACGGGCATTACGGAAGGTATCCTACTGATACCAAAATACTTTTAAGGCATATTGACTTAGGAAATAAGCGTACGACTCTTATGGTTAACCGTTTCGCCTATTCGCGCACACGGTACGGCTCATGGAACTAGTTTTCATGCAATAGCCGATATGGGTCAAAGTATACTATTTGAACCCCAAAATCCAGAGTATGAATTATAAACCCATATAAAACAAGTCACTAAACTTGTTGGGTCCAAATCATACTCCATTCTCGGTTTTCGCCTTTTCGTGCGAATTAACCATATCTATATATCGGAATCAACCGGTTTAAGCTACGGCTACTATAAGGACCGTTAGGATTCTAAGAGGTTAATTAAAACCTTCGTTCCAGATTAGGAGCCCCAGTAAAAGCTATCGGTGACTTGATCTAAATTAAGGATTAATACTTGCAAAGGTAAATACTTTTGACTTATTTCCCCTATATGGGCTTGGGTTACGGTATACTAATACCGCTTGATTGAGCATTATATACTTCCATCGCTTAGGTGGTTAATTGATTAAATATGATTGGCTCATTTAAACAGTTTTGTTGCTTATAAGCCTTTGGGGGGTTTAATGACCGTTGTCCCGGATATCCTCGGCATCATTTTACGAAATGGCCACGACCATCGACATCCCGGTGTAGGCGTACACCCGGTATAAAGTGTCGACATTAAAACTAAAAGACGTAGCCGTTGGTTTCTGTACTACGGTTTTACGCAAACGTGGTGTGTCTATAAATCTTTAACCCGGCACGACCCGGGCTACTGAACGCATAAAAGAACATGTAAAACGTTCACAAGATCATTATGAATTTTCCCAAGTTATAAAAGAGTTTGTGCCTTGTGCATTCAAATCAATTTTAAATAAACATTTTCAAATGTGTCAGTTGAATGTATTTACCAGTGTAAACTGACGTATTTTCCCCAAAAAGATTAAGTGCAGGTACCTAAACGTAATTGGCTGGTATTAGCTCCCTAGCGTCGGGATAAGCCTCGCAAGCTTGATTGCAGTATCTAATGGAACAATACTTTATCTGTATTTACGATCCACTGTGGATATTCAACTTCTGTAGTACATTTTGATATTACAATCAGAGGTTGAAATTATATATTTAAATTATGCTTCCGCTGTGCATTATATAATTGTGTGGTTTGACTATATTGTTGCCAACATCGTCACGGTAATCCCCCACCGGGCCCACCGGTGAGACACGTGGAAATCGGGGTGTGACACCTCACCTTGACTTGATGTGTATGCGAAACTACTTGGTGCAGTTGACATAAAGTCTGCTAGCTCATCTTCATCAGGCAGGAAAGAATAGTCATGACTAAGAGGAGGTGGGACTTCATTAAAGCCCTAGAAGCCCACAGTGGTCTTGTCATTACTCTTCTTTAACCCACCCATCATGTGTTTCATTACAAAAGACGAATCTCTGAATTGACTTAATTTCTGTTCAAGTTCAACAATTTTGAGTTGTGCATCTGACAACTCTTTGCATTTATCAGAAATCTCTTTTGCTTTCTCAGCCATCATTTCATAAGCTAAGTCTATGACTTGAAGCTTTTCATTTAATTTGCATGTTAAAGCTTCAATTTCACTTTCATACCCTTTTATCTTCTTCAAGTATGAAGTTTCGTTTCTTTTAGCGAAAAAGTTTGACTCTTTTATGCTCGACATCTCGCTTACCAGACTTTGATTTTGTGTTGACAACCTGTCAACCTCACCCTGTAGTTCACGACACCTCAAACACACATAATTAGATTGTACCTCTTTCTCATGAACTTCTGTAGTTTGATCATCACTAACCTGTTCAGCTTCACTCTCATTCTCTACTTCAGCATCCACTTTTGCTTCATCACTTTTCACTTCAGATTCCGTGTCACAAATATGCACCAACACCATCCCTCGCATTTCACTGGTTATACACGAGAAGAGTTACTTCTATCATTGCAACTTTAGTTTGAGATCATGAGTCGCAGGATTTTAGAGCTTGAGATGACACCGCGACCTTTGCAATGTCCGTGTCAGCCATCTTTTGTTCCCCCTCGTTCATCACCATCCCCATTTTCACATCCTCCCGCACGACTTAATCCATTTCCCGAGTTTGACACTCGCTTTCTTACCATTGAGCAGCAGATTAGTTATCTGTTGCGTCATGTTTACCAGCTTGAGGGGGAGCTTGCGCATGTGCGCAGCTTGCTTTTTGTTCCTCCTCCTCTACCACCATCAGCATAGACGGTTTTTGGTTTTATGTAGGTATCTTACTTTTGATGAGAGCACCACTATTGAGCTGAGCTAGTGAAGCCTTTTGGAGACCACCCTTTTGACTGTATGACTTATGGTAAATTGATAGACATTATGGACAAGGGTAGTGTGACCCTGCGTTCCTTTTTGATACGATACATTTGTAGAACATGTAACTGTATTTGTGGTCAATGATTAATGAAAGCTTAATCGTAATGTTCTCATTAAAAACATTGTTAATTTACTTTATGCTATGATTGCATGCTTACTTGTTATAACAAACGCTATTATATACATACTACGTATTATATACATAAGACCTGACCTATACAATCTTCTTTTAGAAGATGCCTCCTCGAAGGAACAATCAGTTGCCCACAACAGAGGTAGAACTGCAAGAACGGATTTCACAAGCAATCGCACAACATGAGGCCTTACGTTCTAAACACAGCGGAGGTACCTCAGGAAATAACCAACCTCACGGTAATGTTTAAGTCATTTAAGACAGATTACGATACGTTTGGACATTCTTTGTGCGTTTGCTAATGCTTACTATGAATGATGTTGCCTGTACAGGTTGTACTTACAAGCAGTTCCTTGACTGCAAGCCTCTGAATTTTGACGGCACTGGAGGTGCTATAGCCTTCGTTAGATGGGCAGAGAAAACAGATTTTGTGCTGCGAATGAGCAAGTGTGCGCCGGAGCACCAGGTCACCTACATTTCTGGACTTTTCCTAGACGGAGCTCTTGTTGGTGCATATGTCTGTCGACTTCGTCTTGTATCGAGTCTTGTATTAGATTGATTAGATCAGGGCACATAATACGAGAAAAGTGAGAAATATATAGGAAACATCCATTTCGCACGAAATGGGAAGTGTTCATTTCGCACGAAATGGCAATGGCCATTTCGTACGAAATGGCAAGTCCATTTCGTGTGAATCATTTCATGCGGAATGGTGATGCCTATAAATACTTGTCTTATCATTTCATTTGTAACGTTTGGTTTCCGGTAGCGAAGCTCTGCCAAAGTGTCTCCAGCATTGTAAAACGATCTGATATCAATAAAGAGACAGTTTAAAGTGATTCTTTGTGCATTCCAGCTGAAATAACTCCGATACGTCTGTTTCCGCCTTTCGTATTGGACGAGATCTCTTTTGAATGTCTCGTTTGGTTGTGCACACGATCCTACAAGTGGTATCAGAGACAGGTTGAAGAGTTCTTACCATTTCAGCTGAAAATTCTGATTTCTACACCTTCTTTAACACATTTTTCAAAATTAAACAAGTTTTCTCAGATAAAATGGCTTGATTTTCACATATAATGTGCGAAACAGTGTTTTAACAAACCCTTGAAAGAATTAGACCTTAATTCGAAGTAAAACTTGATCAAATTGTCGAAAAACTGTCCGAAAGTGTGACGTCATCTTCATTTTGCATGAAATGGGATGTCATTTCGTTTGAATTTGCTGCATTTCGCACGAGACTGGATTCCATTTCACTTCAAAGGTCCTTTCGTTTGAAGAAGTACTCCATTTCCCACCAAAGTGTCATTTCGTTTGAAACACCTTTCCATTTCGCACGAAGTGGGTAAATCAGGGTTCATTCCGCTTGAAAGGTTCATTCCGCTTGAAAGGTCCATTTCGTTTGAAAGGCATTTCGTTTGAAAGGTTTATTTCGTGTGAACAAGTTCATTTCGTTTGAGCAAAACCATTTCGTTTGAAAGATTGAGTTTGTGAAATTTTGATAACTGAATCATGGAGAACGAGTTCTACAACGCCTTTGCTTCTCCGATCACTATAACTCATAATACAATGCTAGAAAATGAAACGGGGACAACGCAAAAACCACCTAAGCTTATGAGTATTGAGGAGTATAGTGGATGGGCCAAACGTTTTGAAAATTGGGCTCAAGCATATTACCTAGATGCATTGGATTATACTGAATTTCAATATATTAGACCAGTTAAGGACGACGGAAAGAAGGTTGATATTAAAGATTTAAGTGTTGAAGAGAAACAGAAATACAAAAATGAAAAGTTAATGGTTAGTCTCTTGCAACAAGCTATTAGGGATGAAATCTTGATTTTACTACAACACAACGAAAGTGCACAATCAATATGGAAAGAACTAAAATCGAAGTTTGTTAGTAGTAAAGAGATGATCAAGAACAAAACGTCGCTTATGAAGAAAGAATTTGATTTATTCCGTGGATTAAGAACTGAAAACACCAAGCAGATTATAGAAAGATATTGCAATTTGGTGAAGAATATGAAAAGATTGAACATCAATAAAGATAAAGAAGAATTGATTGAAAAATTGGCCGATGCGTTGCCACATGATGTTTGGGGCACGTATCTTATGATGTTGAAAAATAAACCGGAATTTGACAATCTATCGCTGAGCGATTTTATTGAACAACTCGAAGCTCAAGAGATGGAATAACGAAAGATAGCGAGAATGAAGAACTATGATGGTGAACAAGACATAGGTCTGTATTACAAAGGTGGTGTTAGTGATAAGACCAACATTGCACCAAAGATTGAAACTGCTTTCAATGCAAAAAGTTCTTCTGAAAGTTCATCTCAAGGATCAAGTAGCAAAACTGGATTCTCTTCATATCCATCTTTCGATCCAAATTTTTCAGCAACAAAGAGTGGCAAAGTTCTTCAATGCAACATTGCTCTAAATCTTGAGAATGATCAAAATTACTCTGAAGAAGTAGCCAAAAGTCATATGTCTTTGTTGGTGACTGTGCTAGAGTCTTATGAGAGTTTAGTTGCAGGAAGGATCGAAAATCCTATGTTGACAAAAGAGTATTACGATCAGATCGATGCTGAGGATATGGAACTTATGGATATTAAGTGGTGTTTGGCGAGCGTGTTGAGAAGAGCTGCAAAGTTTAAACAAATTACGGGAAGAGATGATTTTCGTGATGCTAATGTTTCTACTTTAGGATTTGATAAATCTAAAGTTACTTGTTTTCGTTGCAGGGAAAAGGGCATTTCAAGCGAGAATGCATAAACCGCGAAGCCAGTGGAGCTCAAAATCCTTTCAACAACAACGATTACTATCGGAAAGAAATATATCATCAAGTTGCTCAACAGCCATATCAACAACAACCACAAACTGCTCATGCTAGGAAGGAGATTGAAGAATCAAAGAAAGCTTATATGGTGAATCAAGATGATGAAAGATCGTCAAAAGGATTCAGTTGGGATAAATATATTTCAGCTGAAAGTAAAGCATGTTTGATAGATCAAGATGATGAAAGGCTTCCAAAAGGATTTAGTTGGGATGATTTTGATCCTAACAAGACTTCAGATCATAAAGCTTTTGTTGCTCAAGTTGTTGAAGATGATGAAGATGATTATTTGGCAAACAGTATGAAAGAGCATTTAAAATATCTAGCTGAGAGAGATGCTGAAAATGCTCGAATGGCAAAAAAGAAGGAGCTTAAAAAACAAGATGATAGTGATGATGATTATGATGTAGAAAGAATGAAAGAGCTTTTAAAATTTCAAGCTGAGAGAGATGTAGAAAGAAGGAAAGGTAAGAATGATGAAGAAGAGGTTCGAGTGATAAAAGTCAAAGAAGTTCCAGCTTTCGAGATTAAAAAGGAAGTTGTTGCTGAAAAAGTGTCTGAGAATTGTGAAAATTGTGAGATTATGAAGAAGCAAAACAATGAGTTGATTCACAACATGAACCGGTTGAAAGAATCGTATGATGTCTTAAACAAAGCAATGAATCAATACAACAAGTCAAGCAGTGAACAAGCTACAGCCATGAAGACACTCAATGGAGCATACATGATAAAGCAGGAAATGATCTATTATTACATTGGGATGTGTGCTGAGCTTGAGCAGAAATTGGAAATTCAGAGAATTGAAACTGAGAGAGTAAACAAGCTGTTAAAAAGTTATTCATGTTCTTCTTATGTGATTGACAGGATTTACCCCATAGCTGAAGGCATGAAGGCATTTGAAGAAGTCAAATCTGAAGTAAAGAATTCCGAAACAAAAGAGGAGACTGAAGTGAAAAATTCTGGTAAGAAACAAAGTGTCAGTTACAACAAGTGTCCACCTCCGCTTGAAAATGGATATTCTCCACGAAATCCAAATTCAGAAAGAGTCAAAAAGGCAACTAATTTATAGTGGGAATCTGAACCTTCAGATAAATTGCCAGACAACATTGATGTCACTTTCACATCATCCGACACTTATCATGAGTCCGAGTTAATAAAGAAAGTGGTCGATCAGGTGTTGGAAAAAGATGAAACGGAGGAGTCAAAATCAGAGTTAAAGTATGAGTCCAACACTTCAAGTCCAACAGTCAAAAAGAGCAAACGGGTTTATAATAAAGAATTTTTGTTATCACAAAATAATTTGAATGACGAAACATTTAAAGTAGCTTATACTTTGAATGATTCAGACAAATTATATTCTGATGAAGAATTTCCAATAAGAGGTGTTAAAACTGAAATGATCAAAAAGGTTTTCAAACTAACAGAAATTAATATTTCTGAAATAAAAGCTGTAAATCTTTCTGAAAAACCTAAAAGGTACACCTCAAGAGTTCAACAAAGATTAAACAAGGAAAAGGGTTACAGTTCTGGTTCAGGTTATCGAAAGAAACAAAACCATAACGGTAATTTCAAAAAGAAGGGATTGGGTTTTATTACACCAGAAAATTATGAAAATGAGAAAACTTATAAACCAAAAACTGTTTTTGTTTCAGGAACATCATCTGAAGAAGAAAAAGAGCATTTGGTCAAAAAGTAGACAAACAATGAATTCCTTGCTAAGAAGCAAGAGAGAATAAAGAATGAAACTGCTCAGAAGAAGAAGGAGACGAGAACCTGTTTTGAATGCAACACAGTTGGTCACATTGCCATGAACTGTCCAAAGGCAATTCAAACAAAACAGGGAGTCTCTGAAAAATTGAAAGAAAAGATGGTTGAAAATGAATCACCAACCAAACAATTTATTGTTTTCAAAAATTCAAAAGAGGTTGGTGAGTATTCAAGAGGTTTTTACAAAAGAAAAGCAAAGCTTAACAACAAAAAGCGGGTTGTTAAGAAATCCGATGATAGTTCTAGCAATGATTCTGATTCGTCAAAATCAGACGAGCCACAAGTTGAGATAAAAAGTGAAAATTCAGTGCCGTCATTGGATGATGCAAATTTTCCACCATTGCGGGCTGAAAATTTAAAATCAAAAATTGGAAAAGTTGAGATTTCAAATCAATTCTTTTCTGAAAAGAAAGAATTTGATGTTGAAAAAGCTTTTAACTCCACAATTCAAAATATTTTTGGAAAAATGATTGACAGGAAGGTCAAAGGGGTAAAGGAATTTTATGAAAAGAAAACGAAGGAACCAGATGAAGATGGTTCATCCCAGGTTAGTAACTGGGATAGAATCTATCACGAATAAAAATCTGGACTTGCTAGAGCTCCCAAGTTGGTAATCGTGGAGCAGGAATCGGCATCATTCTTGAATATGTGTGTTTGATAAACCTACAAGTGGTAAAACTTAAAATTGTCATATTTCAACTTATAAGTGGTACGGTTGATGTGAACCTACAAGAGGTTGAAAAAGAAGGTTTTCTCCTTCAAGTGGTTATCAAGGTCATTAAGTTGAAATTGATTTAACCCTCATACGAGTGGTTGAAAGTACAATGTGATGAATTAAACCCCTAACCTACAAATGGTTTGTGAATTAAACAAACTTATTTTCCGGAAAAACCATTTTGATTAAAATAAACTTAAGTGTTTTGAAATCATAATGGGAAAATAGTTTATTGTCAGGGGGAGTTCTGATTGGTTATGACAAGAGAATGGAGATTTGATGCAATTCACATCAGTTTGTCAAATTTTCTTTAAATGGTTTTGAATTTTACGGGGAGTAAGAAATTTCAGAAAATCCAAAACATTAGAAAATTTGGAAAAGCCAAAAACATTGAAAAAGTTAAAATTGAGTTTTGTTTGAGTTAAAAAAGGAAATGATAGTACATCAGTGGACTATCACAGCACGCTAAAGAATTGGAAAGTCAAATGTGATAAACGATCTCACTAAGGATGTGCCAGTAGGTTTTTATACATTCAGTAGATTGTTTTCGAGATATAAACATAAATATCAAACTTGCTTATCACGTGGGGAACATCTTTCGGATATATGGGTAACCCCCGAAATCTTGTTTGAAGGGCTTTCTATTTCTGACATACTAGGTCTTTGTGCGTGATGATATCTGGGGTATTATACCTGGACTTCTGATTTTGCGGAAGCAATAGCCTAGTCCTCGTATAATGCCTTGCACTGCTTTAAATCTTAAAGCTCACCCTCAGCATAAAAAATGATGAAACATTGAAAAATGCTAATCATGTGCTGTTGAAGAAAAGATCCCCAAACGGGACACACCTAAAGACGAGCCATCATCTCTCTGTCTGAACGGAAGTTCTAACCTGAGCTCTCATGGTCTCGCATTACCCGTTTACAGATATCATTAGTGTACATTCACCTGTAAGACTGAATATAGGAGTCTGGATATGGGAGTATATTCTGAGGTGGTACACGCAAATAAGTTTAAGTGCTTAAAACATTAATCTCGTATCTCGAAACAGTTGAACTTTGTGTGAAAATTTAAAAGTGGATCAGTATACTGACAATTTAAGTTAATCGTTTAGAACTTAAAATGTTTAAAGCTTAACGGTGTTAGTGATTTGTCTCATTAACTGATATGATCCTCTTACACAAGCTCACAAAAATATTGTTTGTAAATATTTCTTTACTGCTTTCCATTAAGATCAAAATATCCAAAAAGATTGTGCTTTTAGCATTAAATTTTTGAAAAATCCAAAAAGATTTTTTGTCGTCTTATTTTCAAGAACTGGTGTTGAAAAGCTGATTCTTAAAATTCCAAGTGCTAAACATGATGAACAAAAGGTTTGGGAGAGTTTGTTTTGAAATGAAAAATGATATTTTTTAAGTGGTTCATCACAGATTAAAATTGTAAAATCATTTTTTGATTTTCAATACATGCAAGTGGTCTATAAATTTGTCAAATTTTAAATTTGTGAAATTTATTGTGAGGTAGAGTTTGTGCAGATAGAAGCAACAAGGCAGACTCGAGCCAGGTACCAGATCTTGTGGATGCTGAAAGCCAGGTTCCGATTCCTTAGGATCCTGTGAAAGTTAGAAGAGCCAGGCTTCTGATCCAAAGACTGTGAATTCCAGACCGCGATCCCAACTTATCGAAAGGGGGAGTCTAAAGACATTAGATCCAGATTCGATTCCTGATGATCACACAAGCTGATGATGCTGATAAACTTAAGGAATCAATAGACCTGATCAAGATGTGTATAGAGCCAGGTTGCGATTCTGGAACAGAAAATGAACGAGAAAGAAAGAGAGAAAGAGAAGATTGTGGATGCTTACAATGTCAGATACTTTGGAAAGAGAGCAAGAAGACTAATAAAGACTGAAGATGTGACATACCGAAGACTTGACACTGAAGACTTCGTCAACATCCAAGGGGGAGTCTGTTGGTGCATATGCCTGTCGACTTCGTCTTGTATCGAGTCTTGTATTAGATTGATTAGATCAGGGCACATAATACGAGAAAAGTGAGAAATATATAGGAAACATCCATTTCGCACGAAATGGGAAGTGTTCATTTCGCACAAAATGGCAATGGCCATTTCATACGAAATGGCAAGTCCATTTCATGTGAATCATTTCGTGTGGAATGGTGATGCCTATAAATACTTGTCTTGTCATTTCATTTGTAACGTTTGGTTTCCGATAGCGAAGCTCTGCCGCAGTGTCTCCGGCATTGTAAAACGATCTGATATCAATAAAGAGACAGTTTAAAATGATTCTTTGTGCATTCCAGCTGAAATAACTCTGATACGTCTGTTTCCGCCTTTCGTATTGGACGAGATCTCTTCTGAATGACTTGTTTGGTCATGCAAACGATCCTACAGCTCTATCATGGTGGAACTTTCAGGATTAGACTCTAGGATAAGAGGTCGCATATGCTATGACTTGGGATGAGATGAAAGAGCTAATGTGCAAGAAGTACTGCTCGAGAGCTGAGATTCAAAAGCTGGAAACCGAGTTCTGGAATCTCAAGATGGATGTCCGAAGATTGCTGAGTATGTATAGAGATTCCATGACCTGTCTCGTGTTGTCCCCTACATGGTAGAACCAGAGTTCAAGCGAATCGAACGTTTCATTTGGGGATTGGCACCCCAAATCATGAGCATGGTGATGACATCCAAGCCTCCAACCATTACTGAGGCCATTGATTTGAGTGTGGCACTGACTGAAGAGGCGATTAGGCTGAACAAGTTTTCAAACTCTGAAGGAAAGAAGAAGGAGACTCATGTCGAGTCATCAGGAGAGAACAAAAGGAAGTTCTCGAATTTCAAGAAGGGTATCCAAGGAAACAACGGTAGCAACAAGAAAAGAGATGCAAACCCACCAGCCGAAGTCAGGACTAGTACTGCAAGTTCGGAGAAAAAAGGGAAAGGTTACATGGGAACTTTGCCGAAGTGTGATGTGTGCCAGTTCCATCATGCCGGCCAATGTTGGTTTAGGAAGTGTGAAAACTGTGGAAAGAATGGCCATTCGAAAGAAACATGATAGGCTGGTACTGGTCGTGGAAATGGTGGTCAGAGAGGTAGTGGTAATGGAAATGGCAGTGGAAACCGTGGTGGCAACGGTTATGGCAACAGAAACCAAGGTGGAAACAATAATCAAGGAGGTAATAGTAATCGTGGTGGTTCTGGAAACCAAGGTGGTAATGGAAACCGCAAACAAAACAACAACCAGGGTGGTACTGGAAACAAGCAAGGATGCTTTAGTTGCGGAGATGTCGGGCATTTCAAGCGAGATTGCCCAAAGAACAATAAAGCCCAAGGAAGAGTTATCAACATTGGAGTTGGGGAAGCTCGCCAGGATCCAAACGTAGTTACGGGTACGTTCCCTATCAACTAACACTTTGCATCTGTACTGTTTGATACTGGTGCCGATTATGGCTTTGTATCCCAAGAATTTAATAATATACTTGGGTTAGTTGCCAGTAAGCTAGATATCCCATACTCGATAGAACTAGCGAATGGAAAGCTAGTAGAGGCAAACGAAGTAATTAGAGGTTGTGTAATAGAACTTGGAGAGCATGAGTTTACGCTAGATCTTCTGCCAGTCGAATTGGGAAGTTTTGATGTGGTAGTCGGAATGGATTGGTTGTCGAGCAACCGAGCTGAGATCGTATGCCATGAGATGACCATTCGCATTCTGATGGCGAATGGGGAGACGATTGTAGTCCATGGAGAGAAGCATGATACGTCTCTAAGGATTATCAATTGTTTGAAGGCCCGAAAGTTTTTGTAGAAAGGATGTGTTGCCTTCTTGGCTCAAGTTGTTGATAAGGAAGTGGTAGAACCGAAGTTGGAAGATATCCCGGTGGTAAGGGAATATCCTGAAGTCTTCCCCGAAGACTTGCCAGGATTGTCGCCGTAACAACAAGTCGAATTCCATATTGACTTGGTTCCAGGCACCGCGCCTGTAGCCAAGGCACCATATCGACTTGCACCTTCCGAGATGCAAGAATTGTCGACGCAGCTTCAAGAGCTTTTGGACAAGGGATTTAGTAGACCAAGCTTCTCGCCTTGGGGAGCTCCAGTACTGTTTATATAGAAGAAGGACGGTAGCTTTCGTATGTGCATTGACTACCTAGAACTGAACAAGTTGACCATCAAGAATCGGTACCCCTTGCCGAGGATTGATGATCTCTTCGATCAAATTCAGGGTTCGAGTTACTACTCCAAGATCGATCTTCGATCCTATTATCACCAGCTGCGAATTCAAGAAGAGAGTATACCAAAGACTGCCTTCAGGACTCGTTATGGACATTACGAGTTTCTAGTGATGCCGTTTGGATTGACGAATGCACCGGCAATATTTATGGATTTGGTGAATTGAGTCTGCAAGCCATATCTCGATAAATTCATGATTGTTTTTATCGATGATATCTTGATTTATTCAAGGACGAAGGAAGAGCACGAGCAACACCTTAGAGCTATTTTAGAGCTGCTCAAGAAGGAGAAACTGTACGCTAAGTTCTCGAAGTGTGAGTTCTGGTTGCGTGAGGTACAATTCCTTGGACATGTAGTGAATGAAGATGGAATCCACGTGGATCCCACCAAGATCTAAGCGATTAAGAATTGGGAAACTCCGAAGACGCCAACCAAGATCCGAAAATTTCTAGGTTTAGCTGGGTATTATCGCCGATTCATTGAGGATTTTTCTAAAATCTCTCAACCGCTGACCTCCTCCCTTACTCAAAAGGACAAGAAGTATGAATGGGGAGACAAACAAGAAGAAGCTTTTCAGCTGCTTAAAAACAAGCTTTGCAATGCACCTATTTTATCCCTACCTGAAGGCACCGATAACTTCGTGGTATACTATGACGCCTCGCGTCAGGGATTAGGTTGTGTGCTGATGCAGCGACAGAAGGTTATCGCTTATGCTTCGCGCCAGTTGAAGGTTCATGAGAAGAATTACACCATGCATGATTTGGAATTAGGTACAGTGGTGTTTGCTTTGAAGATTTGGCGGCATTACCTTTATGGTACCCGATGCACAATCTTTATAGATCACAAGAGCCTTCAGCACATACTTGATCAGAAAGAGCTCAATATGAGACAGCGACGATGGGTGGAGCTGTTAAACGATTATGATTGTGAAATCAAATATCACCCAGGAAAGGTAAATGTGGTGGCAGACGCCTTAAGTCGAAAAGAGAGGATTAAGCCCATAAGGGTTAGGGCTTTGGAGATGATTATACTAACAGAGCTCTTGTTGTGCATTCATGCTGCGTAGAGAGAAGCCCTCAAGAAGGAAAACTTGAAGGATGAATATCTCCATGGGATGGAGAACCAGTTGGTACCCAATGAGGAAGGAACCTTGTGTTTCATGGGACGAATTTGGGTTCCACTCTTTGGTGGTCTTAGAGATGTGATTTTTGATGAAGCTTATAAATCAAGGTACTCGATCCACCTAGGATCGGATAAGATATACCAAGATTTGAAGGATTTCTACTGGTGGCCGAGATTGAAAGGTGATGTTGCAACTTACGTTGGAAAGTGTTTAACTTGTGCCAAAGTAAAGGCCGAGTATCAGAAGCCTTCAGGTCTTTTGCAGTAACCCGAGGTACCTATGTGGAAGTGGGAGCAGATTTCAATGGACTTCATAACAAAGTTGCCAAAGACACCCAAAGGTCATGATACGATTTGGGTAATCGTAGACCGTGTGACAAAATCTGCGCACTTTTTGCCAATCAAGGAAAAGGATAACACAGGTAAGCTAGCTGAGTTGTACCTAAGGGAGATAGTTGCACGTCATGGAGTGCCTATCTCGATCATATCTGATAGAGATGGGAGATTTGTGTCAAGGATTTGGCAATCTTTCCAAGAAGCGTTTGGTTCACAGTTAAATTTGAGCACCGCATTTCACCCACAGACAGACGGCCAAAGTGAGAGAACGATTCAGACGCTTGAAGATATGTTACGAGCTTGCGTAATAGACTTGGGTGGCAGTTGGGACACTCACCTGCCTTTGGTTGAGTTCTCCTATAATAACAGCTACCATACAAGTATTCAAGCTGCACCGTTTGAAGCTCTCTACGGACGAAAGTGTCAATCGTCGTTATGCTAGGCAGACGCAGGCGATAGACAACTAGTTGGTCCCAAATTGGTCCAAGAGACGACAGATAAGAACATACAGATCCGAGAGCGCATTAAGGCGGCCCGTGATCGACAAAAGAGTTATGCGGACCAAAGAAGGAAACCTTTCCTAAGTGTCGGGAATCAAAAGTGTCACAAAAAGGTACATAAAGCACACTAAACTGCAAAGTTTAGCACTTTAACAAACCAGTAACCAACCGAACAACCGGACACTACCCAAAACATCAAATTTACACTAGAAGCACAGTTTTAACATTTCCAATCTAGTTATGGTCCCCGAACATCATAACACCTCCTAAAATATCTAGTAACTAATATAACTAACTAGATACTTACAATCTAACCTTAAACTAACTAACATGGTTCAAGCCTAATCTAGACCCCCCCCCCCATGTCTACGGCCCAACAAGGGTCCCACTTGGTGGATTTTATTTCATTATTTAATTGGATTTTGTTTATACTTTACAAAACATAATATCCAAGAGTTTGAAAGAGAAAATGGTTATAAGTAGAACTTGTAGGATCTTGAGCTCATTTTCATCACACACTTGAAAACACACAACTTCTCCTCCCTCTCCTTGAGCTCTCGGCCAAGAACCATCACCCACACATCCACTATCATTCAAACTCCTTCATACATTCTACATATATACAAAGGTGTTAGAGTTCATACAAAGAAGCTAGGAGCTTGTGGAAGGACCTCTCTCATTTGCTTTTATCCCTCTCATAACTTCTCTTGATCATCCCTAGCCTTGTGCTAGTGGTAAGAGTCTTGATCTTGCTAGTTTATTTCTATTTTAAGTGGTTAAAGAAGTATCATAATCATAATCTTGAAGAACACTAAAGATACATAAGATGAAACTTGAACATAAGCATGTTTAATGAAGAAACTAAGATGTTTTTGTGATGATTTGCTTGTTGATTGTTGTTTGTTCATATATATGATGTAGATCATCATATGATCTTGCTAGATCATGATTAAAAACATAATCTAGCAAGATGAGAGAGTAAAAGAATGGTAGGATGATAGATCATCCACACATGAATCATGAACTTGAAAGAATACCATGATTTCTTGAAAAGTAATGATCAAAGTGAGTAGTAACACTTGTAGATCTAAAGATTTATGGACGATTTCTAAAAAAAAACCAAGTTAAAAATATAAGTTTTACTAAATCTTGGTTCTTACATAAACAAATCTTATTTTTAGTGGTTAAACAAGTGTAGAAACACTTGTGTAACAAGAAGAAATCATAAAGAAGTATTTTTAGAAAACATGATTCGAAGTTGCAAACATCTATATTCTTTAAAAATGAATTTTTTTGAAGAACTAATCATACTTTAAAGGGTAACAAGGCTTACTAATGACACTAGTAAGTTCCTATAAATTTTTACAAATATTCAAGTTCATGAAGTGGTTGATTATTACTTGATTTTGGCAAATTGGTAAGTAAAGGTTGTTCATTATTGTTTTTGGATTGATTGTGATGATTTTTGCAAAAGAAAATGATATGCTTGAAAGCATGGAAACCTCCATTTTTAGGGGAAACTATGGCAAAATTTTCTAAAAATCCAAACACTTAGAAAAATATTTATTAACCTACACTTACAAGTGTATTTTAAACCATAAATTATTACAAAAACTTTGCCATAATTTTTGGTTACAAAAATACAAATATTGGAGGTTGATTTTCATAAATAAAAGTGACTAAATACGTATTTAGGAAATATATATTTAGAAGACACCATGTGTGTGATTATTTGTATATTTTGTGTATTAGTTATATTATTTTAGGACATGAAATAATATAACTGTTAGTGCATGCATCTATCGACTTCGTCTTGTATCGAGTCTTAGACTAGGATTGTTAGATCAGGGCTCGTAGATCGAGAAAATAGGATGTTTAAAGTTGTAATTGAGGTGATTTCACTTGAGAGGGTGATTTCGCTTGAAATGACCATGGTCATTTTCAAGCGGAATCAACATGATCCTTATTCTGCTTGAACCATTTCAAGCAGAATTAAGACTCCTATAAATACCTTTCAAGCGTAATCATTTGAATCAGTTCCTAATTTTCATACCGAAGTGTTGCCGGTGTGTTTTGTGCATGTAATCTGTTATGTATCAATCAGAAGTGTGTTTAAAATGAATTGCTAGCTGTTTCTACATCAGTTTCTTAGTTTCCGCCTCTGAAACTGAATAAAACTCCTCTGAAGGACTCATTTGGGTCCGTACACGATCCTACAAGTGGTATTAGAGCTCAGGAGGAGGAGTTCTGCCGAATTCAGCTGTTTTTCATTGTGTTTTCTGATTTCTACACCTTCTTTCTTCAACAAAACAAAATATAAAGGTCAAAATCAGATCAATTTCTCACAGATTGTGTAAAAGTGCATTATAACAAACCCTTGAAAGTTTCACAGTAAAATTCAGCTTAAAAAAGTGGTAAAATGGACTAATTAAGTGATTCCGCTTGAACAAACACCTAAGATTCCGTTTGAGATTGCACTATTCTGCTTGAAAAGTTTTAAGCGAAACCTGTTATTTCGCTTCAACTTGTTGAGATTCCGCTCCAAATAGGTGATTCCGCTCCAACTCAGAGGTTCCGCTTGAAATCTGTACTGATTCCGCTCCAAAGTGTTATTTGGATATTCCGCTTGAAACAATCTGTTGGTTATTCCGCTTGAAAGTGAAAGGTGCTTATTTCGCTTGAAGTTGTGTTTTGGGATTTCGCTTGAACTTGGATTTGGTTATTTCGCTTGAAAAAGTGTTGTTTTATAAAATCGTGTTGTCGTATCATGGAAGAAGAATTCTATAACGCGTTTGCTACACCGTCGACTACTCCGTCAGTCATAGCTCAAAACATGAACTTAGAAAACGAAACTGGAACTATGCAAAAACCCCCGAAACTTATTGGAATCGAGGAGTACCATGGATGGAAGAATCGGTTTGAGAATTGGGTTCAGGCAAACCATCTAAGAGCTTGGGAAAGTATTGAAACCAAGTATGTTAGACCATAGTCTGCGTTGAATGTTGACAAAGTCATCTCAGAATTTTCAGATCAAGAGAATGACAGTTACAAAGGAGAGAAAATGATGATCAGTCTTCTACAACAAGCTGTCAAAGAAGATATCTTTATTTTGCTTCAGCAAGATGGGAGTGCGTTTTCGATTTGGGAAGCACTTGAGAAGAAATTCGAAGGAAGCACAGAAATGCTCAAGAGCAAAGCATCATTGTTGAAAAAGGAGTTTGAATTGTTTACTAGTATGCCTGGTGAGACTACAAAGACTCTCATTGAGAGATACTGTCTCCTTGTGCGTACCATGTCTCTGCTGAAAATTACTAAAACTCCAGCTGAATGGGTGGAAAAACTAGCTGACGCATTACCACAGAAAGAATGGGGTACTTATCTGATGATTCTGAAGAATTCTGGAGAGTTTAGCAGATTATCAATTGGACAGTTTATTGAAAAGCTGGAGGCACAGGATCTTGAACAGCAGAAAATTGCAAGAATGAATAGTTCAAGCCATCAACAAGATATCAAACTGTACTATAAAGGAAATGTTCAAACTGCTGAAGCAAGTCCAAAGATTCAAACCGCATTTAGTGCAGGAAATCAATCCGGAACAGGCAGTCAAAGATCAGTCAACACTAGTGGGTTTTCAACTGTTAATCCTCCAAGTGTTCAAAGTGCAAGTGTTGGGAATGGTCATATGATTCAGTGCAATGTGGCATTGCATCTTCAAAATAGACAAAATTTTTCTGAAGAAGTTGTGAAGAGTCATATTGTAACACCCCGAAAACGGGTTTGGTAATTAAACCCCGTTAATACAAAAGAGCGGGTAAAATACCATTAGTGGTGAAAGTAACCCGGTAAATATTAGGATTTAAATAAATAAACCTAATATTTAATAAAACGTTAATAAATGTTTTTAAGTAAATAAGGTTTATAAGAAGTCTGAATTAACGTGACTTAAAAACATAACGGGTTATGACTTACCGAACCCGCTAAAGTAACAATGAATAATTAACCTAGTTAGTAGCATGTGATTAAGTGACTAATGGTGAGTTATAGCTTCATTTGATCAAAAGGAAACATGAGGGACCAATATTGCCAAGTGGGAAAGTTGTTTTATTAAAACAAAAGTTAAAACACCAAAACACACACTTAAAGTGTGTGTTCTGGTCGATATATCCACAGGAGCCAAGAACATCTTGAGCTCAAAACCCTAACAAGCACAAATCAAGAAGTTGGAAGGGCAAATCAAACCTAAATCGAAATTCAAGCACATATTCGTGATCACCAATGTGACAACCCGAACTTTCAAGGTTAGTAGCGCGACCCTAACTCTTCGTTATTCCTCTCTAGTGTGCCGTGCTTGTATCCGTACTTGTATGATTCTGTTTAACGATTGTAGTGGTCTTGTTAGAATTATATGTGTTAGTATAATCAGACCGCAACGTATATGTGTTTGTTCGAGTAAGAAACCCATTGACATAATTGATCAAACTTGGCCCATATACGGTTCCGCATTATGGTTATAGTCGGCCCAAATCACAGTCTTGATCCCAAATCACAGTCTTGATCCCAAATCACAGTCTTGATTGGCAAACATGATCGGCCTAAATTACCATTTGTTTAGTAAGCATAACCGGCCCAGTTTCTTGCCCGTTTAATTACCTGTACACGCGAATTAAGTGTGATCACAAATTAGAACAAAAACCCTACTTTTCCCTCACTCAAGTTGCGTCGGCAGAAGAGACCCCCCCCCCTCGAAGCATTCTCCTGGTGAACCGAGAATTCTGGTTAGTAATATTATTTTATCATTTGTTGCTTGTTTTGTGGGGCCAATACTTTGTTAGATTGCACACATAATATTAGTGCATGTGCTATGCATTAAAAGTGCAGCCAACTTGATATTGATCTCTGTAATGTCGGCCAATGTTTCAAATATGCATGAAAGTGTCAGTTGGCCATGTGGCTGTTGATGATAGTAATGATTGATCCATGAGATGTCTTAACCTTTAGTGAATATTACCTGGAAATAGGTGAACTAGTCTCATGCTGTGATGATTTATTTTGGTTTATGATTTTCGGTTACATGATAAACTGTTCTCATATTATACATACTGGCGATATAAAGGTTACACGATAAATAGGATGGTAGAATGATGATCGGGTGATGTAACCTGGTAGTATGATCGGATATGTGATAGTTTAGTCTAGACATATTGATTCAGATTTGTTGCTCATTATGTGGAGATAGTTACGTATATAACTCGATCAGAATGTGTGCAATAATAATGGTAATAAGAACATGTTTCAGTGTCGCCTACCAATATGTTTTGAAGGTGTGTTAGAATCGTGTAACGGATCCAAATGTTGAGGGTATAGATTACTTATACATGAGGTTCTAAGTTCATAAATCACATAACATTATCTTTGACTTGGTGCATGACAATCATAGTGGGGTTATTTATAAAAGCATGCTCTGATTGTTTATTAAATAACTGGATAGAAATGAATGTGGGTCACTGTTATAAACATGGTGCACATAATCTGGACCTTTTATTTGGACCGAACACTCTAACAGTTACATATATATTGTTGGGATTATTAATGTGTTGAATGAGGTTATAAGTTATTGGTTGGACTAGTGCTAAATGAATGGGTTGCATTCGAGTGGAACAGTGCTTAAAGCACAGTTGGGCCGGTTTGGTTTTGGGCTCGGGAACGTAAAATAGTTATGGTCTGCTTGACCCAGGTCACTCGCGTACCTAACCCGACAAGGCCGATGGGCCACACCCTAAATAGATTGATGGGGTTGTTATGCTTGTTAGCCGATTATGCATAAGAAACAAAGTAACGTGCAACCTGAATAATTATTATGTAACATGTGGTCCATTGGAGATCGTACACTTGTTGTGATAAACGGTAGAAATATGTGTCGTATTCATTTGTTGCTTGTGAATTATGTGGCAGTTTATGTGATACAATGTGAATACAAAACTGATGTATGATGATAATCATTCTAGGGTTGGTCGGTCAACAGTAAACCAGTAACACGTTTAACCGAGCAAACCAAAGGTGAGTTCAATGCATTTTCTCAAGCATGCGTCCCGGTGGTTTGGGACAACTGGTAAACATTTGGAAGGGAAACATTGGGTAAACAACTTAATCGGTTTTGGTTATTGCCTGGAGGGCAATGGGGGTAATTAATTGATAGCGCTATTAGGTGGGAAACCTCACACCGGGCCGTAAGGACGGGCGTGAACTAATTATCTGGGTAGGGCTATGGTTGTTAGAGGCACACTCCTCGGATACATATGGGCACACTCCCAAGGGTATCTAACGAAGGCAACATAGCAATCAGTCGTTAAGGGGTAACCACTCCCCGGATACACATGGCCACACTCCCTAGGGTATCTAACATGAGCAACATCGTAACGCAACATTGAATCGCATTAACATACATCTGGTAACAAATCACGTTAGCAAAACCTTGAACTCACCAGCGTAGTCTGACACACTTGTTTGCATGCTTGTAGGTCGTTAACCTTGGAGCATGGACTTGCTATCTGGGAGTGCTGGAGTGGTCATGGATCGAAGCTATTGGATTACTTATAATTGATACATTGGTTTTGAGTTTTATTATGAAACAACCGCTAAACGACTTATCATATGCTTCCGCTATATAACTCTTTGTGAAATGATATTATGTTTGACATTTAATCTTGGCAATTAATGGCATGTTTTATTTAAATATTCATCGTTGGTTCAATGTGATTGGTGGCTCAGACTCTGATGTGTAACACGCCTCGCGAGGTTTCCGCAGGTGGTATTTTGGGGGTGTTACAGTTTGGTATCAGAGCCACTGGTTATAGTGAACTAGGTTTTCAAACGTTTTATAAAACCAGACTATAACCAAACAACTTCGAAGATCGATCATGACACTCAGCTCCAGATTGCAAGGTTCGTTTCTCCCTCACTTTATACATTACTTGCCTAGCAGTCACATACACTCACAACACATATATGAAATGAGACATGAAACACCATAGTGACTTGATAGTGTGACACTACTCTTCGAATTATGCGAACCATAGACCTGTGATACCATCTGTTGTGTTGTTTGAACGGGGGAAACTTTGAGCGCAAGCTAAGAGGCACTGAGATAAGCATGCAAATCGCCTTATTATTATGGGTGCACACTTAATAATAACGCGGGGTGCATGCAAGTCCCAGTGAGGCTTATCGAGCGTGAGAAGGGTTCTGCCTTACTATGTGTGAACTTAGTAGTACATGAATATCAGTATGATACTTGACTCCTATCTCGTTTCGATTTCTAAATCGGTTTATTCCCAATTATAGAAACATGAGTGGACGAGGACACGGACGTGGCAACATCACCATGACTCAGGCCGAGTTGACTGACCTAATCAATACCCGCGTGGCTGAGGCTTTAGCAGCCTATCAAGCTGGTCAGCAAGCGCAACCTCAACCTAACCAGCCTGCGTGTACGTTCAAAATGTTTATGGACTGTAAGCCCCAGACCTTCACCGGGACTGAAGGGGCTGTGGGACTTCTGAGATGGTTCGAGAAAGGAGAGTCTGTGTTTGCTATCTGTAACTGTCCCGCTGGGGACAGGGTGAAATATGCTGCGGGTACTTTGGCGGATGGTGCCCTAACGTGGTGGAATGCCCAAGTGCAGTTGCTGGGCATTGAGGCAGCGAATGCCACAACTTGGGATGACTTTAAAGAACTGATCAGAGAGGAGTATTGTCCTCGGGACGAGGTCCAGAAGTTGGAAAACGAGTACTACGACTTGAAGATGGTTGGATCGGAAGTCGAAGCGTATGTGAAGCGATCGTATGAATTGGCTGACATGTGTCCAAACTTGTCACGGCCCATGTCTCGGAGGATTGAGTTGTTTATCAAGGGACTGCCTCCGCGTGTGAAGAGCTTGGTCACTGCAGCCCATCTCAATGATTTAACACAGATCGTTCGTCTGACTCATAAGATTGTGGACCAAGAAGTGGAAAGCAATTCGTTACCCCGCGTATTTCGGCCACTACTGCTGCTACACCCACTGCCACTGCATCCGCTAATGATAACAAGCGGAAGTGGAGTGATTATGACAAAGCATCCAGTGCTGGCCAGACTCAGAAAAGGCCAGACAACAGCAACCGCAACATCAGCCAGTCGTCTTCTGTCAATCAAGGCCAGGGGAGTGGCCACAGCCAGGGTTCGTATGCAGGGAAGAAGCCACGATGTAACAAGTGTGGCTATCATCATTTCGGGGCGTGTGGTCGGACATGTAACAGGTGTGGTAAGGCGGGCCATGAGGCCAGGGATTGTAGGGCTCCACAGCCCAAGCACCAGCAGCAACAGAACCAGCAAAACCAGAGACAACAGGGACAACCGCCCCAGCAGAACCAGGGTTTCAGGAAGGGGTGCTATCAATGTGGGGATGAGGGACACTTTAAGCGGGATTGCCCTCAGCTAAACCAGAACGCTAACGACAACAACCGCCCGAATAATAACAACACTGGAAACAACAACAACAACAACGGCAATAATGGGGGAAATGGTGCTCGAGGCAGAGTGTTCCAGCTTGGAGCAGGGGATGCCAGGAATGACGGCAACGTTGTAACTGGTACGTTTTCTGTTAACAATCGTATTGCTTCTGTATTATTTGATTCGGGTGCCGATTGGAGTTATGTGTCCCTAGAGTTTAGTCAACGATTAGGGATAACCCCAACACCTTTAGAAGTTAAACAAGTAGTAGAATTAGCAGACGGTAAAACTATAGAAGCCTCGAATGTCCTTTCTGGATGCAAACTAGATCTCGTGGGTCAGGTGTTTGATATTGACCTCCTTCCCGTTACGCTCGGTAGTTTCGATATAGTGGTAGGCATGGATTGGTTGTCCAAGCACCAAGCGGAGATTCTGTGCAAGGAAAAAGTTGTGCGTATTCCCCTCCCAGACGGGGAGTCATTATCAGTCCAGGGACATCGTAGTGGAACGATGGTTGGTATTATCTCGGCCATGCATGCGCAGAAGTATCTGCAAGAGGGGTATCCTGCAATGTTAGCGTTAGTTACCAACGCTCAGTCTGAAGAGAGAAAGATCGAGGATCTACCAGTGGTACGAGAATTCGCTGATGTGTTCCCAGAGGAGCTACTAGGGTTACCTCCCCACCGTCAAGTAGAATTTCAGATTGATCTTGCGCCGGGAGCGGCTCCAATTGCTCGAGCTCCTTACCGGCTAGCACCTGGAGAGTTACAGGAATTGTCTAATCAGCTACAGGAATTGTTGGATAGAAGTTTTATTCGACCAAGTTCTTCGCCTTAGGGAGCTCCAGTTCTGTTTGTGAAGAAGAAAGACGGGTCATTCCGTATGTGTATCGATTATCGAGATCTTAACAAGGTAACCATTAAGAACCGCTACCCGTTACCACGCATCGACGACTTGTTTGACCAGTTGCAAGGGTCAAGTTTCTATTCCAAGATCGACTTAAGATCGGGGTATCACCAGGTAAGGGTTAGGGAAGAGGATGTTCCCAAGACGGCTTTTCGAACGCGCTATGGACACTACGAGTTTTTGGTTACGCCGTTGGATAGAGCTTTTGAACGATTACGAGTGTGCCATCAAGTATCACCCCGAGAAAGCTAATGTTGTGGCTGATGCACTTAGCCGAAAGGGGACGAAGCCTAAGCGCGTTCGTGCTCTACAGCTTACTATTCACTCTGGTTTACCAGCTCAGATTCGTTCTGCTCAGATCGAAGCCTTAAAGGAAGAGAACATCGAGGCCGAATGCTTGCGGGGTATGGAAAAACGACTGGAGAAGAGATCTGACGGTATTTATTACTTTATGGAGCGGGTATGGGTTCCTCTGTATGGTAGACTTCGAGAACTTGTGATGGATGAGGCGCACAAGTCACGATATTCTATTCATCCGGGATCGGATAAGATGTATCAGGACCTTAAAGCTTTGTATTGGTGGCCGAATATGAAAGCTCTCATCGCCACATACGTGAGTAAATGTTTGACTTGTGCTAAAGTCAAAGCCGAACATCAAAAGCCCTCAGGTCTACTGCAGCAACCAGAGATACCCACTTGAAGTGGGAACAGATCGCCATGGATTTCGTAACAGGACTACCAAGAACTCAGGCTGTGAATGACACTATTTGGGTGATTGTTGATCGCCTCACGAAGTCAGCGCACTTTCTGGCAATCAAGGAAACAGATAAGTATTCACAGCTGGCAGCAGTTTATCTTAAGGAGGTTGTATCTAGGCACGGGGTACCAACTTCTATCATTTCAGATCGAGATCCGCGTTTTACTTCTGAGTTATGGCAGGCTATGCACAAATCGTTTGGTTCACGCCTCGACATGAGTACTGCTTATCACCCACAGACGGATGGTCAGAGTGAGCGCACCATTCAGACGCTTGAAGACATGTTGCGGGCATGTGTGATTGATTTTGGGAAAGGATGGGAGAAACATTTGCCGTTGGTAGAGTTCTCCTACAACAACAGCTACCATACTAGTATCAAGGCAGCTCCATTCGAAGCATTGTACGGGCGGAAACGCCGTTCTCCTCTCTGTTGGGCCGAAGTGGGAGATAGTCAAATTACGGGTCCTGAGCTTGTATTGGAAACTTCGGAGAAGATTGTTCAGATTAGGAACCGCATGGCAGCAGCGCATGACCGTCAGAAGAGCTACGCTGACAAGCGTAGCAAACCGTTGGAGTTTGCAGTAGGTGATCGGGTTATGTTGAAAGTTTCACCGTGGAAGGGCGTTGTACGCTTTGGGAAGCGTGGCAAGCTTAATCCACGCTACGTTGGGCCATTCAAAATCCTGGAACGAATTGGTAAAGTTGCTTATAAGCTTGAGTTACCTGCTGAGTTGGGTAATGTGCATGATGTCTTTCACGTTTCGCAATTGAAGAAATGTCTAGCTGATGAGACACTGATTGTGCCGTTGCAAGAATTGAGGATCGATGACAAGCTTCTGTTTGTCGAAGAGCCTATTGAGATCATGGATCGGGAGGTCAAGGTACGTAAGCATAGTCGTATTCCGATTGTTAGAGTTCGTTGGAACTTAAGACGTGGACCGGAGTTCACATGGGAGCGAGAGGATCAAATGAAGCTCAAATATCCACATCTTTTTCCCGAAGACAAGACCGAATCTAGTAAGACTGGCGAATTTCAGGACGAAATCCCTCTTCAAGTTGGGGATGATGTCACATCAGAGAAAAATCCGCAACAATTCTAATTATCCCTTCACTCTTTCGTGCCCACTTGTCAAATTTCGGGACGAAATTTCTTTCAAGTTGGGGATGATGTGACAACCCGAACTTTCAAGGTTAGTAGCGCGACCCTAACTCTTCGTTATTCCTCTCTAGTGTGTCGTGCTTGTATCCGTACTTGTATGATTCTGTTTAACGATTGTAGTGGTCTTGTTAGAATTATATGTGTTAGTATAATCAGACCGCAACGTATATGTGTTTGTTCGAGTAAGAAACCCATTGACATAATTGATCAAACTTGGCCCATATACGGTTCCGCATTATGGTTATAGTCGGCCCAAATCACAGTCTTGATCCCAAATCACAGTCTTGATCCCAAATCACAGTCTTGATTGGCAAACATGATCGGCCTAAATTACCATTTGTTTAGTAAGCATAACCGGCCCAGTTTCTTGCCCGTTTAATTACCTGTACACGCGAATTAAGTGTGATCACAAATTAGAACAAAAACCCTACTTTTCCCTCACTCAAGTTGCGTCGGCAGAAGAGACCCCCCCCCCTCGAAGCATTCTCCTGGTGAACCGAGAATTCTGGTTAGTAATATTATTTTATCATTTGTTGCTTGTTTTGTGGGGCCAATACTTTGTTAGATTGCACACATAATATTAGTGCATGTGCTATGCATTAAAAGTGCAGCCAACTTGATATTGATCTCTGTAATGTCGGCCAATGTTTCAAATATGCATGAAAGTGTCAGTTGGCCATGTGGCTGTTGATGATAGTAATGATTGATCCATGAGATGTCTTAACCTTTAGTGAATATTACCTGGAAATAGGTGAACTAGTCTCATGCTGTGATGATTTATTTTGGTTTATGATTTTCGGTTACATGATAAACTGTTCTCATATTATACATACTGGCGATATAAAGGTTACACGATAAATAGGATGGTAGAATGATGATCGGGTGATGTAACCTGGTAGTATGATCGGATATGTGATAGTTTAGTCTAGACATATTGATTCAGATTTGTTGCTCATTATGTGGAGATAGTTACGTATATAACTCGATCAGAATGTGTGCAATAATAATGGTAATAAGAACATGTTTCAGTGTCGCCTACCAATATGTTTTGAAGGTGTGTTAGAATCGTGTAACTGATCCAAATGTTGAGGGTATAGATTACTTATACATGAGGTTCTAAGTTCATAAATCACATAACATTATCTTTGACTTGGTGCATGACAATCATAGTGGGGTTATTTATAAAAGCATGCTCTGATTGTTTGTTAAATAACTGGATAGAAATGAATGTGGGTCACTGTTATAAACATGGTGCACATAATCTGGACCTTTTATTTGGACCGAACACTCTAACAGTTACATATATATTGCTGGGATTATTAATGTGTTGAATGAGGTTATAAGTTATTGGTTGGACTAGTGCTAAATGAATGGGTTGCATTCGAGTGGAACAGTGCTTAAAGCACAGTTGGGCCGGTTTGGTTTTGGGCTCGGGAACGTAAAATAGTTATGGTCTGCTTGACCCAGGTCACTCGCGTACCTAACCCAACAAGGCCGATGGGCCACACCCTAAATAGATTGATGGGGTTGTTATGCTTGTTAGCCGATTATGCATAAGAAACAAAGTAACGTGCAACCTGAATAATTATTATGTAACATGTGGTCCATTGGAGATCGTACACTTGTTGTGATAAACGGTAGAAATATGTGTCGTATTCATTTGTTGCTTGTGAATTATGTGGCAGTTTATGTGATACAATGTGAATACAAAACTGATGTATGATGATAATCATTCTAGGGTTGGTCGGCCACAGTAACACGTTTAACCGAGCAAACCAAAGGTGAGTTCAATGCATTTTCTCAAGCATGCGTCCCGGTGGTTTGGGACAACTGGTAAACATTTGGAAGGGAAACATTGGGTAAACAACTTAATCGGTTTTGGTTATTGCCTGGAGGGCAATGGGGGTAATTAGTTGATAGCGCTATTAGGTGGGAAACCTCACACCGGGCCGTAAGGACGGGCGTGAACTAATTATCTGGGTAGGGCTATGGTTGTTAGAGGCACACTCCTCGGATACATATGGGCACACTCCCAAGGGTATCTAACGAAGGCAACATAGCAATCAGTCGTTAAGGGGTAACCACTCCCCGGATACACATGGGCACACTCCCTAGGGTATCTAACATGAGCAACATCGTAACGCAACATTGAATCGCATTAACATACATCTGGTAACAAATCACGTTAGCAAAACCTTGAACTCACCAGCGTAGTCTGACACACTTGTTTGCATGCTTGTAGGTCGTTAACCTTGGAGCATGGACTTGCTATCTGGGAGTGCTGGAGTGGTCATGGATCGAAGCTATTGGATTACTTATAATTGATACATTGGTTTTGAGTTTTATTATGAAACAACCGCTAAACGACTTATCATATGCTTCCGCTATATAACTCTTTGTGAAATGATATTATGTTTGACATTTAATCTTGGCAATTAATGGCATGTTTTATTTAAATATTCATCGTTGGTTCAATGTGATTGGTGGCTCAGACTCTGATGTGTAACACGTCTCGCGAGGTTTCCGCAGGTGGTATTTTGGGGGTGTTACAACCAAGTCAAGGGGATCCTAAGGTATGTCGAATTTCTAACATTCATGAAGTTGTAAAAAGTTGATAATCATCCTAATCGCGAATTAGGCATGGATTATAGAAGCGATGGCTAGATTAGTTATGTATACTTGCTTAGGAACGACTACTTGAACAAAATAGGAATTTTGTTAAGAGTTCATAATTGATTAGAAGTGCGTCTTGACACAAGGATTAAAGTCATGATTTATTATTGAGTTTAAAGAGAAAAATAGTCAAAGAATCATAAGGTGTGAAAGTCATGATTTGGAGTGACTAATCTAACAACCTAGTGAATAATGAATGATAGTTGGCGATTAACAAGCTAGGTGAAGCTTGGGGAGAAAGCGGGTCGAACGAGTCAAGCATAAAGGAAAAGCGTATTCGGGATGCAAGGTAAGTATAGCTTACACTAGTCTTAAATTGTGGAATATTCTCTCATCATATAAATTACGAATGAGATATCTAAACAATTGAAATATGATGTTCCGTCGTGTAGTCGAACGGAACAAGATAATCAAAGATGAAAGAAACCGTAATAATGGTTAAAAAGAAGTAAATCGATAATTCGGTCATATTATGTCAAAAGTAATAAACGGTTTATAAGTTAAAATGACCATACGGTGTTAAACGGAACGAGTCATGTAGAGGAGATGATAATAAATATTTATCTCGCAAAGATAAATGGTCAATTTGGCCAAACGGGTCAAAAGGTGTAGACAACACCTTTTGACTATGTAGACTAATGATTCTTTTGTCGAGTTATATGCTTACAGGAATAGATATCCAATGGATATTCGCATCGTTCTTAATTAGCGAATATAAAGCAAGGTAGTAAAACCGGGTTAATAAGTTGATCCGGGCTAGGTATGTATAATAGATCAACTCCTCATTTAGAACTTTGAGATCTATGAGAGTTAGGCAAAGTAAAAAGGGACATTCGGTTACCTAAAAAGGTAAACCGAAGGATTTAAATTATAGACAGAGTGTTTTGAAAACAAGATTTGGTTAAAAATGAGATTTTTGGGCGTGCTTGGCTTAAGCAAGCCCTTCGTCGTAAAAGGAGGGTTAAAAGTGACCAAAACGCCCTTGTAAGTAAAATTAAGCAAACAACCCTTAGAGTCGCTTGAAAACGATTTTTATAATCATGTCAATACTTAGAATAAGTATAAAAGCGAAAGATGTAAAATATTGGTCAAATGACTCTCTAAAGAGTCTTTGCCGTAAAATAACGATTTGAAGGGTAACATTTGGAATATATAAATCACCACATTGAATCCACCACAAATATAGTTGTGGTGGGAGATCATTTGATAAGAAATGTGGGCATATGTGTTTAGAAACGAATGAAAGCAATTGGTGCTTAAAATATGCTTAAATACCCTTAACGGGTCAAAATAAGCATATGAGTGAAAATAGGTTTAAGAAGGTATATGAATCTGTAATTGGAACCAAATATGTTAGACATCATTGAATTTAATGGGTTTATGAGAAATAAGGATCAAACAAACTTGTTTGTTTGATAAAAATCGAACGGGTCAAAGTTTGGTAAAAATGGTAATAAGCCGAAGACTTAAAAGTCTGAAATTTTGTTAAATCAAATGTTGGATTTTAACTCCATAAGGTGTAGAATCAAATTACAATCACGTAGGAAGAAACGGTAGGTCAAACGGACAAGCGGATTGAAAGATACGAAAGTTTTCGTGTCATAAACGGCGAAATGGAAAGGCTGGATGCAGGGGCACCGTAACTTACGGTGTCCACCGTAAGTTACGGTGGAGCTAAAACGGTTACGGTAGTTAACCCCTGAGTTACGGTGGGGGAATATCATTTCAGAGGCCACCGTAACATACGGTGACACCGTAAGTTACGGTGGAGACCAAGTTGAAATTTTTGTTTTGATATCAAGAGATTAACGTTGGGATTTCTCCTTTCATATTCGTTACCGGACTCGTTTAAACATGTTTTAATCCTAGTATGACTAAAGCATTTCATGTTTATGAAATGTAGGTACATTTTGGATGCCGAAAGACGATCAAGCTCAATGAAGAACCGAACACGATAGAGACACATGCTTCCGCACATTGCCTCGTTGTAAATTTTTAACGACGAACCCGATCACGTTATTTAGAATAACTTATGATTTGTAAAAGTTTTAATAAACCCGTATTTTTATAGTATGTGTAGTCTTAACTACACATCTAATTGTTGGTATTTACATACAAAATCGCTAAATAGTAACTAGGGTGTTACAAGTTGGTATCAGAGCCCTGGTTTAAGAGATTCAAGTATGGTGGGGAGAACCATGCTTGGACTTAAACCTTACGCTCTTGATAAAGAATAGTGTTCGGTTCGAGGCTTGATCGCAAATCCGGTAAGTACATGTATGTTAATAGTTTAGCATGCTAAAGTATTGTAAATAACACATAGGGCTATCGTGTGATACACGTTACCCCAATTGAAATGATTGATGTAGTTGACAAAAATACGCGTGTTGACGCGTATAGTAGAAAAAAAAAGCCTTGTATTATAATACGGGCGATTATTGAAGTTGACATTACTAACTCTTGTGAATGTTTAATTGAAGGACACTCGCATCTGAAGATGACGGGAGTTGAATGAATTGTGGATATGATGATGGGACGGTCCGAGCTATGACAAGGAGAGCATGCTCATTAAGGACCTAAATCGCGTAACGACCGCGAACAAGGTTAATGGCAGGGAACGCCCGACGGGGCAAGCGATACCAGGTGCACGCTTTTAAATATAATCACACAAATAGTAAAATGCAATAAACAAGTAGAGAATGATTGTTGCATAGGCGACTTAGAAACTTGAAAAAACCTGAATAGAAATACATATCCAGGATATCATTTCCAAGAAAACTAAATAGAGGCGTTACTTACATAGGGCGTGATGTGAAAACTATAAAAAGGTCGTGTATGTCATGTGTTAATCGCTTACTCTGGCCAAGTAAGTAGTGGCATATGATACCACGAGTTTCTTATAGCAGACACATTTACATCCGATGTAGTAAGGGTGGAGTGAATGGGACTAACTTAAAAAGTACCCAAATAAATCAAATGAGCAAAATATTTGATAATAATGTAAACGCATAGCCGGGTGACGGAAGCGTATTACATTAGGATGATAAGCCCGAAGGAAGGGACAAAGAAACATGTAAAATAATTAAGGTACGTATTGGGAGGGGGTGTACTTACACTCGAACCCGAAGAATATAAACACGTAGAATGATCAAGATATGCATTGGGAGGGAGTGTACTTACACTCGAACCCGGAAAGTGCGAATATGTCTCTAAACGGGTCGATTTAGTAAAACGCCAAACTTGAGAACAAAGTAGGAATATAAAAGCGAAACGAAGTCATAATGCATACCGTAAGGGTTGCAATAATAACGACTTCGGTAAAACACCCGGTTGGTGGGTAAGGGTTTAAAAACATGCGTAGACCGAGAAATGGGAACTCGGATGGAAAGTTAAAAGACTTGAATTTTGAGTCATGACCAAAAGACGACAAGATAAAGTAAATAGAAGTTTTGATAAATCATGTCCAACTATTCTAAAGTTGAATGGGTCGAACAAGTATTGAAGTTTGACATTCATAAGTGACGAATTTTCACACGAACAAGTTAAACGGGTTAGATAAAACGTAACATTGGAAAGGATAATGAGCCCGGTAATGGGACGAGATTGAATACAAATATGGGCTCAAACCGAATAAAGGAAAGCGCGAGATATTAATGAACCCATGTAATGGGTCGGAATTGAATATGAAATGATTGCAGACACGAATCACAGTCAGAGTGAACGAACTTTTGATGTGAAAATAAATAAATTTTCAAACATAAAAGGGACGAACTACGGGATCATTATAACCTTCGGGTTATAAACAGTGTAAAGGTCTACGGGACTAAACTGACCCACGGGTCATGAATAAAAGGTAAAAGGGACATAAAGGCAACGCCCTAAAGAGGCAAAAGCCTAAAGAAATAGCCTACGAGGCTAAGTGAAAGAATCTGAGGGTTACTTAGACAAGCAAGGGAACCAGTAGAGAATCCCCGCATGAAACTAAGACTGTAAAAGAATAAATTATGGACTGTCAATATCCTGGTACGGATAATTGACAAAAGATAAAGAGAACATCCTAAACTAAAACTTTGGTTTTAGTAAGAAATAATGTTTTTACAAATAGAAATTCTGATAGGAATTTAAATAGTAAGCATGAAGGATACAAGTCTTGACACTAATAGGCGCAAGACGATATATTCGAAAAAGTGATGTTTTCGAAAATGAAAGGTTGATATGAATTAAACATAATGTGACCCAATCACGGTTAAGAAATGAAATGTGAGGTAGAATCACGTTATAACCAGGCGAGCGGTAAAAGTAACTGGACTAATAAGTCTAGTTAGTGAGACCGGTTAAGATCAGCAATTCAAATCAGGAAATTTGGTTTGCTTACAAGTGGTAGATTCGGTATAATTGAACCGAATAAATAAATTTGAAAATAAAAGAATTTGTTGCTAAAAGTGAAAGATTTCACTAAAGACCTTTAAACGGGTCAAAGTAACGGATTCATAAAGAATTCGATAGTATACGAAAGTGATGGATATCGCTAAGTTAATTAAACTAGTGGAAATAACGAGATTACGTTATTTCAAGTTACATTATGTCGTATATAATACGTAGATGATTATTAACCAAAAAGATATTACCATACTTCTCTGGTAATACTAATAATTGGTTAAAGTATAAAGTAATGTTTTAAAGATTCTCGGAACAGATGCATTGAGTTAAACTCAATGAATTATGTAAGAAAAGGTTTCGAGGACAAAACTTCTTTAAGGGTGATAGACTTGTAACACCCCGAAAACGGGTTTGGTAATTAAACCCCGTTAATACAAAAGAGCGGGTAAAATATCGTTAGTGGTGAAAGTAACCCGGTAAATATTAGGATTTAAATAAATAAACCTAATATTTAATAAAACGTTAATAAATGTTTTTAAGTAAATAAGGTTTATAAGAAGTCTGAATTAACGTGACTTAAAAACATAACGGGTTATGACTTCCCGAACCCGCTAAAGTAACAATGAATAATTAACCTAGTTAGTAGCATGTGATTAAGTGACTAATGGTGAGTTATAGCTTCATTTGATCAAAAGGAAACATGAGGGACCAATATTGCCAAGTGGGAAAGTTGTTTTATTAAAACAAAAGTTAAAACACCAAAACACACACTTAAAGTGTGTGTTCTGGTCGATATATCCACAGGAGCCAAGAACATCTTGAGCTCAAAACCCTAACAAGCACAAATCAAGAAATTGGAAGGGCAAATCAAACCCAAATCGAAATTCAAGCACATATTCGTGATCACTAAGTCAAGGGGATCCTAAGGTATGTCGAATTTCTAACATTCATGAAGTTGTAAAAAGTTGATAATCATCCTAATCGCGAATTAGGCATGGATTATAGAAGCTATGGCTAGATTAGTGATGTATACTTGCTTAGGAACGAAACCCTAAGTGAAAATCATACATAACATGCTATAGATTGATGAATTTGGTGAATTAACACACTTAGATAAGTGGGTTTTGATGTTATGATGATTTTGATGATATAACTATGCTTAGAATCAACATGCATGATAACAAGTAGAAGGTGTTCGATTAAACCATGAATTTGTGCACAAGATCATAATTGCTATGAAATGGGTTTAGTTGATTTGATGAAATTAATGTAGTATTGGTGTTTATAAACGCCATACTAACTCGTATGAATGACTAGTTGAACAAAATAGGGATTTTGTTAAGAGTTCATAATTGATTAGAAGTGCGTCTTGACACAAGGATTAAACTCATGATTTATTATTGAGTTTAAAGAGAAAATAGTCAAAGAATCATAAGGTGTGAAAGTCATGATTTGGAGTGACTAATCTAACAACCTTGTGAATAATGAATGATAGTTGGCGCTTAACAAGCTAGGTGAAACTTGGGGAGAAAGCGGGTCGAACGAGTCAAGCATAAAGGAAAAGCGTATTCGGGATGCAAGGTAAGTATAGCTTACACTAGTCTTAAATTGTGGAATATTCTCTCATCATATAAATTACGAATGAGATATCTAAACAATTGAAATATGATGTTCCGTCGTGTAGTCGAACAGAACAAGATAATCAAAGATGAAAGAAATCGTAATAATGGTTAAAAAGAAGTAAATCGATAATTCGGTCATATTATGTCGAAAGTAATAAACGGTTTATAAGTTAAAATGACCATACGGTGTTAAACGGAACGAGTCATGTAGAGGAGATGATAATTAATATCATCTCGCAAAGATAAATGGTCAATTTGGCCAAACGGGTCAAAAGGTGTAGACAACACCTTTTGACTATATAGACTAATGATTCTTTTGTCGAGTTATATGCTTACAGGAATAGATATCCAATGGATATTCGCATCGTTCTTAATTAGCGAATATAAAGCAAGGTAGTAAAACCGGGTTAATAAGTTGATCCGGGCTAGGTATGTATAATAGATCAACTCCTCATTTAGAACTTTGAGATCTATGAGAGTTAGGCAAAGTAAAAAGGGACATTCGGTTACCTAAAAAGGTAAACCGAAGGATTTAAATTATAGACAGAGTGTTTTGAAAACAAGATTTGGTTAAAAATGAGATTTTTGGGCGTGCTTGGCTTAAGCAAGCCCTTCGTCGTAAAAGGAGGGTTAAAAGTGACCAAAACGCCCTTGTAAGTAAAATTAAGCAAACAACCCTTAGAGTCGCTTGAAAACGATTTTTATAATCAAGTCAATACTTAGAATAAGTATAAAAGCGAAAGATGTAAAATATTGGTCAAATGACTCTCTAAAGAGTCTTTGCCGTAAAATAACGATTTGAAGGGTAACATTTGGAATATATAAATCACCACATTGAATCCACCACAAATATAGTTGTGGTGGGAGATCATTTGATAAGAAATGTGGGCATATGTATTTAGAAACGAATGAAAGCAATTGGTGCTTAAAATATGCCTAAATACCCTTAACGGGTCAAAATAAGCATATGAGTGAAAATAGGTTTATGAAGGTATATGAATCTGTAATTGGAACCAAATATGTTAGACATCATTGAATTTAATGGGTTTATGAGAAATAAGGATCAAACAAACTTGTTTGTTTGATAAAAATCGAACGGGTCAAAGTTTGGTAAAAAGGGTAATAAGCCGAAGACTTAAAAGTCTGAAATTTTTTTAAATCAAATGTTGGATTTTAACTCCATAAGGTGGAGAATCAAATTACAATCACGTAGGAAGAAACGGTAGGTCAAACGGACAAGCGGATTGAAAGATACGAAAGTTTTCGTGTCATAAACGGCGAAATGGAAAGGCTGGATGCAGGGGCCTACGTAACTTACGGTGTCCACCGTAAGTTACGGTGGAGCTAAAACTGTTACGGTAGTTAACCCCTGAGTTACGGTGGGGGAATATCATTTCAGAGGCCACCGTAACTTACGGTGACACCGTAAGTTACGGTGGAGACCAAGTTGAAATTTTTGTTTTGATATCAAGAGATTAACGTTGGGATTTCTCCTTTCATATTCGTTACCGGACTCGTTTAAACACGTTTTAATCCTAGTATGACTAAAGCATTTCATGTTTATGAAATGTAGGTACATTTTGGATGCCGAAAGACGATCAAGCTCAATGAAGAACCGAACACGATAGAGACACATGCTTCCGCACATTGCCTCGTTGTAAATTTTTAACGACGAACCCGATCACGTTATGTAGAATAACTTATGATTTGTAAAAGTTTTAATAAACCCGTATTTTTATAGTATATGTAGTCTTAACTACACATCTAATTGTTGGTATTTACATATAAAATCGCTAAATAGTAACTAGGGTGTTACACATATGGGATTACTGGTTACTGCTTTGGAATCTTATGAAGGGTTGATTGCCGGAAAAATTGGTAATCCGATGCTAACAAAGGAAGATTATGACCAGATCAATGTAGAAGAATTGGAACTAATGGATATAAAGTGGGCTTTAGCTAGTGTCCTGAGAAGAGCTGAAAAGTTCAAAATGATTACATGACGAAATGATTTTTTGGATGCTCATCTTTCATCTTTAGGTTTTGATAAATCTAAAGTTACTTGTTTTAAATGCAGGGAAAAAGGTCACTTCAAAAGAGAGTGTAAGAACCAGGAGACTAGTGGAGCAAAGAATCCCTTTGGAAAAGATGATTACTATCGGAAGGCAATATATCAGCAAATCACTCATCAACCACATCAACAGAAGGATTCTCAAACTGCTCATGGAAAAATGATCGAAGATGCAAATAAGAAAGCTTATTATGGCATTATTGATCAAGATGATGAGAAAGTGACTGATGGATTTAGCTGGGACAAGTACATTCCAGCTGATCCAAATGTTAAAGCTTTAATTGCTCAAATTGTTCAAAAGCCAGAATTGTTGAAGGAATGGATAGCTGTGTTATCTGATGAGGAGAAAAGTGAAGATGAAGGATCTGTTTCATCTGAAAACAGTTCATCAGATACAAGTGATAATGATGAAGAGATGGAACAGATAAACATTGGAAAAACTCATTTATCTTCTGACAGTTTTGAATTTTATTTTGCAAATAAAATGAAGAAACTCAAAGAGAGAAAAGCTGCAAAAGAAATGAAAGAAACCAAGATTGTTGAGAAGATAATTGAAGTGGAAAAGGTAGTTGAAGTTGAGAGGATTGTGGAGATCGAAAAGATAGTTGAAGTTACTAAACCTTGTCTTACATGTTCAGAATCCTGCAAACAATGTGAAGAAAAAGATGACAGATTTAGTGAATCGGAAAAGTTAAAAGAAAAGTTGTTGTTCGATGTCAAGAATTTAAAAGAATCATATGATGTGTTGAACAGAACTGTGAATAGTCTGCAGAAAACTAATTCTGAACGAGAAAATGCTTTGAAGATGATGAATGCAACCATGATGTCGAAGCAGAAAGAAATAAATTTCTACATTGAAGAATGTGCGAAATGGAAGCAAGAGTTGGATGGTGAAAAAGTTGAAAACGAAAGAATCAGACGATTACTTAGAAGTTATACAAGTTCTGATTACTTAATTGACAGAATTTATCCTACTGTTGCAGGTTTTGAGGCGTTTAAAGATGAAGAAAAGGAGTCAAAGAAGAAAAAGGATACTGGTAAGAAACAGAGTGTCTGTTATAACAAGTGTCCACCTCCGATTTGGGAAGGGTAATCGCCTAGAAAACCAAATGAGGAACAAGTTAAAAAGGCAGTCAATATAAAGTTAGAGTCAGAGTTAACCGATGTGTTGCCAGACAATATTGACATCAAGTTCACAGCGTCCGACACAGATCATGAGTCCGAATTAATAAAAAGAATGGTCGATCAGGTGTTGGATAAGGATGAGGAGTCAGAGTCAAAGTCCGAGTCCGAAAGTTCGTGTTTGTCAGTCGGCAGTTCGAGTTCGTCTGTCAGGAGTTCAAAATCATCGGGAAAACGGGTTTATAGTAAAGATTTTTTGTTGTCAAAATCTAATTTGAATGACGAAACATTTGAAGTTGCATATACTTTGAATGGTTCTGACAAATTATATTTTGATAAAGAGTTTCCAATAAGAAGTGTTCGATTTGACATGATCAAAAAGGTTTTCAAAATGACATAAATTAATATTTCTGAAATAAAAGATTTATGTCTTACTGAAAAACCTAAAAAATACACTTCAAGAGTTCAATAACGGTTAAACAAGAAAATGGGTTACACTTATGGTTCGGAATTTTGAAAGAAACCAAACGACAATAATAATTTCAAAAAGAAAGGATTGGGTTTTATTCCACCAGAAAACTATAAAAATGAGAAAATTTCTAAAAATACAAAATTTGTTTCAGGACCGTCTGCTGAGGAGGAAAAGAAGAGCTCATTCTGGAGACAATCAAATCAAGAATTTCTTGCTGAAAAGAAGAAGAATGTAGTTCAGAGAAAAGAAACCAGAACCTGTTTTAGATGCAATGAAGTTGGTCACATTGCATGGAACTGTCCTAAAGCAACTAATACAAACAGGGAGTTTCTGGAAAACTGAAAGAAGTTGTTGTTGATAAAACTGAACCACCAACTGACAAATTTAAAGTGTTCAAAAATTTTACATATGAAGTTGGTGAATGTTCAAAGAGATTTTACAGGAGAAGTGTGAAGCTTGACAACCAAAAGTGGGTTGTTAAGAAATCTGATTTGAAAACTGGCGATGAATCTGATTCCACAAAATCAGAGGAGCCACAAGTTGTTGTTAAAAAAGGTGAAAACTCAGTTCCTCCGATGGATGATGAGAACTTTCCACCATTGAGGACTGAGAATCTTAAACGAAAAATTGGGAAAGTTGAGATCTCAAATCAATTTTATTCTGAAAAAGATGAATTTGATGTTGAGAAGGCTTTTAATGAAAATGTAAAGAAAATTTTTGGGAAGATGATCGATAGGAAGGTTAAGGGGGTAAAGGATTTTTATGCTACAAAAAAAGCAACTTACACCCCAACTGCTGATGAATTGATTTCACCCAAGGCTGGTCAGGCTTGGGTGGACATTTTCTTTGCTTGAAAAACCTGACTTACCGGAGATCCCAATTTTGTAATCGCGGATCAGGAATCGGCATCTTTCTCGTTAATTGTTTGTGTGAATGAATTTTTAATGATAATAGATGTTTATAGGTAATGTGACTATGCCGGAGCTTCCAGGTTGGTAAGTCTGAAGCAGGAATCGGCATCTTGAATGGTAAAATGGTTTGTGTAGATGTTTTATTCCTACATGTGGTTAAGTGATTTGGATATACTTATAAGTGGTAAGAGATTGGATCTTACAAGTGATTTATCAAGGTCATTATTTTGAACTTGATGAAATCCTCATATATGTGATTGAATGAACTAGATGATGAACCAATCCCTACAAAGTGGTAAAACCAACAAACTTATTTTCCGGAAAATTCATTTTGATTAAAACAAACATAAGTTTTTTGAAATCATAATGAGAAAATGGTTTGTTGAAAGGGGGAGTTCTGATTGTTTATGCCAAGTGGATGGCGAATTGAGGCGATTCAATATCGGTTGTCAACTTACTTGTACAGTTTGTTTTCAAATTTCTTAATGTGTTTGCATTTTAGGGGGAGTAGAAATTTTCAGAAAATCCAAAAACATTAGAAAAATTGAAAAAGCCTAAAACATGATAAAATGTAAAAAGAGTTTTGTTGTATAGAAGAGGAAATGATAGTACATCAGTGGACTGTCACAACATGCTAAAGAGATGGAAAGTTATAATGTGATAAACAATCTCACTGCAGATATGTCAGTAGGTTTTTTGCACATTTAGTAGATTGTGACGAGATATAAACCTAAAATTCAAACTTACTTATATCGTGGGTAACAACTTCTTGGATATATGGGTAACCCCCGAAATCTTGTTTGAAAGGTCCCTCTTTCTGAGATACTAGGTCTTTATGCTTAGTGATATCTGGGGTATTATCCCGGGACTTCTGCTGAATGGAAATTCTGACCTAGTCCCCGCATAATACTTTCTGCATTGCTTGAAAAAGCACCGCCCTCAGCATAAAAAATGATGAAACATTGAAAAATGCTAATCATGTGCTGTTGAAGAAAAGATCCTCTAAAGGGGACACAGCAAAAGTCGAGTCGTCATCTCTCTACTAAATGGAAGTTTTGACCTGAGCTCTCACGGTTTCGCATCTAACCCTTTACAGATATCATCTAGGTATACTCACCTATAAGACTAAATATTGGGATCTGGATATGGGAGTATATTCAAGTAGTGGGACACGCAAATAAGTTTAAGTTCTTAAGACATTAATTTCATATCTTGGATCAGTTGAACTTTGTGTGAAAATTTAAGGTGGACCAATATACTGACAATCTAAGTGAATTGTTTAGAACTTAAAATGAAATGAAGCTTAATAGTGTTGGTGATTTGTCTCAAAAACTGGTATGATCCTCTTACACAAACTCACAAAAATATTGTCTGTAAATATTTTTTTACTGCATTACTATTCTCTTATAATAAAAGCCAAAAAGATTTTCTGTGTGTTTTAGCATAAAATTTTGAAAAATACAAAAAGATTTTCGACAACTGGTGTTGGAAAGCTGATTTTCAAAATTCCGAGTGCTAAACATGATGACCATTTTGTGAGGGGGAGTATGTTTTTAAACAAATATGTTTTTAAACAAGTTTACAAGTGGTTCATCAGGATTTTCATTGATAAATCATTTTGGTTGATTTGAGGGAGAGTTTGAGTTAGTGTATACATGTTAATGTTTAAAATTGTAAAAATTTATTGTGAGGTAGAGATTGTGCAGATAGCCTGAGCTGGATGAGAGCCAGGTCACGATCTTGGAACAACCTCTTGAAGAGCCATGTTAATCGATCCTGAAAAGCTTGTTCTTGAAGAGCCAGGTTCCGATACCTGAAGTTTCTGAATGAAGAATGAGAGCCAGGCGACGATCCTAAAGCAGATGATACTGATGAACTTAAGGAATGCCAGCACAATGTTAGGGGGAGTCTATTAATGCTTATAGAGAAAGTAAAGCCCAAAGACTGATAAAGATTGAAGACGTAAAGACTCGACACGAAAGACTCGTCAACATCTGAGGGGGAGTCTGTTAGTGCATGCATCTGTCGAGTCTTTGACTAGGATTGTTAGATCAGGGCTCGTAGATCGAGAAAATAGGATGTTTAAAGTTGTAATTGAGGTGATTTCACTTGAGAGGGTGATATCGCTTGAAATGACCATGGTCATTTTCAAGCGGAATCAACATGATCCTTATTCCGCTTGAACCATTTCAAGCGGAATCAAGACTCCTATAAATACCTTTCAAGCGTAATCATTTAAATCAGTTCCTAATTTTCATACCGAAGTGCTGCGGTATGTTTTGTGCATGTAATCTGTTATATATCAATCAGAAGTGTGTTTAAAGTGAATTGCTAGCTGTTTCTACATCAGTTTCTTAGTTTCTGCCTCTGAAACTGATTAAAACTCCTCTGAACGACTCATTCGGGTCCGTACACGATCCTACAATAACTCATTAAAATACCAAGAAATACAATCCAAAATATTACCAAAATTCCAAAGAATAAATATACACATTTACACAAAATATTGGAGAAACCAAACAAAAGAATAAAACTTACAAAATATTCCGGAATTTATTTACAAAGTATATTTTGGGTAAATAATATTTTGGACACAAGGAAATGAAAATATAACTTTTACAAATACTACAAGAATATATCATATTTTTTGCAAGGAAAAATATATTATTTTTTACAAGTATGAAATATATATTTTTCTTGAAATTTCTAGAAGATATATTATTTTTAAGAAATATATATTTACTTACACAAACATGAAATACAATATTTATGGATGAAAGATACATGTTCTCGAATAAATATGAAGTACGTCATTTTTGGAGAAAATGAGTATAAATATGTATTTTCCAAGATAGACATGGAAACATATAATTTTTGGAACTTATAAAAGAATACAATTATTTTTGCCAAAAGAAAGATTATAAATATTTTTTTCTAAATAATACTTATTGAAATATATATTTTGGAAGTATATATTGGTGGACATTTATTAAAGATAATATTCCGAAAAAAATTATACAAGATTAAGTATAAGAATACTTAATGAATACAATAAAAATACGTATTCTCGTACGTATAAATGCACACCGGAATACGACCCTAATACATGGCAAAAATATACAAGTATAAGAATACGAATACACCCATCCTTGGGAAGAAATACATGTATAAATACGTGAAAAGTATCAAGTTAATATATATTGTTTTAACAATTATTCCAAAATTTAATAAATATAATTCAAGTTAAAATATTTATTATTTTAACAAATAATTATATAACTTGGAATAATATCAAAGACACAAAAGAATCGTAACTCAAAGACATTAATACCAAGTCAAGGCACGGCCCGTTCGTCTGATAGTCGTTAGTACGTTGTAGGTAGTCGTGTTTCATTCGAAGAAGCTTGAGTTACGGTAATTGAAGACGCAAGACTGTGAGTTTCGTGACCCCATTTTCTTTTAACTGTTTTCAATTTTATAACTTCGGGGGTGAAGTACATGTTACAACTGTTTACAAACATTATTATTTGGTATGGTTAGCTAAGGAAGGGTACTGCTAGATCATGTGAGTGGTGGGTATGACGCTTAAGACCATCAATCCTCGTTGTAGGACCAAGGGACATGAGTGATAGATCTATTTGGGTGTAGCGAGCCCCGCCCATGTTGGACCAGGGTTTGGCCCATGGGTTGACTATGTCTTACAGTCGGAAGCCCGGTGCAAAGTCTGCTAGGTTTGAGTCTTCCTGCATCATGTCACACATATTAATGGCCTTGCAAACCATTAATGATCTGTTTTCCTTGTTGCTTTCATACCGGGATTTACAAACTTACATACATACTTACAATGATTTTAAAGGTTTATTCATACACACAAACAAACACACGAACTCGCTCAACTTTTGTTGATGTTTTCAAAATACATGTATTTCAGGGAATTAGATGTGGATCTGTCGGGCGTTCGGAAGTTCCAAGTGTGGTTTAAGAATAAAAGATGTCATCCATGGTCTTAGGGTTTGGTCAGTGTGTCTTATCCTGGACGAGACACGTCTCCCAAATCCTAGTTTTATTTAATGTCATCTGTCGAGTCTTGTGAACTCTTAAACAAGTTGCATGGTTTGTACTCGAGTTTGAATTTCTATGTTTTAAGACAATCTTGTTATGCTTTTAAACTTAATTAATGGATGACCATCTATGGTTTTTATCATGTAGTTGTTGTTATGATTGAATGCAATATTATTAAGAAAGTCACACCATAATCACGCTTCCGCAAAAGTCAAGGTGTGACATAGAGCCCTTAATCGATGAGCAAAGGAATGGTAAATCGAAATCTTACACAATCAAATATCAAAAAATGGGAGGAAACACTTAACTTACCTTGAACAAAATCAAGTGAAGCAATTATGTGGCGTCGTCATTTATGGATGATGAGGATTTAGGGTTTGAAATTGAAAAGGGAAACATAAGATTTAACAGATCAAACCGCTGATGAAATGGATATGATGAATCGAAGATGAAGAATCGCCTGAGAGATGAGAGCGACGACTTGGTTGTGAGTGTGAGGAAGAATGATTTAGGGTTTCTAAAACATAAGAAAAGCGGATGCACTGTTGGGCGGGAAAAGTGAAAAAAGGATGCCCTAATCACTTTCATTTATAGTATATAATAGATATATTAATATAATAATAATTATTATTATTATAATAATTCTTTTCTTTACTTTTAACTTTAATTTAATGATTTATTTAATATCACATATTGGAATAAGCTTGTTAACTGGTATCGAAAATAGCGGTACGATCATGTTCGGTATTGGTATATGAAGGTAAAACCGGCAGCAACCTGTATAGAAAATGTCAAAATTCGGTACCGAGTTGATATTGGAAATCTTTTAGTTCGGGAAATTCGGTGCTGCTACCCAGTACCATTTGTTCATCCCTGATCACTGGTACCGTACAAACAATGGTATCGTACAACGTTTTTTTTTTTTTTTGTTGATTTTCTTCAACTTTAATGATTTCTTTTTTTTAGTTTCAGGGGTAGGGATGGGCTCGGTGCCAACCGATACCAAATCGGTATTGGTACCAAAAATGCCAGTTACAGTACTGGTATATGAAGGTAAAAACCGGTAGCGAACCTTTACCAAGAACGCCAAAAGTCGATACCGAATTGGTACTTATGATCTTTCGGTTTGGGAAATTCGGTACCAGCACCCAGTACCATTTCATCTCTGACAACGGGTTTCATACGAACAATCATTACCATAAAATGTTTTTGTTTGATTTTCTTTCGGTTATCGCTTAGTGTTTTTTTCTACATTTTCTTTTTTTTTTCTTCTTAGCGGTCCCATACGCAACGCGCATGGAAGTATAGACCTAGTTTATTAAAAGAATAAGATATTAAAAATTTGGGTATTTGTGTGTGTGTATGTCGATGTACACACAGAGAGAGAGGGGAAGAACTCTCTCAAGTCAATCCATCACAAAATTCTGCCAATTCAAGGTCAAATTGAGTGATCATACCTTGCATGAAGGAAGAATTCTCATCATCTCATCCTAACAAACATGTGGTAAGTTGTAATTTTTGATTTGGTGATTCTATATGAAGTGAGTTTATGATCAATCCACGAACTAGTATGAAATTAAGCATGAGTATGAGTTTGAATCACCATATGGAACATGGATTATGCAAGTTTTTATGCGATTTGATGTTTTAGGGTGAAACCCACTTGTAGTAGTAAGGATGATGATATGGGCAAATCACCCATGTCCAATTTTTGTGCAATTTTGATGTATGAAGTTATATATGACGAATTATTGTTAGATGAATTGACTATGATATCGAATTGATTGATGTTTGGTGGTACTGAGGAATGAAATTGTCACATCCCGATTTCCGGTGGGCCCAGAAGGATAGGGTTTAAGCGTGACGATTGGATAACAGTATCACAAGTTATATGCAACGGAAATATTGGAGTAAAAATATTTAATTAAATAAAAGTCTTGAATATATATAAAAGTTATACAAGCATTCAGTGTATACCAACAGGCGGGATCAATATAAAAAGAGCTTTAGACATCATAGGCCTTAAGCTAGGAGTTGCAAATTCCATAGCCTTTATCATAGCCGACCCGGATTCCCAGCCTAATGTCAAGGTTCGGTACCTGTGGTTCAATCTTTTGAAAATACGTAGCTTTCGCTAGTATTACAATTAACTGACTCGTTTTGAAAATAGTTTTTCAAAAAGAGTTTCATAGATAAAGAAAAATTGTAGGTAATCATTTAATATTTCTTTGGATTTTATCCAGTCACCAGTTTTATAATACTTGTCATACAGTCGGGAACCAGAATTAGTGTCGGTCATTTTCAGTGCTATAATAATTAAGGTACACACCAAAGTTTAATAACGTGTCTTATAGTCAGTATGCCTACCTCGGCGCGTTATTTAGTATGACCATAATAGTTCATGAGTCGGTACACCCGGAAACGGTACCATTAACCCCCGATTGTTTCAGTTATCAAGTAATACGGATTAAACCGAGTTCTTATATTTATAAGCAATCACAGGGCTCATTTATATAATACCCGCTGCAAGTGGCATATTTGCCATACCCTAAGTTTAAAAAATAAAATAAGTTAAAGGTATTCACCTTTTGCTAGCTTCCAACCGATAACGATTTTAGTTTAGCAAAAGCCGCAAGTCTAAGTATTATTGACCCAAGTCCGATTATCTGGGGGGTTCTATAGTCCGGAATGAACATAAATAGTTATCCGTTAAAATGTCTACGGGTCATAGGTAAGTTCCTTAGACTTGACTCGTTAACTTAGGAATAGGTTCAGTTTCGCTAGATTAACCATAGACCGGATAGAATGTGGTTTATACCTATACGAGTGCAATCACCCATTGAATAAAGGTTATTTAACCAAGCACTCTGATTTAGAATAGTTTTGAAATCATTTGACCTGATTCGACTAGTTTATATATTTTATATTACTTAAACTAGTCATATGCGCATAGGCGGTATTGGGTAGTCGAATAGGCTTATGACGAGTCCGTTATATCAAAATATTTTTAATAATGTTATATAATCAGCCTTGAGATCAAATGATATGTCTCATTGGTTTAAAAACCATTTTTACGCCATAAGGGCATTTTTGACATTTATAAAAGTATATAATATTGGCTCGTCAATAAACCCATCAAACGACATGACCAGAAGGTATAACCTCTGAGGGTTAGTCCCTACAATATTATGGTCATATAACAAATCCTAATCGAGTCCTAAACTTGACCGGGTCAGAATCGAAAGTTAAAGTAAAAGTCAATTGTTTGACTTTTGACTACGAAATGAGCTCTAATCAAGAAATGACGACTTGGACATGATTAGACATGTCCTTATACATTTATAAACTGATATAATGTCAAAATTTATGCTTTTGATAGTTAGAAACTTATTTAGCGTAATTTGCAAAGTTTACATTTTTGACCTTTTATTTAATATAAATTTGATTCGTCATTTCGCCTACTTAACATGATCTTTAGAAGGAGCCATCACAAGGGATTAGCACCTTCATTATTACGACCATGTTGCCATGTTCGACTCGAACTTTGGCTTGACCGAAATGGTCATAACCGAAAGTCAATTTGCTTGACTTTTGGCTAATAACTAGCCTAATAAAATAGAATAGACTAGAAAAGACACTTACAAGTGTTCAAGAGAAGTTTAGAACTTCAGGGAGGAGGCTCCTAATGATTAGGAGCAGCTCCAAAGAAGATTTATAAGTGAGAAAAAAATGGTGTGCATAAATGAGTTCAAAGATCACCTATTTATACTAATCCAAGGTTGCTTAGAATGTGCCAAATGTCCTTAGGAATGCTTAGAAGCTGATTAGTGGCACATTAGGTATCAAAATGTGGTGAAGTGTGGCAATAAGGAGGCTAGGTGGCAAGAGGAGAAGAAGGCTGCAGCAATTTTTATATTATTATTATTATTATTATTATTATTATTATTATTATTATTATTTTCTCTATATTATTTAGCAAATTTCTCTCTACACTCAAAATTACTATTCAATTTTCCTATCATATTATTTATCCACCTGTCCAAATTTCTTTTCCTATTTGTCCACCTTCACTCTACCATTAATTCTTTTTTTAATTTATTATTAATATATATATTAAGCATTTGTAAATGTTTTTTCTAAATAAATTAATAAGATATTAAAGGTATTATATATACATATACCAAAGTTTTACATTTAGACGTGATTATTTAACTGTGCGAGTTGCTTAGTTTTGTAGTCATTGAAACTCCATTTTCTTTTCACCGGGTGAATACTAATATACAAGTGATTGAAAACATCACGGGGTGAATACTAATGTACAAATGGTTGAAAACAGGCCTTACATATTTTTCGCCGCATCTATACGTCCAACGCAACGCGTGGGGTACACCCACTAGTATATATTTAAAAAAGAAAAATTTATCTATATAGAATTATTGGATTTAAATAACCCTAACTTTTATTATTTGGTTGACAGCACTCTCAACTTACGAATTATATCACGTCACTCCCAACTTTCAACTTATTTTCCTCTGACACTCCCAAACTAACTGAAATTATTATTATTATTATTATTATTATTATTATTATTATTATTATTATTATTATTATTATTATTATTATTATTATTATTATTATTATTATTATTATTATTATTAGAGTTAATTGCTCGGATGTTCCCTGTGGTTTCAAGTTTTTTCACGTTTAGTCCCCACCTTTTGAAAATAGTGGGGACTAAACGTGAAAAAACTTGAAACCACAGGGACCATCCGAGCAATTAACTCTTATTATTATTATTATTATTATTATTATTATTATTATTATTATTATTATTATTATTATTATTATTATTATTATTATTATTATTATTGAACCCTTTACGGGTTAAAATATTAGGGTTAGGTTTGTACAAATGGTCTTAGCAATAACATGCAAAATATTCTTAACGCGAGAAGTGAAGAAGGGGCCGTGTTCATGTTAACGCATCAAGACCATTTTATATGTTATCATTTGTATTCGATCTTTACACTAAAATATTAACCAATTTATTAAGTGGGGTCGTGTTCATATTAACGCATTTATCAAATGTGGCGTGTTTGGATTGATCTTTTATATAAAATGGGTCGTGTTCACCGACTTAAAAGCTGTTTTTTTTTTCGGTTCAGGTTGATTACCGCTTCTAAACTTTGTTTTAGGTTATAAACTTTGTTTTAGGTGAAAATAGTTCATTGAGTTGATTATAAAAACCGGTTTAGTAACCTGATCGTCTGTCTATATGAACTACCTTACGGTGGGCCAAGCTCACTATTTGGAAGGCCTTTTGTGGACTAGCTAGCCTGGCCCAGCTCAAAATCACAACTAGCTACTTGGTGTTGGGCTCTCTGCTGTTTCACATGTAGAGATTGCTTGCCACTTTGGGTTAAAATTTGGACTCCCTATCTCATGCAGAGTCCCTGAATCAATATATTTTTTTTTGAATATTTATCCGATATCATTCCACACGAAAAAGGGCAATTACAAAGCAATGGCAGGTAGTCGGGCAACAAATTGCGCCGCTACCCCCTTTTGAATAGAAAAACCAATTCTACTAAATACAAAATTTGAAACCTTTAGCGACGAAGAATTACTGTTAACGACTTTTTGAACCCGATTCAAGAGTCGCACAGCGTCAGGAGCGAGACCACCAAAGGTATCAAACGCAAACGGGACAAACACATGTTGATTCTCCCGGCAGGCTTTCTCATATTTTGCCACTTTGCCCGTCTTTGCCTTGAGCACCACTTGCCCTACGACAAAGCCCTTGAACTTGAGCCCATTTTTAATGGTTGCTTAATTTGGGCTACCTATCTCATGCATTATAAAACTAACAACCCTATTAAAAAACAGAATCAAGTTAATCCATTTTTAATGGTTGCTTAATAATCAACAACATAACATTAAACATACCACGAAACAACATTGGCCCAATGGTGGCTGACCTTAAAAGATTCCTAATTTCATTGTCTTCTTCAACCCCTCCAACTTGATTGTCCACTTTGTGATTCACTCTTTGATCATCTATCAAAGTTCTTCAAAATATGAAAAGAGTTAAATGTCATTTTAGTCCCTGTGGTTTGAACCATTTTACCAGTTTAGTCCAAAGGTTTGAAATGTTGCCATTATAGTCCAAATAGTTTGAAATGTTGTCATTTTAGTCCACTGGGTTAAGTTCATCCCATTTTTCTGTTAACGAGAAGGGCAATTCGGTCATTTTATATGGCCGAATTGCCCTTCTAGTTAGGAGAATTACATAAAAATGACTGAATTGCCCTTCTAGTTAACAGAAAAATGGACGAAGTTAACACAGTGGACTAAAATGACAATGTTTGAAACTATTTGGACTAAAATGACAGCGTTTCAAACCTTTAGACTAAACTGTCAAAATAGCTCAAACCACTGGGACTAAAATGACATTTAACTCATATGAAAAAGATCAAACCTTCAAAATATATGCATGAAGTTTCATTGTTATTATCTAATATTTTTCATTCTTATCGGATTCATTCAAAAAGAAAAGGAATTGGCTAGAACACCAAAAACTGCATGATCTTGTGTATGTTAAGTACAACGAGATGCTTAAGAATCGACGGATTTGAATGCAGCCTATGATCCGATATCCTTGGAAGAAATTGATGATAGCAATGAATGGTTAATTGCGCAGACAGATGACGAACGGGTTTTTGATGATGATGGAAACTTGACTTGAATGTTGTAGCAAAGGCAAGTGGTGTTGGAGAGGTTAGGTGAATGAGATCTTCGCAACCTTCATCTTTAAAACCAACATCTTCGAAGCGAACTTTAATTGATAAAGATAGTGAAGAAGACCAAGTGGAGGAGTATGTAATTGAAGTTGATGACACATCTGATGGTTTTAATTATTGATAAAGATGATTGTTTTGATGATTAATGAAGATGTTTTGGCTTTCAAGTTTTACACAGTGAACTTTTTGTTTTCGAGTTTGAACATTTTGGTTTTAAGTATTTTGTTATCTGAGACTTTTTAAGTGCTAGTATGAACATTATTGTTTAAAAGTTACAATTTTGCCCCTGGTTTAAAATTATAGTTTTTTTTTCGTTTTAGTTTTTTATTAGCAAAAGTATGGTAGTGTTTTGTTTTAATTGGTTGACTCGATGTAATATTTTTTGAGATCGTGTTACGAGTAGTATGTACAAGAAACCGAAACATAGGTCTATATTTGGTATTTTTTACATCAATCAATCTCAGCATATACATTGCTCAAACCCTCTAACATAAACTAAAAGTGGTTTTATGATTTGGAACTTGAAAGAGAGACAGACAGGCAGACGACAGTGGCACCTCTTATCGAAGGTGCCATCGGGCCAACATTGAGAGCTCTCAGCTCAGCCCATCCGCCGGACTCCGCTGGATGGGTACTTGACGGTTAATGGAAACCTAACTTCAATATTCTCCATCCATCCCAACCAAATTTTGAGTTTAATTATTATTTAGGGTATATAATGTTCCTTGCTTCTATTGTAACTTGCTTATAATCACTCACTAGAGCTTGATTCCCTTGGAAGGAACTTTAACTTGTGACGGTTGTATGACATTAGTACTATTTGACACCGTTTTACGTCCCGCTGCAACGCGGGGTGTGCTTTGGGGTTTTTTAAAGAAAAAATAGTTATGCATATACGTTGGCTTTGGAGGTTTTCCAAAAAAAATTGATTTTTTTTTTTACTTTTCACCCAAAAGTATTTCATAAATTACTTTTAACCCAAAACTTTTTATCTTTTACAATCTATCCTCATAACTTTTTGAGTTAAATGCCATTTTAGTCCCTGTGGTTTGAGCCATTTTGCCAGTTTAGTCCAAAGGTTTCATTTTTAACCTGTGGGTCCAAAAAGGTTTCACAGTTGCCATTTTAGTCCACTGGGTTAACTTCATCCATTTTTTCTGTTAACGAGAAGGCCAATTCGGTCATTTTGTATGTAATTCTGTTAACTAAAAGGGCAATTCAGCCATATAAAATGACCGAATTGGCATTCTCGTTAACAGAAAAAATGGATGAAGTTAACCCAGTGGACTAAAATGGCAACTTTGAAACCTTTTTGGACCCACAGGTTAAAAATGAAACCTTTGGACTAAACTGGCAAAATGGCCCAAACCACAGGGACTAAAATGGCATTTAACTCTAACTTTTTTTACTTTCAACTTTGGTCCTTTATAGTTTTCATTTTCCGCAAATTTTTCGCTTTATGATTGGTTCTAAATTTTGTGACTTAACACATCGCAACGTGCGTCTTTGGTTTAATGTTTTTACGTTTCGTTCTAAATTTTGGGAGTTAACACGATGCAACGTACGTGTGTGGGTGAACGTTTTTACATCGTCTATTTTTTCCCCGTTTGACAGGTTTAACATAACGTGCAGGTCCTAGATCGACTTAGTAATAACTAAAGAATCTCCACCGCATTGCGCGGGTCGCAATCCTAGTTTGAATTACATAATAAGCTTATTATTAATAGAGTGAATTTCAAGGATTGTCCTTTATCTTTATACCTATTTTCAGGCGCTGTCCATTATGTTTAAAATTGATGAGCTTTGCACTTTATCTTTAAAAATCTATCACGCTTTCTCCTTTTGGCATAACCCAGTTTGATTTTTCAGTTAAATGAGGTCATGTGCAGATCATGTGAGGGTAGTTCTGTCATTTAATGCCCACTTTTAATACCCAACTACCTCTCAACGTGCAGACTCTCCCCCTAATATAAACCCTAAATCTTGCCCCAATTTTATTCTTCATCATGAACCCTAACTACAGAGTTCCCCCAAATTGACATCTGACTTCCCACCCAAAACCCTAGTTCTTCTCAAGTGATTCCCTAATTGAAGATGGTGCTGTGTCGTTGTGGGAAAGAGGCAATCATCGTCACATCTTGGACCGAAAACAACCCAAGTCGCAGATTTTATGCATGTCCAGACCAAGGATCAAACTGTGGATTCACTGGGTTATATGATCGTATAAAATGTCAAAGATGCATGGATATAATCCTAGGTTTGTTTAGGGTATGGAACAAACTTGAATCCGATAACAAATTTCTTGCTGACAAGATCGAGGTAACTAAAGCTGCCAATAGATTTCTTGAAGACAAGATCAAGAAGAGCGATAATAATGCTAGGAAATGGAAGAAAATGTTGGGTTATAGTTGGATAGGATTTATTTTGGTTGTAATGTTCTATAAGGTGTGATGGTTTGTAGTTGGATAGGGTTTATTTTGGCTGAAAATGGTTGTAGTGCTAATATGCACAGTTTTTGTGGTGTAATATAAGATATCGATGTGCAGTGATGTAAAAACATGTTGTAATGAAGATGTATTTGGCGAAAACAAACAGACTATAAAGTGGTTGTTTGACCCATTCATATTTGGCGAAAACAGCGATATGCACTAAATCTGCACATAATATATACTAGTGTGCTGCTTGTTTGACCCATTCATATTTGGCGAAAACAACGATATGCATTAAATCTGCACATAACTTGTACTAGTGGGCTACTTGTTTGACCCATCATCTTTGGTGAAAACATAACAAACAGACTATAAAGTGGTTGTTTGACCCATTCATATTTGGCGAAAACATAACAAAGTAAACCTGCTTGTTTGACCCATTTATATTCCACTGCACTAGTACTTTGATAGCCAAAAACAAACCAAACAAACCATAAACAAACAACTATAAACATCAAAACATAACAAACTGACATTTCATAGCCAAAATATAGTAGATTAGTAGTTTAGACAGTTTCTAAAGTACCATAACTAACATACTGAACCAAGTTTGTCAACGACCAAAAGACAACAAGTTTTTCTATACTACATAACACCTAACAAACAACAAACTAAGCTGTTGTAGCCCCCTGCATTCTTCTTACCCTTGCATGTTCTAATATTATGGCCCTTCTCCCCACATTTGGTACACTTCCCTTTCGTGTTCTTCTTTAAAATCTTGCCAGTAAGAGCCATGTCCTCCATTTCAACAACTGATGTCACACCCCCAAAATACCACATGCGGAAACCCCCGCGAGGAGTGTGACGTATCAGGATCCAAGCCACCAATCACATTGAACTCAAAAATATATTTAAATAAAACTTTCATTCATTAACATAAAGTGTTACAAACATTACATATCATTCATTGTATACAGCGGAAGCATAACTCATTTGTTAAGTGTTTCGTAAACCATGTGTACATAAACCATTAAGCTTGTATTGAGATTCCATGTATCTCGACCTATGACCACTCCAGCATCCCAGACAGCAAGTCCCAATGAAATAAACCTACAAACCTACAAGCATGCAGACAAGTGTGTCAGACGACGCTGGTGAGTTCAAAGTTTTGTTAGCGTGTTTAGTTACCAGATATGAGTATAAAATGTTTCAGTGATTTGATTTGATGTTGTTATTAACTCGATTACCGCAGATAGCAGCTAGATTTATTTGCCCAACCCCAATGTCTCTATCAAAACATTGGTCAAGTGGTTAAGGTAATTAGTTCATGCCCGTCCTCCCCGGTATAGTGTGAGGGTGCCAAACCTAATAGCGCTATCAACTAATAACCTCTTTGCCTCCCCGGCAACTAATCGGTAGATGTAAGGGGTCTTAATGATAGAAATGACTGTAATAACCAACATCCCAATAACCTGACATTCCTCCCCGGAACGTTACCCGATATCCCTCCCCGGGATGCATGCTTGGAAAAAGAGCAGTGAACTCACCTTGGTTTGCTCGGTATGACTAGTTACTCGTTTACAGTTGGTCAACCAAATCCAAATATGGTTATCGATGACAGTCAGTTTCGTTAACACGAAATGCAAATTGTAACACATAATACACGAGTGACATACACACATCATCGTACAAGTTGTAACAACTGATCATGAAATCCAATAATCCATATCATACAAATACAGCATCATATGACAGATGTTTGAGTCTCATATCAGTTCATTTACATGTTCACATAGTTCATCAATTAATAATATCACTAACCACCACAAATATACAGCACAACTAAGTTATCTCATATACCCTTACATGAACATCTAGCAATCATTACAAGCCACCATGATTCAACCATATACAAAACACATACTACACAGACATTAATGGCCATCATGTCAAACGAGTTCACCACCCTAGTACTATATCCAAGTTAATACATCGATAACAGGATAATACACCAAATCTAGTTTCATTTAACACTATACACATCATACACTGCATAACTGTTCTGACCATGCATCCTCGACAACAGTCACAGGTGACGAAACACCAGGTGGCGAAACATCTATGTTTCGTCGACAAGAGGGTGTGAAGAGACACTATGTTTCGTCGGCAAAAGGGGTGGCGAAACACCAAAGTGTTTCGTCGGGTTAGGTCTGTCGCCAGAGCTCTGATCTTTCGTCGGGGTTATCCTTCGTCGCACAACAGTTACAGTTTTCCCAATCCAGTAATCACATTCAGTAATCCAATCAAACCGTATATTTTCCGTCAGTTATCGTTCATGATCAAGCAGTTTCGTATTAACAACACAATCAACAATACTTTTATGATTAGCTATAATCCCAAACATCCTTTAACAGTTTTGCGTACAACCTAAATCAATTAATATGACTAATCCTAACGGTTGTTGATGATTCCTTGAACCCTAATCATCGACAAACCGTTACATTACAATCTCTAACATCAGTCATCGATCCTAACACATGGATCACAGTTTTCATGCATTCAAATATCATTTAACATATTAAACCCTAATTTACACGAACATCACACAGACATATATAAATCCTTTAGTCAAGTTCACAAATAAACAAGCACAAGCAAGTAAGAAATAACACAAATGCGAATCTACTAACCAAGAGGTTCGACTGAAGGAGATGATGTCTCGATGGAGGTTTACTGCTGCCACTTGTTTAGAGGAGTATAGGGTTTGCGACTTATCAGTTTTTCAGACATATACATGTATACATTCTAAGGGAGTGGGTTGGGCCCTTACTGGGCTTCGAGGGATCCTGGGCTCGACGAAAGGTCCTTTTTGGCGAAACTCTATGTTTCGTCGAGTGGGGGTTAATGGACGAAACTCTATGTTTCGTCGAGGTTGAGTACTTGACTTTTCTTTATTATGATAAACATATATTAGTAGTAAGCTATTTAATAAAAGTTCGTACATAAAGATTATATACAAAGATATTTCACTAATCCATGCACAAGTTACACACCAAACAAAATACAAAGACGTATTGCAAACCAGTAACGTGTAAAGGAAAGGCTTCGAAGACTCAGGTTGTCACAACTGACCTTTTTCTTGCCTTTTTTGGTCTACCAACTTGGGTGTGGTGTTTGGGTGGGGTAATGGTCACAGGAAACCATGTTTTTACCCATAAAGTTCTTCCATTTAGTGGGTTGACCTTGTGTGAATAAACTAGCCTCCTCCTATACATTGTGTAGACAGGATGTGCCCAGCTCTCCAAAGCCCCCACCCTTCCACCATTAGCAGCCATCACCCATAATGCAGCCACAACATGTCTGCAGGGCATACCTGTTGAACCAGTAAAACAAATATTGCAGCCATCATTCATAACTAGTATGCAGCCATAACTTATAACCAGTAAAACAGAAATTCAACAAGATATTCAACGAGAAAACCAGTAAAACAGATAATACAACTATCATTCATGCCTGTTATTTCCCACCTCCTGCAGCTACATATCCTCTTATCTAAGTTCACCACACGTGCGTTGTTGGGTTTACCACTAACCTCATAATATTCTCCTCCATTCCACTGCACATGATAGTGTGCTGCTTCCTTCTTGATTATGTCAAACTGCTCAGTGGCCCAAGGTGTCAACAAGCCTTCACATTTCTCTATCACATTCAGAACAGTCACAATTCTTCTCATTAAATACTCTCTTATGTACTCTAAGGCAGATATGATGGGCCTGTCCCTTCCTTCTACTATCTTTCCATTGTACACGTCACATATATTGTTAAGTAGCACATCAGGAACTGCCCTACCTGTTATCAAATACATCACATACTACTTAGACATCAAACAAAAACACTTAGTACAACTTTTAAGCCAAACACATACCTGAGAAATATGCTCTACACCAATGTAATGGTGGGATCTTGGACAACCATAGGTGGGCTTTCTTGTTGAATACCTTTAACTCATCCATTGCAGTTGTAAATTCTGGAATAGTAGTGGCTGTTGCACAGTTCCATAATTTATCTTTAACTTCCCTTTAAACTGCAACTTCATATTTTCATGAATGTGCCTGAGACAGTATCTGTGCTCAGCACATGGAAACAGCTTTGTGATAGCAGGAAGAATCTCCTGGCCAAGACAAATGAATGGGCCTTTCATACATGAATAATCTCATAACAAACACATATGAATAACAAATGAATAACAATTTTGAAAAATGATACCTTTTTGTAACACCCCCAACTTTCCACCTGCGGAAACCCCGCGAGGCGTGTTACGCATCAGAGTTCGAGCCACCAATCACATTGAACCAATGGTAAATACTTAAATAAAACATGTCATTAATTACTGAGATAAAATGTCAACATGATATCAATTCCCAAAATGTTGTGTAGCGGAAGCATGTAATCGTTTAGCAATCGTTTCATAATAATAATCAAAATCAATGTATTGTTTATAAGTGAATCCAAGAGTCTCGATCCATGACCACTCCAGCACTCCCAGATAGCAAGTCCATGTTCCAAACGTTAATGACCTACAAGCATGCAAACAAGTGTGTCAGACTACGCTGGTGAGTTCAAGGTTTTGTTAACGTGTTGAGTTACCAGATGTATGTTAATACGATTCAATGTTGCGTTACGATGTTGCTCATGTTAGATACCCTAGGGAGTGTGCCCATGTGTATCCGGGGAGTGGGTACCCCTTAACGACCGATTGCTATGTTGCCATCGTTAGATACCCTAGGGAGTGTGCCCATATGTATCCGAGGAGTGTGCCTCTAACAACCATAGCCATAACGACCGATGCTATGTTGCCATCGCTAGATACCCTAGGGAGTGTGCCCATATGTATCCGAGGAGTGTGCCTCTAACAACCATAGCCATAACCAGATAATTAGTTCACGCCCGTCCTTACGGCCCGGTGTGAGGTTTCCCACCTAATAGCGCTATCAACTAATTACCCCCATTGCCCTCTAGGCAATAACCAAAACCGATTAAGTTGTTTACCCAATGTTTCCCTTCCAAATGTTTACCAGTTGTCCCAAACCACCGGGACGCATGCTTGAGAAAATGTATTGAACTCACCTGGGATTGCTCGGTATGATACACGAAAAGGTTCAGTTAAGCTACAATGTGATCAACCACGTCCTAGCAGGTTTATCATACAGGTCAGGTTTGTATTCAAGTATTGCACGTACAGTTACACAGAGTTAACACGTTACAAACACGTAGAGATCATAGCAACACTTAGCAGTTAAGCAATACAAGTTAACAGTCATAACATATTCGAACTGGTAGGATTTAATAAGCCCATAGTTCCTGGCCCAACATCATAAGCGATTCAATGGCATATACGGCCCAAATATCAATTAACAGCCTTGTACGATGCAAATAGTTGTGCGATTACGATTTGGGCTGCTCGGCCCAAATGACGTATCAGTGTGTGTGTGGCCCAACATGTAAACAGACATTTCAACTTGTGCGATTTAAAGGTCTAAGCCCAAAGATAGCCAGCCCACCTTAACAACAGTCCAATTTATTTAAACGTGGAATTCTTGTGCGATAAAAACTAGCCTGGCCCCAAACAGATATACTCGGCCCAACAACAGTGAACAAATAACAGTCTTGTGCGATCTGGTTAACCTTGTGCGATCTGGTTAACCTTGTGCGAGTGAGGCCTTGGGCTGTCCGGCCCATTAACATCAACTGGTTATTATCTGTGTGTGGCCCAAGGTATTGTGCGACTTGCACTGTCTTGTGCGATCCACGATACCTTGTGCGATCATGCAAGGTTTATGTTGTACACTGTGCTAAAACTTGTGGTACCTAGCTTGTACGATCTGTGTTGTGCGATCAGGTATGGTCTGATCTTGTGCGACCGAGCGGCTTGTGTGATTGGGCTTATGTGCGATCAAGCCCTTGTGCGATCCGTTTAAACATCCGATAATCTTGTTATTCGGTTACAGTTACAATCAATTCGTTTGACTGTTTCCAAACTTATCATATACCAATTAACAACTTCTATTTTAGCAAAGATCGATCAAAACAGGTTGTTACAACCGATTCTCATAAACCCTAATCAAAGCATGAACACTAAGCTATTGATTCACATGAACATGTGGCCGATTATATCCACATAACCCGATTCTTAGAAACATAATAACATCATATAGGCCGATTACATTACCATTAATAGTTATATTGACATTCATCCGATATCATTCCAAGAGTATCATAAACATAACCGGTTACTACCCTATTCTACATCAAACGAAACAAGATCAATCACTTAGCCATATAATCATTCGATCAAGCTATAACAACAATCAAAGTCAAACAATAAAAACCGTATACTAACCGAATGCAAGGTAGGGGTCACAAGGACTTCGAGCGGATTCCGGATAGCCGTCGGCTTAGAGAGAGAGGAGAGAAATCGAACTAGGGTTTTTGTGTGTGTTGTGTTGTTGTAACAAATGAGAAAGCAAAGCTCTAAGGAGGATTGTTTGTATACGTATAATAATAAGAGAATGGGCCGAACCCACATATGGGCTGCCCTTATGGTCTGATTACAAGAGTGTGGCCCAAAAGGCTTGTGCGATCGGGTGGGTGTTGTGCGTTTCATTCATGTTGTGCGGTTCGAGTTCATGTAACATATATTCATACACATAACATGTCATGTATACATTCATTAAAAACACCTATCACATAACATTCAATAATCATTCGCTTAGTCAATCAAGTTCATATAGTCGTGTCATGCTCATAAACGTTACACAAAGATAGGTTCAGAATTACGAGTTGTCACAGTATCCCCAACTAAAAAGAAATTTCGTCCTGAAATTTGGTACGCACTCACTGAGGAAGCTAGGTAAGTTAAAGCAGCTAGATAAGTTAAAGCTAGGTAAGTTATATCGTTTGCTGGTTTTCCTGGGGTGTCACACTTTTGCCTGTCACTGATGAAGGTAAAGTTTGAGTTTCTTTGAAGACCAAGGTCATCACCCAATAGTTTTAGAAAATAGGTCCATGAGCTAAGGCTTTCAGACTCCACAATTGCACAACAAACAGGGTATAGTCCATTGTTGCAGTCAACACCAACTGCACTTAGGATCTGCCCAGGGAATGGGCCTTTCATAAATGCATCATCTAACCCTAAGAAATCTCTCCCCAATGCCTTGAAACCCTGTTTTAATGCTGCCAAACACACATACATCCTTTTAAACTATCTGGTTGGACTACTTGGATCACCATTTTCCACCTCAATCCTAACAGTGCTACCTGGATTCTTATCTAGCAACTCATTAGCATAATCCCTAAACAAAGCATACTGTTCTTTGTAATCCCCTTCAACATGTTTTTTAGCTATGACCTTAGCTCTCCTACTGCTGGTATCATATTCATCAGATTCTGACCCACTTTCAAATTGCTCATTTTCTAACATATCACCATCTAAATCTGGATGCATCTTTGGGTCATCATTCAGATTGTCCTCCACATCTAAATCCACAAACCTCCTGTAATCAGACATGTCAACTTCATGGTCAGTCATATTATTGCCTTCATCAACAATATATTCACTTCCATCTGATTCTTCATTTTCATCGTTCACATTATTCCCATCAGGTTCATCCTCAGTTCCCTCTTGAACCTCATTCTCATCTAAACACTCATTCTCATCCATAACTTTCTGCCCAATCCCATTACTCTGGCCCTCATCTAATCCCACATTCTCATCCACAACCTTATGCCTAATCCCACTACTTTGGCCCTCATCTAATCCCTGGGAAATCTCATCCACAACCTTCTGCCTAATCCCACTACTTTGGCCCTCATCTAATCCCATAAAGTTTAGCTTTAAAGGAACAATGGAAAATGGTCCAGGTTCATCAATCTCCTCTATAGTAATAGGTTTACTTGTAGACTTTTGTGGGGAAAATAGCTCCTTAATGTTGAAAGATATATAAACATTGATTATCTTATGCTCTTCCACAAATGTAGCCAAGTTCAAGCAATCTCGATCACAGCTCAAGTGTTCAAGACCACTGTCTAATTTTTTTTTAGGATTTACAAACATGTACAACATTGGTTCTAAAGCATTATAGCCTAATTCATCCAGCATAAGATCAATCTCATGAACAGAGAACTTATCAATGTCAATCAAGTCAACGTGATAGTCTTACCTCCAACATACACACGGCCTGGAGAAGATGTTAATCGACCACCATGATGAATTCGTAAGCTGAATGGATGAGGAAAGCCATCTGCACATTTTCAAAATCATCAGTGTTAATAAAAAAATTAGGGCTTATCTAATCCCATAAAGTTTAGCTTTAAAGGAACAATGGAAAATGGTCCAGGTTCATCAATCTCCTCTATAGTAATAGGTTTACTTGTAGACTTTTGTGGGGAAAATAGCTCCTTAATGTTGAAAGATATATAAACATTGATTATCTTGTGCTCTTCCACAAATGTAGCCAAGTTCAAGCAATCTCGATCACAGCTCAAGTGTTTAAGACCACTGTCTAATTTTTTTTTTAGGATTTACAAACATGTACAACATTGGTTCTAAAGCATTATAGCCTAATTCATCCAGCATAAGATCAATCTCATGAACAGAGAACTTATCAATGTCAATCAAGTCAACTTGATAGTCTTACCTCCAACATACACACGGCCTGGAGAAGATGTTAATCGACCACCATGATGAATTCGTAAGCTGAATGGATGAGGAAAGCCATCTGCACATTTTCAAAATCATTAGTGTTAATAAAAAAATTAGGGCTTAGGGTTTACAATATGGTCGAATGATGAAGGATGAAATTAGGGCTTACCATACAACTCAACAACTTCAAAATCTTGCAACTCAGTTTCTCGAATGTACCACCCTTTTTGATCAGACATCTTTGTATGGCAAAACCCTACTGATCAAAACCCTAAGGATCGCCTGAATTAAGCAGAGAATGATGAAGGATGAAAATGAGGGAAGATAATAAGTTTAGGGTTTATATTGGGGGGAGAGTCTGCACGTGGTAGGTGGGTGAGCATTAAATGACAGAACTACCCTCACATGATCTGCACATGACCTCATTTAACTGAAAAGTCAAACTGGGTTATGCCAAAAGGACAAAACGTGGTAGATTTTGTCAAGAGAGAGAGAGAGATAAAGGACAATACTTGAAAATAAAGGATATCGTCTGAAAATAGGTATAAAGATAAAGGACAAAACGTGATAGATTTTGTTAAGAGAGATAGATTTTGTTAATTGCAAAACTCATCAATTTTAAATATAAAGGACGGCGCCTGAAAATAGGTATAAAGATAAAGGACAATACTTGAAATTCACTCTTATTAATATGTAAAAACTATTGTTATCAAGCAGGCGAGTGGCGATTGTGTTAAGAGAGAGAGAGAGAGGGGGGGGGGGGGGGTTGGCATATTCCCAAATCACTAAAAATCCATTAAACCAAACTTATGTATGTACCAAATCATGAATCCACCAGAAAGTCCAGGTTTGTGCACCTCTAATCGAAGGTGCCATCGGCCCAACATGCCCAGCCCATCTGTAATTTTGGATTTATTACTATTATTATTATTATTTTGTCAAGTCGTAAAAAGAAACACTCCGGACTCCTCCGCTGGCTGGGTACTTGACGGTTAGCGAAAACCTAACTTCAATAGTCTCCTCCATCCCAACCCAATTTTGAGCTTAATTATTATTTAAGGTATATAATGTTCCTTGCTTCTATTGTAGTAACACTCACTAGAGCTTGATTGATTCCCTTGGAAGGAACTTTAACTTGTGATTATCATCTGTTCTGTTGTCTTGCTTTTTTTAAGATTCCTTACTTACACATTTGGCTAATAATAATAATAATTTAAATTGAAACATTTTCTAGATTGATTAGATGTGACTTGTGATAAATTCCAGTTTTTAGAAGATGTTTCTTTCTTGCATTTGTATCCAAACTAAAGGGGAATTAGAGAGCCTGGGCTGGGAATTCATATTGACAACTATGGTCAGTATACAAAATTTCAGCTCATTTTTCGTTTCAAGTGACTATATTTTGAGGTTTACATGATAATTTGGAGACTGGAGCTGGATTATATTATTATATTGAATCTAATCTTCTAGTCTAGTATGTCATTGTCTCATTGATAAGATTGATTCATGAGTCATGACTCTCTAAATGTTGTTCAACCTGGCAAGGAAGGATATCCACATAACTGAATGGCTTGAATCGTGACTTAGAAGATCTTAATCAAGCAAGGATCATTCTACAATGCATATGATTTAATCATGATCCTTTTACAGATAGCTTCAACGAAATCTGACCAGATTAGCAATATAAATTTGCAGTTTCAGTTGTCTTATATACTGCATTGATTTTGTGCAATTTTGAATCCTACTAGTTTACAAAGAGTGTTTATTCTGACACCCGAATGTTGAAATGCCGGTCTCTTAAAATTCATGTATATATATGTGTTAGTTATGCTTGTTTCCCTGATTATCCATCATCATCTTAAAGCCTTTCATTTTTGTTTGCTACCGTGACTGCTATTTGGATTTTTTGGATGGCTTAATAATTGATGATTAGCTGCTGGATTGGTTCAGTGAGGCTTTTTCTAAAACAGGTTGTTTTGACCCGAACCCATTTTGATCAGAACCTGTTCTCACCCAAACCAAATTGACCATTTTAAAACGACCCCATTTTGACCCTAACCCAGAATGACCTGTCACTCCACTTGTTTTGCCAGTAGTACTTTTTATGTGATTAAGTTGGCGCATACATTTTTTCTCTTATGTTTACCAACTTGATTTCTTATAGTTGAGTGAACCTTGGTTTTAAAAAGCGCGCCTAGGCGCAGGGCCTGGGGCTTTTTTGCTTCTCGCCTTGTGTAATTACAGGAAGCGACCAAAAGGCACATTTTTTGATGTTTTTTTGTGGGCTTTTTGGCCTGAGGCGCGCGCCTCATGTAACTTAGGCATTTTACTGCATAAAAATTGTTGTACCTTGGTTTTTTTTGACTTGTACATGTAATTAAAATGGTATAAAAGCCTTACTTATAGCTATATTTTGGTTAAAGGAAGCTAAAAACCTATGGGATATGTATGGGATATATAAAAAAAATTATATAAACATCTTGCGCCTCGGGTACGAAAAGCCCACCGCTTTTGTGCTTTGCGCTTCGCGCCTCAATTTTAGACCTCGTCGCTTTTGTGTGCCTCTCGCTTTTTAAAACCAAGGAGTGAACCCAAAGAATGATACCAAGTACCAACATATTTAATACAGTGTTGTTAATAGCGAGAACAAACAAACTTTGCAAAACGCTATGGACTAACTTTGTGATTCTGGTTATCAGTTGGATCAACCAGATAATCTGTCCTTAACAAACAAACAAACCAAGTATGACCCCTGTTTCATCAAAGCAGTATGCAGGTAAATTCGTTCATATATATATATATATATATATACGCACTCTAAATTAGTTATTATTTAGTTCTAACTTTCAACTTAATCACAGATGATGTAAGCCTGCTAATGGTGTTAATCGACACAAATCCATTGTTCTGGAGCTCAACTGCCGCCCCTTTATCGTTCTCCAAGTTCCTATCTCAAGTATAGTTTACTTCATATGCTTTCTCATTTTCTATATCAAATATTTAAAATCTTTTTTAATATTATGGTTGTTTATTGTAGGTCCTTTCGTTCGTAAATTCAGTTCTTCTACTAAATCAACTGAATCAAGTTATGGTGATCGCGACTGGCTTAAACTCTTGCGATTACATTTATGATTCTTCTTCGGGGCCCACAACCCCGATGTTCGAAACCCTGTTGCAGAAATTGGAAGATTTTGTGGCTAAAGATGAAGAGCTTAATAAAGATGACTCGGTTGACGGGATCGGGTCATCCTTGCTTTCCGGATCTCTTTCGATGGCACTCTGTTGTATCCTTTTGATTATTTACGCCATTTTGTGTTTATATATTTTTATATGTATGGTTTAGTATGTGCGTAGATTGTTTAACATAACATTAATATGATATCAGACATACAACGTGTATTTCGTTCTGGGTCGCTTCATCCACATCCTCGGGTAATCGTTTTGCGTTCATTAAAACTAAATTTGTTAATCTTGTTGCGATGGGGATAAATCTCTTACGTCATAAATGATGGCAGATTTTGTGTATGCATGGATCACAAGATGGATCTGGACAGTATGCCTCTTTCCCGTATTCTATTATATATATAGGATCCAGTTCAATTAAGAACCACTTTGAGTTGTGAGAACTCCTACTTCCCGTGTGAGTTTTGCCACCATTTTTTTTGCATAAACGTAGATGAAAATGTTACAAACACATATGTAAAAAAAAATTAAAAAAATTGCCAAGCCGGTGTTTATTCTTCATGTACGCTGATGTAAGTTTACAAAACGAAAACGATAACGTCACCTGTAACTCTCATGGTTCTCACAACTCAAGGTGGTTAGCATTTTACCCTTTCCCTATATATATATATATATATATATATATATATATATAGGGGAAGGATAAATCGAAAACCCACTTGAGTTGCGAAAACTCAGAAAACCTTTGTAAAAAAACCATGTAAACTCAAGAAACATTTCTAAAAAAAATAGGAAATGTAATATACATATATTTGAACATTTTTAAAAAAGAAACACAAAAAAACACCGAGTAGTTTTTTTTTAAAAAATGTTACAAAATTTCAGGTTACATAATATATATGTCCAAATAAAATGTAACATACAAATTTTCAACATTTTTTTAAAAAAAAATAGTAAGTGTTTTTTTACATTTTTTTTCATAAATAGGTCCGTGTACATTTATATTTCATTCCCTATTTTTTTAGAAAAAAATAAAAATGTTACATAGGGTTTATTTGGGTTTTCTCAACTCACATGGGTTTTCGATTTATCTTTCCCCTATATATATATATATATATTCTTTTATTCCTTGCTCAAAATATTATTTAGAGTTAAATGCCATTTTAGTTCCTGTGGTTTGGGCCATTTTGCCAGTTTAGTCCAAAGGTTTCATTTTTCGTCTGTGAGTTCAAAAAGGTTTCACCGTTGCCAATTTAGTCCACTGGGTTAACTTCATCCATTTTTTCTGTTAACGAGAAGGGAATTCGGTCATTTTATATGGCTGAATTGCCCTTCTAGTTAACAGAGTTACATATAAATTGGCTGAATTGCCCTTCTCGTTACGTTAACATGAAAAATGGATGAAGTTAACCTAGTGGACTAAAATGGCAACGGTGAAACCTTTTTGGACCCACAGGCGAAAAATGATACCTTTGGACTAAACTGGCAAAATGACCCAAACCACATGGACTAAAATGGCATTTTACTCTATTATTATTATTTATTTAACAGATATGTTGCCATCATGAATTCAATATTCTCAGCTCAGAGATCAATGGTATTGCTTTTATATATTTTGTTAGTGCTATATTTTAATTAATTGACACTTTTGAACGGGCATATATGATATTTCATCAGGTGCCTATAGATTCTTGTGTTATCGGGTCGCAACATTCGGCATTTCTACAACAGGTAACACATACATTCACATTTCAACCTTGACCGTAACTGTTTTGACCTTTGAGTGTAAATTATTTTTTATAATCCGTGTATTTGCCAGGCTTCTTATATAACCGGAGGTGTATATCTGAAGCCACAACAGCCCGATGGATTGTTTCAGTATTTAACGGTGTGTAACCCTATTAATCACATCACAATTTTGACAGGCTTATCAATTTTTTAAAATTTTTTTTATGCAGACGGTTTTTGCAACAGATTTACATTCCCGCAGCTACTTACATCTACCTAAACCCGTGGGTGTAGATTTCCGTGCTTCGTAAGTTGCTTCATATATATATATATATATATTATTTAACAACATGAATATTTTGAACATTGAATTATGTGACAGGTGTTTTTGTCACAAAAACACAATCGACATGGGATACATTTGCTCTGTTTGCCTGTCGATTTTCTGTAAGCATCACAAGAAATGTTCAACTTGTGGGTGAGTAGTTGTATCTTCGTTCTCTTTCATGTTAGTTTGCGGTTGCTGTATGTTATATTGATGGTGCATATATTGTACGTAACGCAGGTCGGCTTTTGGTCAGCCCCAAACAAACGTCTCGACGACGGATCAGAAGAAAAAAGCTCCCTGAAGAGTATGTTATGAGTTGAATCTTTAGTTTGATAATGCATAGATGTAAGCAAACTTTGTGATTTCTTGTTCTGAAATTTTGCAATCTATAAGCATTAACTATGGGAGAAAAAAATATTTCACGGTCCGAACAATCAGAAAAGAAGTTGCTGAGCAGATGTATGTTAATGAGCCAAACAATCGGTTCGTATGGAAAACAATCTCACTAAGGAGTTAGCAGCCCCTCCATTGACGCTCTGTTTTGGTGTTACAAGGCGTTAAAGGCTCGTGTGGAGGAGGGCGCTACTCCACAACGCCTAGTGTAAATTTATAGTTGCGTGTGTATGATAGTAGATCCTGTTGTGTTGACGAATTCTAGAGTCTAGTGGTTGCGGCGGCAACGTCGCGTTTGCGACTTCGTTACACATGTCAGATGATGACATTAACATGTGGTGCCCGTATGTGACTTGGCACGTTTTTGACTTTGTTACACATGTTACGTTTAATGTGCTTAGTCAAAGATAAAAAAAAGTTGAATGTCTTACACGTTATGGTGTAAATTGGTGAAAGGTAATTTAAACAAAATAATTGAAATATTGGAGAAGACGAAGTGTGAAGTTTATAAGTAGAAAAAAGTAGGGCTCAAAGTTGTCAGTTACCAAAAGATAGGGGTCAATGTGTCACTTACCAAAGGATGAATGTTGAATGTATTAAATCTCTAAAATTGGATGTCTTGGATGTTGCGGTATAAATTTGTTTTTTTTTTTAATTTTATTATTTCTTATTACATAACTATTGTTTTTTTTTTTTTCAATTTTTTACATCAAAATAATTTAAGATACATAATGGAAACCAACTCATGTTATAATATAGTTGGATGTAAGAATGTTGAGCCAATGGTCATCTTGGTTTTGTTTCTTACATCACAAACTCTCAATGCTTACCGTAATTTTAAAACGAATATAAAATAATAAAATGGTTGGTCCAATAGGGAAGCTTTTAAGTTTGATAAGTTTGGTGTCAACCGGTACTTGTATTAAAAATACCGGTTCAACGCTAAAAGTCGCCACCGGATTGAGTTTGATAGTCTTTTAGTTCGAGAAATTTGGTACTGCTACCCAGTACCATTTGCTCATCCCTGATCATGGGTACCATACGAACAACAACGGTATCGTATCGTGGCATTGTGAGTTTGATGGGGAATGTTAGCATAATAAAGTTAGTGGGTTTTTTTCTGTATTGAGTTTATTGTTTAGCTCATTTAGCTAGTATTCCTAGATAGTTTATCTATTTATAGTCTTGCATTTCTTTGTCTAATGTATTTACTTTTTGTTCTAATAAAATCCTAGAGGTTTTTCTTCTCTACATGTTTATCTATTATCAAAACCCACTTAAAATCATGTCGTGTTTGTTAACCCGTTAACTTTTTACATGTAAATATGAGTAATACCTAGTGTGTCTCTCTCTCTCTCTCTCTCTCTCTCTCTCTCTCTCTCTCTCTTCAACGCTATATTAAAAAGCACAACCCTCCACTCTCTTTCTCCTCCTGAGAGACGACTTCGTTCTCATCATTTTCAAACCCTAGCTCTCTCTCTCTCTACCAACTTTCCCGGCGATGGCTTCACGGGAACAAATGTTTTGGGCCTAAAACATTTGTTTTATAAAAATACAATAAAAAATCTAGTACAAAAAATATAGTACAAACAAACCTAGTAAAAAATATAGTACAAAAAATCTAGCACAAAAAAAAAAAAAAAAAAAAAAAACACAAAAATGTAATTAAACGCTCAAATACTCATCACTTATGAACCATATACCTTAATTTAAATACTACCAAAGGTTTTGTTTGAACCTCTTTGATTCTTGATGGCATAACAACAAAACTTGCTCTTCTAGGATATTTATTATGCATCAAGTATCATTGCATAGAGCAAATTTGTAATAAAACACTTTTAAGGAATATATCAGAAAATAGAAGATGGCATTTCAACAATGAAAAAGAAAAAAAAAATCATAATCCATCATTTTATTCATCTCATCTTGTAACTAAAAAGAATTTAAAAAAAAAAAAAAACTTCCCTTTCAACAATAAAAAAAAAACGCTCATCAAATCAACCGCTTTTGCTCTTGCGCTTGTTTCCCCTCGAAAAATTCTGCCAGCATTCTCTCAAGATCCTCTGGCTGGAATCTGATGTATTTTGACGGGTTTTTACCGCCTTCAATCATAGGTCTGCATAATTATAACACCCGATCATGTTACTACAAGAAAGCAGAAAGTATACGTGTTTGTATAAGCAGGTTAGGTAACGGTCAAAACGGGTCAGGTTGACCCAAAACCATTTTTTTCACCTTTTACTAATAACTTAACTTCAATTAATAAAATGACTTTAAATGTTGCATACATTAAAAATACACTTTCGGCGTGTTGATATAAATAAATCACCTGTACAAAAGACATGATTCTTTACTCTTTAGAAAATAAAATAGAACGATGAAATCATACCCAAAGCGTGTTTTGAACGATCTATAGGCAGGTAAAAGGACTTCGGCTACAGCCAGCCTCAGTGACTCGCGCAACTCACTATCGGGAACTGTCCATGTAGATTGTCGTTGATGTAGTTCTTCAAACTGAGTATTGAACGTCTTGAACTTTTCCTTAACCGTACCTCGAGAGACCCCAGCAGTGCTGATCCCGTCACCACCAGCAACCGTGAGGCATTGTAATATCTGATAAAACAAAACTAACATCAATTAGCATGGTTCGGTTAAGATCAGAGGTGGAAAGATTAGTAGGTTCGGCATGTTGGGTAGCAGATTAAAACGCGCCTTTTTAAAGTTTCCACATTCTGATTTTCATATATGACTTATCAAAAAAAATAAATAAAGAGTAAAATGCCATTTTCGTCCGTGAAGTTTGGCCAGTTTTGCGACTTTCGTCCAAAGGTTTGAAATCTTGCCATTTTCATCCGGCTCGTTAACTCCATCCAATTTTCTCCGTTAAGTCAGAGGTATTTCCGTCTTTTTTGCTAACTTAAAGACAGTTCAGTCTTTTTCACTTTATGTAAAAAATCCGAATACCCCTGAAAATAACCAAATTGCCCTTTAAGTTAACAAAAAAGACAAAAATGCCCTTGACTTAAGGGAGAAAAATGGATAGAGTTAACAAGCCAGAAGAAAATGACAAGATTTCAAACCTTTTGGATCCAAATGCGGAAAAAAAACACCTTTGGACGCAAGTCGCAAAACTGGTCAAACCTCAAGGACGAAAATGGCATTTTACTAAAAAAGGTTAAGTATAAAGAACCTTCGACCAAGAAATTCTTTTATACTGATTCGCATGCTGCTGCACGACCCTTCGATGGATTTGGACCCAGTCATCTCCTAACATATCCTTCGCGTCGGACCTATACAACCAAATTACGTTATCCACCTAAGAAAATAAAAATAAGATTCGAAGAAAACGTGGATACCTTCGAACAGATCTAACGATGTAATGAATATTGTTCATCATAAATAACTGAGTCAACGCTTGATCTTTATAATTTTTAGACTTTCCGTCTAAATTATTTTGCAACGCCTGCATTATACGCGTTGTTATTTTCGCCAGTTGGGCATCTGGATCAATTGCTTCAAACTCTAGAAAGAGTTGTTTCAATGTTGACTGGTAACTGCATTATAAACAAAGCGTAAAAATTAAATGTTAACGTAAACTTTAGTTATATATATATATATATATATATATCAAGAATGAGGAATGAGAACTTACTCGAATAAGAACTTGACGTAATTGATAACATAACTTGTTAACGGATGGACAGTTCCATCAAGAACAGCGGTTTTTGTAGCGTCCTTTTCAACGGCTTCTTCAAAGTCAACAAACGTCTCTTGAGCTGTCTCTGCTAACCGTAATGTCAAGGCGGAAACAGATTCCCTCAGTTCAGCAGCAGAAATACTTGCATATAATGTATTGAACTGTATATTACAAACATAAGTTACAAAAAAACTCTGTATAAGGAAAAGTGTGAAAATACATAACTATATATATAGGAATAAGTTCAGATGAGAACTCCTCCGAGTTGTCAGAACCATGAGAACTCTTACTTCCCGTGTGAGTTTTTCAACCAAATTTTGCACAAACGTAGATTAACATCTAACTAAGACATCTGTGAATAAAAAATTGACGAGCCGGCATTTATGCGACATGCAAGTTTGATTTACACTGGTTTAAATGGCTGCTTACGTCATCAGCTCCAGAACGTTATGGTGGTGTAAATTTGTTTTACACCGACGTAAGAAGTCGTATAGAATTTTTTTTTAAAGTTTCATAAAAAAAAATATTTCGCCAAAATTCTTTTTAAAAAAAAAAACCGTTAAATCAAAAGGTTCTCAAGTTCTGACAACTCCAGCTAGTTCTCATTATAACCATTTATATATGTATACATATGATTGGTACCTCTGGTTGAACCTCTTTCATAATCTCATACATGTCAAGAAGAACGAATAACTTTTCAGGCGATCGCTTGCTTTTGGCAATAGCTTCTCCGAAGCTAAGTAGTAGCGACACAGCGCTTGCAGTTCCTTCGGCAAAACATTGGTCCATAAACGATTCCATCCCTTCGAAAATTTGATCCGACACTTTTCTTTCTGCAGCAAATAGCAATTTTACAGCGATCCGCACAAAATGAATCCAGTTTCCGATTTTAGCCTCCAACGCCTCCCATTGCATCTTCTGGACATCGTCTTTACTAAGTTTTTCTACTCCAAGTTTTTTAAGACTGCCTTCCATACACGCAGAACGAGCTTCCCTATAAACAATTGATGCAGGATCATACGGTTACGCTACTGTAACATAAAAAGAAGAGTAAACGACAATTTGCACCCCTGTGGTATGGGGCAAAAGGGGTGCTAAATGGGTCGTGTTTGCGGGTTGTTAGGTTCAACCCAACCTAAACACGAAAATTTTATACGAACCCGTACCCAAAAACCGTGTCATACATATGAACCCGAACACGACCCGATATTCGCGGGTTGACCCGAACACGACCCGTTCAACTCGAATTTTTTTTTTACTTTCTAAATTTTTTTCCGCAAATTCATATATTAAAATTCACTAAAAAACACAAACGTATAAAATAAAATTACATTTAAATTAAGAAATCATATTTAATTTCTCATTTTAAGTTATTATTATGACATATAATACACACCCAATTTCATTTTTTATATAAAACATATCGTAAAAAATATAACATAATACAAACGGGTTAAACGGGTCAACCCGCCAACCCGACCGAGTTGACCCAAACCTGACCTGTTTAGCTAAACGGGTTCGCGGGTTCAACTCGAAACTGACCCGACCCCGTTTAGACTAAACCCAAACCTGCGAATTTTGTATTAGCCCCATTGACGTTTGCATTTCTCATCACTTTACACCCTTTTGTCAGTTGACCGATTGTTTGACCGGTATGTTTTTAACACCCATGAGGGTATTACTGGACGGAAGCGTGTACAGTGACGAACTATGCAAACGTCAATGGGGCAGGTGCAAATTGACGTTTACTCAAAAAAGAAACTTCTTAATATAAAGCGTCACCTGTAAATAATAAACACTTGTTGTTGCTGGCCCGTTTGAAGCATTTGTTGAGCGAGATCATGCAACAACGGGACAACTTTAGCCGGTACAAGAGTTGGTGGACGATAAACAACATCTTCTAAATCTTTATTATGATCCGCATGCGTTTTCTTCCCAGCGTCACCATTAGCAGTTGACGGTCTAAGGGAAGCAGGCAGGCAGTCCAAAAGGCGATCGGGTTCCACTGGTTTACTAAAACATAAGCAAACACACAACTTATTAACCAAAACAGTACGAAAGTTTAACCGAAAGATATCGGAATCAGACCTGCAAGCGTGTAATAGCTGCCTGAACTCTTCCTCGAGCATTAACGAAGCCTTTTGAAGCAAAGTTGTAGAATGAGTAATCACTCCAATGCTGCTCTTAAGGTTTTTATTAGTGCTGAAAAACCGAACAATTTTTTTCAGTTGATTCACTGCTTCTAAATAACTCTCCAAATCTTCATGAGGACCTCTCATAATTTCAGCCTCAGCCTACACATTTTCATATGAGCAATGTAACATAAGTATCGTCCAGTATATGGGACAACATGATCAACGAAACTTGGTAGGACCTTTCGACAAATTTTTTGACACATGCTACATAGGCAAAAAAAAAAAAAAAAAAAAAAAAAAAAAAAAAAAAAAAAAAAAAAAAAAAACTTAGAAGCACATGATGTGAACGAATTTTAGATTGCTGAGCTTTGAAAGTGGATATAACAAGAACGTGACACATAGTTGCGCTGCTATACTATCGATGGCGCAGTTTGATCCCCTTAGCAACAAGCAACCAATCAGATTTCATTTTTTTCTTTTTCTTAATCTTTAGTTAACCGCCCTAGGCTAGTTAAAGAGTGGGCCAGTTAAAGCCCCTTTCCTACGTGGCGGGGCATTATCTTAAACCACACCATCCAACCTAAGACGATAATGTATTAGGCTATAGATTAGGGACTTGAGTTGTACCATATGCACATATATAACAGTTAACAGACCCCTTTTCTAAACGGTGGTGTTAGTCGACCCAAAACCTATTTTTTTGTGTCGGGTTCGGGTTGTGTCAAGAATTGGTGCCACTACATATAAGTACATCACTAGTGTAACCCTAACTACAACAATCTATCAACACAATCACAATCTTTGACACATCCAGGTTTTTCACATTATTCTCAAACCAATTCATGCCAAAAACACAGGTAACACTTACCAATATCGATGTTATCAAAACCAGTGTCAGCATTTGTTTTCACGGTTTTCAATCCATGTAAAACACATGCTGACATACTTTTTGTCATATTACAACTCTATTATTTTTTTTTTCATTTTCGGTTACTATAACGAGTGTCAGTATCGTAACAAACCTAACCGATACCGACCAAATTCCCAAATCCCACTAGTTCAATCCATTTATCACAAACTTCACCCTACCAACATATATCTAGGGTTTCACATTATAACAATCACAAATACAATCCAATATCCGAAACCAAACCCGAAACATAAAACCAACCTGTTTAACAAGCTCGAATTGGACCAAAACCGCATCGGCAAACTTCAAAGTCTTATCAATATTCCCATGCGCTTGCCTCATCGAATGCGTCTTAATCTAACCACAACACACACACACAAGACACAACATCATGAACATGAACATGAACATGAACATGAACATGAACATGAACATGAAGATATCGGAATAACACGGGTTAAGAAAGCGTAAACCTGTGTGGGGCGCATGGCGGTTTCGAGGGCGGAAAGGCGGAGATCGAAGGAGCCGAGGATGTTGGTCATGCTGTCGGTTATGATCTGGCTTCTAGCAAGACAATCCTTCAATGTTTCGGCTCGATCACGAAGAGTTTCCATTGTTAGATCGTTAAACCCCATTTTTGGTTTGTTGTTGTTGTTTTCCATTTTGGAATTGCAGAGAGGAACAAGTTAGGGATGAAGTTGAGGCTTTTATACGTTCCTGGTTGGCTTGGCTACACACATGGCAAAAAGTTATTATGTTTTTATATTTTTTTTTGAATATATTTAAATAGTTTTTAAACAAGTTAATAAATTTAAGTTTTTTTATGAGTAAAGTACAGTTGGTCCCTATGATTTACCAAAATATATTCACACACAAAATCTATTACATATATATTCACACACACAACATCTGGGGAAGGTTCATTGGAGAATACTAAAAAAGTGAGGAACAGCGGGGAACCGGCTCAAACGAACTCCGATTTGACTCATTCCAGTGGCGTTGGAACCAGCTCGTCAAACCCTACCTAAGATCTCTAACCCTAAACCTTAAATCCTAACTCCTAAACTCTAAACCCTAAAGCTAAAAATAAGGCTAAAATCTAAACTAAACCGTAAAATCTAAACTATAAACTCTAAAAGCTAAACCCTAAAGGCTAAATCTAAAGCTAAACCCTATAGCTAAACCCTAAAGCTAAACCCTAAACCCTAAAGCTAAACTCTAAACCTTAAAGCTAAACCCTAAAGCTAAACCCTAAGGCTAAACCCTAAAGCTAAACCCTAAAAGCCAAACCCTAATATATTTAGGGTTTAGGGGTTATGATTTAGGGTTTAGGGTTAAGAGATCCTAGTTAGGGTTCGACGAGACGGTTCCAACGCCGCTAGAATGAGTCCAGTCGGAGTTCGTTTGAGTCGGTTCCCCACTGTTCCCCACTTTTTTAGTGTTCCCCAATGAATCTCACACCACAACATCTCTCTAAAATCTTTTATATATATAGTGTGGGGTTTATTGGGAAACACCAAAAAAAATGGAGAAGTGTGGAACACCCTTGGATTAACTTGATCAAGGGCTGAGTGATTAGATTAAATTTTGCAAGCCTTAAAAAAGGCGGATGGGTAGTTTTGTATTTTTGAAAAGTTTCTATTAGATTTCTCTAAGTATGTTTTCAATCTTGCAACCGCCGCCTTTGTAACACCTCGTAAAATCACAGCCAATATTATAAAGACACGTGTCATGGAAGATAAACGTGTCATAAACCCGGATCAAGTTGAAAGATGTATGGTAGGATTAAAATGTCAACATGTTAATTAATACCTCTGAGTGACCTATTTATTAATCCCAAACCTTAATATATTTTATAAACATCTGAGATATACTCAAGTCCGGTTATTTCTGGTGGTAATTAATTCGAATGGTAAAAGAATGGATCCTATGTGCTTGTACGACAACTTCTTGGATTCTTGGCTTCTTTCAAAGACTTCAAATCAACATACATGCATGGCAACACTTTCAAGATGGATCAAACCTGGTCAAGTGGACCCATTGTGATGATAATGACTGAAGATTCGAAGTTATAAAGATTGCATGGTCAAAACTTGAAAGTTTACAAGTTTTTGTCTTTTGGTAATCGGATACGGACCGTATGGGCTTAGGCTTACGGTCCACAAGGATTGTAGCTGGGCGATGAAACTCATGGACGGTTACGGACCGCATCCGTTTGGGCTTACGGTCCGTAAGAGATGGATACGGACCGCAAGGGACTTTGCCTATGGTCCGTAAAGCTGTCGCTGGCAGCAAAAATGGACAGTTGCCTGTTACAACAGGTTGCACCACCTTAAAGGCCTGGTTTTCGAAATTCAGGAGCTTGGCCAGTGGTTTTTCATGCATAGGGACACATGGGATCATCAGGGAACACTTATAGACCAATGTGGGATGATCTTGGAAGATTTCAAATCCTATATAAGAAACTCATGTTGCAACCATTTCACTTGCTCACTTCAAATTATTCTTAACACGTTCTCTGGAGTTCCTGGAGCTTAAGCTACTTCTATTAAGTTCCAAAATCGTGCTTAGGACTATTGTAAGTGTCCTTAACCTCCTAATTTCAGTTTTAATTAGCTTAATGACCAAAAGTCAAACTTATCGGAATTAAGGTTTGACTTCATGATTAATCACTAATGGTCCAGTCTTTAGTTAAATTAAAGGTAGATATAAGTTGGTAATTATGTAGGTAATAAACCCCTAACACTACAAGAAAAATGACCATTAGCGACTAAATTGATAGGAACTGATATATTAGTCTCAAATACAAAATATCTAGGACTGATTTATCAGTTACAAATAATATTAGGGACTGATTTCTATGCGACATGTTTTATTGACAAAAAATCAGTCCCTAATATCTTGACGCCTTATTTGAGACTAAATTTCAGTCGCAAATATGTTTGCACCATATAGCTTTTTGGAGGGACACTTATTGGCTACTGGATTTTGGTTTCGGTTGTGTCCCATCTATAATGAAAAAAAGCGCAAATGTATTGGCCACTGATCTTCAATCCCTAATATGGGGGAACATATTAGAGACTGAAAATCAGTTCTTAGTATTCTAAATATCGAGTCGAATTAGGAACTGATATTCAGTCCTGAATGCCTTTTATATAAAAGAAATATTAAGGACTGATTTTAGTACTCAATTATTGCTCAAATTCTACGATTTTAAAGGAAGTATTCGAGAGTGAAAATTAGTCTCAAACATACGAAAATTTTATCACTTATAATAATTTGGTAGACGAAATAATTAGAGACTAATATTTGGTGTCCATACTTGACACATATTCAACCATTTTGATGAATTATATTATAGACTGAAACTCATTCCTAACTATTATTGTAAGAGACCAATATTAGGGTTGATAGTTAGTCCTAAATGCCTTTTTCTATTTGAAATGGTTAAAGACAACTTTTAGTCTCTAGGATGTTTTAGTCAGCTTAACTATTAGTGACTAAAGTAACATTAACTAATGTAGCAGTTTCGAATGTACAATATCTATGACTGATTTATAAGTTACAAATGATATTGGGTTTGCGTGCCACTAATGCTAGTTTCTTATCTTCAATATCTAATAAAGAGAGAACATATTAGAGATTGAAAACCAATTTTTAATTTTCCCATAACTAATTGAATTAACTAGAGAATGATATTTAGACTCTGATATTGTTGTGTATAAAGTTATGAACTTTTATTTAATCTTCAAACCCCGATGCCCAATATTATGACTATTGTGGCCAAATATGAATATGACTATTTATATAGTATGATTGACTATAACAAAATTAGGGGTTTAAACGAGTCGAGCTACTCACAAGCTACTCGAGACCGGTTAAAAAAAAACTCAAAAGGAGCCGAACTTAAACGCGCCCCAGATTGAGCCAGACCATGGAAATAAGCTTGTTAAGTAAACGAGACTGAGCTTCACTTATCTAGGTCGAGCCCCTTGTGAGCCTAAACCAACCCATCATTTATATATTTTTAATTAATACATTAAATATATATTAAAAGTTATTATTATTATTTTTAAATTTATAAGAAAAATAACTAAATTATATATATATATATATATATATATAAGTTTATAATTAATAAATGATTTAAATAATATAAAATAATTAGTATATATTAAAACCATTTGAGCCTGAAGCTCGAGCTTGAATAATTACCCACAACCAAACTCGAGCTTTCGAATCAAAGCTCAAATCGAGCCGAGGTCGAGTTTTCATAAGCTGCTAATTATAGGCTCGACTCGTTTGCACCCCTAAACATAATCTATTCCTTTAAGATGTAATGTGACACAATAAAGTTCATCATGGTCCATTGAAAACTATAATGACTTTAAGGTCAACTATTATCTATTAAAGCATGTACAATCTATTATTGTCCATATACGTCTACTAGACTCTTTAAGATCTAGTATGACCCTTTAAGGTGTATCATATATATCTACAATGATTTAGTAAGGCTTATTACAATCTAATCAAACTATTTAAGTGTCTAATATGGTCCTTATGACATCTATGATATACACCATTATGATCTATTATAATTTACCTTTTTTTTTTTTGAAAGGATTATAATTTACCTTTTATGCTCTAAAAAACGACATGCTTCCAAAATTGCCTCAAACACATGAATCCAAATGACACATGAGTTTTGCGGGTTGTCATGAACATGATTCATTTAACTTAATTTTTATTCATACTAATATTAGAAGACAAACCTATTATTTTTTTTTCCATTTGTCTTATATCATTTATATACTTATTTAATATTATAAAGTACATTTTTTATTTTATATAAATTATAATTATAAGTTAATATATTATACAAATTTTATAAACATAAAATAAACGTATTAAAACCTAGGAAGATTTATTCTTTTAATTTCTCTTCTTAAAATCTCAAATTTCCATGAAATTTGAAATTCCATCCCAAAATTTTTCAATTTCTCCTCTTTACAAAACTCCCGCTGCTTTCCAAAGACCTAGTTCATTTTTCCGATACGATCTCTCTTCCAGAATTCATAATCGGTTTCTTCTCTAAAACCAATATGATTGTGCTTAGCCGCAATCGACCTCCAATCAACCGTTTCATGTCATTCGACCTCAGCAATCAACCCATCGGTGCTTAGCCGCAATCGACCTCCAATCAACCGTTTCATGTCATTCGACCTCAGCAATCAACCCATCGATTTGATTCTACTACAAAAAATCAACCATGTTCCAGGCGACCTCTTTGTAAGTGTGTATTCATTGCTATTTGTTCCATTTGTTTATATATTTTGTATGTTTGAGGGATATAGATTAGTGTTATGTTGTTTATAAATGAAAGGTTTGAAGTTGCACACCAAATGCTCGATGAAATGCTTCACCCAGACTGTGAAGATTTAGTAAAACGGAGATATCTTCTAAAACTCAATTTGAATTTTACAGCTCTGTTGAGAAATTATTGTGATTTTAGGGTTCGGAATCAAAGAAAAATAATTTTTAAATAGGCTAATTTCTGTTAAAACATTTCTTTTAGGCTATAGGGTGTGGTTGGAGCCCCATGGGCTTTATCAAGTCCACCTAAGCTCCACCTAGGATCCAACTCAGCTATGGAGCCCCCTTTAATTTGCATAGTGTGGATGGAGCCCCATATTAAAGAAAAAAAAAGATTACATTGGTGCAAAACAAGTGGGTCCCACTTATAGAGCCCCTTCCAGCCCGTTACCATGGTAGCGAGCATTGTATAGCGCCGGGGGTGTGGAAGATGGCCGGGGTGGGGCGCTATAGTGTGCCAGCTGGGTTGGGTGGCGCCCCCACAGCCTCCAGCCTTAGTGTCGGTTGACAAAATTCATCATGTTGTTTAAGGAGATGGCCATGTTGGAGGCACGACATTAACTTGTTAAAGAACACCATGTTGCATGTAAGTGTCATCTAGACTTTTGCTATTAATCTAAATTCTCATCTACTAATATGTTATACATAACTATATGGAATCCGTAATTAAAAGTTTAATCTTCATGATCAAGTTCTCAAGGATGAAGTGGAAGAATGGAAAGCCACGAAAGGTAGTAAGGTAGTAGTCGTAATATAACACAATGTGTAGGACTGTAAGCTTGATGTTTTCTTTTTTTCTATCGTTCCCTTCATGTGATTGTCATAAATTTTCTGCAGGTTCTTTTTGAGACAACTATTGTCTAATGGTTTACAACAACCTCATGTTCACATAGGTTTGGGAATTAAATTTTATCACAAAATTGAGTCCTTTTTATTGATTGTGATTTTATATTTTCATTCCAACTATTCAGCATTCCTTATCTTTTTAATTCACATTAGCATCTTATAATTAGGTTTGAAATTCACTGTTGAGTATTTTTAAATTTGCTTCCGAGAGACTGGATATTCTTCACAGAACCACCTTGAGGTTAGAATTTTTGCCAACACTATTTTGAATTATATTTGTTGTTGATGATGATTGGGTTCTATAGGGGTGCAAATGAGCCGAGCTAGTCGAGCTTGGTCCGAAAAAAAGCTCGACCGAGGTCGAGCCTAAAAACAAACTTGTTTAATAAACGAGTCCGATCCCAAGCTTTAGCTTATACAGCTTGACTCGGCTCGTCTTGTTTGCACCCTTAGGCTTGTGGATGATTTGTTTTACTCTTAGTCTCTTACTTTGGTTGCATTATATTTATGGATTTGTTATATTGCCCAGCTAGGAGAGTTTTGGTGTGCTGTTAGTGGCTCGAGTGACGTGACTGAAACACAATAAGAAATTTCAAGACAAAGCAATGTACACTATGAAGGGAAGAATATTAATGTTCATGATTTCAAAGTTTCTGGATTTTTACAACCACAATTGCAAGTGCTGGAGCTAATGGATCTGATGTACAACTCTAACGATAGCGACGGCCGGATCTAGGATGTTAGTTAAGACTAATTCTTATTATTTAATATATCTAATATTGTTTTACGATTTAGAATTAATTAACTAAGTATTGTTCATTCATATGTTTGGATCGGTTATTGTTTTTGATGCTTATAATTGAGTATGCTATTGCTAGTCGAATACATTTTGATGTTTATAATTGAGTTATGCTATTGTTAGTTGAATACATTGAGAATGAAATGACAGTGGATTGTAGATTATATTCAGTCTTTGTGAGAAAATTAATTAGTGATTGCTAATATATATTGGAGACTAAATAAAATGGTATAAAAATTAATTTTTAATCTTTAAAAGAAACGCATTGGAAAAATAAATATATTGAAGACTGGACAAAAATATTATAAGAGATTGATTTTTAGTCTCATGAAATATATATTAGGGACTAAAATAACATTCCATTACAAATTAGTTTTCAGTCACTAAAAAAAAACTAAAATCATGTGGTATTAGGGACTAATTATTAGTGTTTAAAACTTCTTATTGGAGACTGATTTGATATGGAATCACAAACTTAACCAAAAGTATTAGAGACAATATAGACATGTTTATATGAATGGTTTTCAGTCCCTAAAGCAATACATTAGAGAGTGAAATGTCATAGTATTCGAGACTAATTTGTAGTCACTGAAGAAACGTATCCGAGACTGAAATAATGTGATACCAGAGGACTAATCGAGGACTGAATTTGTATGTATTAGAAACTGATCGTTAGTCCTTGTTGGTGTCACACAATCGAGACTGATATTTAGTTACTAAAACCACTATCTAGAACTAGGTATCTGAGACTAGCCAGGGACTGACAAATCAGTCCTTGATAACCATTAGGGACTGATTTTGATGTATTAGTTACTGATTTTTCAGTCCTAAATACTCATTTTTTTTGTAGTGTAAGAGGGCACCTACTGATTATCACCCTAACTTGGTCAAATGTCGGGTCAAACCTAATATTAAAAAGTCAACAGAAAGTCATTTTTTCAAATTAGTTCATAATTACAATGTAGAAGCTATGGAACCTATTTTAACACTAAAATAACTTGGTAATAAATGTAAGAACATGTCTAAGCATGTTCAACCCGACAATTTCAAGTTTAGGCTCGGTTCGAAACCGAAAGTCGCAAAAGTAGACTTTTTCTTTGACTTTCAGTTCTGACCCAATTTAGCATATTTTAGAAATGCCTTAGAGCTCTATTAGGACCAGGTTATAGGTTAGTATAACCCTCTGTGATTATACAACTTGGTTCCTTAGTTATCCGATTCATTTGCATGTTTCCGTTATATTCCTAAATTTTGACTTTAAAACGAGATTTTTGAAAATATGAAAGGACACAAACATTTGTTACTGATTTATAAACTTGTCTTAAAAATTTGACATCAGTTTGAGGTCTAGATTAAGAGTTATGCTCAATATCGTAATTCGAAAGCTTTTTATTAATTAAACGACGTAATTAGCATAAAGCCTATCTAAACCCAAATTTTGGCACCAAACTTTTTACCCACTGATGTAATATAATATTTTGGGATTTTTGAAGATTTTTATTTATTTTTAAGCTGAGCATAACATAGGGTTCTTGCTATAATTCGTTAATTGTCGGTTATACCCTTTTTGCTAATAAAATAAGTTTTACATAATATTTTGATACCAAACTTTTTGCTACTGTTTTTATATAATAAATCAAATATTTTGAACTTTATAAACTGATCAAATACTCAGATTTCCTATTATAACCCGAAAATCGCTTCAAACCGACTTTTACGCGTTTTAAGCGCATAGTATGGGTTAAAACTATTTTTAACATATAAAACTTAATACCTACTGATGTTTTAAGTAAATTTTTATAATTAAATAGTAAGAAAAAGTTTTGAACTCAGAATTCTAATTTTGACCTTTAAAGCTTATGTGAAATTATCAAAATGCCCCTACGGTGCATAGTTTGGTTATAAAAGATAAATTTTACCTATATGCAATACCCTACTGTTATGACTTATAAAAATAAATATTTTCACTGATTATATCAGACCTGAAACTCAGATTTATATTTAAACTCTTTTATAAGCTTTAAAATGACCAAAATACCCCTACGGGGCATAATTTGAGTTTAAATCCATTTTGGGCATAATGGAAGGTATCCTACTGAGATCACCACACATTTAAGGCATATTAACTTAGGAAACCTGTTCATGACTAATTTGGTTACCCGTTACGCATTTTTTGCGTTCGGTGCGGTTTATGTAACTAGTTTACATAAATTAGCCGAAACGGGTCAAACATTATCATTTTTGTCTCAAAATCCAGAATGTGTTTAGTTTACCCATATTACACAAGTATACAAACTTGTCGGGTCTAAACCACATTCTAATCCGGTCTTCGCTTAATCGTGCGTTTTAAACCGTATATCTTCCTTTAAAACTAACCGGTCTAAGTTTAGGTTATTAAAACCTTCGTTCCAGATTAGGAGACCAGCAAAAGATACTTGCACTCGCTAATTGAGATATATACTTGCTCAGGTAAATACTTTTAACTTATTTTCCCTTATACGGGCTTGGGGTACGGTATATAAAATACCGCTTGGTCGGGCATTGAATTTTTAATCATATGAAGGTTAATTTATTGAGATGACCTGTTTAAACTGTTATGTTTGTTTTAAACCTTGGGGGGGGGGGGTTAATGACCATGTCCTTGATATCCTCGGCTCATTCATTGAAATGGCCACGACTTAAGCACGGGGTGTAGGCATACACCTGCCAGTGCGTATGTAAAAATAATATAACCGCCGGTTCGAGAATAACTCGCCGCGGGATATATTATGTGGTGTGTCTATTAATCTTTAACCCGGTTTTCAGCCCGGGCTACTGAACGTATAACGGACATGTAATTCTTTTACAAGTTTACATATAAATTATTATCCCAAGTTATAAAAGATGTTTTGTGGCATGTGCATTCAAATAAATTCTCTTAAACATTTTCAAAATGAGTCGGTTAATTGTATTTACCAGTGTAAACTGACGTATTTTCCAAAAGGCTAAAGTGCAGGTACTAGGCGGAATAGGCTAGCTACTCCTGAGTGAATAAATAAGAGTCTTGCAAATCTTATCACTTAAAGATCTGTTGACCAATGTTCCTTTTATACTTCTGATCCACCTGTGGATCTTTTACAACCGTTTTGTAATAATTGATATTACTTTTATTCGGTTTGTAATATTTTATCTTTCGACTTCCGCTGTGTATTAAATTGTGATAAATTGTCTATGATGATATCAACTACGTCACGATACTCCCCACTGGGCCCACCGGTAATACGTGGAAATATCGGGGTGTGACAGGTTGGTATCAGAGCCAACACTAAGTGAATTAAGCACTAGCCTTTTGTGTTTAATCTCAGTTACACAGTTGCTCATTCCTCGACTTCCGAGTCTAGGCAAAGAACTTAGGACAACCACTCATCGCCTCAGCAGCAGCAGCAGTAGGATCCCTCTGAGGATTCGCGTTTTGTAGCGGTCACTCCACCGCCACGCCGCTAGTTCAGCAGCTGCCTCCGGAACCACCGAGGCGGAGGAGATCAACCGCACAGATGTCTGTGCGAGGAGGAGTGCGTATCAGCACCCCTCAACTTTCGAGTGGCAGTCACTACCCGCCACTATATGAAGACCCGCAGATGGGTGGGCCTTCAAACCCCGTCTCTGAGGTAGACTCCGCGCCAGTCGCGTCACCACCGATGGGTTATGATAACCCGATTCCTGCATACGACAGTTCAGCGGCGTATAACCCATTTGAGCAGCCGGCCCACACTGTCACACCCCAACCGATGGCGGAATCATCGGGGCGCGGCACTGAGCGAAACAGATTGTCCAGAAGTTTCCATAACAATTATCATTACTATTCAATTTAAAGTAACATGTCCCATACCATGTCTCAAACAGTAAACTAATTATTACAGACAAAATCTAGTCAAATATTTCTATTCCGACAACTCAGATTTAAATATAATAATTATTTATTTGCTTCTAGAGACTCTCGCTGCAAGATCTACAGACAACTATGCTCTAGACGCTTATTCTAGCCTCGCCTTCCTAGCAGGTAAGCATCCTAATTGCCTGTCACATACGTTAAAGTAAAAGTCAATACACATAGTGTAAAGGTGAGCATACAAGTTTGATAATAGCATGTAGAGCTCGAAATAGTTTACGCATAACCAGCACGTACACAGAGGAAAACGAAGCATGTTAATTATCAACATGGATCTATCGATACCAATGACTGCGGGTTAACTGCCCAAGGCAGTTCGCAATACATGATCACCACTGTAATCCATGCAAGTAATTGTCCTTAACAACCCCCGCATGAGCGGGTGCTGAGTCCAAACTATAGTACTATCATCGTTAAGGCAGGTAGACATCATTCCATGTGTAAACATAATAAACAAGCATTCATTAAGTCACGTATAACATGCGGTAACGGTTAGCGTTTAAAATGTTGCGTAGTGTGTTCGATGTGATTTTCGTATAAGTAACGTATGTAACACCCAAAAGTGCTTAAAGCAAAAAGGGATCGAGTATACTCACAACGGTTGAATGGATTGATGGGAGCGCTTGAGAGTAGGGTTAGCATGAACAGTTCGATAGCATAACGACAAGCAACGCGTAACATGGAAACTAGTGTTGAAGGATCGGACAGCTGGTCGATCGGACGGTAGTCCGATCGGAGGCTGACCGTTCGGTTGACAGTCCATTCGGACAGTTATCCGGTCGAATGGGAGTCCGATCGGATGGCTTTTCGAGTGGACTGTTTCTTCCTTTGAGTAGGATGTGTTTGTGTATGATGGTTTGACTTTTGAAGTTTTTGTTGTAGCATCTGAAAACATTGAAGTATCTTTACCTTTCAGGTTGGTCAATCGGACGATCGTTCGATCGGACGGCAACCCGATCGGTTAGGTACCTTAGCAAAACAAGTTCTCAGCAGGGTGTCACCTGATCGGACGGCTGTTCGATCGGGTGGCACTCCTAGTGCGTCGAACATGTTGAAAATCGATTAAGTGTTGAAGTCACGTATCTCATGATCCGAAGGGTAATCTAATCGGATGGTAGTCCGATCGAACAGTAGTTCGTTCAATACTCAACTCCAAAATGAATTACTTAAGTGTGGGACCCATGTGCTAGCCGATCGGCTGGCTCGGCTGACTGTCCGATCGGCTGGCTGTCCGTTCGGACAGCAGTCCGATCGGTCAGCACCCTTACCTGGTCGGCCTGTTCGTCTAACACTTGGTTGATCTGTTTGTTTGTCGTTTTATCGAGGTACTTTGACAACGAGTCAAACCACAGAACCCTCGTCTTTACTTGGTTCCCCTGATCGGACAGGAATCACCCAAATCCGGTTAGCGAACGGTTCGAGACGGAGTTTAACGTTTAACTCGAAATCGGTGAACCTCGTAGATAGAATCCGGATCTGGGGCCACGCAACCACCGGAATGATTAGCAAGTTGGCACAAGCTCCGTTTCTATCGGTTTTAAAGGTATTGAGTGTAAAAGAGTTGAAGGAAAGTTGGAAAACCATCTTTCAATCCTTTTCACCGTGTATATGTTTAGATCTATGAAAGATCTTTGTTTGTTTATGTGGAAATCGGTTAGATCCAAGTTATTCTTGGTGGATTGAGGCCAAAACATGAAGTTCTTCAAGAACACCATGATGACATCATCCTAGAACACTTGAATCTTGATGATTTCACAGTTAAAAGTTAAGATTTGAAAGATAGAAAGGTGTAGGAGTGCGTGTAGATCAAGAAAGTACAAGATTTAGGACGAGATCTTACCGGGATTGAGAGAAATCGAGGAAAAAGCGAGTTGAGCGTGCTGGTCGGACAGAGGTTTCCAAAAGTAGAAAGTTTGACAATGACAGGGGTATTTATAGGATACCAAAAGAGGTAAAGGCTGGCCGATCGGTCGGGCAGCATGATCGGACAGCCTGTCCGATCGGACAGCAGTCCGGTCGGCTGGCTGTTCGACCGGCTGGTAGCCTGATCGATCAGTCGCCTGATTCGAGTGTTCGGTGCGACGATTTTTGATATTTCGATTTTGATTACGATGTGATTGCGATAGAGTTTTCTTTCAAATTACTTTTAATCCCAACTACTATATCTACATACAATCATCCTTACTTCGTATTCGATGTGCGATTGCGATTCGATTGCGATTGTGTTTCGATTGATTACCACACATAACATAAATAAACATGCACAAGTAAAACATAAGGCACACACACGTATATTCACCACCAAAATGCGTATTTCGAGTTGCGAGTGCGATGTTGATTAGATCAGTTCGATTAGCGTTTAATTAACTTTATCGCATTGTTACTTCCTACTATTCAAAGTCGTAAAGCGGTTCGTATCGATAAATAATTCGATTACTTCGATTTTAGCTATTTACTCCACATAATACAACTAACGTATAAACTCAAAATAGACTAATTACAGTCAAAGAAGTCAAAACAGGGTTTGGTCAAGGAGAGACAGATTGCAATTAGAGATCTTTTCTCCCTTTGACTTTAATCTTGACTTTGACTTTGACTTTCGAAACACGGGGTGTTACAGCCTCCCCTTGTTTAGGGAATTTCGTCTCGAAATTAGGCCAAAAGATGTACAACACCGTGAATCACGTTTGAGAACTTTCTCTCTCTAGACTTTCATTTAAACAACTGCGGGTACTTTGCCTTCATGTCGCTTTCGAGTTCCCAAGTGAACTCCGCGCCTCGTTTGCCTTCCCATCGGACTTTCACAATAGGAATGCGCGAGCACCTGAGTTGCTTGGTTTGGCGATCCATGATTTCGACAGGCTTCTCCACGAAGTGTAGCGTTTCATTTATTTGAAGGTCGTCGAGGGATATAATTAAATCATGCTCAGCCAGGCATTTTCGGAGGTTCGACACATGGAAAGTCGGGTGGACGTTACTAAGTTCCTCCGGTAGTTCGAGTCTGTAGGCGACTTTTCCGATCCTTTCCAGAATCTTTAAAGGTCCAACATATCAAGGCGCTAGTTTCCCTTTCTTGCCGAATCTGACCACACCCTTCCAAGGTGATACCTTTAGGAGTACATAGTCGCCAACGTCAAATTCAAGGGGCTTGCGTCGTCTATCGTCGTAACTTTTCTGTCGACTCCGAGCTTTCAACAAGTTGTCTCGTATTTGGAGAATCTTGTCAGTTATTTCTTGAAGTAGCTCGCGACCGGTTAATTGCGAGTGACCGATCTCGTGCCATACAATAGGCGATCGACATCTTCTTCCATATAAAGCCTCGAATGGTGCCATTTGGATGCTGGTATGATAACTGTTGTTGTACGAGAATTCGACCAACGGGAGGTATTTGTTCCAATTACCACCAAAGTCTATGACACACGAACGGAGCATGTCTTCAAGAGTACAGATCGTTCTTTCAGTCTGACCATCGGTTTGAGGGTGGAATGCGGTACTCAGATTAAGCGTAGTTCCAAGAGCTGCTTGAAACGTTTCCCACAATCGCGAGGTAAACCGAGCGTCACGGTCGGAGATGATGTCACGAGGTGTCCCATGATTACAATTGATCTCGTCGGTGTAGATTCGGGCTAATCGTTCTACCTTGAAGTCTTCTCATATTGGCAGAAAGTGGGCTGATTTGGTTAAGCGATCAACAACAACCCATATTCTGTCGTGACCTGATGACGTGGGCGGAAGTTTGGTTATGAAGTCCATAGCTATACTCTCCCATTTCCACATAGGGATTCGGGGTTGTTCGAGTAAGCCAGAGGGTCTTTGGTGTTCAGCCTTGACCCTTGCACAGGTCAGGCACTTCCCAACGTAGAGGGCAATATCCCTTTTCATTCCCGGCCACCAGTACCTGTAGCGAAGATCCTGATACATTTTTGTCGGCACCGGGATGAATGGAATAACGGGATTTGTGGGCTTCGTCCATCAGAATCTGTCACAAATTGGTCCGCTTAGGGATCCAAATTCGGTCTAGAAAGTGGAATATTCCATTTGACTTGCTTACAAGCTGAGCTCCATCGTGATAGATTCTCTCGCTCTTCAAGGTGCGTTCATTAAAACAGGCATGTTGGGCTTCGCGAATTAGAGTTTCGAGGTCGTATTGGGCTTGGGTTTCGCGTATGCTGAGCAAATAACTTCGTCTGCTGAGTGCGTCGGCAACGACGTTTGCTTTGCCTGGGTGATAACGAATCTCGCAATCGTAATCGTTGAGAAGTTCTACCCATCGACGTTGACGCATATTAAGTTCTTTCTGATCAAAGATATGTTGTAGGCTCCTATGATCGGTGAAGATCGTACACTTGGTACCATACAGGTAGTGTCGCCAAATCTTTAACGCAAAAACAAATGCGCCTAGTTTGAGATCATGGGTTGTATAGTTCTTCTCGTAGACTTTGAGCTGACGGGACGCGTAAGCTATAACCTTGTCCCGTTGCATGAGAACACAAGCAAGACCAAGGTTGGAAGCATCACAATAGACAATGAAACCATCGTTTCCATCGGGCAACGTGAGAACTGGAGCATTGCAAAGCATGTGCTTAAGGGTTTGGAAAGCAGACTCTTGTTCAGTTCCCCAAACAAAAGACCTGTCTTTATGCGTGAGGGCGGTAAGCGGCACAGCGATCTTGGAGAATACTTCTATAAATCGTCGATAATAGCCCGTTAGTCCGAGAAATGAACGAACTTCAGACGGGTTCTTTGGTGTAATCCAACTCTTAACTGCTTCAATCTTCGCAGGATCGACATGAATACCTTGACTATTTACGATGTGACCCAGAAACTGAACCTCCCCTAGCCAAAATTCGCACTTGGAGACTTTTGCATAGAGTTGATTCCCCTAGAGTAGTTCGAGAACAAAACGTAGTTGTTGCGCGTGTTCGGCTTTCGATTTGGAATAGATCAAGACATCATCGATGAACACGATGACGAAACGGTCGTGATAAGGTTTACACACGCGATTCATCAGATCCATGAAGACCGCGGGTGCGTTGGTTAAGCCAAAAGGCATAACAACGAATTCATAATGGCCATAACGAGTTCGAAAAGCGGTTTTGGGTATATCCTCCTCTTGTATGCGTAGCTGGTGATAGCCTGAACGTAGATCGATCTTCGAGAAACATGTAGCACCTTGTAGATGATCAAACAAAGCGTCGATGTGAGGTTGAGGATAGCGGTTCTTGATGGTTAGCTTGTTCAATTCCCAATAATCAATGCACATCCGGAACGACCCATCCTTCTTTTTAACGAAGAGGACTGGCGCACCCCAAGGAGAGGTGCTCGGGCTAATGAAGCCTTTTTCAAGTAGTTCCTGGAGTTGGTTTGAAAGTTCATGCATTTCGGACGGTGCAAGTCGGTAGGGAGCTTTGGCAACAGGGTTGGCTCCAGGAAGGAGGTCGATACGGAAGTCGATATCACGACTTGGTGGAAGTCCAGGAAGATCATCAGAGAATACCTGAGGAAATTCTCGGACCACTGGGACGTTTTTCACTTCTGTCTTTCTTTTCTTTTCCTTCTTCGCTACTACAATGTTAGCCAAGAAAGCTCTGTATTCCTTGCGGAGGTACTTGCTAGCTTGGACGTAGGACATAAGTTTGAGACCCTTCGAAGCAGTTTCGCCATAAACACACAGTAAATCACCATTCGCGAGCGAGAATCGAATCATCTTGTTGAAGCATACAACTTCAGCGTGGTTTTCGCGAAGAAAGTCCATACCTACTATGACGTCGAAGCTTCCGAGTTGCATCGGAATAAGGTCGATTGGAAAGATGTGATTGTTGAGCTCGAGAGTACAATCAAGAAGAACAGAATTTACGGCAACATTTCTTCCGGTAGAGACTTCAACATCGAATGACGAGGAGAGATATGAGCGCTTACGACTAAGGAGTTTTTCAAATTCGAACGACACAAAGCAATTATCGGCTCCAGTATCAAGCAAACATGATGATAAATACCATTCACAAGGAACGTACCATTGACCTCGTTGTTGTCGGTATGGGCTTGGCGCACGTTGATGTTGAAAGTTCGGGCGCGTGCGGTTTGTTGTTGCTGCCGAGGCTGTTGCTGCTGGTGAGGCTGCTGCTGCTGGGGCTCTTGTTTCACCACCCTGTTTGGGCACATGTTCGCAAAGTGGTTGGGATCACCACATGCGAAGCAGACTCTGGCGTTGATCGCGGGTGCCGGAGCCGCGTATCGGCCTTGCGGGGCAGGGAGTAGAGCTTGATGAGCAGTGGCAGGGCTATGGTGTTGCGAGGACCAGTACGGCAGTTGACAGTGAAGTGGCCGTACATGTTGCAGTGAGCACAGAAACGAATGGCAATACCCACCGGATGATGATAAGAGCAGGTTGGGCAAACCGGGTGGGGACCTCTGTATTCACGCTTTGCTGGTGGTGCATAGGTAGTTGGAGCTGGATGGTGATGGGGCTGCTGCTGGGCCGGTACGGCCTAGAGAGGAGCAGCAGTGGTAGTGGCAGCGAAGTTCTTGTTGCTGGAGCTGCTGTTGTTGTTCTTCTTCTTCCGGCGTGAGGACTTTGATGACTGTGGGGCGGTGGCGGTGGAGTCAGCAGTTGGTGCGGTGGTGGCTTGATGCATGTGCTTTGCGGGTTTATCCCAGACACCAGCCTTAACCCGTTTGTCGTTGATCTCAACGGCCAGTAGGTAGGTTTCCTCGATCGTCTTAGTCTTAGCCTCTTGCACGAAATCGGCGACACAGTCAGGCAGGGCTCAGATATACTTCTTGATTGCCATGTCAGAAGTTTTCACCTGATCAGGGCAGATGATACTGAGCTGCTTGAATCGAGCAGTGAGAGCAGCGTTTTCTCCATCCTTCTGCTTAATGTGCCAGAATTCATCTTCTAACTTTTGACGTTCGTGAGGAGGGCATAATTCTTCCAGAATGACCTCCTTGAGTTCGTCCCATGACAGACCGTAGGCTGCATCGTTTCCCCTTTTGTTTCTCTCGGCCGTCCACCAGTCTAGTGCGCGGGACTGGAAGACACCAATAGCGTTGAGAGTACGAAGGTCGTCAGGGCAACCGCTCTGTCGCAGAGTGACCTCAATGGAATCAAACCATTGGAACAATGCTGTGGGGCCTCCCTCGCCAGTGAATTCCTTTGGCCTACAAGCCTTGAATTGTTTGAAACTGAAAGCAGTTTTGGGGGCAGCTTTAGGAGCTTCAGTTCTTGACTCCTCAGACGATTTGCTGACGTTCTCGTAGACATCACTGACAGCCTTTGCTACCTGTTTGGCGATGATAGCAGCAAGACGTTTGTCTAGCTTTTCTTGGCGAGAAAGTGATGGGCGACGGTGTCCAGATGACGACATTGTCTGCAATAGACATTGTTATAGATCTCAGACACGTCATAGTTGGATCTCACCTCATATGTCTAGTACTTACTAAAGCTTATAAACACGTAAACTCAAAGTCACAGATGCACAGAGGAACACGTGGGCACATAGGCACATAAGCACATAAACACGTAAGGCACAGAAGCACATAAGCACAGAAGCACATACGCATTTAGTCACAGAGGCGGTCAGAATACAGAAACCTATCATTCAAAGTCTGCGATTGCTCGAATTTAGCGATTACGTCTATCGTAGTGATTAGTATAGCATAAGCGTATAGTATAGAAGAGCAATGCGGGTTGTGTGTGTCGATCGAGATGAGAGCAAAAATCGAATAAGTTTCCAAAAATATAAACACATAAACAGGTAAGTATACGTATAAACACATAAAAACGACGAACCATCAAAGTCAGCAGTTGCGGGCTCAAATCGAAACACATAAAAATCGAGAAGTAGATTGTCTGCGGCTATTAGACGTTGACTACCCAAAGTGATTCAACTATTCTCAAGGATCCGTCGTACACATATTGACTTTCAGGATAGGGCCTCTGCCTCGATTCTTGGGCATCCGGCGCACATCCCTCTAGTCGTACTGTGAGTTCAGATCGTTGGAGTCCGTCGAGACTTTGGTGAGAGTTTTGGCAAAATCTATGGACAAGTTGTCAAGGTTAGGGTTTCACCCCTGGCTTACCAACTTTCCCTTGATTTTAGTAAAATAGAGGAGATTATTCATCAAAATATGGATTTCACTCCTGTTTTGGTGTAATTCTCCCCGTTAAACAAGCGTTCGTTATTGAAAAAGAATTTGACTTGCTTGCTTGTATGAAAGGTGAAACTGTTCCACATATGATTAAAAGTTTCTGTCATCTTAAACTTGAAATGAAGAGACCATTGAAGGATCTGTTCCAAGTAAAGATAACAGAGATGATATGAAAATACAGGTTGATCAAGCATCTTAGTCGAGAATTTGCGGCTTTCACACCTAATCCCGACAACATCGCTTGTCTTTTTAGTTGAAAATTCGAGTGTAGTCATAATGTAGCGTAGGCGAGAATAGCGAAGAATAGGTTTCTAAGACGTCGACCCGGACTAGGTCAAGTCGGTCTATTGGGTCCTAACTATAGAATAGGTTTCTAAGACGTCGACCTGGACTAGGTCGAGTCTTGCCTAATTCCCTATAGTTATGGCTCTGATACCAATCAGTCACACCCCAACCGATGGCGGAATCACCGGGGCGCGGCACTGAGCGAAACAGATTGTCCAGCAGTTTCCATAACAATTATCATTACTATTCAATTTAAAGTAACATGTCCCATACCATGTCTCAAATAGTAAACCAATTATTACAGACAAAATCTAGTCAAATATTTCTGTTTCGACAACTCAGATTAAAATGTAATAATTATTTATTTGCTTCTAGAGACTCTCGCTGCAAGATCTACAGACAACTATGCTCAAGACGCTTATTCTAGCCTCGCCTTCCTAGCAGGTAAGCATCCTAATTGCCTGTCACATACGTTAAAATAAAAGTCAATACACATAGTGTAAAGGTGAGCATACAAGTTTGATAATAGCGTATAGAGTTCGAAATAGTTTACGCATAACCAACACGTACACAGAGGAAAAAGAAGCATGTTAATTATCAACACAGATCTATCGATACCAATGACTGCGGGTTGACTGCCCAAGGCAGTTCGCAATACATGAGCACCACTGTAATCCATGCAAGTAATTGTCCTTAACAACCCCCGCATGAGCGGGTGCTGAATCCAAACTATAGTACTATCGTCGTTAAGGCAGGTAGACAGCATTCCATGTGTAAACATAATAAACAAGCATTCATTAAGTCATGTATAACATGCGCTAACGGTTAGCGTTTAAAATGTTGCGTAGTGTGTTCGATGCGATTTTCGTATAAGTAACGTATGTAACACCCAAAAGTGCTTAAAGCAAAAAGGGATCGAGTATACTCACAGCGGTTGAATGGATTGAAGGGAGCGCTTGAGAGTAGGGTTAGCCTGAATAGTTCGATAGCATAACGATAAGCAACGCGTAACATGGAAACAAGTGTTGAAGGATCGGACAGCTGGTCGACTGGACGGTAGTCCGATCGGACGGCTGACCGTTCGGTTGACAGTCCATTCGGACAGTTGTCCGGTCGGACGGGAGTCCGATTGGATGGCTGTTCGAGTGGATTGTTTCTTCCTTTGAGTAGGATGTGTTTGTGTATGATGGTTTGACTTTTGAAGTTTTTGTTGTAGCATCTGAAAACATTGAAGTATCTTTACCTTTCAGGTCGGTCGGTCGATCGGACGATCGTTCGATCGGACGACAACCCGATCGGTTAGGTACCTTAGCAAAACAGGTTCTCAGCAGGGTGTCACCTGATCGGACGGCTGTTCGATCAGGTGGCACTCCTAGTGTGTCGAACATGTTGAAAATCGATTAAGTGTTGAAGTCAAGTATCTCATGATCCAAATAGTAATCCAATCGGATGATAGTCCGATCAGACAGTAGTTCGTTCAATACTCAACTCCAAAATGAGTTACTTAAGTGTGGGACGCATGTGCTAGCCGATCGGCTGGCCAGTCGATCGGCTGACTGTCCGATCGGCTGGCTGTCCACTCGGACAGCAGTCCGATCGGTCAGCACCCTGACCTGGTCGGCCTGTTCGTCTAACACTTGGTTGATCTGTTTGTTTGTCGTTTTATCGAGGTACTTTGACAACGAGTCAGACCACAGAACCCTCATCTTTACTTGGTTCTCCTGATCGGACAGGAATCACCCAAATCCGGTTAGCGAACGGTTCGAGACGGAGTTTAACGTTTAACTCGAAATCGGTGAACCTCGTGGATAAAATCCGGATCTGGGGCCACGCAACCACCGGAATGATTAGCAAGTTGGCATAAGCTCCGTTTCTATCAGTTTTGAAGGTATTGAGTGTAAAAGAGTTGAAAGAAAGTTGGAAAACCGTCTTTCAATCCTTTTCACCGTGAATATGTTTAGATCTATGAAAGATCTTTGTTTGTTTATGTGGAAATCGGTTAGATCCAAGTTATTCTTGGTGGATTGGAGGCCAAAACATGAAGTTCTTCAAGAACACCATGATGACATCATCCTAGAACACTTTAATCTTGATGATTTCACGGTTAAAAGTTAAGATTTGAAAGATAGAAAGGTGTAGGAGTGCGTGTAGATCAAGAAAGTACAAGATTTAGGACGAGATCTTACCGGGATTGAGAGAAATCGAGGAAAAAACGAGTTGAGCGTGCTGGTCGGACAGAGGTTTCCAAAAGTAGAAAGTTTGACAATGACAGGGGTATTTATAGGATGCCAAAAGAGGTAAAGGCTGGCCGATCGGTCGGGCAGCATGATCGGACAGCATTCCGATTGGCTGGCTGTTCGACCGGCTGGTAGCCTGATCGATCAGTCGCCTGATTCGAGTGTTCGGTGCGACAATTTTTGATATTTCGATTTCGATTTCGATTGCGATGCGATTGCGATAGAGTTTTCTTTTCAAATTACTTTTAATCACAACTACTATATCTACATACAATCATCCTTACTTCGTATTCGATGTGCGATTGCGATTCGATTGCGATTGAGTTCGATTGTGTTTCGATTGATTACCACACATAACATAAATAAACATGCACAAGTAACACATAGGCACACTCACACGTATATTCACCACCAAAATGCGTATTTCGAGTTGCGAGTGTGATGTTGATTAGATCAGTTCGATTAGCGTTTAATTAACTTTATCACATTGTTAGTTCCTAATATTCAAAGTCGTAAAGCAATTCGTATTGATAAATAATTTGATTACTTCGATTTTAGCTATTTACTCCACATAATACAACTAACGTACAAACTCAAAATAGACTAGTTATAGTCAAAGAAGTTAAAACAGGGTTTGGTCAAGGAGAGACAGATTGCAATTAGCGATCTTTTCTACCTTTGACTTTAATCTTGACTTTGACTTTCGAAACACGGGGTTTTACACACACTAACTACAACTACGCCGAAGCTGACCCATACCTTGTAGCGGCGAACTACAATGCGCTTAATCTCGAGGGGCCCTATGGAGCTCCCTGGGGAGTTGGATACCCAGCTTATGGGTACCAACACCCGCCACCTCCTCAACCTCCACATCAGCAGTCGCCGCAGCCGCCATTGATACCGCCAATGCAACAACAGGAGATTCTCCAAAGGTTGAGTCAGGTGGAGCGGGAGGTTCAAGAAGAGCGTAGGAACAACCGAGGATTTCTCAAAGGTCTGGCAAGTTTAATCAAGGGAAAGAAGAAAAGGGATTTTTGAAGATTCCTTATTTATTTATTTGTATTGTAATTTCCTTATTTTAAGTCCCTGCGTGGACATCTTTTTCTGTATTCAGTCCCTGCGAGGACTTGTATTTCTGTTTAGCCCCTGCCTGGGTATGTCATTTCTGTTAAGTCCCGTTTAGGGCATTCATGTACTTTTTAATTTAATGATGGAATGTATTGAATTTTAATTTTCATAACATGCATAAAAATAATAAAAACAAAATATCATTTCTTTTAAAATTAATTCTGCCATGATATATAAAATAAAATCTTAAAGGCAAAACCTAACCCATGTGTCATATTAAGACAGGGCCATGATGGTAGTTCCTTATTAAGATTCAAATCCTTGTTAACATCTGAAAACATGTTAACACTCCTGGAAAAATGTGATTCGACAAAATCACATAGGTCATCCTTAAATTGGATTCTTCCAATTCCTTTCTTATTAATTAATCATCCATTAGTGCTGAAGTGCCCACGGGCCATAATTAATGTCCTTTGAGACTAAAGACAGTTGTGGTCTGCGACTCCCTGTCAAGAAGGGGTAATGAACTATGATTCAAACCTCAATGCCTCGATCCTATAAAAGCTTGGCTTATAAATTAAATTTGTCACTGTGACTTGGCCTGTTGTGCTATTATTATGTCTTAATTATAACTAAGGATTATTATAATAAAATCCTGAATGAATATATTTAACAAATTAACCAATATGGTTATTAATACCATGGTTAATAAATCATCAAGAATGATAGTACTGTTATAGACTTCTAAATAAACCATTATTATCATTTTGTATAGCAATCAAGCTACATGGCTGGGTCTGAAGAAGTCAACAGTCACCCTCTGGAAAATCATGAGGCCACTAGGATCAACATGACCAGGGAAGAGCTTCGAACATTGATTGATACTGCTGTATCTAAAGCCATGGACAGGCAATTCAGGGAATCGAGTGGTACACATAGTAAGACCTCATCTGTGCCTCACTCCAAATCTCTCCCTAAGACTCATTTTGTGGCTCACAGTAAGCCACCCTCTAAACAACATGAGTCAAAGAAAGATGATGTTCAACACTCCTTGAATCAGCAGAGTGTTCCATCAAAGAAGATTGTATTTGATCGTGAACCACGCACAAAGACCTGTACCTATAAATATTTTGTCTCCTGCAAACCCAGGGATTTCACTGGGGAAAAAGGAGCTATTGACTGTATGACATGGTTGGATGAAATGGATACCGTGGTTGATATCAGTGGTTGCGCTGATAGGGATGTGGTGAAGTTTGTATCTTAGTCGTTTAAAGGAGAGGCACTAGCTTGATGGAGGTCTCTGATCCAAGCGACTGGAAAGATCCCATTGTACAATCTGTCTTGGGATCAGTTTGTGACACTGATCAAGGAAAATTTATGTCCTCAACACGAGGTTGAGAAGATCGAGACTGACTTCCTGACATTAGTAATGAAAAATTTGGACTGTCAGGCCTACCTTACAAGTTTTAATACAATGTCTCGATTGGTTCCATACTTAGTGACACCGGAACCAAAAAGGATAGCTCGTTTCATTGGGGGTTTAGCCCCGGATACCAAAGCCAGTGTGAAGGCATCACGACCTACTACTTTTAGGTCAGCAGCTGATTTATCCTTGTCCCTTACTCTTGATGCGGTCAGGAAAAGATCGCTTAGAAATTCTGATGCTGGGAAGAGAAAACGTGAGGATGATAACTCACATCATTCAGACAAGAAGCACAAAGGGAACTCTGACCACCGAAAGAGTTCAGGGTTCAAGAAAGATGACCAACAGCTGGGCAAGAAGCCCAAATGCAAAGTCTGTAAGAAGCGCCATTTGGGGAGGTGCAGATACGAATCGAAATCCCAATCACATCCGAGAGCTTGTGGGATTTGTAAGTCAAACGAGCACAAGACGTTAGACTGCAAGAGAATAAAGGACACAACGTGCTATAACTGTAATGAGAAGGGGCACATCAAGTCCAACTGCCCAAAATATGCCAAGAAACCAGAGGAAGGCAAGAAGACCAATGCTAGGGTCTTCCAGATGAATGCACAGGAAGCAGTCCAGGATGAAAATGTGATAACAGGTACCTTTCTTATAAATGATGTTTATGCAAGGGTATTATTTGATTCGGGTACGGATAAGTCATTTGTAGATGATAAGTATTGTAAGTTGTTAAATTTACCTGTTAAAGCCCTAAGCATGAAATATGAGGTAGAGTTGGCTGATGGTACCTTAGAAACTGCCTCAACTGGGGGTTAGATGGATGTTTTATATCCATTAGGAACCACTCTTTTCCGTTATCCTTGCTTCCTTTGAAATTAGCTGGTTTCGACATAGTAATAGGCATGGATTGGTTATCTCATAACCAAGCCCAAATCGTTTGCGACAAGAAGCAAGTGGTGATCAAGACTCCGTATGGTGAGCCACTTACCATACAGGGAGACACTCCGTATGGGTTGCCTGAACAAGTGTCTATGCTTAAGGCATCCAGGTGTTTGAAAAAGGGTTGCGTCATTTATATGGCACAGGTGACTACTGATGAACCGAAGCCCAAGATTGAAGACATCCCTGTCATTTCTGAATATCCAGAAGTTTTCCCTGAAGAACTACCTGGTTTACCAGATAGGCAAGTAGAGTTCAGAATTGACATTATTCCTGGAGCAGCGCCTGTTGCAAGAGCGCCTTACAGGTTAGCGCCAACAGAGATGAAGGAGTTGAGAACTCAACTGGATGATTTATTGGCCAAGGGATTTATCAGACCTAGCTCATCTCCCTGAGGAGCACCAATCCTGTTTGTAAAGAAGAAGGATGGATCGATGCGTCTGTGCATCGACTATCGCGAACTTAATAAGGTCACGATCAAGAACAGATATCCATTGCCCAGGATCGACGATCTATTCGATCAGCTTCAAGGAGCCAGTTACTTCTCCAAGATCGACTTGAGATCTGGGTATCATTAGCTGAAGGTTAGAGATGAAGATGTACACAAGACGGCATTCAGAACTCGTTATGGTCATTACGAGTTCTTAGAGATGCCTTTTGGGCTCACTAATGCACCAGCAGCATTCATGGGTCTCATGAACCGCGTCTGCAAGCCCTCTTTGGATAAATTTGTCATCGTCTTCATTGATGACATTCTTATTTACTCAAAGAATCAATCTGACCATGAGAAGCACCTTCGTTGTATCCTTACACTACTTCAACAAGAAAAGCTCTACGCCAAGTTTTCGAAATGTGAATTTTGGCTCCGTGAAGTCCAATTTCTTGGACATGTGGTTAGCAAGCGTGGTATCCAAGTGGATCTCGCTAAGATCGAAGCTATCATGAATTGGCAAGAGCCGAAGACGCCCACTGAGATTCGCAGCTTTCTAGGTCTGGCAGGATACTATAGGCGTTTTATTGAAAACTTCTCAAGGATTGCAGCGCCCCTAACTTCACTAACCCGCAAGAATATTATGTTTGATTGGGGTCCTAAACAACAAGAATCATTTAACATTCTTAAGTAGAAGTTGAGCAATGCACCAGTGTTGACATTGCCTGATGGAAAAGTGGAATTTGTAGTATACTGCGACGCATCACACACTGGTATGGGATGTGTGCTCATGCAGAAAGGCAAGGTTATTACCTATGCTTCTCGACTATTAAAGGTGAAAGAAAAGAATTACACCACCCACGACTTGGAGTTGGGTGCCGTTGTGTTTGCACTAAAACTTTGGAGGCATTATCTATATGGTACCAAGTGTGTGATCTATTCTGATCACAAGAGCCTTCAACATCTGTTTAATCAGAAGGACTTAAACATGAGGCAGCGTTAATGGATTGAAACTTTAAACGATTATGATTGTGAAATACGATACCATCCGGGCAAGGCGAATGTAGTCGTTAATGCTTTGAGCAGGAAAGAAAGGGTTAAGCCCATAAGAATTAATGCCAAGAGCATTGAATTAAAGAATAGTTTGAATGAAAGATTGTTAGCCGCTAAAAGGGAAGCTGTATTAGAAGCTAACTATCCTAATGAAAAGTTAGGAGTAACTGCTAGAAGTTATCTTATGGCAAGGATGGAATCCTGAGATTAAATGGACGAATATGGGTTCCAATCCATAGAGGACTTCAGGATGTTATCCTCCAAGAAGCCCACAGTTCTAAATATTCCGTTCATCCTGGAAGTGACAAGATGTACCAGGATTTGAAGGCAAATTATTGGTGGATAGGCTTGAAGAAGTCTATAGGCACTTATGTAGCCAAATGTTTGACGTGCGCGCAAGTTAAAGCTGAACACCAGAAGCCGTCAGGTTTGCTACAACAGCCTGAACTTCCTACCTGGAAGTGGGAGATGGTGACTATGGATTTTATCACCAAGTTACCAAAACCAAAGCGAGGAAATGATACTATTTGGGTTATAGTGGATAGATTGACTAAGTCAGCCCACTTCCTACCTATTAAGGAAACATACAGCTCAGATAAGTTAGCTCAGCTGTACGTGGATGAGATTGTATCTCTCCATGGAGTGCCAGTGTCTATCATCTCTGATAGGGATACGAGGTATACATCGCATTTCTGGAAAAGCTTTCAGCAATCCCTAGGCACTCGATTAAATTTCAGCACTGCATATCATCCTCAGACGGATGGTCAAAGCGAGCGAACAATTCAAACACTGGAAGATATGTTAAGGGCTTGTATTATTGATCTAGGTGGAAGCTGGGATGATCATCTTCCATAGGTCGAATTTTCATACAATAATAGTTATCAGTCCAGTATTCAAGCTGCACCATTTGAAGCGTTATATGGAAGGAAGTGCAGAACGCCCGTTCGTTGGGCAGAAGTTGGAGATGTCCAACTAACAGGACCTGATATAGTCCTGGAGACGGCAGATAAGATTGTACAGATAAGAGATCGTCTCAAAGCTGCCAGGGATAGGCAGAAAAGCTACGCAGACAAAAGGCGTAAACCTCTAAAATTTGAGGTAGGTGACAAAGTGTTACTGAAAGTATCACCGTGGAAATGGGTGATGCGTTTTGGCAAGAAAGGCAAGTTGAGCCCAAGATACATAGGACCATTAGAGATTATCAAATGTGTCGGAACAGTGGCCTACAAGTTAAACTTGCCTGAAGAGCTCAATGGTATTCATAATGTATTCCACATCTGCAATCTGAAGAAATATCTAGCTGATGAATCACTAGTCATACCCCATACAGATGTGCACATAGATGAGAGCTTGAAATTTGTTGAAAAACCTTTGTCGATCGAGGATCGACAGGTTAACAAGCTTTGAAAGAAGCATGTACCGATTGTAAAGGTTAAATGGGATGCCGGTAGAGGTCCCGAGTATACGTGGGAGGTAGAGTCCACAATGAAAGAGAAGTACCCTCATTTGTTCCAGTAAATCTCGAGGTCGAGATTTCTTTTAAGGGGGTGAGGATGTAACACCTCGTAAAGTCACGACCAATATTATAAAGACACGTGTCATGGAAGATAAACGTGTCATAAACCCGGATCAAGTTGAAAGATGTATGGTAGGATTAAAATGTCAACATGTTAATTAATACCTCTGAGTGACCTATTTATTAATCCTAAACCTTAATATATTTTATAAACATCTGATAATACTCCAGTCTGGTTATTTCTGGTGGTAATTAATTCGAATGGTAAAAGAATGGATCCTATGTGCTTGTACGACAACTTCTTGGATTCTTGGCTTCTTTCAAAGACTTCAAATCAACATACATGCATGGCAACACTTTCAAGATGGATCAAACCTGGTCAAGTGGACCCATTGTGATGATAATGACTGAAGATTCGAAGTTATAAAGATTGCATGGTCAAAACTTGAAAGTTTACAAGTTTTTGTCTTCTGCTCATCGGATACGGATCGTATGGGCTTAGGCTTACGGTCCGCAAGGATTGTAGCTGGGCGATGAAACTCATGGATGGTTACGGACCGCATCCGTTTGGGCTTACGGTTCGTAAGAGATGGATACGGACCGCAAGGGACTTTGCTTACGGTCCGTAAAGCTGTCGCTGGCAGCAAAAATGGACAGTTGCCTGTTACAGCAGGTTGCACCGCCTTAAAGGCCTGGTTTTCGAAATTCAGGAGCTTGGCCAGTGGTTTTTCATCCATAGGGACACATGGGATCATCAGGGAACACTTGTAGACCAATGTGGGATGATCTTGGAAGATTTCAAATCCTATATAAGGAACTCATGTTGCAACCATTTTACTTGCTCTCTTCAAATTATTCTAAACACTTTCTCTGGAGTTCCTGGAGCTCAAGCTACTTCTATTAAGTTCCAAAATCATGCTTAGGACTATTGTAAGTATCCTTAACCTCCTAATTTCAGTTTTAATTAGCTTAACGACCAAAAGTCAAACTTATCGTAATTAAGGTTTGAATTCGTGATTAATCACTAATGGTCCAGTCTTTAGTTAGATTAAAAGTAGATATAAGTTGGTAATTATGTAGGCAATAAACCCCTAAGAGGGCACCTACTGATTATCAACCTAACTTGGTCAAATGTCGGGTCAAACCTAATATTAAAAAGTCAATAGAAAGTCATTTTAGCAAATAAGTTCATAATTAGCAATGTAGAAGCTATGGAACTTGTTTTAACACTAAAATAACTTGGTAATTAATGTGAGAACATGTCTAAGCATGTTCAACCCGACAATTTCAAGTCTAGGCTCGGTTCGAAAGCAAAAGTCGCAAAAGTAGACTTTTGCTTTGACTTTCAGTTCTGACCCAACTTAGCATATTTTAGAAATGCCTTAGAGCTCCATTAGGACCAGGTTATAGGTTAGTATAACCCTCTGTGATTATACAACTTGGTTCCTTAGTTATCCGATTCATATGCATGTTTCCGTTATATGCCTAAATGTTGACCATTATGCCCTTTTGACCTTAAAACGAGATTTTTGAAAATATGAAAGGACACAAACATTTGTTACTGATTTATAAACTTGTCCTAAAAATTTGACATCAGTTTGAGGTCTAGATTAAGAGTTATGCTCAATATCGTAATTCGAAAGCTTTTTATTAATTAAACGGCGTAATTAGCATAAAGCCTATCTAAACCCAAATTTTGGCACCAAACTTTTTACCCACTGATGTAATATAATATTCGGGATTTTTGAAGATTTTTATTTATTTTTAAGCTAAGCATAACATAGGGTTCTTGCTATAATTCGGTAATTGTCAGTTATACCCTTTTTGCTAATAAAATGAGTTTTACATAATATTTTGATACCAAACTTTTTGCTACTGATTTTATATAATAAATCAAAAATTTTGAACTTTATAAACTGATCAAAAACTCAGATTTCCTATTATAACCCGAAAATCGCTTAAAACCGACTTTTACGCGTTTTAAGCGCATAGTAAAGGTTAAAACTATTTTTAACATATAAAACTTAATACCTACTGATGTTTTTAGTAAATTTTTATAATTAAATAGTAAGAAAAATTTTTGAACTCAGAATTCTAATTTTGACCTTTAAAGCTTATGTGAAATTACCAAAATGCCCCTACGGTGCATAGTTTGGTTATAAAAGATAAATTTCACCTATATGCAATACCCTACTGTTATGACTTATAAAAATAAATATTTTCACTGATTATATCAGATCTGAAACTCAGATTTATATTTAAACTCTTTTATAAGCTTTAAAATGACCAAAATACCCCTACGGGGCATAATTTGAGTTTAAATCCATTTTGGGCATAATGGAAGGTATCCTACTGATATCACCACACATTTAAGGCATATTAACTTAGGAAACCTATTCATGACTCATTTGGTTACCCGTTACGCGTTTTTCGCGTTCGGTGCGGTTTATGTAACTAGTTTGCATAAATTAGCCGAAACGGGTCAAACCTTATCATTTTTGTCTCAAAATCCAGAATGTGTTTAGTTTACCCATATTACACAAGTATACAAACTTGTCGGGTCTAAACCACATTCTAATCCGGTCTTCGCTTAATCGTGCGTTTTAAACCGTATATCTTCCTTGAAAACTAACCGGTCTAAGTTTAGGCTTAATTAAGACCCTTTAGGAATCTAATAGGTTATTAAAACCTTCGTTCCAGATTAGGAGACCAGTAAAAGATACTTGCACTCGCTGATTGAGAAATATACTTGCTCAGGTAAATACTTTTAACTTATTTTCCCTTATACGGGCTTGGGGTACGGTATATAAAATACCGCTTGGTCGGGCATTGAATTTTTAATCATATGAAGGTTAATTTATTGAGATGACCCGTTTAAACTGTTATGTTTGTTTTAAGCCTTTGGGGGGTTAATGACTATGTCCTGGATATCCTAGGCTCATTCATTGAAATGGCCACGACTTAAGCACGGGGTGTAGGCATACACCTGCCAGTGCGTATGTAAAAATAATATAACCGCCTGTTCGAGAATAACTCGCCGCGGGATATATTATGTGGTGTGTCTATTAATCTTTAACCCAGTATTCAGCCCGGGCTACTGAACGTATAACGAACATGTAATTCTTTTACAAGTTCATATATAAATAATTATCCCAAGTTATAAAAGATGTTTTGTGCCATGTGCATTCAAATAAATTTTCTTAAACATTTTCAAAATGAGTCGGTTAATTGTATTTACAAGTGTAAACTGACGTATTTTCCAAAAGGCTAAAGTGCAGGTACTAGGCGGAATAGGCTGGCTACTCCTGAGTGAATAAATAAGAGTCTTGCAAACCTTATCACTTAAAGATCTGTTGAACAATGTTCCTTTTATACTTCTGATCCGCCTGTGGATCTTTTACAACCGTTTTGTAATAATTGATATTACTTTTATTCGGTTTGTAATATTTTATCTTTCGACTTCCGTTGTGTATTAAACTGTGATAAATTGTCTATGATGATATCAACTACGTCACGATACTCCCCACTGGGCCCACCGGTAATACGTGGAAATATCGGGGTGTGACACTCTTCGCCGGAGATCATCTTTTCGCCGTCGCCGCCGGATTATGTGGCTGAGTGTATTGTGTTTATCACCGGAGAACAGTTAATCGGTATAATCTTCGTTGATTTCCTTTATTTCGTCTGCGATTTTTCAGATTTCGGTTGAGATTTTTCGAATCTACTTTAATAATCATCATATTTTCAGATCTGCTTGCGGAAAACTGTTAGAAAACTCTAGTTGTTGCCGATTTTCTCTAAGATCTAGGGAGTATTAATTTTTAGGGTTTCAGATCTTAGATCTCAGTTTAAGGCATGGTTGTAAAAATCCCGACTAGTCTCCGATTAGTCGCCAATTAATCACTAATCAGAGGTTCACCGATTATTGGCCGATTAATTGCTAGGCGGTCAATGGCGGTTCTATTCTGGCCAAATTTTGGCGAGACGTCGGCCAAATTCCAACCAAACCTTATAAATTCCTTCCAGTTACTTAAAAAAGTGTTAATGAGGGGTTAAAACATGTCTACTTTAGAAAACTACATATAAAAATGTGTGTGTATATATATAACTAAAAATTACATATAAAAATCTCGATCCGATTAATTCCGATTAATCCCTATTAATCGCTAGTCGGTACCCCATCGCCCGACTACCGTCTAGCGATTCTTACAACACTGGTTTAAGGTATCATTTATTTGGGATTCTCATTTTAGTTTTATTTAATTTAACCTGATTATATGACATTATGATTAGTTTTAGATTTTTGTAGCTTTTTTTTTTAGTAAAAACCAATCGTTTTAACATGTTAATTGTTGTTAGTTAAATTTGATTTATATATAGATGTGTAAATATAACATTAAAACGATTTAACATTTTAAATAACATTTTCATTAAACAGTTTATTGTATTTAAGTTTTTTATACATTTTTGAGAAGAGGTTTTTGGGAATGTGGTTTGTGTTTTTGCTTTGAAAAACTGTTGTAGTTGTGTTGGCTGAGTATGATATATCTGTGCGAATAGGTTGATGATATTGAGTTGCTATGGATAGTTGGCTGGGAATGACTTTAAACAAGATGTGGCTGGACTTGTAAGTATAATGATATAAGTATGTGACCATGCGAAACATGTTTTACCTCAAAAGACTGAATTCATATATGATATATGTGTCAATTATCTAGGATTATTATTATATCAAAAGAATTGGTTGAGTTTGTTTAATCTATTCATGAATTAAGGCTTGCTTAAAATGAACTAGCTTGAACGTATAAGCTTTACTTATCGACTTCAATCCATCTAGCGAGAAAATTGCAATTTTGCGTGGTTCTTGAACCTATAAGCTTTACTTAACGACTTCAATCCAGAACAAGTTTGTAGTGTGTTAGTTCTTTGTTCGAAAACAGGTTTGAAGTGAGTTTGTTTCCTTAAAATTTTCTAAAAACGAACTAAATGTAAAATTCTGAAAGCCAGAGGGTCGATTATAATCTCTTCAAATTTTAGACATTTGTTACGATAACTTTTCATGAAGACTATCACTTTGGCCCAATCATGTACTGTTTGTTTATTGTTAAAAGTTAAATAATAAAAAGTCACATGTTTTTTTATAAACAAACTAAATACACACCTTTGTTCTTGTAAATTTGTTTGGCTGACTTTAGTAAGAAAAGTTGAATAACTCATTATACGAAAGAAAGATAAACCATACAACTTAATAAATGCATAACCGCACACATGAGAAAGCCACACACCCTCACGTGTGCCGCACATTCATGTTTAGACCAGAAACGGTATTGGGCCACACACACTTAGTGGGCCGCACACCCAAAGATGGACCGCACACTACACCTGCACACTCTCTTATGTCTCACATGCATGACCGCACACTTGTCAAATGGTCGCACACTCCGGTGTGGACCGCACACTAACAAGTGGGCCGCACACTCAAACTTGGGCCGTATCCCTTAGTGAGCCGCACACTTCAGTGGGCCGCACACTAATAAATAATAATAAGGCCCATGTCTTTGTTTAACCGCATACAAATACAACACATTTGAATTATGATTAAGTGATGTGATACCTTTGCGTATGTATGAATGAATTGATATAATGTACAATGATTATTACTTGAACACTACTTGTTAGATACGTGTCAAAACATACGTGATTACATGTATATGGACCTAATATTGGTAACCATAATAGGACGTGGTTGACCAGCTTAGGATAATTATTCTATCTACCGAGCAAAGCAAAGGTGAGTTCACACTAACACTTAAAGCATGTATTCCCGGTGGATTTGGGAACCCAATATTCCGGGGGAACGGAATAGTGATTAAAACAATACTTAAAATTCATGTTTCTAGTGTACTAAACGAAACTCTATCATGAAATCCCTAACACTTATACTAATTAGTCGCCGGATATGACGAACGGGATATTAGTTGATAGTGCTATTAGGTTTGACAAACCTCACACCGTGCCTTGGAGGACGGGAGTGAACTAGTATAGCCTTATAACCGATTGATGATGATAGACATCGATCAAGGGCAAATGGACTATAGTCTCAGTTTCGGTGCCACACAGTTTAGTAATTTACATGAGGTAGCTCCCCGTGGCATGTTTTATAAACGGTAATTTAGTAATTAATGTTTTTGGTTAAAACGAGAAAACCTTTTGAAAAACTTGAACTCACCAACTTTATGTTGACACCCTACTGCATGCTTGCAGGTTTTAAGGTACAGCTACGGACGAACGTTGCAAACAGGTGGAGTGTGTGTGGTTTGGAAAGTTTTATGTTTTGTACATTTATTTAAATTGTGGTTTCTAACTGTGATAGGTTTATTTTACATTTCCACTGCTAAACTTAAATTATGTTTTAAAACTTTTAAATAAAATCACTAATTGAATTATCTGTAATGATTTACAAATTACGTAAACGGTTCAATATAACTAGTGGCTGGATCCTGGGCAGTCGCACGCCTCGCGGTAATACTCCGCATGTGGAATTTGAGGGTGTGACAATATTCATAAAGACTCATTAACTAATAATGAGGAAAAGAATTCTCAAGTAGTGGACGATGAAACAATTTTTTAGTCTGGTAATATAAGAGAGAATTGGTCTACGTCTAATGGATATTATGGTATTCTGAATATATGATAGTGAAATTTACATAAAACCCCTAAAGGATTTGAATATTTAAAATCAATGTAAAGTAAGTTCTTGAGAATGATATAATGATTTATACAAATTTGGATCCAAATATATTGTACTTGTCTATGTTCATGAATTAAATATAAATGGAACTCATGATGAGTTTCCAAAGACAGTTTAGTACTTAGAAGCAAACATCATGAGGATGTAATTCCTGTGTAGCAGTAAGCATATGGTGATTATGATATTTTAATAAAATATGTATAAGATGGTACAAGACGAAATGAAAATGAAACAATTATTAACGGGTTCTTTGAATACAATATGGAAAACGATATGCCAAATGATGAAGTTTATTAGACAAAACTCTTGAAGAGTGCGTTCATGTATATGATTGGTCAACATGGAGGGAAGTTGATGACGGATTGTAAGGTATGAGACATTAAAATTACAGGCTCGAGAAATATATTATGTGGAGTTAACAAGTAATATATATAGAGAAAAATAGCCGAGTCAAACATGGTATAATTAACTCGGAGATAAGAGATATGAAAATGATGTACTTGATCATGTGTTTTATTAAGTCAACAATATCATGCTTAGAAATATTGTAAGATAGGTAGATGATAGCATTATATCTCCAGAAGAGATTAGAGATCACATGCAGGTCGAGCATTCATATAATGATATTTTTATATACCAATCAAACTACATCCAAAAGATGTTTGGGCATTTTAATATGTCAAAGCCCATCTCTAAGAAAGTCGGATGTTGTTAAATTAGTTGGTATAAAACATATTATCCTTATCTTATTCTAAATAGATACTATTAGTCCATTTATACCATAGTTAATTGCAGTTGATGCAATATTTCTTGCTAGTTATACACTATGAGATATATTATCAATTTATTTGAATTTATCAATAAGATATAGTTTGTTTGTAGTGAGGAGACATTGAAATGAGTTAAAAAAAATATTTTGATACCCTTAAGTTATAAAGATATGAGTTTATATTTTATTAATCCATAAAAAAAGTTTGGCTAGTCTTGTTGATGCAGGGAATCAAAGACAACATAGTCATTGATCTTTTACTACACTAGAAGTCTAACATGAAGATCATACACAATTGATGTGTGTAAAATGCAACATATAAATTACATCAAATGAGGCATAAAACTAACCCTTTTTAAGTACTAATGTTGGAAAAAGTGTGTTTTTGTCTTCCTTTTGTATTTTCAGGATTAAATAAGCTCAAATTAACAAAAGAAGCAAAAAGACAGCTAAATCTAACATAAATACAAGAAAAGGATCAAAAGTGGACTGCCCGACCCCTCGACAGCTTCCTCCCAAGCAAAACAAGGAAAACAAAAGGCTGAACACGCCCCGTGCTCAGCAAGCACGGGCCCGTGCCTAAGAAGCAGCAGAAAAGACAAACCTGTAGAAGCTTCTATTGCTCACCACGGGGTCATGCCCAGTGAACACAGGGGCGTGCCCAAAGTACTGCAGGCGCATTAATTGTAATTGCGAATTACAATTAATGAGGAGAGATAGTGTCAGACAGGCACGGGGTCGTGCCCAGTGGACATGGGGCCGTGCCCAGGCCTCTGTTCAGCCTATAAATAGGAGTGCTTGGCTTCATTGCAACTCATCCCTTGGCACACCACCTCTCTCACACTTCATCCACCACCCACGACCATCACAACACCATCATCCACCACCATCATCCATTGTCCATCATAGAGTGTGTGAGTCGTCTCGGGATCCAAGATTGATCGTAAGAGTTCTTGACAATCAAGGCCATGTTTGCCTAAGTCTCTTACATCACTTGGTGTAGACAAGTGTTTAGTATAATACTTTTTATTTTTAATCTTTTGCACTTTTTATTTGGTTTTGTATTAATGACTTTAATAACTAGTTTCTTATGTTGAAGGTGACTTTTCCTTATCGTTTGTCCATGGTGTCTTGGCATTATTTTATTGTCTATATAAAATAAAAGATTTTCACCATTCATATCTCCACGGTCTATATGGAGGTATGTTGGCTACCTGGTCGGGGGTTAAGGGAACGGTTTGGTAAGGGTCTTGCCCTTGTTCAGCGTTTAGAGGTCCTGCAAGGGACCTGGGTCAAATTTAGTAGGATCACCTTCAATATGCAAAGGTATTGGATGGCGGGGATCCAAACTCTTTGACCCCCTCATAAGTAAACTACTATTAATACTATAACCCGACTATTTAGGACTGCATCCCTACTGACTCAGACTACTTAGTCGAGGGTAACGTCACCTCCAAAAGTGGGGCCTACCATAATTTGCATTAATAACTTAATTCATTATCTTTCAATAATCCGACCCTTTAGGATTGTATCCTTGCTGACTCAAACTACTGGGTTGAGGGTAACGTCGCCTTCAAAAGAGGGGCCTACTACAATAACTAAGATAATCTCTTAAACAAGTGCAAAAGTGCGAAAATAATCAAAGGTTATACTAACACACGAGTCGGATCCAAGTGATTCATCTTGTCTATCTGTTTTTATTTTTCAGCATTTAGTTAGTTTTATTTTCTTAGTTTAAAAATCATTTTCTAACATTTTGATTTGATTAGACGTTGAGGATAAACCGGTACTAAAAGCTCTTGTGTCCTTGGACGACCTCGGTATCTTACCAACACTATACTACGTCCACGATGGGTGCACTTGCCCATATGTGTGTTTAGTGTTAGTAAATATCGTGTTTTATAAATTTAAAACTTGGCTAAAAAGTGTAAAAAAGGGCTTAAAATATATACCTAAAATATATTACACTACACACGCATCAAGTTTTTGGCGCCGTTTCCGGGGACACAAGGATTTTAAGAAAGTTAGGAATCAACGACCTAATCATTTTTTTATTTTCTTTTTAATTTTTTAGGAGTTTTTTAGTTTTTCAGCTTCTGCATAGCTCAGCACGGGTCGTGCCTGCTGAACACGCCCCCGTGCTCAATCATTGGAACTGGCAATCTTGTTTTAATTCAGACAGTAAGCTGAACACGGGGCCGTGCTCACTCAACACGCCCCCGTGCCCAAGATTCAGTTACTGAAAACAGAACCATTAGATCCCGGCGGTTGGTAATTTCTGACACAAACATGAGTGATGGTAGTTCTTTTTACTTTCGGCACTCTTATGGTACGTGGTGTCAATTATGTGGAGGCAAACATAAAGAATTAGAATGTTACTTTCTAAATTATAAGCCCCACTATATAGACCCACCGACTCCCTATAACCTTAAGAGGGGCGAAAGTAAAAATAATCACTATCTCTCCCTCGAATGCGCCCAACCAGATATTCTAGGAGAAATGCTCCTTGACGAGTTATTTCAACTAGAAAATCTAATTTTAAATTGGTTAAAAGAGCTTAGGAAGGATTTCATTAATCCATCCCAAGACGACGACCATGAAGAAATGTTGGGGTCGCATTCCAACAACCTCGTTGCTCCCAAAAATACCTTCAGTTCTACCGAAGACTTGGACGATAGTCGTCCCTGTGCCGATTTTGCCGTGAAGGACTCTCCATCGACTTCGTTCGGTGCATACATAGACCTGAGCGATTCGGCATATACCTTCTTTAACGAGAGCCCGGGAAAGGGTTGGACTTGTCCACCTAGAATAAAAATAGGAATTACCCTCACCGACAACCTCTTGCGTTCTCGCCTTAGTCTAGGACAATTAAGGTATCTTAGGCACTTTGGGGTTGTTCCAACCAGTAAGGAACCACCCGATATCAATAAGTTCCTTAGAAATTAAAGAAACTCCATAAGACAGCTTCCAGACACGGGGCCGTGTCCAGGTCAGCACGCCCCCGTGCCCACCTAAAAGATTCTCTGCTGATTTCGTCAGAATACGGACAAAATGTGTCAGGATTTTAACTGCACACGAGGCCATGTCCAACCAACACGGGGCCGTGTCCAGTGCGCTGTCGTTTTCTTTAAATGCAGCCTGATTCCTGCTCATTTTTTACCACTTCAAAAGACAGAGATTCCTAGGATCTTCACTCATACTATCCTAGGTAAGTTCTAAAAGAAGGTTCCAAAGAACCCTCTTGTCTTTTCCACTTCTATTCATTACCTTCTCTTTCAATTTTTCATAACATCTCCTCCACTAAAGCTTGGAAACTCCATGATTCCAGCCTTTGGTGTGAAGTTTGTAAGGTTTTTATCCAAGGGATCTTACTCAAAGTAAGTTATATAACTTTGTTTTAAATTATCTGTGCTTAAAACTCGAATAAAAACCATAAAAACAATTTAAAACTCCAAGATTCCTTGATCTCAAAACCGGCAGACATATGGACACGGGGCCGTGCTCAGCGAGCACGGGGCCGTGTCCGAGGTTCTGTTTCATGAAAATTGAACTCTCTTCGGTCTATTTCCCAGAAATGGCAAGCAGAACTAGCGGACCGTCTTCATCAAGAAATAACCGACAGGGGAGGAGATCATCAACGGCAGAAGACTCTCTTGTAAACTATGTTTACGCCCTAAGAGAGGCTATTGATGAAATGACGGGGGTGGAAGAAGCATTGGTCGACCGTATCAACCATCTAACGGTGGGACTGGAGGGATGTCTCCGAGAGGTAAACCTCTTGCACCAGAGGTTAAACCTCCTCGCCTCTCCTCCTTTGGTACCTATAATAACCCAAAGGGCGTGGAACGTGGTCCCCGAAGTCATCATACCCGCCGAATGGTACGCCATACACCCGGAGCCTCCGCAAGGGATAGTGCAAGGAGTCCCGGTGGTTGTTCCCCCTCCTCCACAAGATGTTGAGGAAAATGAAGCCGCCTTCTTCCTCCCAAGGGAGATAGAGGAATGGCTTTAACAACATTTAGGAAGAAAACCATCGGCCGAGAGTCCTACTACATCGGGAAACTATTCCCGAAATTTTCCTAACAAACAGTAGAACTCTTTATGATAATTTTGTGTACCTCCTGACCTAATTAGTTAAGATTTTTCTTTTGTTTCTTTTTATTTTTCTTTTTAGGAACGTTATGTAAGATCTCTCTATGATTTTAATTGAATGATGGTTTTAAAATGGTGTCATGGTGGTCAAGGATGACAAGGGAAACGAGAAACATGGCCCCATGCACAAAAACAAGGCCATCCGACAACAATTTCTCTATTACAGTAAGCTCAGCACGGGCCGTGCCCAGCCAACACGGCCCCGTGCTGAACACCCTGCTGACAAATGCCCAGTTCAGGTAACTGGACACGGGCCGTGTTCACCGAACACGCCCCCATGTCCAGGCTTCTGTTTCTTTTCTTTAATTATTGTTACTGGCACCTGAACACGGGGCCGTGCCCGGTCCCCACGGGGCCGTGTCCAGACTGCCAGTAACACAAAAATTTTGCTTTTAACACCATGTTACACATTCAATCAACCTAAAAATTTATTTTTGGGACACATTGAGGACAATGTGTAATTTAAGTGTGGGGGGGGGGGGATGCTAAAACCTTGAATTTTGCAAGTCCTAATAACAAGCCTTACACAAAACTCTATTGGAACCGCTAATCACCCCAAATTTTTTCAAAAAAATTTCCATTTTTTTACTTGTCTAAAGTTTAAGTTGGGAATTCTAAGACTAACAAGGTTATATTTTTACAAGTTTACAACCGATAGCGTCGTGATAAAAGGAATCAACATAAGAAAATTATGAAACGGCATGACAAGCTTAGTTAAAATTCGATTATATATACTTGATCACATAAAAAAAACCCATTCCCACAAAAGTGAGTTTTGAGCCTTTATTGAGCATACAAATATACATCTTTATGCTAAATGCTCATTTTTCGTTTCTTGTGTGAATAGCCGCTTGGTTCTTACAACTCTAGAACTTGCCACGACAATTCATTCCCGGTCCTTACCAACTTAAGCCCAAGTAAGTAAATGATTGAGGCATTAGGACTAACCCTTTTTCTTTCAACACCATTATTTTTATTTTTCTTTTCACCTACCAAAAAATTCCCCCTAGTTAGCCCCTTTGAGCCTAAACCTTTTCGTTTCTTAACCCCAAAACCCTATTTACCCACCAAAAAAATCTTTTTTTATTTTTACCCTTTATTTTAGTAACAAGCTCGGTTTTCGTGTGACTAAAAAAAATTATATTTACAATGAGGTTAGAAATAAACAATCAAAGCTCCTCAAACAAAAGCTTGTTTGAAGAAATACTTCATTAAAAATAAAAAGTCAGAAAAACTAAATGTTTTACGAAAACCGACGCTTTTTACGACTTTCGCCCTTTTCTACTAACCACTAACCCAACTACCCACCTTTAGCCCAAACCTAACCCTTCACCCCAAAAAGTCCTCTTGATATTTACAAAGGTATAAAGTTAAAAAGGAGGAGGATTGATTGCTTGGCAAGCATATGGTAGGAATAAGTTCCATGTCGCTCTCGATTGATTCACTAAAAATACACCTTCGGCCGAGTGTGAGTGATTTCTCCCGTGAAATATGTGAACTTGTATATAAATGGAATTTTAGAAAGGTGTGTTATGCCTTAATAAATAATTTACCTTATGAAAAGTTTTTAATAAATCATGACGAATAGGATTGTAAATAAATAAAAATAAAACCCAATAAAGATCTTGAATTCCCGACACTCTATGACAAGCAAAAACCTTCTCTTCTACCCATTCCATTTCGGAGTGTAAGCCACATATTAAAGAGTTTTGCTTGAGGACAAGCAAAAGTTCAAGTGTGGGGATATTTGATGTGTGTAAAATGCAACATATAAATTACATCAAATGAGGCATAAAACTAACCCTTTTTTAGTACTAATGTTGGAAAATGTGTGTTTTGTCTTCCTTTTGTATTTTCAGGATTAAATAAGCTCAAATTAACAAAAAAAGCAAAAAAGACAGCTAAATCTAACATAAATACAAGAAAAGGATCAAAAGTGGACTGCCCGACCCCTCGACAGCTTCCTCCCAAGCAAAACAAGGAAAACAGAAGGCTGAACACGCCCCATGCTCAGCAAGCACAGGGCCGTGCCCAAGAAGCAGCAGAAAAGACAAACCTGTAGAAGCTTCTATTGCTCACCACGGGGCCGTGCCCAAAGTACTGCAGGCGCATTAATTGTAATTGCGAATTACAATTAATGAGGAGAGATAGTGTCAGACAGGCACGGGGCCGTGCCCAGGCCTCTGTTCAGCCTATAAATAGGAGTGCTTGGCTTCATTGCAACTCATCCCTTGGCACACCACCTCTCCCACACTTCATCCACCACCCACCACCATCACAACACCATCATCCACCACCATCATCCATTGTCCATCATAGAGTGTGTGAGTCGTCTCGGGATCCAAGATTGATCGTAAGAGTTCTTGACAATCAAGGCCATGTTTGCCTAAGTCTCTTACATCACTTGGTGTAGACAAGTGTTTAGTATAATACTTTTTATTTTTAATCTTTTGCACTTTTTATTTGGTTTTGTATTAATGACTTTAATAACTAGTTTCTTATGTTGAAGGTGACTTTTCCTTATCCTTTGTCCGTGGTGTCTTGGCATTAATTTATTGTCTATATAAAATAAAAGATTTTCACCATTCATATCTCCACGGTCTATATGGAGGTATGTTGGCTACCTGGTCGGGGGTTAAGGGAACGGTTTGGTAAGGGTCTTGCCCTTGTTCAGCGTTTAGAGGTCCTGCAAGGGACCTGGGTCAAATTTAGTAGGATCTCCTTCAATACCCAAAGGTATTGGATGGCGGGGATCCAAACTCTTTGACCCCCTCATAAGTAAACTACTATTGATACTATAACCCGGCTATTTAGGACTGTATCCCTGCTGACTCAGACTACTTAGTCGAGGGTAACGTCACCTCCAAAAGAGGGGCCTACCATAATTTTCATTAATAACTTAATTCATTATCTTTCAATAATCCGACCCTTTAGGATTGTATCCTTGCTGACTCAAACTACTGGGTTGAGGGTAACGTCGCCTTCAAAAGAGGGGCCTACTACAATAACTAAGATAATCTCTTAAACAAGTGCAAAAGTGCGAAAATAATCAAATGTTATACTAACACACGAGTCGGATCCAAGTGATTCATCTTGTCTATCTGTTTTTATTTTTATTTTATTTTTCAGCATTTAGTTAGTTTTATTTTCTTAGTTTAAAAATCATTTTCTAACATTTTGATTTGATTAGACGTTGAGGATAAACCGGTACTAAAAGCTCTTGTGTCCTTGGACGACCTCGGTATCTTACCAACACTATACTACGTCCACGATGGGTGCACTTGCCCATATGTGTGTTTAGTGTTAGTAAATATCGTGTTTTATAAATTTAAAACTTGGCTAAAAAGTGTAAAAAGGGCTTAAAATATATACCTAAAATATATTACACTACACACGCATCAACAATCATTGCTTAGTTTAGAGAATAACACATGAGGACATCAAGTGGCAATTTATTGACTACAAAAATTTTGAGCAACTTTCACAGAAGATCGACATTGGCACATATTAAAATGAGGGGGAGTATAAGGGGGAGAAAATACACGCTGCACTTTTTTTCCCTTAGCTATGGTTTTATCCAACTGGGTTTTTCTAGCAAGGTTTTTAATGAGTCAGCATCACTAAGCGTATTAATGAATAATATATTATTTTCTTTTATCACGTGGATAGTCAAGGGGGAGTGTTGTGAATATATTTTATGATATGACTATCCACATGTCTAACTTCCATTGGCATTTAAAGTTGTATTTAATTATAGCTCTATAAATAGTGGCTTTTGTATTTTCTACATACATGAATAAGAATGGGTTCTTCTATTCTCTTTCTCTTACTTTCTATAATCCTTGTTCTTTATATTTCTATATTATATATTTTGTATGTTAATTGTTAGTAGGCCGTTGTTTCACAAAAAAATTATAATTATTCATTTTTCGATTTGTCCACTAATTTGTTGTATTTAGAATTGTTTTGATTACACATTTACACATCCAAAAGTGTATGTTATATCAAACCATGGTGTTCCATATACTTTTTGCAGAATATGTTTAATTTGAGAGGTTTTTAGTCTATGTTTAATTTTGGGGGATTTTATATATGATTAAAAAATGTACATGTATATTTCATAAACTTTAAGCTGATTATTTTAAAATTTTAGAATAAAAATTGTGGATTTTTTTTTCAATTGAAAAATCCATGTCATTATCTATATTTTCCATATCATATTAAAAATTAAAAAAATAATGAAATCTGACACGTTATCACTGGTAACCTGATGACCTAATAAATATATAGTATTAGAACAACAAATGAAACTTCAATGATTTTAGAAAGACAAAAAAAGTTTCAGTAATTTCAGTAGAACAGTTAACAAACTTGGTTACATTTCTACAAAGTTACCCCTTAAAATACCTCGTGCATTGCATAAGTTAAATAAAATATGTTGTATTCGATTAGCACATACAGTCTTCAAGATATGTATTTAAATGATGAATTTGATGTACTATTTACTTACTAAAGTTTTAGTTTGTTTTTCTTATTTATTATTAGGTTAGAAACATGTGCATTACACGTGTGATGAAACAATGGTTAACCGGGCGGGGTTAACTCACTGGTCTCGTCAAGAAGGGTTAATCCCTTCCTCTCGAGGATCGCTGGTTGGATCGTCCGCCGGTTGATCTCCTACACGAGGAAAACACACCGTGACTCGTAACAAGGAGAAAGGGGTGGGGGGTGCTCCTTGTTATCACTCTCCGGCGTGAGAATCAGTAGTTTGCTTGGGAAGCAAAGTGTGATAGTAGTAGTAGTGAGAGAGTTGTGAAGAGATACCTCAAACTTGGTTTGGGGTTGGTATTTATAGCCGAGGAGTGAAGGAGGAGTTGAATGAACGGACTGACGACGTATTGCCCTTATGCAGGTGTGTCAGGCTTGTCGGTTTTGGAGGTGAAGCCACGTCCTACTGCAGTGTCAGTATGTCGCTTACGTATGGCCTGACAGGCGACTGTCATTGGTGCCACTTGCTCTGTGGTGTCAGTCCCACTAGCCTCGTGGGCAGGATGCGGTGCCGCGCCGCATCGCTGCCTGCGGTAACCACTGTTGTCTCCGCGTTCTCACTTTGGCTAAGATTTGTGGGATGCGGTGCCAGGCCGCATCGCCACTTGTTGTGACTGTTGCTGTTGTCCAGATCCCTTGTACTGATGAAAACGTTCATAGGATGCGGTGCGAGGCCAAATCGCTAGGTGCACAACCATTTTCATACACCAGGTAAGGAGATATTCATAGGATGCGGTGCCAGGCCGCATCGCTTATGCCTATCTTTACTTTCTCATCACTTGATAGATTGGATTCGACATCTGTGTTCGCGCATGTCCGCACGGACGCAGATAAGTTCTTGCTGGTGGGGGTTTTTGATAAGCGTAATGGTCACTCGCGGTCGTGCTGACGCGAGATCTGGGACCATACCCCTTCAAGTCCCCCAGTCTAGTGCTGCTCCCTTATGCAGGTTGCATGTGGGAGGAGTACTGGACTATGGTGTCTAAAAGGTAGCTCGTTGTATTTAGAAGATTCTAGGCCATGTAGATGGCTCCTGCTTCTAGTAAATCAAACTGGGGGTCCGGTAGAGTCATGTGACGTCTCTTCCGTACCGGTGAGCAAGTTTCGTCTGATGCGAAATTCTCAGCCTAGGGTTTTGATCTGGTAGTATGGTCTATCATTTCTTGATGTCATCAGGGTTGGGTGCCACCTGTTGGTGTGTCGAACCAACCTCTGAGATGGTGAATGAAGAAGAGAGGGCTTCGAACCAACCTTTAAGATCGTGACGGAGGATGTCCGCACCCGCAAATTTAGTTGTAACCTCTGCGGTAGCTGATGCAATGCTGTGAGTAGCTTTGCTCAAGCTCTATGTTCAGCAATTGGACATGTAATGATGAACCCTACTCTGTGGGGTTTTCGTGTTCTTCCAATTAGCTCTCAAGTAACCGCACGTCCTTTGCGGTTACCTCGTTGCTTTGTGTTGTTGCAAAGTTGGGTACTTGCGTCATTGTTGGCCTTGTTTGGTCGAACAATGTGAATCTGGATAATGGTCAAATAAACATGGTCATAGGCATGGTGATGCCCACCATTGTTTAGTCTATCCAGCTCATAAGGGGGTAAACAAAGTCATAAGCAAACTTGTTACCGCTGTTCGTTTGCTTGTTGCTCAACGAGATCTCCTTAGATAATTTGGAATCTCATCCGCATTTGTTCTTTAGCCACTTTCCTTCACGCTTCAATGGGAATCAGTTATCCTTGAAGTAGTTTCGTTCATCTGCGTGATGACTTGGTCGTGGCTCTTCCGTAGCAACCATTTGCGGGGTTGTGTTCCGCCGCAGCTACTCGTGAGTGTCTGCGGTCTCTTTCAGAAGACTCGCTTTGAAGGAGGGTTTCTCTTTGATGTAGCTCTTGAAGGATCAGGAGTCAGGGTTGCTGATGTGCGGTCGCGCATCATGCTTATCCTTTTCCCTACGGAGAAACTGTTTGCGTACCCTCTGTGGTTGTGAACCGGACGCGAGGGATTTGAAGCTTGAAGAACTTCAATGTGATGCGGTTTACCTGTTCCTGAGATGCGGTTTTCGCAGTCCAAAGAACAGCGCTGGTTCTGAGTATCTGACACACATGTGCGGGCTCGTGTGTGTCATCTCCGTATATTCCACGTGTGCTCGTGGGTATATGTGGATATTGATTTATCCCCTTTTCATAGTGTAAATATATGTTTTCTATTTTTTGAGGGAGTGTAAAAAACGACATGCGGTATAGGTTATGGTGTGGTATACCAAGGAAGCCGCATGCCGCTTATATTTGGATAATGTTGTCACTTTTTTGTTGCATACGTGGTGAAACGCACGTGTGAGTTGATGAAAGTTGGTAGGATTTTCTGCATTTGCTGAAACGAAAGGACATTTGCATTGCTCAAGGTCATAAATGCACTGTAGCAGGAGTGTAAACGTCTCCTTTGTCAGGCACGTGGGCGGCCACGCGCGCGTGGTATCTGTCAGCGGAACCTTCGCTGAACACGTGGTGCCGCATAATTCACTCTTTTTGATCGTGATGATTCGGTTACCCCTCCGCATTAATTGTGATGAGTATATAAGGGGAAACCGTTTGTGGTTTCCCCTCACTTGTTCAAAATTTCAAAAATTTTCTGGTGAGAGAAAGAGAGTTCCTTCATCCTCTCCGATCCATTGTTTGAATATTTCGGTGAGATTTCCAAGTTTGTTGTGAACTTAGTCTGCTGCCTGCTTTATTACATTCCCTGATGGCTGAACCATCCAATCCACACCATGCTGAGGGTGAAAACCCTGAACACTCGTCGCCGGCGGCGGCGGAAGAAGATGAAGATGATGGTGGTGCCCCTGGCGGTGGCCTACCAGTACTAAAGTGGTCAAGGGGTCAGTTTGATACCCTGATGACCAGTATCCAAATGCCCAAAGAGTTTGGGTCTATATATGCACAAGAAAGTGACACTGGTGCTGATGCTCCGGCGGGATGCCTTACCCTGTGGCCTGACTTCTTTTTTGATGGCAACCTCCGACTGCCATTGACGGTGTTTGTTGCCGAAGTGTTGGAGTACTATCAGATTCATATCTCCCAACTGAGCCCGTTCGGGATGATTCGAATCAGGAATTTTGAGTACACTTTTGGTGCTCTTGGTTTGGAGATTACCGTTGAAAATTTACGGCGGTTCTACCAGTTGACAGTGAACACCGGGTTCTTTTCTTTTAGCCAACGGTATGGAAGCACCAAGCTGATGACCCCTCCCAAGGGTATCACAAAGTGGAAGAGGAAGTTCTTCTATATTAAGGCTGCCGCGGTCGTTGCGAACATGACCTTGCGGAACGTGAATGCGATCATTCCTGCGGAGGATATTGCACTTCCTAGCGTGAAGACGGTGGATTGTTTTTCCAGGCTGAAAACCATTGAGTTCAAGAAACTGGACAACTCAGAGCTGTGGGTGCTGCGGATGATGTTGACCAGGCCTGATAGGAAGGCAAGGCCCGTTGTGCGGGAAAAGAGTGGTGCTAAGTATTTTTACTTTTGTGCGGTTTCCTTACTTCCTTGTATGTTACTGAATTTGTAAGTGTACTATCAGAGGACGCTGCCCTATGGAGGATATTTGATCCGACTTTCAAGGGCATGGTTGAGTTACTTCCATGCGCGGAAGGTGAAGGTTTTAACCTGGACATTGTTGACAACTTTCGCGTTCCTAAGCGCGAGGCGCTGAATGCACCCCTGCCGCAAGGCAAATGTATAATCCATAACCCTCTTACTTTCTTTGTAAAGAAGTTCTCCTGTTTATTTGATGATTTGAACACATGTATTCTTGGGGCCCTGGGCAAATTTGAGGCGAATGGTGCCCCCAAGAAGCATGCGTAGAAAAAACATGTAGAGAAAATCGTGCGGGGTCGCCGCAAGAAAAACCCTGATGCTTCTGTTGTTCCTCCGTTGGTGCCGCATGCGGCAGGTATCTCTCGTTCTCGTTTCCGCAGATATACCGATTACGTGGTAGTGTCTGACACCCTTGAGGGTTTGGGTGTTCCAGGTGGTGGTGCGGCTGCAGGTGGGACCTCTGCGGGTTCCAAGCCTGCTGATGAGAAGAAGAGAAAACCAGAGGGGAAGGCTGCTGATGCTGGTGAGGAGAAGCGTCCGAGGATACAGATCAAACGGACCACTGCGGTTTCTCAGGCAAAGCCTGCAGTTGCGTCTGGTAATTGACTTATAACCTTTGCAAGTGTTTGTCGTTGTAACTTGAATTTGATGGTTATTGTTGCTTTGTTCGTAGAACCGCAAGATGGAGACTTCTCCTTTTTATTTGATGCTCCTCATTCCCCCGCGCATGACGTGGCTGCAGACGCGGGGGCTAATAAAGAATTTACATGCCCTTTTGTCAAGTTGGTGAGCGAGCCCTCTGTGAAGGCAGAAGATACTGGGAAGAAAACCGCGGCTCAGATCTTTGACACGGTTGATTCCTCTGATAATCTAATCTCCCCGCGGGATACCGATGATCTGAACTTAAAGTTTCCTGATGCTGAAAAGCAAAAGTTTGAGGTGGAAAAGCATAAGACTCCTGCTGCCGAGAAGGCTTCCGGTTCCGCTTCTGGGGGGTATGGGTTTTGAAGGGCCCCCCATTCAGCCTGAAGAGTCTGAATTGGAACACTACTACCGCACCTATACGGAGGACTGGGCTGTGAACTATCATCGCCCCCCTTGGAGTGTTATGCAAGGGGATGATATTTCAAGTGATCCTTCTGCTTGTAAGGAGATTTTGGGTGGTCTGGGCGCCCCGTTTGAAGTTGATCGAGCTCGCGCTTTGCCCCGTGAGCTCCGGATTAACCAACTCTCCTCCATGCTTGTGGGGAGTTCCATAATGGCGAATGCCATTATGGAAGACTACAAGGCGTTGGGGCGCAGGGAGGAGGAGAGTGTACGCTTGCGGGCTGAAGCTGAAGCGTTAGTGAAAGCTGCTCGGGAGGGTGCGGAGCAGCTTAAAAGGGAGAAGGCTGCTTGTGAGCAGTATAAGCAGACTGAGGAGTGGGCTGCAACCGCTGGCCTTAAACAGGTTCGTACTCTTGCCAAGTTGCTTTCTGATGAGCGTAAGAGAAACACTTTCTGATGAGCGCAAGAGCTGGAAAGAATCTTGGGCAAAACAGAATGAAAAGATGTTTCATGTTCGCTAAGAGGTCACCAATCTCAAAGCAGGGAATGCTGCTTTGTTGAAGGAGAAGACGACAGCTGAGGGGGTTGCCAAAGAGGCCAAGGAGGCAGAGGCCTGTGCTGCCAAGGCTATTAAAGAGGCAAATGCTGACCGCGCCAATTTATACAAGATTGTTGAGGGCCTCCAGGTATGAGTTGCTTTTGCTGTTGCATTTGTTTTTCTTTTTCACAAGTATGTTTGATTTTGTATACCTGTGTTTTGTTTGTTGTTGAAAGGCTGAAGTGCAGAATCGGGTGACCATGCTTGCAGAGGTCACCGCGCGCGCAAGTGAAGCTGAAATGCAGGCAAGGGAGGCTGCCGAGGCTAGGGATAGCCTTATTTCTTCATTCGATCAGCTCAAGGATGATCGCGAATGGATGCGTGATTACGGTATTGGGCATGTAAGTATCCGGTGCCTTTGCTTTTGTTTAGGTTTGCCTGTGATAACCTTATTGCTTGCGCTTTGTAGATTGTTAAGGCTATCCTGGACGCACCTAAGAACGCAGCTGGTATAGATCTGACTAGGCTGCGTGCTCGGGATGCTGGTTTTAAAGCTGGCTACAACCGATGCATCGGTCATATGAATATTCTAGCCCAAGGCAAATACACCGATGAAAGGTCCGGGTTCCATGACGTGGATACCGAAGGGCGTCTTGCTGCCGCTCTTGCAGCATACAATGACATGACCATTTCTGCCCTTGAGGAACTTGACAAATGCTTGGACGCAGAAGACTATGTGGACCGCTTGCGGTTGTTGTATGGTGATGATGAAGAGGAAGAGATCGCTGATGATGGCACGGGTGGTGCGGGTACCAGCGGTACAAAGAAGGACTAGGTTGGCCTGCGTGCCCTTTTTTGTTTCCTCGATGTAAATGTTTAAAAACTTTATGTAAATTTCTTATGCACCGCATAGGTGTGGAAAATTTTTTGAATATAAAGTTTAATCGTTTAGTTCAATTTGTACACGTGTCTTTATTACTTGCATGTTTGAACTTGTATTAATTAATGTTATTGTGAATAGCATTAAGTCTGAATTTGCCTTTTGCATATCTAGGTGATATGCAAGTATGAAGAACTCTCCCGGCTGTAAAGCGTGGTTAAGTATGCTCTATACCTTTGTCGTATGAGCATTAGTCACTTCCTGTTTTTATCCCGTTAGGGTTTAGGAATTGCGTAGGCTTTGCGAAACCCAAATGTGCGTATCCAGCCGGATAGACATTTTGATGTTGTGCCATTGTTGGCCTATTATAATATTTGTGTGTGGTCACCACTTTGTGTGGGTATCGCGAATGAAGATTTCTCCAATCTGTTTTGCAGATACCGCAAAGTGGAACACGCATTTATAATAGTAATAATAAACAATATTGCATTGAATCGTTTATTTATTTATTTGCAAATGGCCTGTGGCCCGAAAGGTTACATGGAAAATGTAAAAACATGGCTTATATGTAGCAGCGTCGGAGCTGTTGTGCATTCCATGTGCGTACGATAGGTTCGCCTTGTAACGTTTGTAGTTTATATGCGCCTTTGCCCAGGACCTCTTGGATGAGGTAGGGTCCTTCCCACTTGGGGGCAAGTTTCCCTGGGCGTTCAGCGTTAGATGCTTCGTTATCGTTAAGGACGTAGTCTCCCGGGTTGAAAGTACAAACGCGGACACTTGAATTGTAGTACTTTTCAAGCTTGGTCTTGTACTTGGCCTCGTTGATGGCAGCGTTTTCACTCCTTTCTTCCAGGAGGTCCAAGTCAAGTCTGCGTTCCTCAATGTTGTCTATCTTTTCGATAGCCAACATTCGGGGTGAGGGGAGGCCTACTTCCGCGGGGATCACCGCTTCTGATCCGTAGACAAGGCTGAAGGGTGTTTCACCGTGACTTGTTTTTGGGCTTGTCCTGTGAGCCCATAAGATACTTGGGAGTTCATCGACCCAGCCGCGTCTGGCTGTTCCCAACCGTGCTTTGATGCCTTCGACTAAACTTTTATTGATACTCTCTACTTGGCCATTCCCTTGGGGATGCGCTACTGAGGAGAATATGTGTTCAATGTTTAGTTTCTTTAGCCAATTTTGAAAGTCTTCAGCAGCGAAGTTGGTGCCATTATCGGTAACGATGCACATCGGTAGACCGAAACAGCAGATGATATGTTCCCAGATGAATTTCCTTGTTATCATAGCGGTGGTTGAGGCTAGTGGGTGTGCCTCTACCCATTTTGTGAAGTAATCGACAGCCACTATGATAAATTTCACCGCACCTGGTGCATCCGGAAATGGTCCCACCACGTCGATTGCCCATTTTTGGAAAGGCCATGTGGTGGTGACTGGGATCAAGTTGTTCTTGGGGCGCAAGATCTTAGGAGCATGTCGCTGACAATTAAAGCACTTGCGCAAGATGTTGACCGCATCTAGGTGCATGCCGGGCCAGTAATACCCAACATTCATAATTTTGGCCACTACCATGCGTGGGCCCGCGTGTATCCCACATATCCCTTCGTGTAGCTCTCTAATAAGATATGTAGCATCTTGGGGATCGACGCAGCGTAGGAGTGGTGTAACACCCCGTGTTTTCTAATGTCAAAGTCAAAGTCCAAGTCAATTTTGACTTCTTTGACTGTAATTAGTCTATTTTATGTTTTATTTGTATTATGTGGAGTAAGTGTTGTAATCAAGAAAGAATCAAAGTAATCGAATGTTTAATCGACGCGAACCGACTTACGACTGTGAATAGTAGGAAGTAACAATGCGATAAAGTTAATCAATCAGTAATCAAGCTAGTCGAATCATCAATCGAACTCGAATCTCGAACTATGCGAATTTGGTGTTATATTACTTGTGTGTGTGCCTTATGTGTTACCTGTGCGTGCTTACTTTATGTTTTGTGTGGTATTCAATCGAATCAATCGAAACTCAAATTATGACGAATGGTAACGTAAGGATAGTGCGAAATACAGATGATTGTATGTTAGATATAGTAGTTCGGATTAAAAGTAATTTGAATAGGAAACTCTATCGTATTCGTATCCTCTTCAATCGAAATCGAAATGTCGAAAATCGTCGCACCGAACACTCGAACCAGGCTGTTGATCGATCAGGCTGTCAGCCGATCAAACAGCCCAGCCGATCGGACGGACTGTCCGATCGAGTAGGCTGTCCGATCGGGATGCCTGGCCGATCGGCCAGCCCTTTCCTCTTTTGGAGCCTATAAATAGGGTTGTCATTGTCATTCTTTCCACTTTTGGAAACTCTCTGACTGACCAGCTCGTGCTCCCCACCTTTTCTCAGATTTCTTCCGATTCCGGTAAGTTTTCATCCTAAATCTTGTACTTTCTTGATCAAAACATGCTCCTACACCTTTCTATCTTTCAAATCTTGATTTCTAACCATTAAATCATCAAGATCTAAGCATTCTAGGATGATGTCATCATGGTGTTCTTCAAGAACATCATGTCTTGGCCTCAATCCACCATGAATAGCTCGGATCTAAGCGATTTCCACATAAACAAGCTAAGATCTATCAAAGATCTAAACATTTACATGATGTGAAGGATTGAAAGAAGGATTTCCAACTTTCTTTCAACTCTTTTACACTCAATGCCTTCAAACCGGTAGAAACGGAGCTTGAGCCAACTCACAAATCATTCCAATGGTTGTGTGATTCAAGATCCGGGTTCTATCTACGAGGTTCACCGACTTCGGGTTAAACGTTAAACCGCAGTTCCGAACTGTTCACCAGCCGGACTTGGGTGATTCCTGTCCGAGCAGGAGAAACAAGTAAGAACGAAGGTTCCCTGGTTAAGCTCGTTGTCAAACTACCTCGATATAACGTCAAATAATCAGAACAGCCAAGTGTTAGACGAACAGGCCGACCAGGTCAGGATGCTGGTCAAACGGTTAGGCTGTTCGAACGAACGGCCCAACCGATCGGATATGCCAGCCGATCGACCAAGGCAGCCGATCGGCTAGCATGTGGCCCCACACTTTGACAATTTCATGAAGTATAGTGTTGAACGAGGTGATGTTCGATCGAACCAGCTGTTCGATCGACCAGGCTGTTCGACCCACTTACACTTGTTCCCGTTCTACGTGTTACTCATCGTTATGCTATCGAACTATTCAGGCTAACCCTGCTCTCAAGCGCTCCCTTCAATCCATCAATCAATCGCTGTGAGTATACTCGATCCCTTTTTGCTTTTAAGCACTATTGGGTGTTACATACGTTACTTATATCAAAACACAATCGATCACACTACTCAAACTACTTGAACGCTAACCATTATGCATGTATTACGTGACTAAATGAATGCTTGTTGATTGTGTTTACACGTGGAATGCTGTCTACCTGCCTTAAAGACGTAGTACTATAGTTCGGAATCAGCACCCATTCACACGGGGGTTGTTAAGGACAATTACTTGCATGGATTATGGTGGTAATCATGTATTGCGAACTGTCTCGGATAGTCAACCCGCAGTCATTGGTATCGATAGGTCCATGTCGATAATTAACATGCTTCGTTTTCCTCTGTGTACATGCTGGTTATGCGTAAAATATTTCGAACTCTATTATGCTATTATCAAACTTGTATGCTCACCTTTACATTATATGTATTGACTTTCTTTTAGCGTATGTGACAGGTGTCTAAGATGTTTGCTTGCTAGGAAAGCGAGGCTAGAATAAAGCTCTAGAGGCCCCCAACAAATAGTTGTCTGTCAGGAAAAAGCAACTAGAGCATAGTTGTCTGTAGATCTTGTCAGACTGGGTCTTTAGGAGCATTTGAACAGTATTTATTTGTCTTATTTAAATCTGAGTTGTCGGAACGGAATATTTGACTCTGTAATAATTTGTTTGTTATTTGGGACACGGTATGGGACGTGTTATTTAAACTGAATAGTGATAATAATTGTTATGGAAACTTCTGGACAATCTGTTTCGCTCAGTGCCATGCCCCGATGATTCCGCCATCGGTTGGGGTGTGACAGATTGGTATCAGAGCCATAACTATAGGGAATTAGGCTAGACACGACCTAGTCTGGGTCGCTGTCTTAGACACCTAGACTATAGTTAGGAACCAACAGACCAAGTTTAGGTGCTATATCCAGCTATTCTTCACTATCACTGCACTCGAATTTTCAAATAAAGTCAAGCGATTTAGTCGAGACTAGGTGTGAAAGCCGCAAACTCTCGACTAAATTGCTTGATCAATGCTGATTTTATCAAATTATCAGTGATTTCCTCATTATTTTCGATAACGAACGAGGAGAATTATACCAAATCAGGAGTGAAATCCATTTTTGATGAATAATCTCCTCAAATTTTACTAAAACAAGGAAGAAATTGCTAAGCCAGGGGTGAAACCAGAACCTTGGCAACTTATTCCAACTTTTACGTATCTCACCAAAGCCTCGACGGACTCCAAAGACCTGAACTCACAAGTACGACCTAGGGAATACGTGTTGAATGCCCAAGAATCGAGGCAGCAACGCGAACCCGAAAGTTAAAAAGTGACCACAAGTCTATTGTGAATAGTCAAATCGCTTTGGGTAGTCAATGTCTAGTAGCCGCAGACAATCCATTTTCTCGATTTTATGTGTTTCGATTTTGAGCCCGCAACTGCCTACTCTGATCATTCGTCGATTTTAAGGGTTTTAAGTGTGCTTGCCTGTTTATGTGTTTAATTTTGATGTTCGCTCGATTTTTGCTATCACTTCGATCAACACACACGACTCGTATTGCTATTCTATCTCCAAACGCTAACAAGTCGTTACGAACTAGGATGGTTGCTATGATACGATATACGCCATACTATACTCGACATGCTATACGATTATACGAAACTACTGATGTGCTATATACGAACGACACGCGAGCTTTGAATAATAGGTTTCTGTATTCTGACTGCTTCTGTGTTTAAATGTGTATGTGCTTCTGTGTTTATGTGTCTCTGTGCTCTACGTGCTTATGTGCTTCTGTGATTACGTAAATCTGTGGTTATGTGCCTACGTATTTATGTGATGCGTGTTTCGACGTGTTTCTAAGCTTTAGTAAGTAGTAGACGTGTGAGGTGAGATTCGATTTATTGTGTCTGAGACATACGACGATGTCTGTTGCAGACCATGTCGTCATCTGGACACCGAACCCCACTTCCTCGCCAAGAGAAGAGAGACAAGCGTCTCGCTACTATCATTGCCAAGAGTGTGGCAAAAGCTGTGAGTGATGTCTTTGAAAACGCCAGCAAATCGTCTGAGGAGTCGCGAATCGATGCTCCTAAAGATACCAACAAGACTGGTTTCAGCTTTAAACAGATCAAGGCATGCAGACCAAAGGAATTCACCGGAGAAGATGGCCCGACAGCTATGTTTCAATGGTTCGATTCTATCGAAGTCACTCTGCGCCAAAGCGGCTGTCCAGAAAATCTCCGCACCCTCAATGCTACAGGCGTCTTCCAGTCCCGAGCTCTAGACTGGTGGACGGCCGAACGAAACAAACGTGGGAATGATGCAGCTTATGAGCTGACATAGAAGAAGCTGAAAGCCATCATGATGGACGAATTCTGCCCTCCCCATGAACGCCAAAAGCTGGAGGATGAGTTTTGGAACATTAAGCAGAAGGATGGAGATAACGCTGCCTTGACTGCACGCTTTAAACAACTCAGTATCATTTGTCCCGATCAAGCCAAGACGTCAGACATGGCCATCAAGAAGTATATTCAAGCTCTACTCGATTGTGTTGCCGATTTCGTTCATGCTGCCAAGCCATCATCGATCGAAGAAACCTACCTGCTTGCTGCTGAGATCAACGACAAGCGGGTAAAGTCTGGTTTTTGGGATAAGCATACCAAGTCTCTGCACCAAGCCACCACCGCATCGACCGTCGACACCACCACTGCTCAACCCTCCAAGTCATCAAGAAGAAAGAAGAAGCACAACAACAACAGCTCCAGCAGCAAGAACTGTGCTGTGACAACAACTGCTGCCCCTCTGCAAGCCGTACAGGCTCAGCAGCAGCCTCACCACCGACAAGCTCCAGTGATCAATGCGCCGCCAGCTAAGCGCACTTACACAGGTCCCCACCCACTCTGCCCGACATGCTCATACCATCACCCGGTGGGAATCACCTGTCGTTTCTGCGCCCACTGCAACCTATACGGGCATTTCACTGCGAACTGTCGCTATGGTCCCCGTCAAGCCCCAGTTCAAGCTGCTGCTCATCAAGCTCTACTTCCAGCCCCTCAAGGCCAACCTGCAGCTCAAGCACCCGCGGTCAATGCTCGAGTCTGCTTTGCATGTGGTGATCCTAACCACTTTGCAAACATGTGCCCAAACAGGGTTGTGAAACAAGAACCCCAACAGCAGCAGCAACAGCAGCAACCTCAGCAGCAACAGCAAGCAGCCTGTGCTAGAACCTTCAACATCAACGCCCGTCATGCCTAGGCTGACAACAACATGGTTAATGGTACATTCCTTGTGAATGGTATTTATGCATCATGTTTGTTTGATACTGGAGCCGATAACTGCTTTTTGTCGTTTGAATTCGAGAAGCTCCTTAGTCGTATGCGCTCTTATCTCCCCTCGTCATTCGAAGTCGAAGTCGCTACTGGAAGAACTGTCGCCGTTAACTCTGTTCTTCGTGATTGTACCCTTGAGCTCAACAATCACATCTTCCCAATTGATCTTATCCCGATGCAACTCGGAAGTTTCTATGTCATAGTAGGCATGGACTTTCTTCGCGAAAACCATGCTGAAGTTGTGTGCTTTGAAAAGATGATCCGATTCTCGCTCGTGAATGGTGATCTCTTATGTGTATACGGTGAAACAGCTTCAAAAGGCCTCAAACTCATGTCATGCGTCCAAGCTAGCAAGTATCTCCGCAAGGAATACAGCGCTTTCTTGGCCAACATTGTAGTAGCGGAGAAGGAAAAGAAAAAGAAGGTTGAAGTCAAAGACGTTCCAGTAGTCCGTGAATTTCCTCAGGTGTTCCCTGACGATCTTCCTGGACTTCCGCCAAGTCTTGATATCGACTTTCGTATCGATCTTATTCCTAGAGCTAACCCTATTGCCAAAGCCCCTTATCGACTCGCGCCATCCGAAATGAGGGAACTCTCAAACCAACTCCAGGAGTTACTTGAAAAAGGCTTCATTCGCCCGAGCACCTCTCCGTGGGGTGCACCAGTCCTTTTCGTCAAAAAGAAGGATGGGTCGTTCAGGATGTGCATCGACTATCGGGAATTGAATAAGCTGACCATCAAGAACCGTTACCCTTTGCCTCGAATCGATGACTTATTTGATCAGCTGCAAGGTGCCAAGTGTTTCTCGAAAATCGATCTACGTTCAGGCTATCATCAGTTGCGCATACAAGAGGAGGATATACCCAAAACCGCTTTTCGTACTCGTTACGGTCACTACGAGTTCGTTGTTATGCCTTTTGGTCTAACCAATACACCCGCGGTTTTTATGGATCTGATGAATCGCGTATGTAAACCTTATCTTGACCGTTTCGTCATCGTGTTCATCGACGACGTCTTGATTTATTCCAAGTCGAACACGCGCAACATCTACATTTGGTTCTCGAGTTACTCTAGGGGAACCAACTCTATGCCAAGTTCTCCAAGTGCGAATTCTGGTAGGAGGAGGTTCAATTTCTGGGTCACATCATGAATAGTCAGGGTATTCATGTCGATCCCGCGAAGATTGAAGCAGTTAAGAGCTGGATTACGCCTAAGAACCCGTCTGAAGTCCGATCTTTTCTTGGATTAGCAGGTTATTATCGACGATTTATCGAAGGATTCTCTAAGATCGCTGTGCCGCTTACCGCTCTTACTCATAAAGACAGGTCTTTTGTTTGGGGAACTGAACAAGAATCTGTTTTTCAAACCCTTAAGCGCAAGCTCTGCAATGCTCCTGTTCTCACGTTGCCGGACGGAAACAACGATTTCATTGTCTACTGTGATGCTTCCAACCTTGGTCTTGGCTGTGTTCTCATGCAACGGGACAAGGTTATAGCTTACGCATCTCGTCAGCTCAAAATCCACGAGAAGAACTATACAACCCACGATCTCGAGCTAGGCGCAGTTGTTTTTGCATTGAAGATTTGGTGACACTACCTGTATGGTACCAAGTGTACGATCTTCACCGATCACAGGAGTTTACAACACATCTTTAATCAGAAAGAACTTAACATGCGTCAACCCCGATGGGTAGAACTTCTTAGCGATTACGACTGTGAGATTCGTTATCACCCAGGCAAGGCAAACGTTGTAGCCGACGCACTCAGCAGACGGAGTTATTTGCTCAGTATTCGCAATACCCAAGCCCAGCACAACCTCGAAGCTCTCATCCGTGAAGCCCAGCATGCTTGTTTTAACGAACACACTTTGAAGAAGGAGAGAAACTATCACGATGGAGCTCAGCTTGTAAGCAAGGAAGATGGGATTTACTATTATCTGGACCGAATTTGGATCCCTAAGTGGACCGATTTACGAAAGATCATAATGAATGAAGCCCACAAATCCCGATACGCTATTTATCCCGGTGCCGATAAAATGTACCAGGATCTTCGTTACAAGTACTGGTGGCTGGGTATGAAACGGGATATCGCCCTCTATGTTGGAAGTTGCATGACTTGTGCGAGAGTTAAGGCTGAACATCAACGACCTTCCGGCTTACTCGAACAACCTCCAATTCCCATATGGAAGTGGGAGAGTATAGCTATGGATTTCATAACCAAACTTCCGCCCACGCCATCAGGTCACGACAGCATTTGGGTCATAGTTGATCGTCTGACCAAATCAGCCCTCTTTTTACCAATACGGGAAGACTATAAGGTAGAACGACTAGCCCAAATCTACACCGACGAGATCATTTATAATCATGGTACGCCTCGTGACATCATTTCAGACCGTGACGCTCGGTTTACTTCGCGATTGTGGGAAACGTTTCAAGCGGCCCTTGGTACGTTGCTTAACCTGAGTACTGCATTCCATCCTCAAACTGACGGGCAGACTGAAAGAACGATCCGTACTCTTGAAGACATGCTCCGCGCGTGTGTCATCGACTTCGGTGGTAGTTGGAACAAATACCTACCGTTAGTCGAATTCTCGTACAACAACAGCTATCATGCCAGTATACAAATGGCACCATTCGAGGCATTATATGGAAGAAGATGTCGTTCGCCTATTGTGTGGCACGAGATCGGTCACTCGCAATTAACCAGTCCAGAGTTACTACAAGAAACGACTGACAAAATCCTCCAGATTCGGGACAACTTGTCGAAAGCCAGGGACAGACAGAAAAGTACGCCGATAGAAGACGCAAGCCCCTTGAATTTGACGTTGGCGACTACGTACTCCTAAAGGTATCACCTTGGAAGGGTGTAGTCAGATTCGGCAAGAAAGGGAAACTAGCGCCTCGATATGTTGGACCTTTTAAGATTCTGGAAAGGATCGGAAAAGTCGCCTACAAACTCGAACTACCGGAGGAACTCAGTAACGTCCACCCTACTTTCCATGTGTCAAACCTCCGAAAATGCCTAGCTGATCATGATCTGATTGTACCCCTCGACGATCTTCAGGTCAACGAAACGCTACACTTCATGGAAAAGCCTGTCGAAATCATGGATCGCCAAACCAAGCAACTCAGGCGCTCGCGCATCCCTATCGTGAAAGTCCGATGGGAAGGCAAACGAGGCGCGGAGTTCACTTAGGAACTCGAAAGCGACATGAAGGCCAAGTACCCACAGTTGTTCAAATAAAGATCTGAAGCGTCAAATTGGTAATTCACGGTGCGTATGAGTGGTGTAACACCCCGTGTTTTCGAATGTCAAAGTCAAAGTCAAAGTCCAAGTTAATTTTGACTTCTTTGACTGTAATTAGTCTATTTTATGTTTTATTTGTATTATGTGGAGTACGTGTTGTAATCAAGAAAGAATCGAAGTAATCGAACGTTTAATCGATGCGAACCGACTTACGACTGTGAATAGTAGGAAGTAACAATGCGATAAAGTTAATCAATCAGTAATCAAGCTAGTCGAATCATCAATCGAACTCGAATCTCGAACTATGCGAATTTGGTGTTATATTACTTGTGTGTGTATGCCTTATGTGTTACCTGTGCGTGCTTACTTTATGTTTTGTGTGGTATTCAATCGAATCAATCGAAACTCAAATTATGACGAATGGTAACGTAAGGATAGTGTGAAATATAGATGATTGTATGTTAGATATAGTAGTTGGGATTAAAAGTAATTTGAATAGGAAACTCTATCGTATTCGTATCGTCTTCAATCGAAATCGAAATGTCGAAAATCGTCGCACCGAACACTCGAACCAGGCTGTTGATCGATCAGGCTGTCAGCCGATCCCAGCCGATCGGACGGACTTTCCGATCGAGCAGGCTGTCCGATCGGGATGCCTGGTCGATCGGCCAGCCCTTTCCTCTTTTGGAGCCTATAAATAGGGCTGTCATTGTCATTCGTTCCACTTTTGGAAACTCTCTGACCGACCAGCTCGTGCTCCCCACCTTTTCTCAGATTTCTTCCGATTCCGGTAAGTTTTCATCCTAAATCTTGTACTTTCTTGATCAAAACATGCTCCTATACCTTTCTATCTTTCAAATCTTGATTTCTAACCATGAAATCATCAAGATCTAAGCATTCTAGGATGATGTCATCATGGTGTTCTTCAAGAACATCATGTCTTGGCCTCAATCCACCATGAATAGCTCGGATCTAACCGAATTCCACATAAACAAGCTAAGATCTATCAAAGATCTAAACATTTACATGATGTGAAGGATTGAAAGAAGGATTTCCAACTTTCTTTCAACTCTTTTACACTCAATGCCTTCAAACCAGTAGAAACGGAGCTTGAGCCAACTCACAAATCATTCCAATGGTTGTGTGATTCAAGATCCGGGTTCTATCTACGAGGTTCATCGACTTCGGGTTAAACGTTAAACCGCAGTTCCGAACCGTTCATCGGCCGGACTTGGGTGATTCCTGTCCGAGCAGGAGAAACAAGTAAGAACGAAGGTTCCCTGGTTAAGCTCGTTGTCAAACTACCTCGATATAACGTCAAATAATCAGAACAGCCAAGTGTTAGACGAACAGGCCGACCAGGTCAGGATGCTGGTCGAACGGTTAGGATGTTCGAACGAACGGCCCAACCGATCGGATATGCCAGCCGATCGACCAGGCCAGCCGATCGGCTAGCATGTGGCCCCACATTTTGACAATTTCATGAAGTATAGTGTTGAACGAGGTGATGTTCGATCGAATGAGTTGTTCGATAACATTACTCATCGGATCATGAGATACTATGCTTCAACACTTAATCGATTTTCAATTCGTTCGACGTATTGGAATGCCACCCGATCGAGCATGCTGTTCGATCGAGTATGCTGTTCGATCGAGTGACATCCTGCTGAGGACTACTACTGAAGTTCCTAACCGATCGGTTAAGCCGGCCGGTCGAACAGACCGTTCGATCGATCGACCTGAAAGGTAAGGACACATCAGGGTTCTCAAATACTACAACGAAAACTTCAAAAGTTCAAACCATCATACACAAATAGATCTTACACAAAGGAAGAAACAATCCACTCGAACAGTCCAACCGATCGAGCCTACCGGCCGATCGAACAGACTATCCGAACGGATTGTCTAGCCGAACGAGCAACCCGTTCGATCGAACCTGCTGTTCGATCGACCAGGCTGTTCGACCCACTTACACTTGTTCCCGTTCTACGTGTTACTCGTCGTTATGCTATCGAACTATTCAGGCTAACCCTGCTCTCAAGCGCTCCCTTCAATCCATCAATCAATCGCTGTGAGTATACTCGATCCCTTTTTTGCTTTTAAGCACTATTGGGTGTTACATACGTTACTTATATCAAAACACAATCGATCACACTACTCAAACTACTTAAACGCTAACCATTATGCATGTATTACGTGACTAAATGAATGCTTGTTGATTGTGTTTACACGTGGAATGCTGTCTACCTGCCTTAACGACGTAGTACTATAGTTTGGACTCGGCACCCGTTCACACGGGGGTTGTTAAGGACAATTAATTGCATGGATTACGGTGGTAATCATGTATTGCGAACTGTCTCGGACAGTCAACCCGTATTCATTGGTATCGATAGGTCCATGTCGATAATTAACATGCTTCCTTTTCCTCTGTGTACGTGCTGGTTATGTATTGACTTTATTATGCTATTATCAAACTTGTATGCTCACCTTTACATTATATGTATTGACTTTATTTTAGTGTATGTGACAGGTGTCTAAGATGTTTGCTTGCTAGGAAAGCGAGGCTAGAATAAAGCTCTAGAGGCCCCCAACAAATAGTTGTCTATCAGGAAAAAGCAACTAGAGCATAGTTGTCTGTAGATCTTGTCAGACTGGGTCTTTAAATCTAAGTTGTCGGAACAGAATATTTGATTGGTTGTTATCTGTAATAATTTGTTTGTTATTTGGGACACGGTATGGGACGTGTTATTTAAACTGAATAGTGATAATAATTGTTATGGAAACTTCTGGACAATCTATTTCGCTCAGTGCCATGCCCCGATGATTCCGCCATCGGTTGGGGTATGACAAGTGGCCCTAGGTATGATTTACGGTATAGAATACCGTCTCCCAATTGATAATGGCACGCTTTGTATTGCAACTTACGTGCCTCTGACTTGCTTTCGGGAGTAACACCTGATTGCATGTATGTGATGATTGGTGTCATCCATGATGTTGTACCGTACTGGATGACATTGACCTGGCGTAGGGGTACCGAATGATTTTGCAAAATCTCGATGTGTATCTCCTTTGCCAGGTGTTGGAAGCTGGTGGATGCGAGTTTTGAGAGTGCATCCGCAGGTTTGTTTTCACTTCTGTTGATATGGCGGATATTGAAGGAAGTGAACTTGGATTTTAGTTACAAGGCTTGTTCGAGGTAGAGGATCATGATATCCCCTTTTGCGGCATAGTCTCCGCGCACTTGCCCTGCAACTAATAGTGAGTCGACGTGTGCTTCCAAATTTTGGACGCCGAGTTTGACTGCCAGACGTAGCCCTGCCAGTAGAGCCACATACTCTGCCTCGTTATTTGTGCTCTTGAAATCGAGGCGGATTGCTTAGGTGAGCTCTTGGCCATCGGGGCTGACGAGTCGCAAACCCGCACCTGCACCATCCTCGTTGGATGCACCATCGGTGTATAGTGCCCAGGTTTCTGAGGAGGATGGTGGTGGTGCAGGGTTTTGTTCTTCTTCGCATTCTTGGATGCGATTTGCCGGTACTTCGGCAACGAAATCAGCCAGGACTTGGCCTTTGATCGCGGGGCGCGGCTTATAGTTCAGCGTGTGTGCGCCCAGCTCGATTGCCCATTTTGCTAATCTCCCAGAGATGTCGGGTTTTTATAGGATCGGGCTGATCCTGTAGTTGGTTAGCACCGTGATGACGTGGTTTGCAAAGTAACGTCGTAACCGTCTCAATGCGTGCACTAGTGCCAGTACTAACTTCTCCATGATGGAGTATCTTGTCTCTGGGTCGTTAAGCATTTTGCTGATATAGTAAATGGGTGTTTGAACTCCCTCTCGCTCCACTATGAGTACCGCACCTACCGCATTGTCCGCGGCAGATAGGTACAAGATAAGTGGTTCTTTCTTGCGTGGTGCGGTTAAAGATGGGAGTTGTATCAAACACTCTTTTATCTCTCAGAAAGCATTTTCGGCCTCTACGGTCCATTGGAATTGCTCCTTTTTTAAACAGTTCCGCAGGGTCTTGATGAAAGGATAAGACTTAGCTGCATGATTGGCTAAGAATCTATTTAGTGCGGCTAGCCTTCCGGCTAACCGTTGCATTTCTTTCATCGTGGAAGGCGATGACATGCGCTCGATCGCCTGAACCTTTTCCGGGTTTACCTTGAATCCATCTTTGGTTACGATGAATCCAAGGAACTTGCCTTCTTCCATTCCAAACGAGCATTTCCCTGGATTGAGCTTCATATTGACGCTTCGCAGTGTTTGGAATGTTCTTTCGATATCGGTGAGCATGGTGTCTTCTTCCATGCTCATGACGACCAGGTCGTCCATATAGATTTCGACACTCTTGCTGATTTGACCGCGGAAAGTGTCGTTCATTAACTTTTGATGGGTTGCGCCCGCGTTGTGCAACCCGAACGACATTTTTGAATAGCAGTAATTCCCAGTTGGTGTGCGGAATGCCGTTTTATCTTCGTCCTCGATTGCCATCTGTACCTGGTAATAGCCTTTATAACAATTGAGAAAGCACTTCCATCGAAATGGAGCGAGGTTATCGACTTTTTCGTCAATCTCCGGAAGTGCGTAGCAATCCTTGGGGCAAGCTTTGTTGAGATCTTTATAATCGACGCACATGCGCCAGCCCCCGGATGGTTTTTCTACCATGACTGGGTTGGACAACCAAGTCTGGTACTTGACTTCCCGCAGGATGCCTGCGGAGAGCAGTTCCTTGACCTGCTCATGCATCGCCTCGTTTTTTGCGGATCCAAGGTGGCGTTAGCCTTGTATCACTGGTTTGATACCTGGCAAGGTATTCAAGAAATGTTGCGCAATTTCGCATGGGATTCCTGTCATATCTGCGTGCGTCCACGCAAAAATATCTTGGTTCCTGAAGAGGAGATGCTTCAGGTGCGCTCTGGTGTTGGGTGACAAGGTATGGCCCAACGTGACTGTTTGTTCTGGGTGTCTCGCGTTGAGAACCCCTTTTTCTGGTTGGGTGTTGGGGGTAGGCCTTGCCATCTTGGTCGGGCGCAGCTCGTCCGACGACATAACTTCTCTGCGTGCGTAGATTATCGCGACCCCCATTTCGGTTGGGAAACCGACAGCAGAGTGGGGTACAGACGTAATCATATTGAAGTCGCCTTGGGATTCACTCTCGAGAAGCACGTCATATTTGGAGGTGTGAGGTAAAACCATGAAGTTCACCTCCTCCGTCCGTGTGTGCCTTCCGTTGGTAAGGCGCACAGGAAAAGTGATTTGACTCAGGGGAAAACGGTTTCCCATGCGAACCCGGCCAAAGGGTAGTCCACCGCTTGCAACCGATCCTTGTCCTCTTGATCGAACTGGTTGAAGCACTGCTCGTATATGATGTCAGAAGTACTGCCCGGGTCGATGAATAATCGCTCGGTGCAGTAGTGAGCCAGGTGGCCTGTGATAACGACGGCGCGCCTGTCGCGCGGTCTGACTCGGACATTTGGAAAGACAACTTGCTCGTCTTTCCAGTCATTGTCCGGTCTTCTTGCCGCCTTGCGCGACCTTCCTTTTCCTCCATTAATCATGTGGGTTGAGGCCACGTACATGGTCCTCTTACCCGTGGAGGTGCCCTCGTTGTGGGGGGTGATGCGCTTGGTTGGTTTCTGCACGCCTAGCAATAAATGTTGCAGTTTCCCCTCTTTTAGCGCTCGCTCAATCTCCAGCCTGAGACTGATGCAGTTGTTTGTTGTGTGGCCCAAGTCCTTGTGATACTCACAATAGAGTGTGAGATCCTGATTCTTCTTGGACTTCATCGGTTGGGCCGGCCGCAGGTACTGCGCATCCTTAAGGAGGACGTAGCTTAGCGACTAGGTGATCTCGGTCCAGTTCCGGTCCCGAGATTCTCTCTTTGACACCCGGTTTTCACGCGGGGCGTTGATTGTTACCCTTGCGTCGGGTTGGTTATTACGCAGGACATATGGACGTATGGGTTAACAATTAATCAGTTAATACACATATATTCACAGAATGACAAATAAACATTTTCCTAATTATAATAGGTTTAAATCAATTAGAACAGTGAGCTTAATCAGTAAGCTTAAAACAGTGGCTCTGATACCACCTTTTCCTGTCACGGCCCCCGACCCGGTTTGACCCGTTGCAGGAGCCGCGGGACAGGAATCCCGTGGTATTTAATTTAGGCGACAGCGGAAGTCTTTTTAAAACAGGATCTTTTAATAATTTAAACTGCTCGTTTCATAACTTAGGTATAAATTCCCGAAATTTACAATAATGTGATTTCTCAAGGAAATCTTTATTTTCAAAACATGTTCATTTATTTATTTACATTGAGCCACTTTTCTAAGCTGGGAGTGCTCCACGGCACTTTTCTTTGCTCATACCAGATCACCTGAAACATGTTTGAAAAAGGTTTTGTCAGCGGGGAAATACTGAGTGAATCATTCAGTTTACTGAAAACGACACATTGTTATAATCTACAGTATTAAGGGGAATTACAATGTTTCTGATATCAAACCAACTACCCACAGTATTTGTCACTCGACCATCCATTGGCTAGCCCATTTGTCCAATGGTGTCTGTGACTGTGGTCAGATCACCCCTTGGCCACCCGTTTGTCCAAGTGTGACGGGAAACAAGTAATGTATACAAAACCCCACATACCGGCTGTAACTTGGTGATTACATAGACTTGATCACTGTAACTATAACTTTGAAAATAACTTGGAGTTTTGTAAAACAGTTGATAAAAAGAGAATGACTCACAAACTGTGAGAAAAGAGTTTATAAAAGAGGAATGACTCACATTGCAGATTTACGAGCAGAGTATAAGCTTTACTGATTAGCCTTTTAACCTAATTTAAATAACAATGCACACACACAAACGGGATTAGTAACTAATTCAGCAGTTACGTCAATTCACGAGATTAAACCCTCACAACTATTATCAAGTGCGATACTTAATAATCCAATGGATTCACAACGAATGACAGAGCATAGTCCGAATTCGAACAGCACTCAAACATTCAAGTTGAAATCACAATGAATAACAAAGTACAAGCTCAATTTGAGCAGCACTCGGACAATCGTTGGATAGTTATAATCGATCAGACGTTGAATCGTAATAGCGATCGAGTTATTACCCTGATTGCGGCAGCACCTCGTGATCGTGTGTGTGTGTGTTTAGACTGATTTCGGAATAACTCAACGTTCACAGAAGGTTTGTGCAACGTTTTAACACCTCTGTTCTAATGCCAAGGTCGGCTATTTATAGCAAGTTTTGGGACTCCCTTACGGACCGTAAGCCTAACCTTTTACGGTCCGTAAGCTAAGCAGTCTAAATATAGGCTGCCTATGCTCGGGACTAGCTTGGGTGAATCAAAACAATTGGCCAATCAGAAGTTTGCAACGTTTTTTAGATTATTATCAACTAGGGTTTGCCCCCTCGAGTTTTAGGGGCCCTGATCCTGATTCTGATTGTTCTGAAAATTTTAGGGCTAGTGCAGAATTAATTGGGTGTCTCAATTAGGGTTTTCTTATTGACTAATTATTGTCCTAATTATGGATTTTAGTGACAGTTGTTACATCCTCCCCACCTTAAGAAAAATCTCGTCCTCGAGATTTATTGAAATAGATGAGGGTACTTTCGCTTCATCTCTGATTCTAGTTCCCAAGTATATTCTGGTCCTCTCTTGGATTCCCATTTGACTTTTACTAGCACTAGTCGTTTGTGTTTGAGAAACTTGATTTTCCGATCTTCTATTTGTAAAGGTTTCTCTACGAATTTCAGCTTTTCATTTACCTCTATATCTTGAAGAGGTACTACCAGGGATTCGTCTGATAAACAATTCTTGAGATTGGATACATGAAACACATCATGTACTCCCGTTAATTCTTCTGGTAGTTGTAAACGATAAGCTACTGGTCCTATTCGTTGGATTACTGGGAATGGTCCAACATATCTGGGACTTAGTTTTCCTTTCTTACCGAATCGTACTACTCCTTTCCAAGGAGATACTTTTAATAGTACTTTGTCTCTAACTTGGAATTCTAACGGCTTGCGGCGATTGTCTGCATAGCTCTTCTGACGATCTCTAGCAGTCTTCAGTCTTCCCTTGATTTGCGATATTTTGTCAGTAGTTTCTTGCACAATCTCTGGGCCTGATAACTGACTTTCTCCTATCTCTGCCCAACAAACGGGAGTTCTGCACTTGCGTCCATACAGTGCTTCGAATGGAGCAGCTTCGATGCTCGAATGATAACTATTGTTATACGAGAATTCAATTAATGGTAAATGGCTATCCCAATTACCACCAAAGTCAATTACACATGCTCGGAGCATGCCTTCCAGGGTTTGTATTGTCCTTTCACTTTGTCCGTCCGTTTGAGGATGATATGCAGTACTTAAATTGAGTCGAGTTCCCATTGCTTCTTGGAAACTTGTCCAGAAACGGGAAGTGAAACGACTATTCTATCCGATACAATGGAGAGTGGGACTCCATGTAAGGATACTACTTCATCTACATACAACTTGGCTAACCTTTCCATGCTAAAGGTTTCCTTCATTGGTAGAAAATGAGCTGATTTGGTTAATCGATCCACAATTACCCAAATAGCATCGTTACCTTTTCTGGTTTTGGGTAACTTAGTAACAAAGTCCATTGTTATGAGTTCCTATTTCCATACAGGCATTTCTAACTGTTGTAGTAGTCCTGAAGGTTTCTGATGTTCGGCTTTAACTTGTGAACAGGTTAGACATTTAGATACGTATTCGGCTATATCCTTTTTCATTCCTATCCACCAAAAATTATTTCTTAAATCTTGGTACATCTTATTGTTTCCTGGATGTACAGTATACCTAGATTTATGAGATTCTTCTAAAATCTTATTTCTTAATTCTCCTTGCTTAGGTACCCAAATTCGTTTCTTATGGAATCTCCAAATTCCATCTTTTCCTTGTTCTAATTCCTTTAGGTAACCTTTCATTCCTTCGGCATCGTCCTTGATTGTCGTTTCTTGAATTTTCTTTATTTGTTCCATTAAATCTAATTGTAGATTTAACCTAAGAGCACGGACTCGCTTTTGCTTTTCATGATACTTACGACTTAAGGCATCTGCTACTACGTTCGCTTTCCCTTCGTGATATTGAATATCACAGTCGTAATCACTTAGGATTTCCATCCACCTTCTTTGCCTCATGTTTAGCTCTTTTTGCCCAAATATATATCTTAAACTCTTATGGTCCGTATAGATAGTAAACTTACTTCCATACAGATAATGTCTCCAAATCTTAAGGGCAAAAATTATGGCTCCTAATTCTAGGTCATGAGTCGTGTAATTTTCTTCGTGCTTTTTCAATTGCCTAGAGGCATACGCAATTACCTTTTTGCGTTGCATCACCACACATCCATATCCTAATTTTGAAGCATCACAGTATACTTCAAAATCCTCGGTTCCTTCGGGTAAAGCTAAAATTGGAGCATTCGTCAATTTGTGCTTTAGAATCCTAAAGGCTTCTTCTTGTTTAGTTCCCCATTCGAACTTAGCGGCTTTACAGGTTAGCTTAGTCAAAGGTACAGCTATCTTAGAGAAATCTTTAATAAATCGTCTATAGTATCCAGCTAAGCCTAGAAAACTTCTAACTTCCACAGCCGTTCGTGGAGATTTCCAATTTGTGATTGCTTCTATTTTAGCAGGATCTACGTGAATTCCTTCGTGATTCACCATATGACCTAAAAATTGCACTTCTTGTAGCCAGAATTCACACTTCGAGAATTTGGCATAAAGCTTTTCCTTTCTTAACAAAGTTAAGAGTGCATGTAAGTGCTCACAATGTTCCTCCTGACTTTTGGAATAAATGAGTATATCGTCAATGAAAACGATCACAAATTTATCCAAGTATGGTTTACAGATCCTATTCATCATGTCCATAAATGCGGCTGGAGCATTTGTTAATCCAAAGGGCATGACTGTAAACTCATAATGACCATACCTAGTTCTGAAAGCAGTTTTAGGTATGTCCTCCTCTTGCACTTTCAGCTGGTGATATCCTGATCTTAAGTCTATCTTAGAGAAATACCTAGCTCCTTGCAATTGATCAAAAAGATCATCAATCCTAGGTAATGGGTATCGGTTTTTAATTGTAACTTTATTCAATTCCCTATAATCGATACACATTCTCATTGATCCATCTTTCTTTTTCACAAACAACACTGGTGCACCCCAAGGGGATGAACTAGGTTGTATAAATCCTTTGCTTAGTAATTCATCTAATTGCTTTTTCAATTCTAGCATTTCAGTAGGTGCTAATCGATAAGGTGTCTTAGCTATTGGTGTAGTACCTGGAATTAAATGAATTCTAAACTCTACTTCCCTATCAGGTGGTAACCCAGGTAATTCTTCTGGAAAAACATCTGGGTATTCTGAAACTATAGGGATGTCCTGGAGTTCCTTAATTTTAGTGTTAATGATTACAGAAATCATATACACCATTTCTTGTTTCCTTGAATAACTAGCCAATTTCATTACTGAAATGAATTTCAGTGGCTTTCGAGGTCTATCTCCTGTAATTAGGATTACTTCTCCTGTGGGGGTACGGGTTTCTACGGAATTCTTATCACACAGGATTCGAGCATGGTTGGTGACTAACCAATCCATTCCTAATACTACATCAAATCCGGCTAAATTCATGGGTAACAGGTTTGCAAAAAACTTATGGCCTAATAATTCTATATTTCCTTCTTGCAAAACCTTGTCTATGTTGACAGAATTTCCATCTGCCGTTTCAACAGTAAAGATCTGCCTAAGGGTAGTTAGAGGTAAGTTAAGAGCTTGGCAGAATGCAGTATTAATGAAACTTTGGTTTGCACCAGAATCAAATAATACTTTTGCATAGACGTTATGCACTAAGAACGTACCCGCTATCAAGTCTGGAATGAGTTCGGCTTCTTGAGTGGTTAGCTGGAATGCTCGTACATTTTTCTTAGTAGTTCCTTCGGTCGTTTTAGCTCTACTGTCTGCTGGTTTAGCTAACTTAGGACATTCAGATTGGAAATGTCCCGTTTCTCTGCAGTTATAACAAATTCTTGTTTTCCTTCTACAGTCTTCTTCACGATGTCCTCTTGCCTTGCAAAAGTTGCAAATTACATTGCATTGTCCATAGTGCTTCTTCTTGCAATTTCTGCAGAAAGGAGGAGATGAGGATTGCCCTGTTCCCCTCTTTTTGAACTTATTATTACTATTACCCACGCGAAATCCTTGGGTAATCTTCTGAGCCAATTCCTTCTTGCGATCTTCCTCTCTGGTGCGGACTAGTTCATCGGTTAAGGTATTAGCTAATTCCACAGTATCGTCAATCGTGCGTGGTCTCGCAGCTTTAACGATGTTATGGATTTCTCCAATTAATCCCCAAATATAACGGGAAATGAGTACCGGTTCTGGCGAAGCTAGGGAAGGTACCACTCTCGCATATTCGAAGAATGTCGAAGTATATCCTCGACAGTCTACTCCTAACATACGATGACTCAGGAACTTGTTTGCCATTTGTTCCTTCTCGTATTCGGGACAGAATTTTCTTTCGACAAGACTCTTAAATTCTTCCCAATTCATCGCATAGGCCGCCCTTCTGCCGTTTGCTTGTAGCACCGTGTTCCACCATTCTAACGCCCCTTCTTTGAACAAGTTTGATGCATACATCACTTGATCTTCCTCAGCACATTTACTTATTGCAATTACTGCTTCGGTTTTCTCTAACCAACGCAATGTTGCAGTTGCCCCTTCATTACCTGCAAATTCTGTGGGTTTACAGGCAAGAAATTCCTTGTAAGTGCAACCAGGTGTTGCAGCTTTCATTCTCTTAGGGAGTGGGGCCTGTTGCGGATCATGATCGTGATAATTGCCGCCTCCATTTATGTTGTTACTGCCGTTATCTTCCGGAGTACGTTTACTAGGAATTAATTGTGGTTCGGCAGGTTTCTGAACAGCAGCCACAATTTCTGGAATAGCATTGGCTATCCCTTGAGCAATAAAGTGCTCAATATCTTGTCTAGTTATATATTGATCTTCCTGATTTTGTTCAGACTGATTTACTTCATTAACTGGTTCACTATTAGCGTTTTCCATCTGCTAATTAGTATTAATAGGAATTATTAGTGTCTAATTATTGATAACAAAATCACAGATAAATACACAGATCATTATAACATGCAAACATAGCCAAAATTGTCGATGCCTTGACTTCTGTTTTGTTTTATATATTATACCTGCTTCAATACACACTTTTTATCTTACATTGTTTTATTGCCCATTTTACAAAGTCAGTTTTACTATATTAGTTATAATACATACAAACTTCTCCAAACCCCTCCTATCTTTTGGTTTACTGGCAGTTTCAGTAACGACGCTCCCTCTCGTCGTACTTCCAAGAAATCTGCTCCCCCATTTCCCGAATCCTATTCCCGGTGCCTATCAGTTCTTCACCAAACTGACGCAGTTCAGCTAAATTTTCATAGCTCATTGGCGGATTAGGGATAGGTTCTGGATCAAACTGTGGGAGAAAACTATAGGGACTACTAACTATATTTTGGAATTGTCAGTCATTGGTCCACCATTCCTCCATTTGGCCTAATGGTCGGGTGTGAACTAGTGGGTCTGGAATAGCTGGTCCTAGGTTTATTGGGAATTGGGCTGTAGAAGGATAAGAGAAGAGATTATTGTTGATAGGCTCTAGAACATCACAATTATCCAGTAGGCGGTCTATTTCGTCCTGGAATGTGATTTCCTCAGACTGTTTAGAGCTTTCTCCGATCTCTATTCCCTTTTGCTTTAGGTTTATCCCTATTTCTGCTGGCTTGGAACTTTCTCCGATTTCTATTTCTTTTCCCTTGCTCACACTCACAGGATTTTCTATTTTAGGGAGTCTCCTAGGTTTCCTTCGGCGCACCTTTCGCCACCCTACATATCTTCTCTTCTTTTTAGGTTTTGCTTTTTCCAGCGGTGGAGCTTGGAATTCTAGCGGTTCCTCTATGTCAGCAATGTAACCAGTGAAGTTGTGGGAGACTTCAATTGGCACAGGATAGAGGTTGAGGTTCTGAAATGCTTCCGACATCTCATTCATGCTGTACGGCATATATGCAAAATGCACAAAATGCTAAGTTAAAACTTTGGAACAAAGCTTAACAAATAAACATTTTTATTGCACACCAATTTGTACAACATAACAGCAAACAGAACATACTCAGATTTATTTATTTATTTATTTACTGGGAAGTACTTATTTCTAGAGTTTAAAGATTTGCATTTTCTGCTACAGTAGCGAGCAGATACAGATTTGCCTATTTTTCATCTAAGTTATTTTCCCCTGGTGGATTACTGTTAATTTCCTGAATTTCCGGGTTAAACCTCACTCTCTTGGTTCGGGGTTTCTTTTTCTCTTGACCTTTTCTAAGAATCAAATTCCTTTTCTCCGGTGTAAGTGGGTTTTCATAATTTGCCTTACGGACAAAGATTCCTTCTTCTAAATTGCTGGGAGATTTGGAAGAAGAGGTTCCCTGTTCTTTAGGTATACTATCTAATTTGCGGTAGATAGCATAAATCTTTTGTTTACCCATACTATAATTTTAACAATTAATCAGTTAATACACATATATTCACAGAATGACAAATAAACATTTTCCTAATTATAATAGGTTTAAATCAATTAGAACAGTGAGCTTAATCAGTAAGCTTAAAACAGTGGCTCTGATACCACCTTTTCCTGTCACGGCCCCCGACCCGGTTTGACCCGTTGCAGGAGCCGCGGGACAGGAATCCCGTGGTATTTAATTTAGGCGACAGCGGAAGTCTTTTTAAAACAGGATCTTTTAATAATTTAAACTGCTCGTTTCATAACTTAGGGATAAATTCCCGAAATTTACAATAATGTGATTTCTCAAGGAAATCTTTATTTTCAAAACATGTTCATTTATTTATTTACATTGAGCCACTTTTCTAAGCTGGGAGTGCTCCACGGCACTTTTCTTTGCTCATACCAGATCACCTGAAACATGTTTGAAAAAGGTTTTGTCAGCGGGGAAATACTGAGTGAATCATTCAGTTTACTGAAAACGACACATTTGTTATAATCTACAGTATTAAGGGGAATTACAATGTTTCTGATATCAAACCAACTACCCACAGTATTTGTCACTCGACCATCCATTGGCTAGCCCATTTGTCCAATGGTGTCTGTGACTGTGGTCAGATCACCCCTTGGCCACCCGTTTGTCCAAGTGTGACGGGAAACAAGTAATGTATACAAAACCCCACATACCGGCTGTAACTTGGTGATTACATAGACTTGATCACTGTAACTATAACTTTGAAAATAACTTGGAGTTTTGTAAAACAGTTGATAAAAAGAGAATGACTCACAAACTGTGAGAAAAGAGTTTATAAAAGAGGAATGACTCACATTGCAGATTTACGAGCAGAGTATAAGCTTTACTGATTAGCCTTTTAACCTAATTTAAATAACAATGCACACACACAAACGGGATTAGTAACTAATTCAGCAGTTACGTCAATTCACGAGATTAAACCCTCACAACTATTATCAAGTGCGATACTTAATAATCCAATGGATTCACAACGAATGACAGAGCATAGTCCGAATTCGAACAGCACTCAAACATTCAAGTTGAAATCACAATGAATAACAAAGTACAAGCTCAATTTGAGCAGCACTCGGACAATCGTTGGATAGTTATAATCGATCGGACGTTGAATCGTAATAGCGATCGAGTTATTACCCTGATTGCGGCAGCACCTCGTGATCGTGTGTGTGTGTTTAGACTGATTTCGGAATAACTCAACGTTCACAGAAGGTTTGTGCAACGTTTTAACACCTCTGTTCTAATGCCAAGGTCGGCTATTTATAGCAAGTTTTGGGACTCCCTTACGGACCGTAAGCCTAACCCTTTACGGTCCGTAAGCTAAGCAGTCTAAATATAGGCTGCCTAGGCTCGGGACTAGCTTGGGTGAATCAAAACAATTGGCCAATCAGAAGTTTGCAACGTTTTTTAGATTATTATCAACTAGGGTTTGCCCCCCTCGAGTTTTAGGGGCCCTGATCCTGATTCTGATTGTTCTGAAAATTTTAGGGCTAGTGCAGAATTAATTGGGTGTCTCAATTAGGGTTTTCTTATTGACTAATTATTGTCCTAATTATGGATTTTAGTGACAGTTGTTACATCCTCCCCACCTTAAGAAAAATCTCGTCCTCGAGATTTACTGAAATAGATGAGGGTACTTTCGCTTCATCTCTGATTCTAGTTCCCAAGTATATTCTGGTCCTCTCTTGGATTCCCATTTGACTTTTACTAGCACTAGTCGTTTGTGTTTGAGAAACTTGATTTTCCGATCTTCTATTTGTAAAGGTTTCTCTACGAATTTCAGCTTTTCATTTACCTCTATATCTTGAAGAGGTACTACCAGGGATTCGTCTGATAAACAATTCTTGAGATTGGATACATGAAACACATCATGTACTCCCGTTAATTCTTCTGGTAGTTGTAAACGATAAGCTACTGGTCCTATTCGTTGGATTACTGGGAATGGTCCAACATATCTGGGACTCAGTTTTCCTTTCTTACCGAATCGTACTACTCCTTTCCAAGGAGATACTTTTAATAGTACTTTGTCTCTAACTTGGAATTCTAACGGCTTGCGGCGATTGTCTGCATAGCTCTTCTGACGATCTCTAGCAGTCTTCAGTCTTCCCTTGATTTGCGATATTTTGTCAGTAGTTTCTTGCACAATCTCTGGGCCTGATAACTGACTTTCTCCTATCTCTGCCCAACAAACGGGAGTTCTGCACTTGCGTCCATACAGTGCTTCGAATGGAGCAGCTTCGATGCTCGAATGATAACTATTGTTATACGAGAATTCAATTAATGGTAAATGGCTATCCCAATTACCACCAAAGTCAATTACACATGCTCGGAGCATGCCTTCCAGGGTTTGTATTGTCCTTTCACTTTGTCCGTCCGTTTGAGGATGATATGCAGTACTTAAATTGAGTCGAGTTCCCATTGCTTCTTGGAAACTTGTCCAGAAACGGGAAGTGAAACGACTATTCTATCCGATACAATGGAGAGTGGGACTCCATGTAAGGATACTACTTCATCTACATACAACTTGGCTAACCTTTCCATGCTAAAGGTTTCCTTCATTGGTAGAAAATGAGCTGATTTGGTTAATCGATCCACAATTACCCAAATAGCATCGTTACCTTTTCTGGTTTTGGGTAACTTAGTAACAAAGTCCATTGTTATGAGTTCCTATTTCCATACAGGCATTTCTAACTGTTGTAGTAGTCCTGAAGGTTTCTGATGTTCGGCTTTAACTTGTGAACAGGTTAGACATTTAGATACGTATTCGGCTATATCCTTTTTCATTCCTATCCACCAAAAATTATTTCTTAAATCTTGGTACATCTTATTGTTTCCTGGATGTACAGTATACCTAGATTTATGAGATTCTTCTAAAATCTTATTTCTTAATTCTCCTTGCTTAGGTACCCAAATTCGTTTCTTATGGAATCTCCAAATTCCATCTTTTCCTTGTTCTAATTCCTTTAGGTAACCTTTCATTCCTTCGGCATCGTCCTTGATTGTCGTTTCTTGAATTTTCTTTATTTGTTCCATTAAATCTAATTGTAGATTTAACCTAAGAGCACGGACTCGCTTTTGCTTTTCATGATACTTACGACTTAAGGCATCTGCTACTACGTTCGCTTTCCCTTCGTGATATTGAATATCACAGTCGTAATCACTTAGGATTTCCATCCACCTTCTTTGCCTCATGTTTAGCTCTTTTTGCCCAAATATATATCTTAAACTCTTATGGTCCGTATAGATAGTAAACTTACTTCCATACAGATAATGTCTCCAAATCTTAAGGGCAAAAATTATGGCTCCTAATTCTAGGTCATGAGTCGTGTAATTTTCTTCGTGCTTTTTCAATTGCCTAGAGGCATACGCAATTACCTTTTTGCGTTGCATCACCACACATCCATATCCTAATTTTGAAGCATCACAGTATACTTCAAAATCCTCGGTTCCTTCGGGTAAAGCTAAAATTGGAGCATTCGTCAATTTGTGCTTTAGAATCCTAAAGGCTTCTTCTTGTTTAGTTCCCCATTCGAACTTAGCGGCTTTACAGGTTAGCTTAGTCAAAGGTACAGCTATCTTAGAGAAATCTTTAATAAATCGTCTATAGTATCCAGCTAAGCCTAGAAAACTTCTAACTTCCACAGCCGTTCGTGGAGATTTCCAATTTGTGATTGCTTCTATTTTAGCAGGATCTACGTGAATTCCTTCGTGATTCACCATATGACCTAAAAATTGCACTTCTTGTAGCCAGAATTCACACTTCGAGAATTTGGCATAAAGCTTTTCCTTTCTTAACAAAGTTAAGAGTGCATGTAAGTGCTCACAATGTTCCTCCTGACTTTTGGAATAAATGAGTATATCGTCAATGAAAACGATCACAAATTTATCCAAGTATGGTTTACAGATCCTATTCATCATGTCCATAAATGCGGCTGGAGCATTTGTTAATCCAAAGGGCATGACTGTAAACTCATAATGACCATACCTAGTTCTGAAAGCAGTTTTAGGTATGTCCTCCTCTTGCACTTTCAGCTGGTGATATCCTGATCTTAAGTCTATCTTAGAGAAATACCTAGCTCCTTGCAATTGATCAAAAAGATCATCAATCCTAGGTAATGGGTATCGGTTTTTAATTATAACTTTATTCAATTCCCTATAATCGATACACATTCTTATTGATCCATCTTTCTTTTTCACAAACAACACTGGTGCACCCCAAGGGGATGAACTAGGTTGTATAAATCCTTTGCTTAGTAATTCATCTAATTGCTTTTTCAATTCTAGCATTTCAGTAGGTGCTAATCGATAAGGTGTCTTAGCTATTGGTGTAGTACCTGGAATTAAATGAATTCTAAACTCTACTTCCCTATCAGGTGGTAACCCAGGTAATTCTTCTGGAAAAACATCTGGGTATTCTGAAACTATAGGGATGTCCTGGAGTTCCTTAATTTTAGTGTTAATGATTACAGAAATCATATACACCATTTCTTGTTTCCTTGAATAACTAGCCAATTTCATTACTGAAATGAATTTCAGTGGCTTTCGAGGTCTATCTCCTGTAATTAGGATTACTTCTCCTGTGGGGGTACGGGTTTCTACGGAATTCTTATCACACAGGATTCGAGCATGGTTGGTGACTAACCAATCCATTCCTAATACTACATCAAATCCGGCTAAATTCATGGGTAACAGGTTTGCAAAAAACTTATGGCCTAATAATTCTATATTTCCTTCTTGCAAAACCTTGTCTATGTTGACAGAATTTCCATCTGCCGTTTCAACAGTAAAGATCTGCCTAAGGGTAGTTAGAGGTAAGTTAAGAGCTTGGCAGAATGCAGTATTAATGAAACTTTGGTTTGCACCAGAATCAAATAATACTTTTGCATAGACGTTATGCACTAAGAACGTACCCGCTATCAAGTCTGGAATGAGTTCGGCTTCTTGAGTGGTTAGCTGGAATGCTCGTACATTTTTCTTAGTAGTTCCTTCGGTCGTTTTAGCTCTACTGTCTGCTGGTTTAGCTAACTTAGGACATTCAGATTGGAAATGTCCCGTTTCTCTGCAGTTATAACAAATTCTTGTTTTCCTTCTACAGTCTTCTTCACGATGTCCTCTTGCCTTGCAAAAGTTGCAAATTACATTGCATTGTCCATAGTGCTTCTTCTTGCAATTTCTGCAGAAAGGAGGAGATGAGGATTGCCCTGTTCCCCTCTTTTTGAACTTATTATTACTATTACCCACGCGAAATCCTTGGGTAATCTTCTGAGCCAATTCCTTCTTGCGATCTTCCTCTCTGGTGCGGACTAGTTCATCGGTTAAGGTATTAGCTAATTCCACAGTATCGTCAATCGTGCGTGGTCTCGCAGCTTTAACGATGTTATGGATTTCTCCAATTAATCCCCAAATATAACGGGAAATGAGTACCGGTTCTGGCGAAGCTAGGGAAGGTACCACTCTCGCATATTCGAAGAATGTCGAAGTATATCCTCGACAGTCTACTCCTAACATACGATGACTCAGGAACTTGTTTGCCATTTGTTCCTTCTCGTATTCGGGACAGAATTTTCTTTCGACAAGACTCTTAAATTCTTCCCAATTCATCGCATAGGCCGCCCTTCTGCCGTTTGCTTGTAGCACCGTGTTCCACCATTCTAACGCCCCTTCTTTGAACAAGTTTGATGCATACATCACTTGATCTTCCTCAGCACATTTACTTATTGCAATTACTGCTTCGGTTTTCTCTAACCAACGCAATGTTGCAGTTGCCCCTTCATTACCTGCAAATTCTGTGGGTTTACAGGCAAGAAATTCCTTGTAAGTGCAACCAGGTGTTGCAGCTTTCATTCTCTTAGGGAGTGGGGCCTGTTGCGGATCATGATCGTGATAATTGCCGCCTCCATTTATGTTGTTACTGCCGTTATCTTCCGGAGTACGTTTACTAGGAATTAATTGTGGTTCGGCAGGTTTCTGAACAGCAGCCACAATTTCTGGAATAGCATTGGCTATCCCTTGAGCAATAAAGTGCTCAATATCTTGTCTAGTTATATATTGATCTTCCTGATTTTGTTCAGACTGATTTACTTCATTAACTGGTTCACTATTAGCGTTTTCCATCTGCTAATTAGTATTAATAGGAATTATTAGTGTCTAATTATTGATAACAAAATCACAGATAAATACACAGATCATTATAACATGCAAACATAGCCAAAATTGTCGATGCCTTGACTTCTGTTTTGTTTTATATATTATACCTGCTTCAATACACACTTTTTATCTTACATTGTTTTATTGCCCATTTTACAAAGTCAGTTTTACTATATTAGTTATAATACATACAAACTTCTCCAAACCCCTCCTATCTTTTGGTTTACTGGCAGTTTCAGTAACGACGCTCCCTCTCGTCGTACTTCCAAGAAATCTGCTCCCCCATTTCCCGAATCCTATTCCCGGTGCCTATCAGTTCTTCACCAAACTGACGCAGTTCAGCTAAATTTTCATAGCTCATTGGCGGATTAGGGATAGGTTCTGGATCAAACTGTGGGAGAAAACTATAGGGACTACTAACTATATTTTGGAATTGTCAGTCATTGGTCCACCATTCCTCCATTTGGCCTAATGGTCGGGTGTGAACTAGTGGGTCTGGAATAGCTGGTCCTAGGTTTATTGGGAATTGGGTTGTAGAAGGATAAGAGAAGAGATTATTGTTGATAGGCTCTAGAACATCACAATTATCCAGTAGGCGGTCTATTTCGTCCTGGAATGTGATTTCCTCAGACTGTTTAGAGCTTTCTCCGATCTCTATTCCCTTTTGCTTTAGGTTTATCCCTATTTCTGCTGGCTTGGAACTTTCTCCGATTTCTATTTCTTTTCCCTTGCTCACACTCACAGGATTTTCTATTTTAGGGAGTCTCCTAGGTTTCCTTCGGCGCACCTTTCGCCACCCTACATATCTTCTCTTCTTTTTAGGTTTTGCTTTTTCCAGCGGTGGAGCTTGGAATTCTAGCGGTTCCTCTATGTCAGCAATGTAACCAGTGAAGTTGTGGGAGACTTCAATTGGCACAGGATAGAGGTTGAGGTTCTGAAATGCTTCCGACATCTCATTCATGTTGTACGGCATATATGCAAAATGCACAAAATGCTAAGTTAAAACTTTGGAACAAAGCTTAACAAATAAACATTTTTATTGCACACCAATTTGTACAACATAACAGCAAACAGAACATACTCAGATTTATTTATTTATTTATTTACTGGGAAGTACTTATTTCTAGAGTTTAAAGATTTGCATTTTCTGCTACAGTAGCGAGCAGATACAGATTTGCCTATTTTTCATCTAAGTTATTTTCCCCTGGTGGATTACTGTTAATTTCCTGAATTTCCGGGTTAAACCTCACTCTCTTGGTTCGGGGTTTCTTTTTCTCTTGACCTTTTCTAAGAATCAAATTCCTTTTCTCCGGTGTAAGTGGGTTTTCATAATTTGCCTTACGGACAAAGATTCCTTCTTCTAAATTGCTGGGAGATTTGGAAGAAGAGGTTCCCTGTTCTTTAGGTATACTATCTAATTTGCGGTAGATAGCATAAATCTTTTGTTTACCCATACTATAATTTTAACAATTAATCAGTTAATACACATATATTCACAGAATGACAAATAAACATTTTCCTAATTATAATAGGTTTAAATCAATTAGAACAGTGAGCTTAATCAGTAAGCTTAAAACAGTGGCTCTGATACCACCTTTTCCTGTCACGGCCCCCGACCCGGTTTGACCCGTTGCATGAGCCGCGGGACAGGAATCCCGTGGTATTTAATTTAGGCGACAGCGGAAGTCTTTTTAAAACAGGATCTTTTAATAATTTAAACTGCTCGTTTCATAACTTAGGGATAAATTCCCGAAATTTACAATAATGTGATTTCTCAAGGAAATCTTTATTTTCAAAACATGTTCATTTATTTATTTACATTGAGCCACTTTTCTAAGCTGGGAGTGCTCCACGGCACTTTTCTTTGCTCATACCAGATCACCTGAAACATGTTTGAAAAAGGTTTTGTCAGCGGGGAAATACTGAGTGAATCATTCAGTTTACTGAAAACGACACATTTGTTATAATCTACAGTATTAAGGGGAATTACAATGTTTCTGATATCAAACCAACTACCCACAGTATTTGTCACTCGACCATCCATTGGCTAGCCCATTTGTCCAATGGTGTCTGTGACTGTGGTCAGATCACCCCTTGGCCACCCGTTTGTCCAAGTGTGACGGGAAACAAGTAATGTATACAAAACCCCACATACCGGCTGTAACTTGGTGATTACATAGACTTGATCACTGTAACTATAACTTTGAAAATAACTTGGAGTTTTGTAAAACAGTTGATAAAAAGAGAATGACTCACAGACTGTGAGAAAAGAGTTTATAAAAGAGGAATGACTCACATTGCAGATTTACGAGCAGAGTATAAGCTTTACTGATTAGCCTTTTAACCTAATTTAAATAACAATGCACACACACAAACGGGATTAGTAACTAATTCAGCAGTTACGTCAATTCACGAGATTAAACCCTCACAACTATTATCAAGTGCGATACTTAATAATCCAATGGATTCACAACGAATGACAGAGCATAGTCCGAATTCGAACAGCACTCAAACATTCAAGTTGAAATCACAATGAATAACAAAGTACAAGCTCAATTTGAGCAGCACTCGGACAATCGTTGGATAGTTATAATCGATCGGACGTTGAATCGTAATAGCGATCGAGTTATTACCCTGATTGCGGCAGCACCTCGTGATCGTGTGTGTGTGTTTAGACTGATTTCGGAATAACTCAACGTTCACAGAAGGTTTGTGCAACGTTTTAACACCTCTGTTCTAATGCCAAGGTCGGCTATTTATAGCAAGTTTTGGGACTCCCTTACGGACCGTAAGCCTAACCCTTTACGGTCCGTAAGCTAAGCAGTCTAAATATAGGCTGCCTAGGCTCGGGACTAGCTTGGGTGAATCAAAACAATTGGCCAATCAGAAGTTTGCAACGTTTTTTAGATTATTATCAACTAGGGTTTGCCCCCCTCGAGTTTTAGGGGCCCTGATCCTGATTCTGATTGTTCTGAAAATTTTAAGGCTAGTGCAGAATTAATTGGGTGTCTCAATTAGGGTTTTCTTATTGACTAATTATTGTCCTAATTATGGATTTTAGTGACAGTTGTTACAGCTGCCGTGATTCCATGTGTCCCGGTTGCGCTTATTGTTGCGCTTGGGCTCTTGGCGGGAGGATTGGCCTTCCGCTTGGGGCTGTGCCTTTGTAACGTGCGGTTTGAGGGACCGCTGAGTCTGGGCATACGTCTTAACCGCAGCCATGACGTCTTCCCATTTCTTTGGCAAGCCATCTTTGCCAGAGATGGTCATAACCATTTGTTCGTCCTTAACGGCCACAATGAAATGGTTGCGTGCCATTTGATCTGCCACGCCACCTATCTCCAGACACTCTTTGTTGTAGCGGACGACGAACGATTCGAGAGACTCGTTGTCTCCGTGCCAGATGTTCATGACGTCCATTAAATCACGTTCGTGACGTCGCTGCTGGCTAAAATGTGTGAGGAACTTTGTATGTAAGTCCTCGAATGAGGCCAGTAATACCACTAGCAAAGAATCGAACCAAGCCCTGGCCAGACCCATGAGGGTCTGGGGGAAAAAATGACACCAGGTGGGCTCGTCCCACCTGACGTTGCACCCTGCGCCGATGAAGATGTTCATGTGATCGTCCGGGTCGGACGAACCATTGTATATCCCAATGTTTAATGGGAATTTAGTGGTGGTGACATCGGCGCAGGCAATCTCCGGTACAAAGTTGGAGTTTTCGGCCGCAGATTTTGGCATGTAAGGTTTGCAGCGCGGAGGTATGTAGTGCGGGGTTGAGTGGGAGGAACATAGTTGCGTCCTCCCGGTCTGCTGCTAGTAGCGTGTGACTCCCCGCCATACGTACGGTCGTCCGGATCGGTACGACCATGTCCCTCCTGGTGGGATTGTGGTCCCAGCCGGCTCTGGATGCCGGAGCCACGGTGGGCCGTGGATTGCAGCCTGTTTTCGCCATAAGGGCCTAGGCGGCTATGTATTGGGCCTCTGGTGCGAGACCCGTATGAGGAATCGTCCTCATCAATTGTGCGGACCTCATAGTAAAGGAGCCACGGTCTTCACGCCTGCTTCTGGAGGCTGGGTGTGTGGGGCCCCTGCCGTCGTATTGTAAAATACGACCCGCAGGGGTATGCGGTGCCGGGGTAGGCCCGACCGGTACTTGCGCTTCTGCACAAGCTCTGTTGTACGCTGCGACCAGCAAAGCTTGTTGCTGGTCATACCAGGCATGAAGATTCATGTCTGGAGGAATCACAAATGCGTACTGTGACAGGTCGTGTCCAAATGTAAGGGATGCGTCCCCTTGCGTTGATGTGCCAATATGGCCAGGATTTGGGGCTGGGGGAGTGGTCCCCGTGGGCCATGGGTTTGCGGGGTTTAGGTTATCCCCGGTAGTGTTGTTTAGACGATTATACATGATCTTTGGAGAGAGAGGGATGGTTAAAAAAAGTGCTAAGAGTAGCGGTGGGCGCCAATGATGAAACAATGGTTAACCGGGCGGGGTTAACTCACTGGTCTCGTCAAGAAGGGTTAATCCCTTCCTCTCGAGGATCGCTGGCTGGATCGTCCGCCGGTTGATCTCCTGCACAAGGAAAACACACCGTGACTCGTAACAAGGAGAAAGGGGTGGGGGGTGCTCCTTGTTACCACTCTCCGGCGTGAGAATCAGTAGTTTGCATGGGAAGCAAAGTGTGGTAGTAGTAGTAGTAGTGAGAGAGTTGTGAAGAGATACCTCAAACCTGGTTTGGGGTTGGTATTTATAGCCGAGGAGTGAAGGAGGAGTTGAATGGACGGACTGACGACGTGCTGCCCTTATGCAGGTGTGTCAGGCTTGTCGGTTATGGAGGTGAAGCCACGTCCTACTGCAGTGTCAGTCTGTCGCTTACGTATGGCCTGACAGGCGACTGTCATTGGTGCTACTTGCTCTGTGGTGTCAGTCCCACTTGCCTCGTGGGCAGGATGCGGTGCCGCGCCGCATCGCTGCCTGCGGTAACCACTGTTGTCTCCATGTTCTCACTTTGGCTAAGATTTGTGGGATGCGGTGCCAGGCCGCATCGCCACTTGTGGTGACTGTTGCTGTTGTCCAGATCCCTTGTACTGAAGAAAACGTTCATAGGATGCAGTGCGAGGCCGCATCGCTAGGTGCACACCCATTTTCATACACCAGGTAAGGAGATATTCATAGGATGCGGTGCCAGGCCGCATCGCTTATGCCTATCTTTACTTTCTCATCACTTGACAGATTGGATTCGACATCTGTGTTCGCGCGTGTCCGCACGGACGCAGATAAGTTCTTGCTGGTGGGGGTTTTTGATAAGGGTAATGGTCACTCGCGGTCGTGCGGACGCGAGATCTGGGACCATACCCCTTCAACGTGGTAGAACCAATGAAATATTAGATGATTATTAATAAGCCAAAAAATAAAAGAACTAATAAATATATAAGAGAGATCCATGAAGTTTGTGATTTAATATTATTTTCTTATTTTTGTATCCTATAAAAACTAGAATTACCACCCGCCGCAATGCGGCGGGGGATTTATTAGTTATATATCATGTTATATGAAAGGCAAATGTTTCTCACATGACCACGAGCCTGTGTGTAAAATCGAGAGAAAAATAATTAATCACACGTTGCGACAGACCTATCAAATGGGAAAAATAAACGCGCTGCGATAGACATGTCAAACAGGAAAAAAATAGATGAAAAACGTTGAACCCGCACGCACGTTGCAGCGTGTTAACTCGGAAAATTTAGAACGACACGTTAAACGAAGAACTTATAAAAGATGAAAAGCATATAAGAGACTAAAGTTGAAAGTAAAAAAAGTGTTGAGATTAAATTGCGAAAGATGAAAAGCTTTGGGTTGAAAGTAAAAAAAAAATTAAAGGGGTTAAATTGCAAAAGATAAAAACTTTTGATTAGAAGTGAAAAATCAAATTAATCAAAAGGGTTAAAATACCAAAGATTGAAACTTTAAACTTAAATTGCCAAAGATTGAAACTTTAGAGTTAAAAAAAGAAATCAATTTCAGATTATGAAAACAAAAGAGATAAATGGATTTAGTTTAATTGATGTTTAATATTATTATTATTTAATAAAAGAGATAAATAAAAAAATAAGAGTGAGAAATTATCAGAGAATGACACGTGTCCAAAAAGGATTTTTGTTATGAAAACAAAAGAGATAAACAGATTTAGTTAAATTAATGTTTAATATTATTATTATTATTATTATTATTATTTAATAAAACAGATAAATAAAAAAATAAGAGTGAGAAATTACCAGAGAATGACACGTGTCCAGAAAGGATTTTTGTTTATTAGTATAGAGGCGGGGGATTCATTAGTTATATATCATGTTAGATGAAAGACAAATGTTTCTCATATGACCACGGGCCTATGTGTAAAATTGAGAAAAAAAATAATTAATCACACGTTGCGACAGACCTATCAAATGGGAAAAATAAATGCGCTGCGATAGACATGTCAAACAGGAAAAAAATAGATGAGAAAACGTTGAACCTCACACGTACGTTGCGGCGTGTTAACTCGGAAATTTAGAACGACACATTAAACGGAGAACTTATAAAAGATGAAAAGTATATAAGAGACTAAGAGTGTGTGTAGTGGGGCATTATATGCCCACATAAAGCCCTTATAAAGCCCCAAACACCACTACGAAGGGCTTTATGCGACAAAAAAATGGGGGTGGCGCGATATGCATGGCGCCGGTACGGGGGTAGGTTTCAAAATTTGGACCAATCAAAAATTAGTAAGTGTTTTTATAATTAATTAATAAAAACGAAAATTAATAATTAGGTATTGATGGGTAGAGGCTTTATGAGTACGGGCTCTAGTGATATAACGCCCTATAAAGCCCCTGTGTGACGTGGCACGACACGTGTCGCATAACGCCCCACAAAGGGCTTTATGACTACGGATGGCGTAAAGTTGAAAGTAAAAAAAAGTGTTGAGATTAAATTGCGAAAGATGAAAAATTTTTGGTTGAAAGTAAAAAAAAATTAAAGGGGTTAAATTGCAAAAGATGAAAACTTTTGAATTAAAAGTGAAAAATCAAATTAATTAAAGGGGTTAAAATACCAAAGATTGAAACTTTAGACTTAAATTGCCAAAGATTGAAACTTTAGCGTTAAAAAAGAAATCAATTTCAGATTATGAAAACAAAATAGATAAATAGATTTAGTTAAATTGATGTTTAATATTATTATTATTTAATAAAAGAGATAAATAAAAAAATAAGAGTGAGAAATTACCAGAGAATGACACGTGTTCAAAAAGGATTTTTGTTATGAAAACAAAAGAGATAAATAAATTTAGTTAAATTGATGTTTAATATTATTATTATTATTTAATAAAAGAAATAAATAAAAAAAATAAAAGTGAGAAATTACCAGAGAATGACACGTGTCCAAAAATGATTTTTGTTTATTAGTATAGAAAGAAAAGATATTAAATAATAATAATAATATTAAAGAAATAATTTAACTAAATGTAATTTAAACAAGAATAAAAATTTATATATTTGCATGGTTCTACAAAGGAAAAACAAAAGAAATATTTTTCTAACTACTACAAAGAAAGAGAAAATACAAATTATATATATTATTATTAATTCAAAGTTTGATAAAAAAAGTTATTATTCTTATCTAAATTATATTTAGTTGAACTATTGTTTAATAGGAAAAATAAAGATTATTAATTCAAAGTTTGATAATAAAATTATTATCATTATCTAAATTATATTTAGTTAAACTTTAATAAAAAAATTAAAAAAAAAAAAAAAGATAAATTGACTCATGTCAAAAAGATATTTTCACATTATTTTTTGTTGTCTAGAATCTAGATAACTATTATGTAACTTATTTATCAATAGAATCTTGATAAACTATTATGTAACTTATTTATCAATAGATTCCAGTTGGACGTTGATCTTTTGAAATATATGAACGTGGAAAAGCACCAGACTTTGCGAAAAAACAAGGATAATCCAGAAAGATCGAATGATAAAAGCCAAGAGGCATCACCAGCCATTCAATTTCTACTTAACGTCATGAATATGCCACAACCACAAAATTTAAAAAAACAAACAAACAAAAATGAAAAAAAAAAAAAAAAAAACCCAGATAAAATGGATCTGAGTTATGGTATATTCTCCAATAATAATAATAATACCGTATATTTACGGTTAATTACATAAAGCCCAAAAGATAGAGTAATAACGTACATGATTTTGAAGTTGTTTTAGGTTTTTATCATTCGCTGAAACAGGATAAATTAAAATTAAATTATAATAAATTACATACATATTATTGTTACTATAAAAAAATTTCAAATACTTAAAATATGTAAACCTTGTGATAATATAAGTTCCAAAAGATTCATTTTGAAAATACAAATAATATTATCAAATACATATTGAAAAAGAAAAGTTAATGAGACTACTACAAACGAACCGCTACTGGAGTAAGGTTAATTAGGGTTGTTCCAACGTTTTTGAAAGTCCTAAGCGAGTCGAGCCCTATTTGATTGGTATAAAGACAATCAGCAATTGAGATTGAGATTTGAGTCAGTGAATAATAGCGATTATTTTTCCTAATGTTGGCCATAATTTCACCCAATCCGTAATCAGATTCATATTGGTTACTTAAAAGACGCCACAAGTAACGAGAGTTGTGTGTTGCGACGCTGCTTTTGGATTCTGTAATCAAGCGTGCGCGGATAGTATAGACTCCTAAAGCAAAATCCTAAATCTTGGGCCTAGATACGTTGGTTTAATGGGCCAAAAACAAGTCTGATATATTAAAAGAAAAAAAAAATATAGAGGCCCTTGTTTTTGGGTGGCCCTACGTCTTAGCTTAAGTTGATAAATCTAACGAGCCGGCCCTAGGGTTAATTGGAAAAAATAAAAATTTTCGGGTATATATATTTCGGGTATACAGTTGGATAAACAAGTATATGTTTCAGGTAACCGAGTTGGGTATCACCTAATTTTATCAAGAAAACTTATAAACCCAATCTCATACACAATCCTATACCCGAGTATCCGTGATAAATGTTTCGGGTTTACTCATCAAGTTCAAGTTCGATTGTTATTGACACTATTGTTGACCATCCATCAACATAGAGAAAAAAAAAAGCCAGAAAAACAAAAGGATGCAATATATAAAGATCAAAAGAATGCAAGGGAGGCAATTGTAAATGCAGATTACAAAGAAACGTGGTCTCGTATTTGGCCTTAACTAGTGATCATACCCTATCCAAAATCTCATCTCTTTCTATTCAACAAATAAAAACAACTTCATAATAATAATTTAAATAACAAAACACACAACATTTTTGAAGGGTAGACTGAAGAAGCAATAATAGAAAATGGCTCAAACGATGTTGTTGACATCTAACACCATCATTTCAGGCCAACCGTTGCTTCGATCACTTAGACCGAAACCTTTCTCATATATCGTACTCCCTCCGAGTCTTCTACCTAAATCGTCTCCGACGTCTACTACATTTTCGAGCCCGGTTGCCCTTTTTAAACCCAAGACAAAAGCTGCCCCTAAGAAGGTTTGTATTAGCTTCATATTTTATATTTGTTTCTAAGCATTGTACTAGTTCAATGGAGTCACTTCCTAGTGTTTAGGTTTGCTAGAGTTATGTCAAGGTTGAAAAATAGGACATAACAATTAAATAAACCAAATTAATTAATATTTTGGTTTATAAATAGTAGATACATAGTGAGTATTTCAATGCATAAGTAATTTTAAATAAGAAAACTATTAGAAGCATATAACATTTGAACTTTTTATTTTAACCATAACACATAAGCCCATAAAGATATGCATATGTTTATCTTTTTTTACTATATTTGAAAATTACTATGTACATGCGTCTATGTTGTTGTAAAACATACATACAACAACATTATGTACACGTAAGTGTGTGACGATAAAACATATATACAACAACTATTATGTACATGCGTCTATCTTGTATTTTTTTATCGTAATACACCTATGTTTATTTACATTACCGAGTTATGTCCATTTCTCCATTTAAATTACAACCTTCTAAAAGTTTATAATGGGTTTTAAGAAGTATGACATTTCAGGTGTCATATGTTAAGTTAATTTATTCCAAACAAATTAGTGGATCTTTTACTATGATCTAAACATGCTTACAATTTTTCATGATTCGTCGCGTTCAAATCTTTCAGGCTGCTCCGGCTCCGAAGCCAAAGGTTGAAGATGGCATTTTTGGCACATCGGGAGGTATTGGATTCACGAAGCAAAACGAGCTCTTTGTTGGCCGTGTAGCTATGATTGGCTTTGCTGTGAGTATTGGCACAATACTATTACGTTTGTACATATTGATAGTTTAACCAAAAATGAACAAATATATATATGCTAGTGTCACATACACTATATTTGGTGTGACTTATGTAGGCATCATTGTTGGGAGAAGCAATAACCGGAAAAGGAATTCTATCCCAACTCAATTTGGAAACCGGGATTCCGATCTATGAAGCCGAGCCACTTCTTCTGTTCTTCATCCTCTTCACACTCCTTGGAGCCATTGGAGCTTTGGGTGATCGCGGTCGGTTTGTTGATGAGCCAACCGGACTTGACAAGGCTGTTATTCCTCCTGGGAAGGGGTTCCGATCCGCTTTGGGTCTTAGCGAAGGAGGTATGCATAGTTTGTGTTATTGTAGTTATGGTTAATAGCCAAGGGATGATCAAAACCATGTTGGCACATTTTCAAACAATATAATCGACTTGTGAATTACAAAAAACGGTCATTTTGAAATATAAAGACGAAATGGAGAACAAATCGTGGTAACTAGGGGCGTTCACGATTCTATTTTAATGGTTTTTAGGTCAAATACTAGCACACCGTTAGTAACAACCTTTTAACATTGTAAACCAAAACCATATCTTTGAAAACTAACCTCGAATCAAACCATTTCTAAAGGTTTGACTCCGATTTGGTTTCATGGTTTGGGATTATTAGGCCTTTATAATAAAAAAATAAAAATAGGATTAAAATAAAAAAAAGCATTAATGTACCGGTACTTAAAACTTAAAAGCACAACTTCTTATATCGTATCGTTAAGCAAAGCTTAATCATTAGAGGATTCATATTAGAATCCTTATCTTTATCGATATAATTATACTAAAAATCACTCATTTTTTATCTTCTTTTTGATTAAATAATATAATTTTAAATCTTTATCATTGCATTTTCTCTCTCCCTCATCACAACTACTTTCAAAAATATTAAACAATTTATAGGGGGAAGAGTGTTTCCCGTATATTTATAGATGAACAGTAACATTTTTTCTCTCTTCCATATTTTTTTCTCTCTTTCATTCACAACCATTTCTTATAATATAAATAACACATTCACAAATATATAAGGGATTCATTATTAATGCTTTTAGTATAGTTTAACTTAAAATAATTAAGGACGAAATTAAAATATAAAAGTTACAAACCCCAAAAGCCAGTATTAAGAATAAACTGCAAACCAAACGTGTGGTACAGTTTGAAAACTACCAAGTAACCAATTGATCGAAATTACATTATGATGGTTTCACGGTCTCAAACTAAAATGTGAACCCTAATAACTATAATCCAATAAGTAGTTGCAACGTATTGTATGATATAAAAGTTATGATAATCAAACTCTTTGGGTTGTGTTGTTTATAGGTCCATTATTCGGGTTCACCAAGGCGAATGAGCTCTTTGTCGGAAGGCTGGCTCAATTAGGTATTGCTTTCTCGTTGATCGGTGAAATCATCACTGGAAAAGGAGCTCTAGCACAGCTAAACATTGAGACCGGGCTCCCGATAAGCGAGATCGAGCCACTTGTGTTGTTTAATGTTGCTTTCTTCTTTGTTGCTGCCTTGAATCCTGGTACTGGAAAATTTGTCACAGACGAGGAGGAAGACTAAATCAGTATCAAGTTTGGGTTTTGTAGATTTTGATCATTTTATATGTATTTGTGTTATAACAATTGACATATGAAGTGTGATAACGTACCCCATTTAATTAATGAAAGATGAAAAAATAGAGAATCTTGTCAAATTTATAATTTCTGTAAATATTAACCTATATATTAACCTATATATTAACCTATATATTAATAACTGAAGTCATTGAACAGTAACAAATAAATTAACCTTTAACCTATATATTAATAACAGAAGTCATTGAACAGTAACAAATAAATAACTATTAAAAAGACAAATGAATGAATAATAATAAAAATAGAAATAAATGAATAGTATCGGGTACCGGTACTGGTATCAAATTTACCAAACTAAGTGTATTTTTGGTATCCGTTCGGCACTGGTATTTATCGGGGTTTACCCTCAAATACCGATGTCGTACCAGTACCGACCGTATCAAGCCGTACTGTACCAGGTTTAACTATTAAAAAGACATTAACCTATGTATTAACCTATATATTAACCTATATATTAATAACAGAAGTCATTGAACAGTAACAAATAAATAACTATTAAAAAGACAAATGAATGAATAATAATAGAAATAAATGAATAGTATCGGGTACCGGTACTGGTATCAAATTTACCAAACTAAGTGTATTTTTGGTATCCGTTCGGCACTGGTATTTATCGGGGTTTACCCTCAAATACCGATGTCGTACCAGTACCGACCGTATCAAGCCGTACTGTACCAGGTTTATTCGGTACCGGTACCCACTTTTGGGGATTTCGGTAACGGTATTTTCGGTACCGGTTGGTATCGAGCTCATCGAATCCTGTAGCAATGCAAGTAATTGCACAGTTTAGATTACTTTTCATACACACAGTAAGTAAACTGTATTTCGTTTGAATGAGGTTTTATATACACAACAACTTATTTTGCTTTATTTTTTGTCTTTTTACGTAATGAATGAATTGTAGCATGTTTAACTTGGATATTTAGATTATTGATGAGCAAATCGTATCAAATCCTGTAATCAAACCGGTATCGTATCGATACCAAATTATTTTCGGTACCAATTTGGTACCCACCTTTTAACGCTTTCTGAATCGTTACTTTCGGTTCGACACATGTCTAACACCATACCTATATTTATTGATTTTTACCTTCAAATAACATACCGCATTGTATCGAGCATTTTTTGTGCCGGTACCTAATTTCGATGATTTTCCGGATCGGTACTTTCGGTGCCGTTACCGGTACCGAGCTCATCCATATTTTAACGTGTTAGCACCGTAATAACTGAACTGAAAACAACCGAATTTCTAACGTGTAGGACGTGCGGGTCCTATTATTATATATTAGGTTATTTAAAATCGTTTTTTAGGACGGATTGACTATCCTTTTCACGACATTTTTATTTATGTTTTGATATTCGGTATCTGTTTGCCGTTACTGACACGCGTTTTGCAGTCATTGGGTCCCCGCCGCAACGCGCGGACGAAAATTTAACTAGTTCTAATCAAATCCTTAAATTTTAAATGTTTTTATTTTAGTCTAATATAAGAAATTTAAGGTTAACTGGTGGAGTGGTTGGGGAAAAACTTGGTGTTTCTTATGACCCAAGTTTGACTCTCACTCTCTCCATTATTTTCTACGGCATCCAGATGAAGGGCGAATACGGGTGACACCGATTCGTATTGGATGGGAGGCGAGGTTTTACCGATTATTCCACTGTCGTGCCTTCGGGTGGGTGCAGGTTGGGTTTCCGCGCATTTGGGAGAGCCAAGGGGCTAACGGCGGTCGAGTAGTCGACCTTGACCACAACGCCCGATGTCACGGTGGTTGGCATGCCGTTCCTTGCCGTTCAAAAAAACAAATAAAATCAAACAACGACATCTACGTTATTGATTAAGTCACTGATGTAGTAGTCTAGTTTTATTATGATCGTCTATCTCTTTTAGACGTCAAACATAATCTTTAAGAGCACAATAAATGTTAAACTAAAAAAAAGTCTTAAAATCATAAAGTGTAAGAATGATCGTAAAGTGTACTCAATAAATAACTAAAATGAGATGGATGACCAATACAGTCAATTTACCATTAAGGTTGGGTGGTATGGAGCACCCATGCTCATTCATCTCAGCAAAATTTTTATCAATAGCGTTCTCTCCTCCATTCAATGAGCGCTATTGGGGGAGGAGGGTAAAATTAGTAGTAGGTCAATAGCGGGGGAGGGGGCTAAAATTAGTAAAATCAGATAAAAAATTGATTTTACCTTTTTTTTGAACGGTAAGATTCTATGATAGATAGAATAGGACCAGCATATGCTGTAAAAACCCAAAGACAGTACAGTACACGAAAGGAAATAAAATAAAATAACACACCTTTACATACGTCTATCTAACTACGTCTCTTATATTGAAATCCGCCCATCTCTCCCACACAATACCTTGTATTTTCGACCTCGTCTTTACCCATATAAAGCTATCCTCCTTTATGGTATCCAATATCTCCTTCTCGTTGCGAAAATGTCCTTCAAACTCTTTATTATTACGTGATTTCCAAATGTTCCAAAGAGCCGCTTGAATTACAACATTGATAATTTTCTTCCATTCGCCTGATCCTTTTAGCATATTACCGTGTTCCAGCAACTCTTTGCAGTTCCGACGACCATAAAGCGACGGAACTTTCAGCCATTCCGATACTTCTTTCCATATTCTTTGAGATGACATGCATTCACAAATAAGGTGGTCTACTGTTTCCTCATTAACTCCACATCTTGAACATAGTAAATTACTTAGACTCATGCCCCTTCTAGCTAGTTCTCGCTTTACCGCTATCTTCTCTAAAACTGTCTTCCAACTGAAATAATTTACCTTTGGTGGTACCCATTTATTCCAAAACTTCCATTCTTCATCTTCTTGATTGGCTTCCACTTTATTCAAATGATTTCTGACTGCGGCAACTGAGAACATTCCGTTTCTGTCCGGTTTCCACCCCCACCTGTCTTCCTTTCCGCTGACTCGTGATCCGTGAATTTGTTGTAACAGGTTAGACCATTGACTCCACTCCTCGTCCGTGTTCGGTGGCCGACTGCATGTGATGAACCACTGATTTTCATTCTGCAGTACTGTAACATAATCCGCAACCCTGGCATGTTTGTTTTCAGCGATTTTGAATATCTCCGGGTATGTTTCTCTAAGACTCCTGTCTCCAGTCCATCGATCCAGCCAGAACTTTATTGTCTTACCATTCCCCACTTCCACTGTTAGTTCGTCTGTTATTGATACCCCCATACTCTCCAGCTCCTTACCTGCTTTCATAATGTCTTTCCAGGCCCCTGCAACGTTTTTATTAATCGGAACTAATTTATAACTCCTGTTATTGTCATGAATAGCTTTGATCACTCTCGTCCATAGTTCCTCCGGTTTTGCTTTGTACTTCCACCACCACTTCGTCATGAATGCAAGATTGGTATTTCTCAAATTACCGAGGCCCATTCCACCATGTAATCTTTCTCTAGTCATTCGACTCCATGCGATCCACCTTATTTTATGTTTACCAGCCTTACGTCTCCAAATAAAGTCTCTACGGATTGCATCGAGTATTTTAATGACCTTCTTTGGGGCTAAGAACATAGTAAAATAATAATTAGGAAGAGCCCCCAATACCGCTTTGGCCAACACCATTCTCCCTGCAAACGATAAACAGTTCGCCTTCCAAGCTGATAGTTTCTTATTGAAGTTGTCAATTACAGGTTTCCAGTACTTCACTTTTTTCATGTTGGCACCAATGGTTAATCCTAGGAAAATGAACGGGAGTTTACCTCTGCTGCATTTTAACTTCCCGGCTACCTCTTTCGCTATATCTTCTTCCACTCCTATAGTATAAAGGCTTGACTTTTGTAGGTTGACCTTCAGTCCGGAACATAGGAAAAAGCATCTCAAGATGCGGTTTAAATTCAGCACGTTCCTTTCACTCCAATCGCCCATAAATATTACATCGTCTGCATAACATAAATGGGTAATACTTGGACCGTTATTCGGCAAGCTAACACTTTTGTATGCTTCTCTCTTCACAGCCTTGTTCATAAAGACCTCAAGTGCTTCCATTGCAATAATGAATAAAAACGGTGATAGTGGATCGCCTTGTCTGAGACCTCTTTGAAGTTTGAATTCAGATGTAGGTGATCCACTAATAAGAACCGAGGCCCATGACGATTTTAAGCATGCCCCTATCCACTTAATCCATCGACTTGGGAATTTCATCGCTTTAAGACACGCCAGGAGGAATTTCCAATTAATGGAATCGTAGGCCTTTTCGAAATCAACTTTGAAGAGGAACATTTCTTTCTTACACTTTTTTGCCCAGGATATTATTTCGCTCGTAATTAACGGCCCATCAAATATTGATCTACCTTCCACAAATGCAGTTTGCACCGATGATACAATTGATGGAATGACCTTTTTGAGTCTAACCGCTAGTATTTTTGCAATGACCTTGTATATTATACCAATCAAAGATATGGGCCTAAACTCATTAATTGTTTGCGGATCTTTTACCTTGGGAATCAAGGCGATAAAAGAGGCATTGCATCCCCGTTCAATATACGCTTTTTCATAAAATTCATTCATTACGCCTACAAAGTTAGATTCCAGTTGATCCCAGTACCTTTTAATGAATTTGAAGGAGAAACCATCAGGTCCCGGGGCTTTATCGCTACCACACGCCCATACCGCCTCTTTTATTTGTTCCTTTGAGAACTCCAGAGTCAACGTTCTAATTTGCTCTCGTGACAGTTGTTTGAATCCCCTACCGTCAAAAGACGGTCTTTTTTTCTCAGGTTCCGTGAATCTTGCCGAGAACTTCCTCTTTACCTCCTCCTTTATTACCTTCGGATCATTCACTAACACCCCATCAATTCTTATGGCGTTTATCCAATTGTTTGCTTTGCGACAATTTATAATTCTATGGAAAAACTTCGAATTCTCATCCCCCAATTTCACCCATTTTAACTTTGCTTTTTGTTTAAGGTCTTGTAATCTTTTTTTCTCGTGATTTTTGATCTTCCATCTCCCTTTTACTCTACACTCCTTCTCTTGTGTCGTTAGAGCCCGTCCTTCCGCTATCTTCTCGATGGATTCTACCTCTTTTTCCGCCTCCTTTATCTCCCTTTCTTCTCGTACCTTAACTTTCTTTCTCCATTCTTTTAAATCGACCTTTAATTTTTTAAGAACCATAGCCAACTTCTTCATGTTATTATACACACTCTCCTGTCCCACAAAGTTCATTTTCACCACTTCATCTATCCCTTCGTCCTCCAACCAACTATTATAAAACCTGAATGGTATTGGTCCAAAATCCACTTTAGCACAGCAAAGAACGATCGGGCAATGATCTGACAGGTGTCTTCCAAGTGCTTCAAATCTCGCTTCTGGCCATTTCTCCATAAAAGCGTCACAGACAAGAGTGCGGTCTATCTTACTTAGATTCTTCCCATCGTCCGACATGTACGTATATTTGTACCCTCCCATTTGGTATTCTACAAGCCCCGATTCACCAATGAATCTATTAAAAATTAGTGCACTTTGGCTGTCAAATCTTGACATCATTCTCTCTTCCTCACTTCTGACTTCGTTAAAGTCTCCAGTCATTATCCATAAACCGCTGTTATCGTTGTCTTTTACCACTTTTAGTTCATTCCATAGTGTTCTTCTCCTGATCACATCACATGGGGCATACACATTTACTACATTTATTCTATTGTGACTACCTGCTATAATGCCACTCACTAACAGGAAAGATTCATGCTTTATCACGTTCTGTTTTGTGAATACGCCTGGGTCCCATACCGAAACCAGACCCCCTGACCTGCCCCTAGCGTCCACCGTCTCGCACTCCATATCTGCCTTACCCCAATATCTTCCGATGGTTATTTCATCCACATTAGAAACTTGTGTCTCTTGCATACACAGAAACAAAATTTTGTTTTCTTTTACCACTTTACTTATCCAATTTGGTTTCTCTACACTCCTAATACCTCTTATATTTATGGCTAGATAATTCATTGATCAATGATTGTCTCCAGTTCCTCCGTAACGATCTTTCTTATTTGCCGGTGATGCTTCGAGATCCTGATTCCTACCATCTTCCCCAACTCTATCGTAGCTACTGTTTCCGTGTTAACTGCGTCGCTTGGATCTTTGTTCAAATCAAAACCTTGCTCTATGGAATCCAGTATCTCTTCATGTAATGCTTCCCCAACCTCTGTTGCACCGTCTTCGGTTCTTATGCGTTTGTTTGCTACTCTATTTTGTCTGGTGAACGTAAAGGAGGAATCACCTTTTTTTCTCTTTGAAGCCCTATTCCTTTTTCCCCAAATGATTTCATTTAATTCAAACGGATCATCACTTTCTGGCCCACTCCCGTTTACTTCTTCATCTATTATGTTTTCACTGGGCCTGCTACAGTAGTTTTGTTCTACTTCCGGCCCAATATTTTCGCCTGTCCCCACCTTATTTGATTTAAAATTAAAAATTGTGTTGGTCCCACTATTGCTATCATTTAGATTCATTAAATTTGGATTCCTCGGATATATGTCTTCCTGTCTCTCACCATTCCCCATGTGTTCAGCAAATGCTTCTTGCCAATTCCCACCAAAATTTAATGCTGGTGAGTCACTCCTCTCTTCCCTATGTGACTCTTCATTTTCTTGCCCTTTAGACTTCTCCGATCCAATTTCCTTCTCCACCGGAATTTCGCCATTACCGCCGTCGGGGATACTGTTTGAATTCTGGCCGTTTACCTGCACCTCATCTTCTTTTTCGCCGGATTCATCATTTGTTATTACCGGAATATTAATGAACGGTGACTCGTCTTCAACGAACTTAGGTGCCCAATTGCCCGAAACCTCTGAAACCCAACATTTGAATGTTACATTTTTGTATTGGACCAAAATTTCCTCATTGAACACTTTCCCTGTGTTGACGATAACGCCAAGATGAGCACACGTAAGATTATTGTCCTCCATGTTTGCTTCTGGTTCTCTTATTACTTCACCAAGATGACATCCGATAGTATTGAAAGCTTCCTTATTCCTTAGGCTTATTGGAACGCCATAAATCCTAATCCATGCAAGTCTTTCACAACGATTCATGTCTTCTTTCCATAACGTTACCTGTGTAAAGAACTCCTCAAACTGTTGTTTATAATCGGTCATTATTTCCTCCGCAACCATCTGGGATCCTACAGTGACCGTGATGTTCATCCCTCCTGCATATCTCACCTCCATAGAATGTGAACATATATCTCTTAGGATTTCCTTAGCTTTGCATAGGTTCTCTAATGTTTTTGCTTTTAACAAGAAAGTTCTTTTGTTCCAATCACCTATGTCATTCATACAGTCTTCCGGTAACACCACTGAGGCCCTTTGTTCTTGCCTTCTGATCCCTTTCACTGCATCCAGGTACGACCTTCCATTCCCCACATTACCGCTTCCATACCCCCCTATGACTGCTTCCTGATTTACGTTATTCCGGTTCAAGTTTTCTTGACTTTTTGCCCATTGCATTTTTTTGTACGTGCCTCCTACATTGCCATGCATTCTTCTGCCTCCTCTCCCTTCTACGATGTCCTCTCTTTCAAATTTAGACACATTTGCCATTATCTTCTTTTCCCCAATCCATATGCTGTTGAGTGCCCGAATCAGTTTCTCCAGATCCCGAAACTTATTGAATCTGACAAACGCAAACCTTTTTCCTTTCGAGTCTTTTTTAAAAGGTAGGTATACATCTGTAATATTGCCACATCTCCTACATTCCAGCCAAATTTCTTTTCTTGAGACATCTTCCGGTAGATTCGCGATGAAAATTGTGGTACTAGGTTCGTCACCAACCTTCTCCTTACCTTTCTTCTTCTTTACCTTTTCCCATTCTTCCTCATCTTCTTCCTGAATGTTGTACTCTCCCGTATTTTCTTTTGTCCTCCACCTTCTTGTCTCTGTACCTCCCCTTCCTCTCCTATCCATTTAAGGGACCCAAGAGAAACACAACCTAGAACAGCGGATGTAATCGGAATAGAACAGAACCACTCCCCTACTCCTCCAAAACAAGCAAACGAAACAATGGCAACTCGACCCTAAGGGTGTTAATGGGATTCGAATCGATCTAGCTTAACTATACTCAGATAGCCGCGATCAATATCAGACCCGCTAAGCCCCGAAGAGATCCAGAAACCACTGTGGGAAAAGAGGGTAGAGGAGGAATCGTTACACTTACCAGGATATGGAAGACGACCGAGAGGAGGAGACGCAAAATCAAGATAGGATGTAAGGTACAAACCGATCCTTCCGGTTGAAAGAACGGGACCTCGCACACTATTTCGACGGCAAACTCCGATAGACTCTCCGGCGACGCTTCGTATGTCGCTTGTACAATTGATTTTACCTACGTAGACTAAGAACGTATCTTAACCTTTAATTTTTAAATTAATGGCTAAGATCATAGTGTAGAAAAAAAATGTAACGCTACTTTTGAAATGACCACATTTGTTGATATTTTTCAAATTCTCTCCATTTTTTAAATGTTTATAAGTTTGAATAAAACATTATTTTTTAGAAAAATTTGCACCATAAAATCAAACATCTTTTTATCTTTAATTTGAATATCATATTGTAATATAAAGAATTACACAAAAAAAACTAAAAAATTGTGTTGTATTAATTTGTTGTATAGCATTTTTATGCTAAATGTTTATACTGGTTTTTTTTTTCTTTTTTTGTGGTAGATCCTTTTTGTACTTGATTTTTGTTTTATATTTTGATAAAACAAAAGAATCCTAGTTACAAAACTGTCACATTAATTTATTTTTAGACAAAACCCACTTTTAGGTGGTCAGAAAAACCTTGTTTGGGAGGGGTTTTGGTAATTTTTTTACTTTGGTATTTTTTTTTAGAATGTAAAAGAAACTTTCAACTTCAAGGTAATCAATTTAAATGACAAAAAGTGTGATGGTTGTTGATCATAATCGTAATCTTCTCAAACTCAAGGATTAATGATTCGCTTAATTTACTCTAAATGAAGTGTTCGATTTAATTCAACATGAACCTAAACGTATTCATTAAACTAAATAAAAATTTCTAATAAATTATATGATATGATTAAAATATTTACATAGTTTCTAAATAAACCAGTTCTATTACATGGTGTGTACTTAGTCACACTTCACACGTCAATACTATAAATAACACAAATACATCACCATCATCATACTCAGTAAATTCCACCAATAGCACAGTTAAGGTAGGGTCTAAGGAGGGTAAGATGTAGACAGCTTTACCTCTACCCCGTAGGAATAAAGAGGATGCTTCCAATGAGACCCCGGCTCGATTCAAAACCCCAACTTGATGGTGATCTAGTCTTCCTCTTCGTCTGTGACGAATTTCCCAGTACCAGGATTCAAGGCGGCAATGAAGAAGAAAGCAACATTAAACAACACAAGTGGCTCAATCTCGCTTACTGGAAGTCCAGTCTCGATGTTTAACTGTGCTAGAGCTCCTTTTCCAGTGATAATTTCTCCGATCAACGAGAAAGCGATACCTAATTGGGCCAACCTACCGACAAAGAGCTCGTTCGCCTTGGTGAACCCGAACAATGGACCTATAAACAACACAACCCAAATTTACATCATACAAAATGTTTTGTTACAACTATTTATCTCATCATATTATTTAAAAAAGATACAAGTGCCAGCCATAAATATATTAAATATAATATAATTATATGGAGTTATTGTAATTATACCTATATCTATACATATAATAAAGTAAACCAATAGTGGACACGTGTCATTCATTGGAACTATCTATTTTTTTGTTTTCCCGCCTCTTTTCCCTCCTTAATTATCTCCTACTTAATTATAAATACATATTTTTATATAATTAAATATATCCATTATCTCCTCCTTAATTATCTCCTACTTAATTATATATACTTATTTTTATAATTAAAAATATTCATTATATAGATATTAATAAATGATAAGACTAAAATTCAAAGATATATAAAAATAATCTATTCACTTCACATAAAATTATCTTTAAATTATATAAAGAGTTAATTACATACTTTGTGCAAACCACAGGGACTAACTATGTAATTAACTCTTATATAAATAAAATATTAATACATGTGATTTTCAGTATTCTCCATCGACTTTTTTTAACGAGTTAATTATATAGTTAGTCCCTGTGGTTTGCACAAAATAACAGACTTAGGTACTAATAGTTTAAAATCACCTTCTAGGGTATTAACTTTTCATTTTGTAACATTTGGACTAACTATGTAATTTTTTTAACCCACTCAATCTCACTTATTTACATGACATATGTTATTCCTACATACTTTTGTATGTTCTTTTAGCTAAGAAACATCTGAATAATCTATCTATATAATTAATACAAATGGATCATTTTGTCAATCAATATATTGATTAATATAACGGGTTATTTATTAATAATAATTTCAATGATTATTGCTCTATAATTATTTTATTTCTTTTTTTTTTGCTTGTCTCTTATATATTTAATATTTTTTTTCTTAAATCTGTCTTTTATTTTTTTTGCTTATTAATAACTATTTAATATTACATTGATTCAACCACGTATAACACACAAGTTTCTAACCTATTAATAAAAAAATAAATAAAGTAAAATGTTATAACTTATGTAATACAGAAGCATCTAATTTAACTTAATAATAAAATAAAAAACAAAGTAAAATGTTACATCAAAGTTCATTTTTTTTTCTAAAAACATATATTGATAATTGTGTGTGTTAGTTGATTACATTATTCGTATTTAAGTCATGTAATACACGTGGTTATTCAATCTTGCAATGTACGGGTTTTTAAAGATGTAACTTTTTTATTACTTAGTATATAAAATTATATTTATTCAGCCCGTGTAATACACGGGGTTCTAACCTAGTATATAGATATAATATATCACTTAGGTTTTATTCAATAAATCCTAACTAATATATTATATCGCTAACACCAAAATCGTTATAACCGTTGCTCGGATGTTTAATATTAACGAGGAATACCTCCTTCGCTAAGACCCAATGCAGATCGGAACCCCTTTCCGGGAGGAATAATAGCCTTGTCAAGTCCGGTTGGCTCATCAACAAACCGACCGCGATCACCCAAAGCTCCAATGGCTCCAAGGAGTGTGAAGAGGATGAAGAAGAGAAGAAGTGGCTCGGCTTCATAAATCGGAATTCCGGTTTCCAAATTGAGTTGGGATAGAATTCCCTTTCCGGTTATTCCTTCTCCCAACAATGATGCCTACATAAGTCACACCAAATATAGTATATGTGACACTAGCATATATATATATATATATATTTGTTCATTTTTTGTTAAACAATCAATATGTACAAACATAATAGTATTGAGCCAATACTCACAGCAAAGCCAAGCATAGCTACACGGCCAACAAAGAGCTCGTTTTGCTTCGTGAATCCGATACCTCCCGATGTGCCGAAAATGCCATCTTCGACTTTTAGCTTCGGAGGGGGTGTCACAGCCTGCATATGTATGTGTTTTCATTAGATGAAATGATTCGAACTCGAGAAGTTAATTGTGTAAGAATAAAACATACAAACACAACTCGTGTAAGATATAGTGTAAGAGAGAAAGTATACGGATCGTATAATAATAGCATTATGTATTACCCTTAAAGTAATAAGTTAAAGTGTTTGTGCATTTATATTAACTTAGTAAATTTCTCTTGCGTGGTGCGGCAACGTCGAAACGTAAAGTAGCGCGAATTTATAACGTCTAATGAAAACGTATTATATTTGACCCGGCTCGTGTTAACACGTAAACCAACTTGAATTTATACCGATACATACATATATAAAAATAAGCATTTAAAACTCAAGTTGGTGAGAATAACGTTCCATAAAGTTTTAGAAAGGTAAAGAAGGCGTAAGCGTAAAAACTGAAAGTTAAAAGACTAAAATGCAAAAAAGAAAAAAAAAGTTACTGTATCATGATTTGACAAACGCTACAGTAACTCCACACTTGTTAACTCCTAACTTGTTATTGATATATAATCTAATTTCTAATTTAAGTTGATTATATACACCATTTAATTAGAAACTAAAATATTAATTATCTATATATATATATATATATATATATATATATATATATATATATATATATATATTAAAATACCATTCTTATAAATAGTAACATTACTATATTTATATATTAAAGGGTAAACTACACTTTTCGTCTTTATGTTTGTATCGAATTGCAATGTATACTCTTTAACTTTAATAATTACAGTCATAATCCTTTATTTGTAAAACTAATTATACCCTACGTCCTTTGGTCCTAACCAAGGTTTTACCTTCGTCAATGGATCATCCTATTAATTCAACATAGCGATTTACAAGAAATATATTTGATTGCTAAGCATGTTCTTATTGTATTTTAAAACTAAAAGTCCCCATTTACATTTAATTCAGTTACAGGCCTTTGAAACTATGATTTATGATTTTCTTTTTTAGTTATACTGCTTATTTTTATTTACGTACAGATAAAATTTTTATTCAAAATTTAACGGGTCAAATGTAATGGAGTCTTTTTTATCGTGACGAACCATATCGATATCGATACCGTCCGAACAACTTCAGTAGTGATACAGAGTACTTTTTATATCGTAAGCTATAGCGAGTGTTCGTACTGTACCGGTATTGTGAAGAACCGAACTGATATCTCCCCAACAGTATCGGTACCATGTCGATTCCAACTGAACAAGATATTCACTTTTATGGTTTTCCATAGATGTAAACACGCGTCCATATCCATTTGGGAATATCATGATTTTTTTGGGTTTTATTTTTCAGTTGCTATATCAAGTGTCAGTACCGTTTCAATACCATAATAAACTGAACCAATACCAACCGAATTCTCGCGCAACACGCGGGGGAATTCTACTAGTTTAATTAGAAACTAAACTATTAATTTATTTTCTTCTATTTGATTGTTAGGTCTTATTTTTCAACGTCCTTGACCCGTATTGTCTTATTTTATAATAGTTAAATTGATTCAAAACCCTATAAAAATTATGAAACTTAATAAAACAAATAGGGTGAAACTATATATACCAACCTTCTTGGGGGCAGCTTTTGTCTTGGGTTTAAAAAGAGCAACCGGGCTCAAAAATGTCGTAGACGAGTTTGGGAGAAGACCCGGAGCGAGTACACGATGTGAGAAAGGTTTGGGTCTAAGTGATCGAAGCAACGGTTGGTCCGAAATGATGGTGTTAGATGTCAACAACATCGTTTGAGCCATCTTCTATTAATGCTTCTTCACCCTTTAACAATGTTGTGTGTTTTGTTATATGAAATGTTGTGTAAATTGTTTTTTATGGTTATTTGGTTAAATAGCAAGAGATGAGATTTTGGATAGGGTGGTCACTTGTTAGGGCAGATACATGACCACGTTTCTTTGTAATCTACATTTACACTTGCCTCCCTTGCATTTTCTCAATCTTTACATATCACACCCTTTGTTTTTTGGGTTTTTTTTGTGTCCACCGATGGCCTAGGGTTTTTTCTTCGTCGAACGATGGTCTACTATACTTGTGGAGCAGAATTTTTCTTTAACTGGTCCTACAATGTTTCGGGTCTGAGGTGTTTTTTTCCTTGTTGATCATTAAAAATAACTCAAGTTTCAATTATAAGATACCCTTTTTAGAAAATACACATGATGATAACCACATAAATTAAAAACTTTAAAATCTTCTCACTGTCTTTTAGACTTGTTATGTCATAATCTAAAAGTACACGGTACCATTCGGCTCGGCTGAAGTGAATTATTTGTTACGTTTTTTTTCATTTTTTTGTGGTTCGGCGTTTTTCTCATTCGAACTTTCTGGATATCGTTATTTAAGGTATTTCGCCAAAGTCTTGTGCTTTTCCACGTAGATCTACGTCAAAATGGAATCTTATGAAATATAAGTTAGTTTATCTAGATTTTAGACAACAAAAAAATATTGGTTTTGTTTTATTGAAACATAAAATTATATTAAACTATTTTTATTTAGATATTTAGTTCAGTTTGTTGACAATTGAATATAAAGGAATCCATGAAGTTATATTATATAATGTCAACTTTTGCTAATGGAATCTATGAAGTTGATGCTGAGATATCATACAATAATAGTTCTATCTAGTTTTTGGATGCCAAAAGATTCAAGTGTGACTTGTATATACCCTATTTGTTAAACTCCAAGGGGATATGAACTCAAAATCATCGGATCAAATTGTTATTTTTGTGAGTCGTCTTTCATTATGTACAAACACAAAATAGTTCTATAAAGTTTACATGCTAGTTAGATTTTTAGTATATATTGAAGTGTCCTTGGTATCTTATTCTGAAGTATTTGGTATGATACCCTAAAATCCTAGATGGGTCATAAACCCGAAAGAAAGCATGCCAACAAGCCCAGTTAAAAACTTAGCCCATGAGGTATCTTAAAGAAGCCAATAAGCCCAAAATTGAAAAGTCCGATATCGAAAACATGCCTAAATGGCAAAATGTCCTACCTCTAAAAAACATGCCAAATGTAGGGGTGTAAATGAGTCGGGCCGAGCCTGATCTCAACTAGGCTCGAGATCGGCTCGTTATGTTTTAATGAAGCTTGAGTTGGGCTCGCAAGTAAAACCCAAAGCTTGAGCTCGGCTCGAACTATTTTGAGAACAACCTCAAACTAGCTAAAAGTACGGCTCGAGCTCGCTTCAACAACGAGCCAAAGGTTACCCGAGCTCGGCTAGCCAATGTTATCATTATTATTATTGTATTATATATATAAAAAATAAAATTATGTTTGGGTTCGTTTAGGCTCGTGAGCCTAAACGAGCTTTGTATTTCAGGCTCGATAGCTAAACGAGCTCTATTTCAAGCTCGAGCTTGAACTCGGGTTCATTAAGGCTCGGCTTGTTCGAGCTTTTAACCGAGTTGATCACGAGTTTTTAACCGAATCGATAACTAAACGAGCTCTATTTCAGGCTCGAACTTACGCTCGTTAAGGCTCGGCTTGTTCAAGCTTGGGCTCTTTAATGCACATTTGCACTAGTCATTTAGTCAAGGACTTATAAAGCTTTTCTTGTATAAAGTTGTAAAATGAAAAAAAAACTGTATCCTTAATTCTACTCAAAATAATCAAATCTAGATGGATTTTTAAAACATATTTAAGTTTAGTTTAAGAGTTTATGATTTTTCGACTTTGAATGTAACAATATCTTTAAATCTAGCATATTTTTATTTTGTATCATTATGTTACTTGAGTGACTTTTAAAATTATTTTAATATTCGTGTTACCTTAATGGAAATTTTCGAATGCTTGAGTGACTAAAATACACATCATTCCACCTTCCTTTATTTAAATTCGAGAGTAAATTGTGGTTTTGGTCCTTATAGTTTAGTGCTTATTGCTATATTTTACAAAATTCAAATGCCTTGCAATTTACATACAAATGTTTTTATTTTATTGCAGTTTTAGTCCCTCACACTAACTCCATCCAATATATAATTAAATCCTATTCACATATTAAAAGGCATGTGCTGGGCATTTTGGTAACTAACCAATGAAATAAAACAAAATTATTATGAACATGTTTCTTCCTGAATTGAAATAAAAACAAGTATTCGAAAAAAGAAGAGAATTCCTTCACAAACAATTATTTATAGAAACTAGGTGATGCCCCGTCCGCGTTGCGGGGCGTTGGCCGAATAATTCTCAACCAATTAAAAAAACAGTACTATAGTTTTGTTAGAAAGGAAAACTAAAACGATGAGAAGATCGTAATTTTTAGCGGGGGTAAAATCGTAATTTTCTGCTAGGGGAAAACCATATTTTTATTTTGAACAGGTGGAAAACGTAATTTTGAATTGAGGGTGAAAGCGTAATTTTGAACCGAGAGGAAAATCGTAATTTTTTTACATGCTACCATTCATTCATTACAGAAAAGACAAAAAATAAAGCAAAATAAGTTGTTGTGTATATAAAACCTCATTCAAACGAAATACAGTTTACTTACTATGTGTATGAAAAGTAATATATAAACGGTGCAATTACTTGCATTGCTACGTTGCTACGGGATTTGATGAACTCGGTACGAACCGGTACGGAAAATACCGTTACCGAAATCCCCAAAAGTGGTACCGGTACCGAATATACCTGGTACGGTACGGATCGGTACCGGTACTGGTACGACACCGGCATTTGAGGGTAAAAACAGATGAATACCGGTGTCGAACCGGTACCAAAAATATACCAGGTTTGGTAAATTCGATACCGATACAGATACCCAATACCAGCTCATTCATTAATGATGTTACTATCAATTAAATTCATTTTTTATTACTATTTTTTATTACTATATTATATGTTTACTGTTTACTGTTCAAATAGTTCTGTTTTTAATTTAATTTTTAATTTTTAATTTTTAATATATAGAACAATATATAGAACAATGAATTTAAAAGGCAGGTGACTTACATATTCACTTGCAACAAACCTGCTCTATTTTGAACCATTTCTAAGTTAAAATAGAGATATAATTCCTAGTTTTTTATTTTATACAAAAAAATAAGGAAAAGTGTTAAAATAAAGACGTGATTCCTTGCAACATCTTCTCCGGAGATGGCACGCTCTTTATCTGTCTATGCAGCTAAAATCCCGCTTTCAGTACTACTGAACCATTATTATCCTTAGTCTTGTAATTTCTATTTTTCTTTGATTTGAACTAACGTGTTGACAAGCATTAATAGAATCATCGCTCGATCCGATGCATATCCTCGTGACATCAAGAATTCAAATGATACAAGGCAGACAACAACATATCATTCCACGTGTGTGTATATATATATATATATATATATATTTTGTTGTGTTCACATTGTTTCTCGCGGTTTTCGCAATAAAGGGTGGTTTCTAAATGATATTTCTCCTATATATATATATATTGTTCTTTTATTTGAATCACGCACGCTCGTTGCGCAGAAAAATTAAACTGAAACGTAAAATATAGAAGAAATAACTAAGTCAATTCAGGACCCGTGCGTTGCGAAGAACTTCTCAAATGGAGAAATATTGATGTGTTGCGACGAGACAAACGTGAAAAAATACACGAAGAAATGTTGAACCCTACATGCACGTTGCGGTGCGTTAACTCACTAAATTTAGAACGAAACGAAAAATTTGGGAATGATGAAAAGTATGATGGACCAAAATTGAAAACTAAAAAGAGTTGGGGTTAAATTGCAAAAGATAAAAAGCTTTAGGTTAAAAGTAAAAAAACAAAGGGTCTAAATTGCAAAAGAGTAAAGTTTTGGGTTAGAAATAAAACTACTCTACAAGATCAAAATTACTCTACAAGAACAGTTTACAAAATTACTCTATAAGATCAAAATTACTCTACATGATCATTTGTAGAGTAATTTTGATAATTACCATACGAGCAAATAATTACGAAAACATCACATTTTTTTTGCCTTTTTCACGTATGTTTAGTACATTAAAGTTATTTGTACAGGAACTTTATTATATATATATATATATATATATATATATATATATATATATATATATATATATAATAATAAGTATAATGTACAAAAGGTCTTATCCTACATTATCGTACGCGACAAAGTATATAACATGCGTAATTACATTTTTGATCAAAATAACGTGCGTGATTTTGGATCCCATGCGTGATTTTCCCAAAAAAACTACCCCCATGCGTGATTACATGTCCAAAGCGTGATTACATGTCCAAAGCGTGATTATTCCCCTGATCAGACGGTTACGCGTGTCGCGTACATAATGTACGATAAGGCTTTTTGTATGTTAACCTTTCTCTATATATATATATAAAATTCATGACTAAATAAAACACACAATTTGCACTTCACCCTTCAAGTATACGATTTAAAGGCCTACTTTGTTCCTATCCTCATTTTTCTGTCAAATACTAGATGTTCTGATATAACATTTTTGGGTGAAATAAATTCCACAGTTAAAAAAAAAGGTTGTATAACATATTAAAAAGGGTTTTAAAAAGTGTATATAATGTCCTCATCTAACACAAGTAATATACCACAGGGGTCAAAATTGCAATTTACTTTAATATTTGTTTTATTTACATGCCTCTCATATAATCAAGATTTAACTATAAACTGGATGGAGTTAGTGTGATGGACTAAAACTGCAATAAAATAGAAACATTTGTATGTAAATTGCAAGACATTTGGATTTTATAAAATATAGCAATAAGCACTAAACCATAGGGACCAAAACCGCAATTTACTCTAAATTCGATTTTGAATCTTCAAATTTTAGTTTACGTGTGAAATAAAACCACCCATATCAAGACATTCTTTATAACTTTTGAGAGTTATCCAATTTCAAAACGTTTTTTGAAGCATATTTATACATTGTGTTCGATATTTCGATAGGCCTACAGGTGTGCCATTTGTCAACAAAGTGAACAAATGCGTGTGTTGTAATTTAGATTGGATAATGGAGATATTGTGCAACAAAGTAATATGTTGTGTTCGATATTTCCAACCACAAACATCGATTGTGGATGGTCTAAGCGATTATGTCTTTCTGAGTCCTTCACACATTGTACGAGAATGTTATTACTTTTTTTTTTGGATTCATCTTTAAATCTTGAAACTTTAGGTTACATGTCAAAATAAAACCATCCATATTAAGAAATCATTTGTGCCTTTTTAGAGTTATCCAATACCATAACTTTATTGAAGTATGTTTAGACATTGTGTCCAATATTTCGTTAGGCCTTGTACGTGTGACATTCGTCAACAAAATGAACAAATGCGTGCAAGTAGTATCTTAGATTGGATAATGGAGATATTGTGCAACAAAGTGATACACTGTGTTCGATATTTCCAACCACAAACATCGATTGTGGATGGTCTAAGCGATTATGTCTTACTGAGTCTTTCACACGTTGTACGAGAATGTTATTACTTTTTTTGGATTCATCTTTAAATCTTGAAACTTTAGGTTACATGTCAAAATAAAACCACCCATATTAAGACATCCTTTGTGCCTTTTTAGAGTTATCCAATATGATAACTTTCTTGAAGTATGTTTACACATTGTGTCCAATATTTCGTTAGGCCTTGTAGGTGTGACATTCGTCAACAAAATGAACAAACGCGTGCAAGTTGTATTTTAGATCGGATAATGGAAGATATACTAAACGAAAGTGGCAAGTAGGCTAGACAAAGATTTTTCAACCACAAACATCGATTGCAGATGGTCTAAAACTCTAAGCGTGTCTTAGTCCTAGACATGTTGCACGAGAATGTCGGAGATATTAATTGTCTGGTTAGTAGAATCATCTCTAGTTGCACTCACAAAAGATGTGGCAAGTTGTACACATATTGAGTGGGAAACAACTCAAACTGATCACTTGATACATCATACATAAATCTTGCTTCCTGAATGATACAGTATTACACTATAGAGTATCAATTTGTGTACGTGCTTCTTAGACACAAGTTGCACATATGGTGGTCCTTAATCAACCTCAGCCTCAAATGCTACTGAATTTTTTAGAAGGCGAACAGCATGCACGCATGCAAACAACCATGAATAAAGACTGTAAAAAGAGTATACAATGTTACACTAGATATATATTATACATAATATGATAATAACAAATAACAATAAACAATACATGGTTTCACATGCAGTTTATTACTAAATGATATAACTAAGCTTTCATTTTAGGGTTTCACAAGTGTCAATAAAGGTCTAGTCTTGGTACACAGCTAGCATATACTGGATCATGTTACTAAAGGTTGAAATTTGATGGATTTTGGGTGCTAATCTTTGATCTTTATTAGCAAATAAAGAAGGGTTTCCTATAAAACCAAATGCATATATAGGAATGCCACTCATATGCTTTGCTGTTTCCCTCATGTCAAGTTGCATCCTAACATTCTTGATTTGTTTGGTGCTTTACTTTATATATTGGAGTTACCCACTCAAGTAAAACTTTGCTTTCTTCATGAAACTTCAAGAATAAATAGATATAAAGCAATTAGCATTTGATAGATGATTATCATGACTTTATACCAACTGATCTTTTCAACTTATGTTGAAATAGTATCGTTTCAAATATTTTACTTTTTTTTTTATTTCTAGAAAAACTAAAATCCGAATCTTGATCAAAAGCATCGTAATGTGAACTCTTCGAATATATACAAGGCGTATCAGGGGCGGACCTACCTCTTTGGTAGGGGTAACCCCCGCTACCCCTTGGTCGGAAAAAAATTGGAAAAATTAGTGTAAATTTTGGAAAAATTTGACGTTTTTTCGATTTCGTTACGGTTTATTTATAACACGTTACCCCTTGGTCGGAATCCTAGATCCGTCACTGAGGTGTATATAACATATACAAACACCAGTATCGGACACTTAATAACCTACTACAAAAATCTTCAGACCAGAACCCATTATCCCTCCCCCCCCCCCCACCCCCCCACACACACACACCCACAACGGGATGGTTTATTAATTTACTTAGTAAGTTATATTATGGATATAAAAAATGACTAGCTAGTATGTTTATAGAAGATTAGAAGATGTTTAAATATACCAATAACACCAAAAACAAGTAAAACTAGTACAATGAGATGCTCAAGTCATTGTCGTACGATCCATGAAAGTCAAGAAAGCAGCTTATTGAGGGCTGACTCGGCATTAAATGTAACGAAAATATAAAAGTGCATAGTTTTGTAGGTAAATGCGCACCAAAAGCCCAAAAGGTGTCATACAATCAAATATGGGTATACATGATATAATTTGTTGGTGGATTTTAGTAGGAGATATTGTAAGTTTTATATATTGTGGTTTTATAAAAAGTTAATCAAATAAAAATATTAGTATACAAAATAAAATAAAACGATTGATAAATAGTTATATCATTTTCTATAAAGTTTTTCCTCAAATAAAAAAGTTTTAAGGTTTTAAAAACTCTTAACTGACGTGTGAAAATATACACATATAGTAGCCATTATATATCATGTATTAATAAGTTTAACAAGAAGAAAAAACTTTCCTATACTATTTAGACCTTGTCTTAAATGTAGCATGACACAAAGAAGTTAAAAGGGAAGAAACATATTTTCTTCTTAACAATAATAACTTAAATAATAACACTATTAAATACATAAAGCAGTGGCGGAACTAGAAGAAATATTCAGAGGGATCCTAATTTTTTATTGTATATTTATAGAACGAATTTTTTTTACCTATATTACAAGGCGGAGCCGATTCTGAAAATTCAAGTGCTCCGGGCGAGCCAAAAAAAGGCTCTTAGGCTTTACCGTATTAAATCTTAAAAACTAGTTTAACAACAAAAATAAACTTTTAAAACCTAGCAAATAACAAATCTACAAAATTACAAACTACTTACTAGTTACTACTAAACGTCTAAACTAGAATTCTATAACATCATCATACAATACATAATACATTCATACAATCATACAAGAAGTCAAGAAATCAAACTATCAAAAATAAAATAGACATATATTGAACATTCAGATATCGAACGTTCAAAAAATCAAATACATAGATATCAAAAATCAAATTTAGAGGACAACAAAACTCACAAACTGCGTGTGCGACGATTGTGCGAAGATCCGTTCCGCTGTTCCAATCCACTGTGCGTGCGAATGTGCCATAGTTTGGCAGTACGAGTTCAGGCGTTCAGTTTCTGTGCGTGTGACGTTTGGGAATCAAGATCTCTTCTTCGACAATCTGCGTCTGCGACCTCCTAGCCTCCTGCGACGTTTGGTTTTCATGCCCTTAATCAATGGGTACTTGAATTAAACCAGGCTTTATTATAATTTGGGCTTAATGATTATGAAACTTATTATTTGGGATAACTACTAACTTCAGGTTTCACATTTTTAGGGGTATCCTCGTATATCTTTAGGGGTATTCTAATATATAAAACCGAAAAAAATACACTGCGACTACGGGGTTGAGCCGTAGCCCGTACAACGATAGCGTTTGATGCCATAACACATTAAACGTTACTAACTATATAAATTTGGACGATCCATAATGGTGAGTGACATAAATTTGGACTTAATGGAACTACTAATGAATAATGAGGTAGAAGATTTAGAATGCAATCCATACATAACATGAAGTTGACCAAAAGTTTGTGGGTATGAAAGAGCTAACTGTCAATTGATATTAACTAGCATTTAGCTTGTCTATGGGACGTACCTATAGCGCCTACAGAAGGAACAATATCATAATGTGACGGTTGGATGATAATCGATATAATGACCACATGCTCAATGCTTAACATAGCTAACTTAGATAACATGGCTGAAGGTGTTGATAAATTTTGAGTTGAACTTTATGTTTAGAACAATACTCATGAAGATATGTTAGATTATTATTGTGTTTAAAATACAATTTAAACAATTATTGATCAATATGTATATTATTTATTTATTTATGTGTCCATTAAATTATATTTATTTATATGAATATTAATTATTTACATGGATAATATACTACAACAAATTACAAATGTAACATCGGCTTACGTTTATTTCTCTCTCTCTCTCTCTCTCTCTCTCTCCTTTTTTTTTTTTTTTTTTTTTTTTTTTTTACAAATGTGTAAAAACTAGTGGGATTTATCTCTGCCAACGGGAACTTAATCGTTATCAGTTCGATTCGGTTCGTTACGGTATTAGCATTTGCTAGAGCAATCGAAAGAGAAAACCCCGAAAATAATGGTCGTGATATGGCTAAAAGATATCGACATGTGTTTTACTTGATCAAAGGCTACAAAAATGAATACTGGTACCAATTTCGATAATATCAGTACCGATGTTGTTTAGTTGTAATCGATTCAGGTTGTAACGATAATGACACCGGCACTCATATAGCTGATGATACGAAAAGTATATTCTATCTTTAATACAAATCTATACCGAAATGTCAAGGAAAAAAAGTTAAATACAACTACTATTCATCTTCTTTTTTAGATGACGAATGCAAATTATTTGAGAAAAAATCAAGTTATATAAAAATCAAAAAGGTTAAAGGCGTATATAATGATTACCGGTGCCAATGTTGATTGATCGAGACCGATTTAGTTTATCAAGGTATCAATACTTGTATGGCTTACAATACCAAGAAATACTTTACATGTAAAGTCTATAATAATATGTTGAAGTTTGATATAGAAGGCATCTGTTTGGTGTATACACTCATAGTTAGTTATACCCAAAGTGCTTGTGGACTTAATGCTTGTTAAAGCTTATAGTTACCCGATTAATTAGAATATACTCACTTAATTTTATTTTGTATGCATATTATGTTGATTGATAGGATAGGAGCTGGGATGCAGTGAAGGCTCCCTAAGCGAGTAACATACCTATTTATTGTTATATGTTTTACGAGATTGACATATTTTTATGTTATTGGACTATACTGATGATTTGATTCAATATCAGTTGTATTTTTTAATAAAAGTTTTGTTTGAACTTTATGCCATAGAGTACATACAACAGCTGAGACCTCCAATTTTGGGTCGTTTCAGTATCTTCATCACTCAAGCTTATTATGGTTTTAATAGAATGTGAAATTGATATTTGAGACTGTTTTGGGAGATAGGTTGTGATATATGTATGTAGAAGTGTTTATATATAATGTGTAGGTTGAGTTGATAGTGTGTAAATTTGATTATTTTTTTTACATTGTTCATGTATAAACGTTGAAGCTTTATTTATTTATTCATTTATTTATTTTTAAGAGTTAATTACATAGTTAGTCCCTGTGGCTTGCACAAAATAACATACTTAGGTACTAATAGTTTAAAATCACCTTCTAGGGTATTAACTTTTCATTTTGTAACGTTTGGAGGTATTAACTTCTAGGGTATTAACATAGTTAGTCCTTATGGTTTGCACAAAATAACATACTTAGGTACTAATAGAATGTGATTTTAAACCTATAAATAACATTAATACCTCCAAACGTTACAAAATGAAAAGTTAATACCCTAGAATGTGATTTTAAACTATTAGTACCTAAGTATGTTACTTTGGGCAAACCACAGGGACTAAGTATGTAATTAACTCTATTTTTAATATGCAACGGTCCATAAGAATATATCTTACTCGCCGGACCAGGTCCTTGGGGTGGACCTGAACCCTCAGACCTCTACTGGACCATAACCACATCGCCAGTGAAGTGTATTTGGGTGTCCAAGATTTTCGGACCTTGACACATCAGACACGATGTGAATGCTCTTAAATAAGTTTGAAGGCAACGAGTTTAAGAGGTGACAACAAAAGATGAACTCCTTCCCCCAACACACTAAAGGTGGCTGTAACATTTGGTTCGTCATACAAATCAACATTATCTTCTTTGCTCACAAGGTGCTCACGTATTTGTTTTTGATTACATGAGTGAAAACTTCTTAAGAGGTCATCTATAGACTAACCCCGTTAAAGCATGCTTAACTGTAGAGTTCTCCTCTCATCACAAATAATGCACCCTAAACGCGTTGGTGATATTTAAAGCGACACATTCATTATGGCTTATCATCTCTCTTGTGAATAATACAAAATAATGTGAGATTTTTCTAAGGTATCACAAACACCTCCTTTGAAATATAAGCAAAAGTGCACATGTTTTTAATATCAAATTAAACCCACTTTTTTATTGGTTTTGCTAAAGATATATTTAAAATATACTTATTTTGGTTTATTTTTAATTTTCAAAACAAGACGAACCCAAGTTGAACAAAGGAAGCAAAACCGAGCAAAAATCTGAAGAAATGGTGAATAGTTGTCCAGACACGCCCCATGCCGAGCCAGACATGCCCTGTGTCTCCAACCCGAAGACAGCCAACACCTCCTTAAGACCACTGTGTGAAGCCCAGACCGGAAAAGTCAAGACATGCTCCATGTCTCGGCACAAAACAACAAAAGCTGACTTCTGGAAGATTTGGAAGATCCAGTGGGGCCCACAAGAGATGACCACAGTCATGCCTGGGGCTATTGCTAGTAATTGGTAACGAGACATGCTCGTGCCTCCCAGGCACGCACTGTGTCTGGCCCAACAACATATAAATAGAGCTCTTTGGCCTTCCATTTCACTTGCTCAATTTCTTCTCTCTTCTCCACAACACACTTCTCTTCTACGCACTATTTCTAATCATTGTAATTGTTAATCAAAACTTAAAAATCATTAGTGTAATCAAGCTTTTAATGGTTAATATAATCTTTCCAAGTTTGATGAAAACAATCACCATGGCCATTCTTGACTAAGTTTCTTGTGCGTGTTTGGGGGAAACTTACCCCCTTGATAGGGATTTAACTAAAACAAATCTTGGATGAATAAGAGGTGTGTGTGTGTGTGTTAATGATTTTAGGAAAGAAGGTGTTTATTGAAAGTGAGTGAAATATCAGTGTCGCTATTAACTTGGGTCATTAGTCTTTTGGCTTAACCCTTAAGATCTACTAATAATCTTGTGTAACCATTAACTTAGGACATTCATGTTTTCTATGTCTATGTAGAGTCAAAACATATTAGATACTTCAAAAGGAGGTTAAAGGTTTTGGAATGGGACTTTGGGTTGGTAAGCTCTTGCTAATGTGTGGCGATAAGATCAAATCACAAAGGACCTGGTTTTTATAAAAGTAACTACGTTTGGGGAATTGACGCCTCACCGAGGGAACAATAGTCACAAGTTTTAAACCCCTTAAACTATTTTGTTAACTAATACTAAATCATAACGGTATATATTTTCCTTTTTGATTGGACGATACCGTTATGATTTAATCTGACCTTGAATTGCGTTTCCCTGCTGATTCAAAGCGATATGGTCGAGTGTGTGAGGGTCCCTAACAAGTAGCTACACAACTTTATACATTAAGACACACAATTCCTTGTCTGACAATCAATCTCTTGTTACCCGATGGTAAGGTTTAGTTAACAAAGCATCAAGAGGTAAACGTATCCCAAACACCCCTTTTTCTGATCATTGATTAGTACCTTTTTATTTGTCTCTTTATTTTATTTTTGAGCCATTTTAACCTTTTACTTTTGGTTTGGCTAGATGTTAATGATGACTCAGTACTAAAATTCATTGTACCCTTGGACAACCTTGGTATCTTACGATCACTATATTACACCAACGATGGGTGCACTTTCCCAACGTGAAGTGTAGTGTGATGGTTGTTTATCATGTTTTTATAACGACTAAAATATACCTCTTTTTCCGTACACTCACAATCACGTCAATGACTTTCAGGATGATTATTTGTGTTGACCATTGATGTTTGCAAAACTCACGGTAATTAGGTATGAATCAACATCTCATATCATCAATATGGTAAGTATCTCAATACAATAAGCATCACACCTATCCATATATATATAAGAATTAAGAGGGCGAATGGGATCAATAATAGCAGACTTAAGCTAATTAACTCAACAACTCTAACAAATTCAACTGCTCATGCTCACATACATTAATATGCCTCTCAAGCTGAACATGGCGTAAATGCCTGTGAAGCTTATATCGAAGAGTGTCAAATCGAGATGATTACAACCCCTTGGCCAACATATCAGCAAGCTGAACAGTCGTAGGCACATTATAATCACCTAAAGTTTGATCCAAAACCATGTCTCGTACACTGATGAAGCACTAGATTGACTGCAAGACAGGTGTTGGGATTAAACCCTACCAAAGGAACAGTTGATTAAAGCCAAAACTGGATCAGAGCAGTGGATCCAGAATAAGCAGATATTTGTATTCAACTCTCTCCCCTTGAAAATGGCTAAACAACCGATGGCCTCTATCTACTACTCGTCTACAACAATTGTCCTTCAACAACTGCTGATGATTAAAGAACTGTTGAAGACTAACAATGATGCTCAATCTACTGATCTGGGTCAAGCACTGCTGAAGACATAAAGTACTGCTAGAATCACAACAGTGGAATGGGAAGCAGCAGTTTGTTTATTCACTGTATTGTAATGTAATCAGTAGTTAGCAAGCAGTAGTTATATTAGATCAGTAGTTATAGGTTGTTAGGAGGTTAGATGTCACTTTCATTGTGACGTCAGCCAAAATGCTTCAGTGGTTTGCTCGTGCCTATAAATAGAACAGTACCCTGTAATGTTCTATTAGCTCTTTCACCACTTGTCTTCCTGTACGAACAAACACTGTGAGCTCAGGCCGAGGGGGAGTTTGTGATACATGCATGCAATTGTAATTGAAGTTTGAAATAAATTCAATCATTCGGTTCAATGATAAACTTGTGTGTTGAAAGCATTTCTCCTGTTTGATTATGTGCAAAGTTTGTTTCCATTTATATTTCGCTGCATTTACTTATTCATCTTCTTAATTCTCAAACGAAAACACAATCATAAGAAACTCAGATCCTAACAATTGGTATCAGAGCTAGGACAGTCAAATTTGATCTAACAATCATTTTGACGTAAAAGTTTAGCTTATAATCGTTGATACTTTTAAATTGTTTGTTTCATTGAAAAACAGAGTAAGGATTAATCACCAGCAAAGTTGATTAATCAGTACCTGTAAAACAACCAGGATGATGTCACAATCACAAGATGTTAACAATAACATCGGTTCACTCTTCAAACCACCCATGTTGAACCGAAATGAGTACAACATCTGGCAGAGAATGATCGGTCACATCCTTGCTCAACAGAATACCGGATGTTGAAAGTCGGTTATCTTTGGACCACATGTTCCAATGGTGCCGAGTGCTAAGGATCTAAAGATTTTTGTGCCTAAGAAGGTTGAAAACTATATTGAAACAGATTTTCAGAAATTTGAACTGGATGCCAAGGCATTTAGCATCGTTGCATCTGCTTTGCTCAATGAAATCTATGCTGGACTGTTACACTGTAACAGTGCCAAGTAATTATAGGATGCACTTAAGGAACAATTTGGGGGAACTGAAGAAGTGATTGAAAAAAATAGGGAAATTCTGAATCAGCAGTATGAAACATTTTGTCATGTTAAGGGTGAAACGTTAACTCAACAGTTTGAGCGATTCAGTTGTCTCATTAGTGAGCTAAAACTTGTTAATGTTGAAATTCCTAAGTCAACACAAAATAGCAGGTTTCTTAGATCACTGCCTGAAAAATGGGATACAATTGCCTTTGTGACCAGAAACTTTGTTGAGCTCAAAGATCTAACCCTGACCCAACTTCATGGCAGACTCCTGACCTATGAAAGGGAGTTAAACCAAAAAAAAGAAGTTGCAAGAGTTTCGCAAAGTTGCAGATGACTACACATTTGGCAACACAACTCTTCTGGGCCAGGAAGAGTCTGGCAGTAGTAAGGATCAAAGTTATGATCATTTTATTGACATAACCGCTGGTGGTAACTTCAACTCTGATCCTCACTCATCCAATTTTGCTTTCACAGCAAATGGAGAAAGCCATAACTCTGATAATCTGTGCTTTGAACTCAATGACCTTCGGCATTTTGATCTAGTTGATTTAGAGGAAATGGACATTTTGCACCAACTTGCACTGGTGAGTGTTAGAACCAGCAAGTTTTACAAAAGGACAGGGAGAAAAATTCCCAGGGTTGCATGGGAATTTAAAAGTAGGGTTGGATAAGTCTAAAATCAAATGCTACAAGTGCAACAGGTTAGGTCACTTTGCTAGGGAATGTAGGAGTCAAACAAATGGACCTATTATCACTCACCCTAGTCCAAGACCACAAAATAACCAAATCACTGTGCAGTATTCCCATTATACCCCTGCTGCCCATGTAAACACTGCTCATTATGCAAACCCTGTTCCTGTGCATTATGTTTAAACCACTGTCCCACAAATTCAGTATGTCCAAGCTCCTGTCCCTCAGGTTCAAGTGCAACCAGTTGCACCACAACAAGCTCCACCACCAAGAGTGGTTCAACCAAATCAGCAAAGCTTTTTCACTCAAGGCTTTGTTGACTGGAGCAGCTTACCTGATGAGCTAGGTGATGAAAATTTTGCACTCTATGCTACTAATGATGAATTTTGTTTTATGGAATTAGAATCAATACCAGAAGGGCTGGAAACTGAAGAAGGACAGTCAACTGCTGAAACAGTGGATGAAATTGCTGAAGCAGTGGTTACTGCTGTTGCTGATGAAATACTGCTGGGAGAAAGTTCAGAACCCTTGTTGGAACCACTGTCTAATCCCTAGTCTGAAGAAGAAGAAAAGAAACATGGTGAGAAGGAAGAGAAGGTGACTGATGAGAAAGAGCATGCTTGTGACTGTGCCATGATGGCTGTAGCTAAGGGAGCTTTCTGCATGCTTAGATAGTCTTTGGTATGTAGATAGTGGAGGCTCCAAGCACATGATAGGATGTAAAGCCCTACTCAAAGATTTCAAAAATCATGGACAGGGTGATATATCCTTTGGTAATAATAGTAAAGGGAAGGTTCTGGGGTCTGGTACAATTCAGTCTGGTAATGTTAAGTTTGAAAATGTCAATCTAATAGACAATCTAAAATTTAACCTCCTCAGTGTCTCACAAATGAGTGATAAGGGCTATGGCTCATTCTTCACAAAGGATTGTTGTAGGATTGTTGGACCAGAAATGGTTAAAGAGATTGAAGAAATAATAAAAAATGGAAAAACCCAACTTGTTGCTCAAAGGAGTGGCAATGTCTATGTAGTTGATTTGTCGAAAGAGAGCCCCAGGATTGATGCCTGTCTGTTCTCAGCTGCCTCTAACAAAGAGACAGAATTATGGCATAGGAGATTGGGGCACATAAATCTCAAGACAATCACTGCTTTGTCAAAACAGGAGTTAGTAAGAGGTCTTCCTCAAAAACTGTACACCTGTCCTGAGCATTGTGTTTCCTGCTTAAAAGGAAAACAACATAAAAGCTCATACAAGTCCATTGAAGAGTCCAAAACAACCAAGTGTCTGCAAATGCTGCACATGGATCTGTTTGGCCCAGTTAAAGTCATGAGTCTTAAAAAGAAAACATATTGTTTGGTGATTGTAGATGATTTTTCTAGGTTTACATGGACTTATTTCTTACATTCAAAAGATGAGACTGCAGGCATTCTGCAAGACTTTGTTAAACAGGTTGAAAAGCAGTGTGACTTGCTAGTAAAAGTCTTTAGGAGTGACAATGGCACAAAGTTCAGAAATAGGGAGTTGGATGATTTCTGTGTGTCAAAAGGAATGGTAAGGCAGTATAGTATTCCAAGGACACTAGAGCAAAATGGGGTTGTTGAAAGAAAGAACATGACATTGATTGAGGCTGCCAGAACCATGCTTGCTGATTCAGGTTTGCCATTAACTTTCTGGGCAAAGGAAGTAAACACTGCTTGCTATGTCCAGAACAGAGTTTTAATCAACCCCAGGCATCAAAAGACTGCCTGAACTGCTGTATAAAATCAAACCACTGATCTCATACTTTAAAGTATTTGGCTGCCTATGCTTTATTTTGAATTTAAAAGACTCAATTTCAAAATTTGCAGCCAAAGTAGACAGTGGATATCATTTGGGATACTCAACCACTTCTAAGGCCTACAAAGTGTTTAACACAAGGAGCAAAACAGTGGAAGAGACATTAAATGTGAAGTTCAATGAACTTTCTTCAATGAAAATCCCTGCAAATCCTGCAGAATTGTTTGATCTTGATAAATTTACTTTTGAAAATGTTTCTGTCAAGACTAACAGTGCAGGTCCATCACAAAGTTCACCATTAGACTTTGGATATGAAGTCATCATTCCACAACAAAAGTCTGCATCAATTGGAAGAGCAGCAGATGTTCAAAACAGCTGTCAAAGCTCAACCACTTCTACCTCAACAGTTGTTGACCAAAGTAGCCCTTTAACCCCTGCTTCCACATCATCAAACACTGTTGACAGTTCTAAAAGTCAATATGTATCCACACCACTACCTCCAATTCCATCTCCATTTGAAGGCACTGCTGGATCATCAAAGTCACCAGCAGTGGTTAACTCAGATGATTCACATCTGCAGCCCTCAACATTAAATGTCATTGTTCCATACAAAGGAGATCTTATCTTCTTGAAGTCTCATCCACCTGATCAAATCATTGGCAACATCAATGAAGGGGTGCTCACAAGAAGTCAATCCCAAAACATTTGTCTTTTTGCTGGTTTTCTATCTCTCCATCAGCCAGTCAAGTACCAAGAGGCACTAAAAGACAACAACTGGGTAGAAGCCATGCAAGAGGAGCTCCAACAGTTTAAAAGACAACAAGTATGGGAGCTTGTACCACTGCCAGAGGATGTGAGTCCTATTGGCACAAAGTGGTTCTTCAAAAACAAAACTGATGAAAGGGGAATTGTTGTCAAGAATAAAGCAAGGCTTGTGGTTCAAGGTTACAGACAGGAAGAGGACATTGACTATGATGAAACTTTTGCCCCTGTAGCAAGATTGGAAGCTATTAGACTGTTCCTGGTCGTTGCTATCAACCACAACAAAAAGGTGTATCAAATGGATATAAATGTGCTTTCCTCCATGGTAAGATTCAAGAAGAGGTATTGTTTCTCAACCTCCTGGCTTTGAGGATCCATTTTATCCAGATCATGTCTACAAGCTAAACAAAGCTTTGTATGGCTTGAAACAAGCACCAAGAGGCTGGTATGAAACTCTTTCCATCTTTCTTCTTTCCATTGGTTTCACAAGAGGTAAAATAGACAAAACACTGTTTTTAAAATGGAGTGGGAAAGACTTGATGATTGTCCAGATTTATGTGGATGACATCATTTTTGGAAGCACATGTTCTAAAATGTGTGAAGAGTTCAGACAACTCATGACAGCTGAGTTTGAGATGAGTGGAATGGGTGAACTCCAGTGCTTTCTTGGTCTTCAAGTAAGGCAACTGCAAAATGGTATTTTCATCCATCAAGGCAAATATGCCAAAGAACTTTTAAAGAAATTTGAGATGGATGATTACAAGCCATGTAGTACACCCATTGCAACCACAAAAATAGTCATGTCTGATGAAAAGGATGATTTGGTTGATCAAACACTATATAGAAGCATGATTGGGTCTTTATTGTACCTAACTGCATCTACGCCAGACATCATGTTTACAACATGTGTTTGTGCAAGATCCCAATCAGCCCCCAGAAAGTCTGACCTTATTGCTGTAAAAAGGATATTCAGATACCTCAAAGGTGCTCCCACACTTCGTATCTGGTATCCAGGTAATGGGAATATCAAGCTTTCAGGTTTCTCAGATAGTGACGTTGCTAAATGCAACACAACAAGGAAGTCCACTTCAGGAGGGTGCCAATTTCTAGGTGATTGCTTAGTATCTTGGCAAAGCAAAAAGCAAGCAGCTGTTTCAACATCCACTGCTGAGGCAGAATATATAGTTGTTGCAAGTTGTACAGCCCAACTGCTTTGGCTTCAAAATCAGTTGCTGGATTTTGGTATCATTGACCTAAAGATACCTCTCATGTTGGACAGTCAGGCAGCAAAAAATATCATCAAAATTCCAGTTTCACATTCAACCACCAAGCACATTGATATCAAACATCACTTTGTGAGGGATTGCTATGAAAAAAGGTTTGATTTCTCTGCACCATGTTCCAACTAAAGATCAGCTGGCAGATGTGCTAACCAAAGCATTAGACACATCCACCTTTGAAAGCTTGATCTCTAGGATTGGCATGCTGAACATGGAATAACAAGCAAAATCTTGTTTTTCTATGAAAAAAACATTAAAATGTTTTCAGAAAATCAAAAATCCATCCTTAAAAATAGCTAAAAATGAAAATTTTCATTAATCCTTAAAAGTCTGCCATAACCACTGTTTTTGGTTCAAACATCTGTTCTGTGAATGCTGTCCACCGCTGAAAGTCAACCTCTGTTCTCTCATTTCCTTGGTAATCACTATTGCTCAAAATCACTATTTTCAACCACTGATAGGCTATCCACTGATAGTAAAAGTCACCCACTGTTCTCATTTTACCGTTACAACCACTGATATTGCTCCATCGGTGGTTTCATAAAACAACTGTCTTCCATTACTCACCAGGGGTTGGCATGTGGACAGTACATAGCGGTCAGATCTTTTGTAACCGCTGCCACGTCAGCATTCACTTTTACCCCTATAAAACCTTGATCAAAACCCCAAACAGGGTTTTCACTGTCGAAACAAATTCAAAATTCTTTTCTCAAAGCAGTTACCATCAATTTCTCTCACAATCACTCATCATCTTCTTCTGTTCTTCATCACTTTCAAATCACCAGGCTCTTCCACTCAAATCCCCACATAACTACTTGGGATTACTTGAAAAACCAACTCATACTGAAACCTTCAATTCCATCATCAATACTATGTCGTCTTCAAAGTACAAAACTTTGTTAACTTGTGATGCTCCGATCTACATGGATACCCATCAAGAATTCTGGAAAAATGATAAGTTAGAAACTACGGATAAAATGCCCGTTGCCATCAATTCTTCTATAAAGGGTGTTCCAGTCAAAATAACCCCTCAATCCATCTCAGAGGTATTTGAACTCAATGATCTTCAAGGTAAAACTTCTTTCCCAAAAACAGTGTATCAAATTGATTTTCTTGAGAGAGGGTATAAAGAGGAAATGAAAAAAGATACTTTACAAAAAGGCAGCTTTCCTCCTGCCATGAGGTTTTTGTTTCATACCCTCCTCATGTGTGTCTCAAATAAAACAATTGATTTCAATGAGATACCATTGAAGATACAATACCTGGGTTATGCTATATTACATGGAGAAAATTTTAATTATTCTCAGGAGATTTTCAATTATCTTGTTACAAATGTTAATAAGAAAGCATTTTTGTTATTTCCAAGGTTTTTAAGCTACTATTTTAAAAACAAATTTTCAAAGGATAATGCCCATGTGCTTATCCAAGGCAGCCCTTTTTCAATAAACAGCTTAACTTCTGAAACCTTTACAAGGCTGTCCAAACCATCTTCAAAAACACAAGCAGAGGCTCCTGAGCAGACTTTAGCAGCTATCATTGCTCCTCAGGCACCTGCTGCTGAGCCCACTGCTCAAGGTGATCACAGCAGCAAAACAACTGCTGTGAAACCCACACCTAAATCCACCAAACGACCAAAACAAAAGAAAACACAAAAGCCCCCAAACCTATAAAAAAGGCAACTCTGGAAGATGAGATCCCAGAGCAACTGCCCGTGACAACACAAAAGTCACCAGAAACCACTACTGCTACTTCCTCACAGCAGTTGGAAGAAAGATCTCAACCTGAGCCTCAAACTCCTCCTGCTTCTTCTCAAAAAGAACATGTTGTAAGAACAGGGACACCAAATTATGATGCTCTGGAATCACTTGATTCCATCATCCACAGCCCACTGTCCGGGGAAAACTCTCTTTCCACTCCAATACTCACTGCCACAATTCCACCACAAACAAAACTTTTGTTGGATGCACTTGATATAGCTCAGACAGAAATCAGTTCCTCTCAACCACCTATCACTGAGAGCATGCCACCACAAGTGACTGAGTCTGAGCTCCCTATCTTTGCTAACCCACCAACACCTGAGGAGGTTACACCCCTTGTGTTACATGTAACTCTTGGTGGTAGTTCAAGTGAAGCAGCTACTACAAGTGTTAATCCACTGGTTTACACTTGGACAGTAGTTTCATCAATCAGACTTCCTTGAAGGCAATTTCTTCTTTGGGAACTCGAATGTTTCCAGTATTCACTGGTTCACTTACAAGGGTTACTCATACTGAAGGAAGAAGTCCCTAGTATGAAGACAAAGGGGCATCAGTGGATGATTCTTGGGATACATTCCCTAAGTCAACCATTGTTACAACCACTGAAAGTGGGAAATCAGATGATCCCATTAAGTTGGGTGATAGTTTAATGTACCGAGAATTGACGGATAGAGTTGACAAACTTGATACATCTATTGGAGAAATCAAAGACATGCTGCAACAGTTGTTAAAAGCACAAAAGGTACCATCCACTTCTGCACCAACTCCAACAGCTTCTCCATCATCTGCTCCTACTCCAAATGAGCTGTGGAGTTTGTTTCAACCTATGCTCATCCAACAAAGACAATTTGCTGATCAGCAACATGAAATTCAAGTTCAAAAGATCAGAAATATCATGGAAGCTAGGTTCAAAGACACACAAGCAGATATAAAGGCCATCAAGGCTCACTTGCTGAACATCACTGGCACTACTCCTCCCTATATCATCTTTGTGGACAACCCACCACTAGCTAATGCCAAAAAGGGGGAGAAAATGAAGCAGTTGAAGAAAAAAGGATATGAAGATGGGCTGTACATTGCACCAGATAATTTAAGTATGCTTGCAGACATCCCTAAGCCAGATGGTTCTAAAAAGGTTGATGTAATCATAAATGCCATTGCTGATGCAAAAGCAAGGGTGAAAAAGGATATGGAGGCAAAGGATAAAGCTAGGTTTGAACATGAGAAAATAGTTTTTATGGAGATGAATGAGCAGGGTACTTCTGAGCCAAAGGATGAAGAAAGTCCTGAGCCTAAAAGAAAGCAGCCCACTAGAAAAGTGAGGCAACCCAAATCCATACCATCCAGATCCACAAAACATACTCCCAAACCTCCCAAAAGCTCCACACATCAATCTTCCAAACCAACAGATGTTAAAACACCTGTTGTATCAATAGCTGTTGGTACTTCAGTGGTTTCAACATCTGTTACCCAAACAACTGCCACCACTACTACTTCAACACACACTCAATCCACTGCCTTACCACCACCACCACCAAAAATCACCCCTCCACCAAAAACAATTTCATTACCACCAACACCTCCTACCAAAAAGCAGAAGACATCAGGTGACATATCACCTGTTGTAATGACAACAGTGGTTGAAACACCAGTTGTTTCAACAACTGTTAGTCAGCCATCTACCACTCAAATCACCATCACTGAACCCACCAAAACACCACCAACATCTCCTAAACCTAAAAGGAGAAGGATAATTTTGAATGATGAACCTTCACCACCACCAACATCTTCACAACCACTGTCACTTATTACCATTCCAAACCCTGTTCCACTCTCTTCAGCACAAGCCTTTAATCCAAACACTGCCATTACTCCTGCAGGTGTCCAATATCCATTAGATCTTCCAACAGTTAGAGAGGAGATCAAATCCTTCTACTCTGAAGATGACCCTGCTAAAACGAGTTTGCCATCTATTCAAGGATATCCTAGGCCAAACAATATTGAAGAATATTTAAAGATAAAGGCTCAACAAGCAGAGGATATCTCCAAAAGAAATACATAAGGAAAGTCTGACAGAGAGATTCAAAGGTACTACCAATATCTGCTAATCCAAGTCAAAACTTTGGAGCAGTTTTCAAAAAATCTCTGTCAGCAATTATCAGAAAGAGCTGATGAAACCTTGAGGAAAGACTATCTTGATAATATAACGGCTTACAAAAGGTACAAGGGAGAAAGGTACCAGTACAAAGATTGGACCATCAGTGAGCTAGAAAGTGAAGCAGCCAGAATTCAGGATATGATCAAAAACAAGGTGAAGCAGACTCCACCTGTCTCGTCAAAATACATGAAAAATGTACCAAACAAGGTATTAAGGCTGAAGAGAATGAAAGAAGAGCTTATTACTGCTGATTTTGGTTCAAGGAATCAAGTGACAAGGTGGAAAGAAGAAAAAGTCACGGCCAGTTACAAAAAGTTGGAAGAATTGAGAAAGAAAAATCCAAATGTTCCCCAAAAGCCTGACTACCCTAAAGAGTGGTTCCAGTAAGACAAAAACTGCCCATCAGGAGATCCACTGCTCCACCTGCTGCCATCCTTTACCAAAGAAGGAGACAAAAGCAAATGGATGCAGAAACACCAGAAGATGTAGCAGCAGGGGATGAAGTTATAAAAATGGTTCTTAAACAGATGATAGCTGAAAATCCAGAATTGGCTAAAGCTACAAGCACTGCTGCTCAAACTGTTATCACCAGGCCACCATCTCCAAACTCATCATCAATAAAACCTCTACCAAGAAACCCACTGGATTCAAAAATACTAAAGTGGAAATCTGACAAACAGACCCGCATACTTACTTTGATCAAATCCAGTGGTGAAGTGAAGAAAATATCAAGGGAACAAGCATTGGGCCTGGGTGTTGAAGATCTGCAAGATCTCCTTGATCTTACACTGTGCAGGGATAAGGATGACACAAATTCCTTGGACTTTGAATTACAATTCAAAGGACAAGTCAGAGAACTGTTGATGAGGCAATAAAGTTCCACAATAATGAAGGGTTTTGGCATCATCTGTTCCAGGGGAGATTGTAGGGATTGAACCTAATGTGTGTAAAATGCAACATATAAATTACATCAATTGTGGCACAAAACGAACCCTTTTTTAGTACAAATGTTGGAAAAAGTGTGCTTTTGTCTTCCTTTTGTATTTTCAGGGGTTAAAGAGCTTAAATGAACAAAAGAAGCAAAAATACAGCCAAATCTAACAATAATACAAGAAAAGGAATAAACGTGGCATGCCCGACCCCTCGACAGCATCTTCCCAAGCAAAAACAAGAGATCAGAAGGCTGAACACCCCCCGTGCTCATTGAACACGGGGGTGTGCCCAAGAGTCTGCAGAAAAGACAAAGTTGTAGAAGTTTCTATTTCACAACACGGGGGCATGCCCAGTGGACACGAGGCCGTGGTCAACGCTAAGATTCACAGAATCCAAGCAAATCTTGATAGTACAGATACGCTTCTGCACACGGGGCCGTGCCGAGCAGACACGGGGGCGTGGTCAACTAATGCAGAAAAACTGCATTTAATGAAGAAAGAGAAGATGGATGGACACAGAGCCGTGTCCGGACTTCTATGCAGGCTATAAATAGAGGTGCTTGGTTCACTTCAAGGGCATCCCTTGGCAAACCACCTCTCTCACACTTCACCCACCCACCACCACCATCACAACCCACATCCACCACCGTAATCCATCATCCATCATAGAGTGTGTGTAGTAGTCTCGGGATCAAAGATTGATAGTAAGAGTTCTTGACAATCAAAGGCCATGTTTGCCTAAGTCTCTTACATCACTTGGTGAAGACAAGCATTTAGTGTAATACTTTTTATTTTTAATCTTTTCACACTTTTTATTTGGTTATGTATTAATGATTTTAATAACTAGTTTCTTATGTTGAAGGTGAAACTTCCTTATCATTTGTCCGTGGTGTCTTGGCGTTATTTTACTGTCTATATAAAATAAAAGATTTACACCATTCATATCTCCACGGTCTATATGGAGATATGTTGGCTACCTGGTCGGGGGTTAAGGGAATGGTTTGGTAAGCGTCTTTCCTTGTTCAGTGTATAGATCCTGCAAGGACCTGGGTCAAGCTTAGTAGGACCTCCTTCAATACCCACTGGTATTGGATGGCGGGGGTTCGAATTTCTTGATCCCCTCATATGTAAATTACTATTAAAACATTAACCCGACTACTTAGGATTGTATCCAAGCGGACTCAAACTACTTAGCCGAGGGTAACGTCACCTTCAAAAGAGGGGCCTACCACATTATGCATTAATAACTTAATTATCTTTCAATAATCCAACCCTTTAGGATTATATCCTTGCTGACTCAAACTACTGGGTTGAGGGTAACGTCACCTTCAAAAGAGGGGCCTACTACTATAACTAAGATAATCTCTTAAAAGGTGCAAAAGTGCGGAAATAATCAAAGGTTACACTAAAGGCGAGTCGGATCCAAGTGATTCATCTTGTCTATCTGTTTTTATTTTTAATTTTTGTTTTCAGCATTTTTTATTTTCATATTTAAACCTTTTTCTAAAATTTTGATTTGATTTGACGTTGAGGATAAACCAGTACTAAAAGCTCTTGTGTCCTTGGACGAACTCAGTATCTTACCAACGCTATACTACGCTCACGATGGGTGCGCTTGCCCATATGTGTGTTTAGTGTTAGTAAAATATCATGTTTTATAAATTTAAAACTTGACTAAAGTGTAAAAAGGGCTAAAAATATACATAAAAATATATAACACACCGCACACATCAAGTTTTTGGCGCCGTTGCCGGGGACACAAGGATTTTAAGAAAGTTAGGAATCAACGGCCTAATCGTTTTTCTTATTTTTCTGTTTTTTCTAGGATTTTTCGTAAATTTTCAGCTTCTGCAGAGCTCAGCACGGGCCGTGCCCGCTGAACACGCCCTGTGCCCAATCTTTGGTACTGGCAATCCTGTTTTAAGTCAGACAGTAGCTGAACACGGGGCCGTACCCAATCAACACGCTCCGTGCCTAAGTATCAGATACTGAAAACAAAACCGTAAGATACCGACGGTTGGTAATTTCTGACACAACCATGAGCGATACTGATATTTTTTACTTCCGGCCCTCTTATGGTACGTGGTGTCAAATATGTGGCGAAACTCGTGAAGATTTAAAATGCTATTTTTTAAACTACAAGCCCCACTATATAGACCCATTGTTTTCCTGTAGCCTTAAGAGGGGCGAAAGTAAAAATAATCCCTATCTCTCCCTCGAATGCTCTCAATCATCCCTTCTAGATGAAATGCTTCTTGACGAATTATTTCAAATGGAAGATTTAATTCTTGATTGAATAAAAGAGCTTGAGATGGACCTAATTAATTCATCTCAAGACAATACCCAAGAAGAATTGTTGAGATCGCATTCAGATAAAAATTCGTTTTTCCCGAAACTACCTCTAACTCCCGTAAAGACTCGAACGATAGTCATGCCTATGTTGATTGTGCCGTGAAGGACTCCCCATCGACTTCCACCGATGCATACATAGACCTAAGCGATTCGACAAACACCTTCTTTAACGAGAGTCCGGGAAAGGGTTGGACTTGTCCACCTACATTTAGCATAGGAATCACCCTTACCGATAACCTCTTACGTTCTCGTCTAAATCTAGAGCAACTAAGGTATCTCAGGAACTTTGGTGTTGTTTCGTCCAGTAAGGAACCACCCGATCCAGATAAATTCCTTAAAAATAGACAAAACTTCATAAACAGCCTCTAGGCACGGGGTCGTGTCCAGGTCAGCACGCCCCCGTGTCCATCAAAAGATTCCCGTCTGACTTTCTGTCAGAATACGGACAAAGTGTGTCAGGATCTTGTCTGCACACGGGGCCGTGCCCAGCCGACACGGGGCCGTGTGCAGCATGCTGTCGTTTTCTATAAAGGCAGCAAGATTCCTGCACATTTGGACCATTCCAAAGACAAAGATCTGGTGGGATCTTCACACATACCATCCTAGGGGTATTCTAAAAGAAGGTTCTCAACAACCATCTTGTCTTTTCTACTCCATTTCCTTCTTCTTCATTTTTTCCTCAAACACCTCCATTAGAGCTTGAAATCACCATGGTTTCAAGCTTTATTGTAATGTTTGTTAGATTTTTATTCAAGGAATCTTATTGAAAATAAGTTTTACAGCATTGTTTTAAGTTATTTCTGCTTAATAATGCTTCAAAAGTCAGAAAAGTAATTTGAAACTCTAAGATTCCTTGTTCCAAAAATCTACAGATAGGTGAACACGGGGCCGTGTCCGAGGTATTGTCCTAGTAAATTGAACTCTTTTTCGGTTTGTTTTCCTAGAATGACGAGCTAAGCTAGCGGAACATCTTCATCGCACTCCAGGAACAACCGACAAGGGAGAAGGTCATCATTTGTAGAAGACTCTCTCGTAAACTACGTATACGCTTTAAGAGAGGCCATTGATGAGATGCCGGGAGTAGAAGAAGCATTGGTCGACCGTATCAATCATTTAACGGTGGGGCTGGAAGAATGTCTTCGAGAGGTCAACCTTTTGCACCAAAGTTTGAATATTCTCGCTTCTCCTCCTTTGGTACCAATCATCACCCAAAGGGCATGGAATGTGGTACCGGAAGTCATCATACCGGCCGAGTGGTACACCATGCACCCGGAGCCCCCTCGAGACATATTACATGGGGTTCCAGTTGGTGTCACTCCTCCTCCACAAGATGTTGAGGAAAATGAGCCCGCCTTCTTCCTCCCAAGAGAGATAGAAGAATGGCTTAACAACGTCTAGGGGACACCCCTCGGTTTGGAGTTCTGCGAAGCCTTTAAATACCGGAAAGCCATTTCTGGGTTTTTGATTCCTATAATAAGGGTGGAACTCCTTAGGATGATTTTATGTATCACTTGACCTATCTATCTTAGGACTTTTAGTTTTCTATTTTTCTGCTTTGTTTTAAATTTTCTAGGACCCTATGTAATGTGTTATTTTTAATGAATGATGCTTTAAATTAAATTAGTGTTTGTATGATGTTGTAATGGGTAAAACGCACTCGGGATGGTGAAGGATACTGAGGGAAACTTGAACCAACACCCCATGCACGAAAACAGAGCCTCCCGACAATTTTTCTTCATTACAGCAAGTTCAGCACGGGTCGTGCCCAGCCAACACGGCCCCGTGCTGAAAGATCTGCAGGAAATGCCCAGTTCAGGTAACTGGACACGGGGCGTGTTTGCTGAACACGCCCTTGTGCCCAGACTTCTGTTACTTTCTGATAATTTCTGTTAATGGTAACCTGAACACGGGGCCGTGCCCGGACACCACGGGCCCGTGTCCAGATGCCCAGTAACATAAAATTTTGTTTTCAACACACCTTTTACACATTCAGTCGACCTAAAAACTTATTTTTGGGACACATTGAGGACAATGTGTAATTTAAGTGTGTGTGTGTGTGTGGGGGGGGGGGCGATGCTAAAACCTTGAATTTTGCAAGTCCTAATTACAAGCCTTACACAAAACTCTATTGGAACTGCTAAACACCCCAAATGTTTTCAAAAAAAAACTTTTCATTTTTTTTACTTGTCTTGGTTTAATTTGGGAATAACAAGTTCTAAAAAGGTTATATTTTTACAAATTTACAACCGATAGCGTCGTGATAAAAAGAACCAACATAAGAAAATTATGAAACGACATGACAAATCTAGTTAAAATTTGATTATATATACTTGATCACATAAAAGCCCATTCCCACAAAAAGTGAGTTTTGAGCCTTTATTGAGCATACAAATACACATCTTTAAAACTAAATGCTCATTTTTCGTTTCTTGTGTGAATAGCCGCTTGGTTTCTTACGACTCTAGAACTTCCCATGACGATACATTCCCGGTCCTTACCAACTTAAACCCAAGTAAGTAAATGATGGAGGCATTAGGACTAACCCCTTTTTCTTTCAACATCATTATTTTTCTTTTTTTTTTTACCACCTACCCAAAATCCCCCTAGTTAACCCCTTTGAGCCTAAACCTTTTCATTTCTAACCCATAAAACAAACACTCTTTACCCACCAAAACCCTTTTTTCATTTTAAACCCTTTATTTTAGTAAAAAGCTCGGTTTTTCATGTGATATTCCCCAAAAAAAATAAAAATTTGATGAAGTCAAGAAATAAACAAACAAGTTCATCAAAAAGAACTTTGTTTGAAGAATTGCTTCATTAAAATAAAAAGTCACAAAAATAAAAATGCTTATGAAAACCGACGCTTTTTACGCATTTCGCCCTTTTCTACTAACCACTAACCCAAAACCACCTACCTTTAACCCAAGCCTAACCCTTCCCCAAAGTCCTCTTGATATTTACAAAGGTGTATAGTTAAAAAGGAGGAGGATTGATTGCTTGGCAAGCATATGGTAGAAGTAAATTCTATGCCGGTCCCGAGTGTTTCACAAAAATACATCTTCGGCTGAGTGTTGAGTGATCTCCCGTGAGGTATGTGACTTGTATATAAATGGAATTTTAAAGAGGCATGTTATGCCCAAATAAGTAATTTCTCTTATGTAATGTTCTAATTAACTCATAACGAATAGGATTGTAAATAAAATAAAAATAAAACCTAATAAAAATCTTGGATTCCCAACACTCAAGATAAGCCCAAAACCTTCTCTTCTACCCATTCCATTTGGGAGTATAAGCCACATTAAAAAGAGTTTTGCTTGAGGACAAGCAAATATTCAAGTGTGGGGGTATTTGATGTGTGTAAAATGCAACATATAAATTACATCAATTGTGGCATAAAACTAACCCTTTTTTAGTACTAATGTTGGAAAAAGTGTGCTTTTGTCTTCCTTTTGTATTTTCAGGGTTAAAAGAGCTTAAATGAACAAAAGAAGAAAAAATGCAGCCAAATCTAACAATAATACAAGAAAAGGAATAAACGTGGCATGCCCGACCCCTCGACGGCATCTTCCCAAGCAAAAACAAGAGATCAGAAGGCTGAACACGCCCCGTGCTCATTGAACACGGGGGCGTGCCCAAGAGTCTGTAGAAAAGACAAAGTTGTAGAAGCTTCTATTTCCCAACAATGGGACGTGCCCAGCGGACACGGGGCCGTGGTCAACGCTAAGATTCGCAGAATCCAAGCAAATCTTGATAGTACAGATACGCTTCTACACACGGGGCCGTGCCCAGCAGACACGGGGGCGTGGTCAACTAATGCAGACAAACTGCATATAATGAAGAAAGAGAAGATGGATGGACACGGGGCCGTGCCCAATGGACACGGGGCCGTGTCCGGGCTTCTGTGCAGGCTATAAATAGAGGTGCTTGGTTCACTTCAAAGGCATCCCTTGGCAAACCACCTCTCTAACACTTCACCCACCCACCACCACCATCACAACCCACATCCACCACCATCATCCATCATCCATCATAGAGTGTGTGTAGTAGTCTCGGGATCCAAGATTGATAGTAAGAGTTCTTGACAATCAAAGGCCATGTTTGCCTAAGTCTCTTACATCACTTGGTGAAGACAAGCATTTAGTGTAATACTTTTTATTTTTAATCTTTTCGCACTTTTTATTTGGTTATGTATTAATGACTTTAATAACTTGTTTCTTATGTTGAAGGTGAAACTTCCTTATCATTTGTCTGTGGTGTCTTGGCGTTATTTTACTTTCTATATAAAATAAAAGATTTACACCATTCATATCTCCACGGTCTATATGGAGATATGTTGGCTACCTGGTCGGGGGTTAAGGGAATGGTTTGGTAAGCGTCTTGCCTTGTTCAGTGTATAGATCCTGCAAGGACCTGGGTCAAGCTTAGTAGGACCTCCTTCAATACCCACTGGTATTGGATGGCGGGGGTTCGAATTTCTTGATCCCCTCATATGTAAACTACTATTAAAACAACCCGGCTACTTAGGATTATATCCCTGCTAACTCAAACTACTTAGCCAAGGGTAACGTCACCTTCAAAAGAGGGGCCTACCACATTACGCATTAATAACTTAATTAATTATCTTTCAATAATCCAACCCTTTAGATTGTATCCTTGCTGACTCAAACTACTGGGTTGAGGGTAACGTCACCTTCAAAAGAGGGGCCTACTACTATAACTAAGATAATCTCTTAAAAAGTGCAAAAGTGCGGAAATAATCAAAGGTTACACTAAAGGCGAGTCGGATCCAAGTGATTCATCTTGTCTATATGTTTTTATTTTTAATTTTTATTTTCAGCATTTTTTATTTTCATATTTAAACCTTTTTCTAAAATTTTGATTTGATTAGTCGTTGAGGATAAACCGGTGCTAAAAGCTCTTGTGTCCTTGGACGACCTCGGTATCTTACCAACGCTATACTACGCTCACGATGGGTGCACTTGCCCGTATGTGTGTTTAGTGTTAGTAAAATATCGTGTTTTATAAATTTAAAACTTGACTAAAGTGTAAAAAGGGCTAAAAATATACATAAAAATATATAACACACCGCACACATCAAACCCTACCAAAGGAACAGTTGATTAAAGCCAAAACTGGATCAGAGCTGTGGATCCAGAATAAGCAGATGTTTGTATTCAATTCTCTCCCCTTGAAAGTGGCTAAACAACTGATGACCTCTATCTACTGCTCGTCTACAATAACTGTCCTTCAACAACTGCTGATGATTAAAGAACTGTTGAAGACTAACACTGATGCTCAATCTACTGATCTGGGTCAAGCACTTCTGAAGACATAAAGTATTGCTGGAGTCACAATAGTGGAATGGGAAGCAGTAGTTTGTTTATTCGTTGTATTGTAATGTAATCAGTAGTTAGCAAGCAGTAGTTGTATTAGATCAGTAGTTACAGGTTGTTAGGAGGTTAGATGTCACTCTCATGGTGACGTCAGCCAAGATGCTTCAATGGTTTGCTCGTGCCTATAAATAGAATAGTACCCTGTACTGTTCTATTAGCTCTTTCACCACTTGTCTTCTTGTACGAACAAACACTGTGAGCTCAGGCTGAGGGGGAGTTTGTGATACATGCATGCAATTGTAATTAAAGTTTGAAATAAATTCAATCATTCGGTTCAATGATAAACTTGTGTGTTGAAAGCATTTCTCGTGTTTTATTGTGTGCAAAGTTTGTTTCCATTTATATTCCGCTGCATTTACTTATTCATCTTCTTAATTCTCAAACAAAAACACAATCATAAGAAACTCAGATCCTAACAACATGTGGCCCCAATGTTATCATACCAAAGAGTGGGTGGACAAGATGAAGAAATATGAAGCTTACTTAATAATGACATAATCTAGCAAATCTCAACGGTAGTGTAAGCTAAAGCATGATGCTTAGTCTTAGTGCTAGAGCGAGCAACGATATGTTGTTCCTTCGAGCTCTAACTGATGAGGTTGTGCCCAAGAAAAAGACAATATCCAGTAGTCGACCAACGAACATTAGGGCCAGCACAATCAACATCAGAATTAGCATTAACATCAATACAATTATATTGACGAATGTACAATTCATGAAAAATCGTGCCTTGGTGATACCTCAAAGTAAGCTTCACTACGACCCAGTTGCGAGCAGTAGGTGCTTATAAAAATGGGACACCTTGCGTCTGCATAAGCAATCTTGGGTCGACTCAAGACTAAATATTGTAAAGCACCAACAGTACCCAGATATAATGTAGGATCATCCAATGGACTACCATTATGCGGAGAAAGTTGTCATTAAGACGAAAATGAGTCGATAAAGCACTACACTTAGCGAGACTCATACGCTGCAATAAATCAAGTAAATACCACTATTGTTAAAGATTTAACACATCATCAGAAAACATAGCCTGAAATCCCAAGAAATAGACAAAGTGTACAAATTGTTGAGCACAAACTATGAGTGTGTGCGCCCACTCAAATCCATCACAAATCAAGAGATAACACATAATGAAATCTCAACTATAGACAAATAATGAGGCTTTAGACAAACACTAAGATAATCTACTGGTATTAAGATGTCACACCCCGATTTTCACGTGTCTCACCGGTGGGCCCGGTGGGGGATTACCGTGACGATGTTGGCAACAATATAGTCAAACCACACAATTATATAATGCACAGCGGAAGCATAAGATAAATATATAAATTTCAACCTCTGATCGTAATATCCAAATGTATTACAGGGGTTGAATATATCCACAGTGGATCGTAAATAATGATAAAGTATTGTTCCATCAGATACTGCAATCAAGCTTGCGAGGCTTATCCCGACGCTAGGGAGCTAATACCAGCCAATTACGTTTAGGTACCTGCACTTAATCTTTTTGGGGAAAATACGTCAGTTTACACTGGTAAATACATTCAACTGACACATTTGAAAATGTTTATTAAAATTGATTTGAATGCACAAGGCACAAACTCTTTTATAACTTGGGAAAATTCATAATGATCTTGTGAACGTTTTACATGTTCTTTTATGCGTTCAGTAGCCCGGGTCGTGCCGGGTTAAAGATTTATAGACACACCACGTTTGCGTAAAACCGTAGTACAAAAACCAACGGCTACGTCTTTTAATTTTAATGTCGACACTTTATACCGGGTGTACGCCTACACCGGGATGTCGATGGTCGTGGCCATTTCGTAAAATGATGCCAAGGATATCCGGGACAACGGTCATTAAACCCCCCAAAGGCTTATAAGCAACAAAACTGTTTAAATGAGCCGATCATATCTAATCAATTAACCACCTAAGCGATGGAATTATATAATGCTCAATCAAGCGGTATTAATATACCGTAACCCAAGCCCATATAGGGGAAATAAGTTAAAGTATTTACCTTTGCAAGTATTAATCCTTAATTTAGATCAAGTCACCGATAGCTTTTACTGGGGCTCCTAATCTGGAACGAAGGTTTTAATTAACCTCTTAGAATCCTAACGGGTCGTTATAATGGCCGTAGCCTAGACCGGTTGGTTCCGATATATAGATATGGTTAATTCGCACGAAAAGGCGAAAACCGAGAATGGAGTATGATTTGGACCCAACAAGTTCAGTGACTTGTTCTATATGGGTTTATAGTTCATACTCTGGATTTTGGGGTTCAAATAATATAATTTGACCCATATCGGCTATTGCACGAAAACTAGTTCCATGAGCCGTACCGTGTGCGCAAATAGGCGAAACGGTTAACCATAAGAGTCGTACGCTTATTTCCTAAGTCAATATGCCTTAAAAGTATTTTGGTATCAGTAGGATACCTTCCGTAATGCCCGTAACGAGTTTAGGTTTATATTATGCCCCGTAGGGGCTTTTCGGTCATTTTAAAGACTTTAAAAAAAGCTTTTCGGGTTCTACAGGAAATCTGAGTTTCCCGAACAGTTTATAAAGTTTAAAATACTTTATTTATTATTTAAAATCAGTAGCAACTGGAATCGGGTCAAAAGACCTTGTAGAACTCCCGTTTTGGTCAAAAAGGGCATATTCGGTATTTACCGAACCGTAGCCATAACCGCAGGTTATGAGCAAGGTAAAAATTATTAAAAATCTTTAAAATTCCCAAAATATTATTTTACCACAGTGGGTAAATGTTTTGGTGACGAAAACTTGGGTTAGATGGGCGTTATGCTAATTGCGCCGTTAATTACAAAACTTTCTTAAAAGTGCGCCTTTTAGCATAACTCTCATTCTAGACCTTGGATTGACGTGAAACTTTAAGGACATGCTTATAATTTAATAAGTAAGGTTTTGGTCCGTTCACGTGTCCGAAATACTCGTTTTAATTTTAAAAGGCCGTTACGGTCAACTTTTAGGCGAATGACGGAAATACGTAAAAGACTCGGATAACTCATGAACCGACCACAGAGGCGTATACCAACATGTGACCTGGTCCTAAGAGAGTCCTAAGGTATATTTATACCTCACTAAAACGGGTCAGAACTGAAGTCAAAGCAAGAGTCAAACTTTTGCGACTTTCGGCTCCGAACCGGTTCAATATAGTAAATGATCGATTCAAACGAGCGCAAACAGGTTTACATACTTATTGTCATGTTTTATGATTGTCAAAACAGGTTCCATAACATATACATTACAGGTTATGCATAAATCGCTAAAATAGCTTTCTGTTGACTTTTTAACCGCACGTTTGACTCGACATTTGACATAGTTAGAGTGGTGATCAGGGGGAACCATTTTAGAGGTTTAATACCCACATAAATACCAACTCATAACCACTTTTGATTCGTCATAAGACTGGACCATTACTGATTTATCGTAAAGTCAAACCGTAGTTACGACGGTTTGGTTTTTAGCTAAAAACTAAGCATAAACTGAACAATGGATGATCAAGGTAACTTACAGAAGTTAGAACTTGAATATGGAGCAGAGAAGAAACACTTGGGAGCCTTTAGAATGGCCAGAGATGTGTGTTTGAGTTGTTGTGAATGTTATGCACACAAAGGTGCTATTTATAGCCAAGAACAAGCCCCTATGATCATTACAACTACCACAATAGTCCAGAGATGATGGGTAGGTGTCCTAGAGGTGTATGGGTCGAGTATAGAGTGCCCATGCTCCATTAATTGGTGTTTGATCGTTCAAAAGTCCCAAAAGGCAAGAAACTACAAAGTTTCTGCATCTGGGCACTTTACGCGGCCCGCATGGGAGTTCCCATGCATTTTAATGCGGGTCGCCTAAAGATCAAATATCAGTTGCGTTTTTGAGGTGGCTCGCGGCCCGCCTCAACTTATGTTTAAACCTTACGCGGGTCGCGAGAGGTTATATTTTCTGAATTTCTCAAATCTTTTATAATGATTACAGAATCTGGCCATTAATAACGAAATCTTTCGTAATGATTCGCCTGACCTTTCGGTTTTGAAGGGGTAACTTTGCGGTTTGGCCCTCGGTTATTTACCGATAGGGGCCTCGTGTTATTTACCCGCATTATTAAGTCCCCGGTTTATTTATTTAATTATTCTGAAAGCCTTAACTTTCATTGTTGACGCTTTTAACCCTTCTTCTACGAATTCGATCGTAACTTTCTCGTTTCATATCGAAACTTCGCGAAATTCATATATATTATTTTAGTGAGGGTATAATACCGTTACAAAGTCTTTGGAACGTTAAAGGGTCACTCAGAGGTATTATTAAACATGTTGACACAGTTAACCCCTGTAGTTTGTAATCTCTCAATTTCTTCCGCGTTTTGTTTTTGTACGATCTTATAATTTATTCGTTTGAAGGTTTAAGCATTATTTAGGGATACTATACAGTATATTTACCCTTGTTGACATTTATAACCCTCGAATTTATATACTTTCAAGGTTTGTCAAAATTAGTCCTTTATTTATTATAGATGCCACGTGTAAACAAATGACACGTGTTAACACATTATTGGACACAAAAATTCGAGGTGTTACATAAGAGCAGAAGACAGTTTGGAAAACCAAGCTCTAAGTGCCTACTTCACACCATAGAGGGCCTTCTGCTAAAAAAACAAACATGATGAGGTCGAGTGCAATCAACAGAGCAAACAATGTTGGTATCAGTAAAAACTGGAACCAGATGCCAAGTTTGATTGGCATGTCAAGCATCAATCTCTAGGCGTATCGCATCCCACCAAACTAACCACTTATGATCTTGATATAAACTGGATGGTTTAGTAGTGGGGGTGGTAATAGCATGGAAAACATGATCTAGGAAACTGGTGAGGTTGGAAAGTAGGATCACGAGAACGTATGATCATGGGATGAGTCAAAGCATTAGGTGGAGGAGAAGAAGGGGTGAGGGAGGAGGAATATAAGAAGATGGAGAATAAGGAGGATGAGGAAAGAGGAGGTGTAGTAAAAGAAGATGAAGATGAAGATGAAAAAGGAATAAAAAAAGACATGGAGGAATAAAGAAAGATGAAGTAGGCACAGAAGATGATTAGAGAGATGAAGTGGTAGAGAACCTAGGTATATAAAAATGGTCACATGAAAAAGGATATGCCAAGAAGTGAAAGTACAACATGTGTGACGATCATAAAAAAGATAGCCACAATAACCAGGAGCACAACCAACGAAGATGCAATGAGTAGATACGTGTGAGAGTTTATCCGCTCTAGTGTCTTCAAGAAATGGATAACACAAACCCCTAATGGTACAAAATGTAGCAATCTGGTCGAGAACCGAATAAAACATCATAGGGATAAGAACCAGTTATGGTAACAGGATAATGAGATAAGACGCAATAGAAAAGCATTATACCAAAATTTCTTTGGTAGACGAGCATGGAACAATAGTGCTTGAGCATCCTCAGACATATGGCGATTATTTTGCTCAGAAACCCCATTTTGTTGAGGTGTATAAGGACATGAAATGCGATAAGCAATACTAGACTCAGAAAGATGTTGAGCCATCTGATAATAAATTAGCTAAAGAGCACCATCACACTAAAGATGTTTGATGGTGCATGAGAAAAGCATCTCAACAAGAAATTTGAAATTATGAAAGGAAACAACCACCTGAGAACGACATCTCAATGGATAAATCCATGTAAATCGACTAAAATCATCAATGAAAGTAATAAAGTAACAAAAACTAGTTCAAGATATAATTAGTGATGCACCCCAAATATCATAATGGGTAACATGTAAAGGAACTTTGGAGTGTGACACAACAATAGTAAAAGGTAATCTAGTGGATTTTGATGCACCACAAGCCTTATAATGTGTATCCATAGATCTACTTGGAAAGTGTAAAAATGGAAATCTACACATCACAAAATCAAATGGATGACTTATCTTGGAATGCAAAGTCTCCCAAGAAACAGAAAAGATCGTAGACAAAGAGAATAACTGATGTGGACTAGCATGCATGTGGTGGATTGGTTGTCCGGCTAGAGTCTAATGGACAAATCAAAATGTGAAAAGGTAATAGCAATGGATGGTCAATATCCAACCGAATTATGGATAAAAGGTCCTTGGCTAAGCTATAAATAAGTACATGCTATAGAATAAGAGTGTGACTAGATAATTGAAGTAAACTAGTATCAATATGAGAGATGGCAAGTGATGTACCATTGCCAACAATAACGCTCCTTGAACCTGTATATGGTATAGCATCAAAAATTATAAAAACATCGACACTCATATGAGTGGTGGCACCCGAGTCGGGAATTTACGAATCAAGGCTCTCGCATATGCGAGAAAAAACAACTATCTACCCAAAATGAAGAGAACCATGTGGACCAAATCCATATGTACCACACCCAAAAACAGAAAATCCAGACCTAATAGTAAAAGATCCAACATGTGGAGCCAAGAGATGACTAGTAAGCCCGTCATGTGAAGACTTGGCCCAAGATAAGGAAGACTTTTAACTTGATTTTGATCCAAAGTGTAGGCTACTTACTTGATCTCGATACGGAGCAGGTAAGCCCCTGAAATGTAGGTCCCTATCACGCTTACGAGATTGACAATCAACCAGGGGTGCGGAATTCCCTTGATAGATCAATGAACACAGAAACAAGTATATAAGATGAAGAACACACAAAACACTTTCAAACCGATCTTCTATGATTATCAAATGAATCGTTTACAATCACTCAAGATCTCAAGAAACTCACAGCCACTCTCTGTGTTTTCTCTCACAAAATCTCTGTATCTTCTCTCTCAGACTGTCTAACCTAAAACCCTAATACATGAACTGTTTATATAATCATAGCATGCATACTGGGCTAGGCCCATATTACATCATAACATAAATTCGGACTTAAACATGAAGCTCAAACTCGGACTACATAACGATTTAACAAATTCGGACTTCCTTGAGACTTATAAACTCGGACTTCCTCAAGACTCATAAACTCGGAGTTCTCAATAACCTTCACAAATTCAGACTTGGTCAATTCCTCATAAACTCGAAATCCTTAAGTTGCTTAACAAACTCGGAATTCCTTTAGATCTTCAGTTCCTTAAGCCAAGTCTTCATTAAATATCCAAACACCAAACAAAAGTTGTTGTCACATAACATGCTCCAACAAACTCCCCCCCTTGACAATAGCTTGCAAAGGTAAACTTTAGTCTTCAGAATCTCACAGTCTTTGGTCTTTGGATAGCGTCAGCTTCAACTTGAATTCTGTCAGCAACAAACTCCCCCTAAGCTGATGCATACAATCACCAACTCTTTTATGTCCTGAATCGGCAATCCAAGTATGTCTTCATATCTTCAGTTCTACATTGTAGAAGGAGGATTCTACCAAGCAGTAACAAACTCCTCATCTCTTCACGTCAAATTCTTAGCAACATATTGCTTCAATCTGTATACTATAAAACAAACATCTCGAGAAACCATAAGAATTTTTCAACCAGGTTAAACAAATTGTTATTAATCAAGAGATGGTAAAACTGTATCACAGATTAAGCAAATTCCAATTCAACAGCAACACGCAAAAATTTTGTCGAACACACTAAAACCTGCACGAATTTAAAATTTTGAACTCATTTTCTAACATTTTCTCCCTGTATTGGTAACAACTCCTCCATGAATAGCCATTTTTCGTACGATAAGAATTTTAAAGGAAAAGGGAAATCTTTTTGGATTACAAAAGCAATAAACACTCTATTTTTGTGAGAATCACCGGTAAGAAGATCATATCAGCAAAATCAAACTGTTTTCACACTATTAGATACTTCTTTAAGTTTCGTGAAAAGCAGTCCAAGACGATTACCAGTATTATTTATCCACTTAAACAAAACACATGAACATTTCAAGTATCTTTACCTAGTGATTTATGCATTTTGCACATTTGAATGACTCTCTAGGATAGCTTCTTCAATTTCTTGGTTTTTGGCATTTTAGCTTTTTTAAGATATCTTGGTTGTACCTAGGTCAGCATAAATATAGATCCAGCAGAAGGACAACCCTGATATCCCCGGATGAAATAACGGTATAAAGACCCAACACTTCGGATTTTGGCAATCTGTCAACGCAAGATTTAAGGTCATTAAACCATACGCCACTGATGTGTTACCCACCCATACACAATTCGTTGTGTTTATATCACGTTGGTAAGTTGATTATTTCATGCTTTTTGCCTACTGGTATATCATATGATGAAGCTGCTATCACACTTAAGCAATCTAATTTCAATTTCAGTGTGACAGTCTAACTTGCTGATGTACTATGATTTCTTCTTTTTGACATAGTGATAACTCATTTTTGATTTTTCTGTTTTTTTTTTTATTTTTATGGTTTTCTATTTTTTTAAAATTTTGATTTTTAATAAAGCAATAAATTATATAACCCTACAAAAAGTAACTTGGGTACCTTAGGCTAACTTAATAGTTGTGTCTCTTCACATCACACCCTTAAATAATACCCTTGCATTAATAAACACATACCATATATTGAACACATTTTATGCCAACTGCCAACCCAAACCAACATGCCCCAATATACAAACCCCTTTAATAGATTATTTTATATAACCCTACAAAAAGCAACTTGAGTTGCCTCTCTAAAATGAAAAGTTGTGACTTTTAAAAAACCACCCATACATACCCCTTCGTACCCCGTCGTTTAAAAGTCGTGTTGTTTAAAAACAATTACAACTTGAGGTTTGTACCCCTACATTTAAAAATAATTACTTTATAATACTACTTTTAAAGCCACCCGTTTGATGATCGAATACAAAAAACAACTTAACCTTTGCTTGATACAACGCATCATTTCATTATTTTGTAACTGAAACTTGAAGAGACATAACATCTCACAAAATTGCAAGCCATATAATAAAATATTAAGTTCTAAGTTGCAAGCCATATAATAAATATTAAGTTATAAGTTATTAACCCATTTTCACCCCTACGAATCCCTACCATTTCTACCCCAAATCCAAACTACCGTTTAATTCACAATCAAAAGGTGCCGCATGCTTATGAACATTGTCATTCTGCCCACATCCCAACTAACGCTCAATCCACATACAAAAAGTTGTATTTGCTTTATTAATCAAGAACGCCTTGACCGAACCAAGCGCCAAAATCAACCGCATTAAAGATTTGAGGGTTACGGTGATCAAGACCATGTAGTGAACGGGAAGGAATGTGGAGAATTTAATCATTGTCTCTGATGAATATAAAAACGTTTATTCGTGCATTGAATTTTCGAAGTCCTACCAATGCGCTCACATACGATTGAATTTTTATTTCTTTTTCCTGGTTCCGTGGTGACCAAACTATCCTTCCATTTATCAGATCAAACACCCCAAAAAACGTATCTTTTTATTTCATTTTCCTGATTCCATCCACACGTATTCACCATCAACCCCACAATTTCACAAAAGTTAATCAATTAATTAAGTTTCTCTTTTTACTGCTACTGCTACTTTTATATAAAGAACAAGGTTAACCCTCATCATCAACTTCAGTTTTTGTAATTTGGGTAATCAAGAATCATCAGGTACGTGCCCTCGGTTCTTATTGTGCCTCCACTAAGATGAATTTTCGATAAAAGATTCACTACAAGAAATTGAGTCTAATGCAACCCCTATAAAATGTTGCATTAGGCCTTGAAAAGTTGCATTAGGTCTAGTGCAACCTTTTATCTGGGCCTGCATTTGAAGCAGTTGCATTAGATCTAATGCAACCTTTTCAAGGGCTAATGTAACCTTTTTTTGAAAGTGTTCCATTTTCTACTTAAATGTAACCTTTTTAAAATGTAACCTTTTTACAATCTAATGCAACTTTTTTTACTTTGGAAAGTAACTTTTTTTATATTCAAATGCAACTTTTATAATAGTTTAGTAACAAGAATGCAACCTTTATAACACTTAAATGCAACTTTTCTTATACTTGAATGCAACCTTTATCATAGTTTAGTTACATAAATGCAACTTTTTTTTTTATTGTAAATGCAACATTTCTTAGAATTTTAGTTACAACAAATGCAACTTTATAACTTCAATGTTTCAAGCACTTCTTTTGCTTTTAAGATGCATTATTATCTCAATTACACCATTAAAGTAGTAACATAGATATCATAGATGATGGATTGTAACATACATCTCCAACCTCAAAATAAGAATGTAGCAATACAAAGTTGTGTATTACAATCATAAAGCACAATGAAAACTTCATGTTCATGTCAAGATACTCTCAGCTTTCCAAAGATAGTTGTTCCATAAGCTTCCGCACCACAACTTTAGAGTTATCTCCTTAGTTGTCAATAACTTTTCGCATAGCCTCTAACTCATCCTTTTTCCTTTCATGGTCCTCTTCAATCTCCTTTCATATTTCAGGCATGTGATTATTCTCAAGTTCAACACTTACTTTGGGTGATTCCATAAGCCCCCCGAATCATGTATCACCAACAACCACTTTTTTATTAATTTATTGTAACGGCTCAACCATAAAGTCTACGGTATCCACCATGCTCTTTGTTCATCACAAAATATTCCGAAGCACTTCCACCTTCTGGAAATTTGAAGTTCCTTTTTTCCTTCAAATATGATTCAAAATAAATAAATAACTCTCATACAAAAATGATACTTATGTTTGAAAGTATATGGCTTCAATAGATTAAATGACCTGACATGCTTCTACAAAGACACAATTAACCCGAAACCTGGAAAAGATAATGCAACAACACCCATAAAAAACCTAGTTTAATGTAAAAAACATGTTGTGACATTGAAATACAAACTTACAATTTTGTTTGCCGTGTCATCATATGATCAACATATACACGCCAATTTTTCCTTTTACGAATACACTCAAACATTTGGATTATAGTTGGTAATTCCTTGTTCGAGTCATCAGTTTCTGTATATATGATAATACAAGCATTAACAAAAAAACATCAGCATGTGGAACAACAAAAAGACACACATGAGCAAAATAAAAACATATTACCACCTCGTAGTGAAATAGACACTGTCTAGAATATTACCATTACAATTGTGAGAAATCATCGTCTAGAATACTCTTAGGTCACTTCCATCTTGTTTTGTTGTCCATAATTTTTACCAAAATACACCTAGTAGTATCAATATGTTGTTAACTGTAAGTTTTATGTGATTTCTCACAAAAGAACTATCATATTGCTACTAATGGAGCACATCATTCAACTTAAAAAAGAAACAGATAAGCTTACTTCAAGTTATTCTTAAAAAAATGTGATATTTTAATAATAATTTAGTTTGAGACCAAAATTCAGTTCACGATTGAATCCTGGTTATGGTTAGCAGAACTATTATCGCTCATAGCAAAACATCTTCTTGTTAAAACTTGTACGAAGAATGACCGGTTTAATATTCATATTATAAGTGTTTATCGCTTTCATTAGTTAATGCATTAACCAGTACAAAGAACGACCAATTTTAAATACAAACTTGTCTTGGCCAACAATCCAACATGTCTGACCCGTCCATCTAACGTGTTCTTGGTTTCCCAGATAAAGATAACTAACCATATACACATAAATGTGATTATGTGGTAGTCTACTATTGTATGGCCCACAACAAATTAGATGAATCCTTAAAGCCTTTATGTTGGATATTTTTTTGACAAATGAAAATTATCTGTAATTTAGAAGACATTGAAAAAAGTTATAAGTCATGACTATAACTTAGTTTCAAGTTTTATCATGATCGTTACATTAATTTGTTAGTGCTTATATTACATATAGTTTGTCTAAACTAATAATAAAATTGTTTAAATTGCTGATTATTATATTCTGGAGACAATAACTACTTTAACATAGTATATTACATAAAAAAGTATAGGTTATTATCTAATAAAAGTAGTACATTTCGTACAAACCCAACCCAAATAACACAAAAACCGAACTACCCGACAAGCATACCGGTTGGTTATCTGTTATGATATGAAACCCCACTAAAACCCTAACAAACAACCCTACAACAACTAATCACATTTCTAGACTTTCAAGATTAGAACACAAAGAGATATTAGCATAATTTGACACATAAAATTTAACCAATAGTACAATAATGTCACACCCCCAAAAATCCACTCGCGGAGTATCACCGCTTGGAGGCGTGACTGACCAGGATCAAGCCACCAATCATATTGAACATAGCATATAATTAAAAGTAGTTTATGAAATCCAACACATTACAATTGGTGTCCAAAACAAAACATAGTTAAGTAGCGGAAGCATAATATGAAAACCCAACATAAGTATTAAATTCGAAAAGGTTATAATGTTTTAACATGGCATCCACTGTCCATGTCCCACAACGACTGCGCCTCCCTGTGCAAGCACCATGAATACCTATCGACCTGAAAGGCATGTAACAGAGAGTCAACAACAAAGTTGAGCGAGTTCACAGTTGATTGTTCAGTTAATGAGTTCGTACAGAAGTCGTAAGTTCGTTCTTAACCATGCATTATCCTGTACCCTGGTTCCCAAACCTTTACAATAATGGGTGGGGGCTTCCCATGTTGTATGTACTAGACTAGTTATATCTATAGGTGTCCTTCCCGATACAAAGCAAATAATCACAGCCGTTACACACTAACATCGATCATCACCATACGATAAATCATACAGTCATTCAGCAAATCATCGATATCATTGATTACCAATCATAACATAATCATGTGTTAACCCTAGAAAATCTAGCATATGTGTTAGCCATTACATGAGAGCACATTCACAGATTCATCAATATCAACATCCTATTCTGATCATCAACAACAAGCAAATCCGATCTCGACACACGAAATTGGAACCGATAAAATAGATCCTATTATAGACAATTCATCATCTAAACATGAGCATAAACATTACTTAGCATCAAACCCTAACGATTTTGATTAACAGTTAATGATTTCAGGCAAACAATCACGCAAGGGTTTAAACACTAACCGCGATGAACAGAAAGAATGATTTGATCGATTATGGATGGCTCCGAGGCACACAGTCGCCGTCAACAGAGACAGAGCTCTAGGGTTTCTTATTTGTTAAAGTATGGCAAGTGAAACGATGATTCCCAATAAAAACATACGACGTAACATATTGGGCCCTAATGGGCTTCGGCGAATCATGGGCCGGCGAAACACCTCGTTTCGTCGAGGTGTGTGTGACGAAACACGTCTGTTTCGTCGAGGTGACTTATGGCGAAACACTCCTGTTTCGTCGGAGTGGTTGATGGCGAAACTCTTTGTTTCGTCGGGTAGTTCTATCTTAAACAGTTTACAAGTTCACGTTCATGCAACCAAACACTTTACTCATATTAAACACATAACATATCAAACAACCATTTCAACTTATAATCCTGTGTACAGTTACAAGTCAAACAATCAAACAACTAAACAGTTAACGCGCAATTAATGCGAAGATGGAATCTTGGAAACTCGAGTTGTCACATTATCCCCAACTTGAAATAAATTTCGTCCCGAAATTTAGCATGCGGTTACTGAGGAAGCTAGTTATGTCGTGTAGTTTACTGGTTTTCCTGGGGTGTCACATCATCCCCCCGTTGATTTGGAATTAGGTCCCGAAATTCTGTAGTAGCTTCAGCCTCAGTAGTGGTTGCATTGTTCTTGAATAACTGGGGATACTTGAGTTTCATTTGATCTTCTCGTTCCCAGGTGAACTCTGGGCCACGACGGGAGTTCCAACGAACTCGAACAAGGGGTATTATGGTGTGCTTGAGGACCTTAACATCCCGGTCCATGATTTCAACTGGTTCCTCGACGAATCGCAACTGATCGTCGATAGTGAGCTCCTTCAAAGGAACTATGAGGGTCTCATATGACAGACATTTCTTCAGATTTGACACGTGAAAAACGTTGTGAACTCCACCGAGTTCTGCTGGTAAGTTCAGTTTGTAGGCCACCTTGCCTATTTTCTCGATGATTTTAATCGGTCCGACATATCGCGGATTGAGCTTGCCTCGTTTGCCAAAACGAACAACACCTTTCCACGGTGAGACTTTGAGTAGCACTCGATCCCCAACCTGGAACTCGAGTGGTTTCCTGCGCTTATCAGCGTAGCTTTTCTGACGTTCACGAGCTGCCGCCATTCGTTGTCGTATCTGAGCAATTCGTTCCGTTGCGTCTACTACAAGTTCTGGACCCGTGATCTGACTATCACCCACCTCTGCCCAACAAAGAGGTGATCGGCATTTACGCCCGTACAATGCCTCGAATGGAGTGGCTTGGATGCTGATGTGGTAACTGTTGTTATACGAAAACTCCACTAAGGGGAGATGTTTTTCCCAGCTGTTGCCGAAATCGATTACACATGCCCGAAGCATGTCTTCTAGAGTTTGAATAGTGCGCTCAGACTGCCCATCCGTCTGAGGGTGGTAAGCTGTGCTCATGTCTAATCTTGAGCCAAAAGATTTGTGCATCGCTTGCCAAAGTTCTGAAGTAAAACGTGCATCACGATCGGAAATAATAAGGTTGGCACCCCGTGCCTCGAAACCACTTCTTTTAAGTAAATGTTTGCTAAGGTAGAGAACTTATATGTTTCCTTGATAGCCAAGAAGTGTGCAGACTTGTGAGTCGATCCACGATCACCCAAATAGTATCATTCCCACGTTGAGATCTAGGTAGGCCAGTAACAAAATCCATGGAAATTTCCTCCCATTTCCATTGTGGTATCTTTGTTGGTTTCTGGTATTCAGTCTTGACTCTCGCGCAACTCAAACATTTGCTGACGTAAGTTGCTATGTGGGCTTTCATGCTAGGCCACCAATACGTAGTTCTGAGATCGTGGTACATCTTATCCGAACCCGGATGTACTGAGTAGCGAGACTTATGTTCTTCATCCATCACCAGCTCGCGTAAGTTTCCATAATGTGGGATCCAAATGCGTCCTGTTACAAAGTAGGCGCCGTCTTCCTTTTGTTCTAATCATTGCCTTGAGCCGCGTAAGGCTTCAGCCCTGACGTTTTCTAGTTTCAATGCTTCTGCCTGAGCATCTCGTATCTGTGCAGGAAGACTAGACAGGATGGTAAGTTGCAACGCTCGTACACGCCTAGGTGTAGTATACTTTCGGCTGAGGGCGTCGGCCACCACATTGGCTTTGCCCGGATGGTACTTGATGGCACATTCGTAATCATTCAATAACTCGACCCATCGACGTTGTTGCATGTTCATTTCCTTTTGCTTGAAGATATGCTCGAGACTCCTGTGATCGGTGTAGATAGTGCACTTGGTACCGTACAGGTAATGTCTCCATATCTTGAGCGCGAAAACAACAACTCCTAGCTCCAGATCGTGTGTAGTGTAGTTTCTTTCATGAACTTTAAGTTGGCATGAGGCGTACGCAATGACTTTATCCCATTGCATCAAAACACAACCCAGACCCTGAATTGATGCGTCGCAATAAACTACAAAATCGTCTGTGCCTTCAGTCAATGAGAGGATATGAGCGCTACAAAGTCTATCCTTTAGGTGCTGAAATGCTGATTCCTGTGCATTACCCCATCGATAAGTAACGCCCTTCTGCGTTAGTGAGGTGAGAGGTTGCACAATCTTGGAAAAATCCTTGATAAACCTCCTGTAGTAACCTGCCAAACCCAAGAATTGGCGAATTTCCGTTGGTGTGCGAGGTGCAGGCCAGTTCTTAATCGAGTCTACCTTAGATGGATCAACATGAATCCCATCCTTGTTTACCTCATGGCCTAGAAAGTGGACTTCACGAAGCCAGAAGTCGCATTTTGAAAACTTGGCATACAGCTATTCTGTTCGAAGGAGTTCCAAAATAAGTCGTAAATGCTGCTCGTGTTCCTCCTGACTCTTAGAATAGATCAGGATGTCATCGATGAATACAATAGCAAACTTATCCAAGTAAGGCTTGCACACTCTGTTCATAAGATCTATGAAGACTGCAGGCGCATTTGTTAACCCGAATGGCATGACCAGAAACTCGTAGTGGCCGTAGCGGGTCCTGAATGCTGTTTTGGAGACGTCCTCGTCCCGGACTCTCAGTTGATGGTAGCTTGACCTCAGATCAATCTTTGAGTAGTAGCTCGACCCTTGCAACTGGTCGAATAAGTCATCAATACGTGGGAGAGGATAGCGATTCTTCAAGGTCACCTTGTTTGTTCGCGGTAGTCTATGCACATACAGAAGATACCGTCTTTCTTCTTCACAAACAACACTGGAGCTCCCCAAGGCGAAGAGCTAGGACGTATGAAACCCTTATCCAAGAGTTCTTGTAGTTGTGTAGATAGTTCTTCCAATTCTGATGGAGCTAAGCGATACGGTGCACGAGCTATTGGTGCTGCTCCAGGGGCTAGCTCGATTTGGAATTTGTCCTGACGATGAGGCGGTAGACCAGATAAATCTTCAGGAAACACTTGAGGAAAGTCGCGTACCACAGGAATATCCTCTAATCTCTTCTCTTTCGACGATGTGTCAGTAACAAGTGCTAAAATAGCGGTGTGGCCCTTTCGCAAACACTTCTGGGCCTTAAGAAAGGAGATGATGCCCACCACGACACCACTCTTGTCGCCTTGAATTTCGAGAGGTTCTTTACCGGAACGGGGAATACGAATAATCTTCTCTTTGCATAGGATCTCTGCTTGCTATTGGGACAACCAATCCATCCCAATGACGATGTCGAAACTACCCAGAACTATAGGAATGAGATCGATAGAGAAGGTCTGACCAGCGAGGAAAAGATTACAACCCTGAACTATGTGTGTGGCCTCTAGACTTCTACCATTTGCTAACTCTACGACATGCTTGGTGTTCAAAAGTGTTGGTGTGCGCTTGAGCAATTGACTAACTTTTAGAGACACATAACTGGTATCGGCACCCGAGTCAAATAAAACAGTAACATAAAAGTCATCGAGAAGGAACTTACCCATCACCACATTCGGATCATTCCTTGCTTCACCCTGACCCAGCACGAACACACGACCCCTAGCACCGTTGTCATTATTGTTTCCCCCATTGTTGTTCCCGTTTCCTTGGTTGTTGTTCTGATTCTAATTCTGATTTAACTGCGGGAAGTGTCTCTTGAAGTGACCTTCAGCACCACACTGAAAATATCCTTTGTTGCCCTGTTGCCGTTGCTGGTTCTGTGGTGCCTGCTGTTGCTGCTGGCGATTCTGATTTGCAGGCCGTGAGCTCCTGCAATCCTTAGCTTCATGACCCATCTTGAGACACCTCTGACAATGTCCCCTGTTGCACCGACCACCGTGGTGTCTGTTGCATCTATTACACTTTGGGTGATTTCCTCGATATCCACATTGCCCCTGACTACCAGAAGATTGCTGACCAGGACTCTGGTAGTCATCAGTCTTTCGCTGCTGTGCCTGAGACTGAACTGTAGTCGAACCCTTGCTGGAATCTCCATCCCATTTTCGCTTGTTGTCACTGGGAATGGCAGAAGTAGTACTAGTGGTGGCAGCACCGATACGCCTAGGCAGCTTGTTCTGTTCCACTGCCTGACCTGTGAGACGATGAGCAAGATGAGTAACATCCTGGATAGTAGCAAGATTAGCAGAGCTCACATGGCTTTGAATCTCTGGTACTTAGCCTTTAAGGTACAACTCAATGCGCTTGATAGGAGGATCCACCATAGTTGGACACAAGATGGCCAGCTCGTTTGACCTTTTCGTATACGCCTCTATCTCTGACCCTATCATATTCAGGTTATAGAACTCCACTTCCAACTTGTGGATGTCATCACGAGTGCAGTATTCCCGCTTGATCAATTCTTTGAAGTCGTTCCATGGGGTGGCATTAGCAGCCGCCAACCCCAGCATCCGAACTTGCACATTCCACCAAGTCAGCGCAATGCCTTCGAGAGTACCAGTGGCATACTTCACCCTGCGAGCCTCAGGGCATTCACACATCTCGAAGACCGATTCGAGCTTCTCGAACCAGTGGAGGAGTCCAACGGCTCCTTCAGTGCCACTGAAAGTGCTAAGACGACAGTCCATAAAAGTCTTGAATGTGCATACAGGTGGCTGAGCGTGCTGACCTGTTGTGTATAAGGACAGGACAAGGTTAAACACAAGAGTTGGTCTATAAGGGTAGGATCTAAAGATCCTAGTGTGAGTTTTGACTGTAGGATGTACCTCCTGCTTGGGCGACTGAAAGTGCCGCAGCAACTTGTTCGTTAATCAGAGCCGTCAACTGGGCTTGAGTCACGTTAACACGTCCACTCATGATCTTCATAACAAAAGGGAAACATGAGTGAGAGAGGCTCGCGAAAGTGCGATGACAGAAGAGAATAAGCACACATGTGTTTCAAACTAGAGTTGTTACGTTTATCTAGACATACCATGAGAAAAGTTCTATGTAACTAACAAGTAGGTAATAAAACATAAACCATATCACCTACAATGTTGAGTCTTGCACGTGGAGCGAAGCGTCATTGTGGATCGTTGAGCACTGTTCTGGTTATAGTCTGGTTTTAACAAAAACTTTTTCCCTTTATTAAAACCAAGTTCTCTATAACCAATGGCTCTGATACCAATCTGTCACACCCCCAAAATCCACTCGCGGAGTATCACCGCTTGGAGGCGTGACTGACCAGGATCAAGCCACCAATCATATTGAACATAGCATATAATTAAAAGTAGTTTATGAAATCCAACACATTACAATTGGTGTCCAAAACAAAACATAGTTAAGTAGCGGAAGCATAATATGAAAACCCAACATAAGCATTAAATTCAAAAAGGTTATAATGTTTTAACATGGCATCCACTGTCCATGTCCCACAACGACTGCGACTCCCTGTGCAAGCTCCATGAATACCTATCGACCTGCAAGGCATGTAACAGAGAGTCAACAACAAAGTTGAGCGAGTTCACAGTTGATTGTTCAGTTAGTGAGTTCATACAGAAGTCGTAAGTTCGTTCTTAACCATGCATTACCCTGTACCCTGGCTCCCAAACCTTTACAATAATGGGTGGGGGCTTCCCATGTTGTATGTACTAGACTAGTTGTATCTATAGGTGTCCTTCCCAATCCGAGGACAGTAGTAAGTATGAGTATACGTAGGTTTTACGTAAGTGCCCTTCCCTAACCGAGGATAGTAGTACGTATCAAGTACGTAGGTTTAGCGCTGGTGCCCTTCCCAAACCGAGGACAATAGTACGTAGGTTTTTCGTAGGTTCTAGCACTGGCGTCCTTCCCAAACCGAGGACCGTGGCAAGTAGGTAGTCTAGTAGTGATGAATGTACGGGTAGTCATACAATCCCATTCCCAACCCACCGGGAATCCCATGCCTTGGAAGAGTGTGAACTCACCTTGGTTTGCTCGGTATGCTAAGGTATGTGCTCACATATAATCAGTCAAGGCCTATGGTATGCATGTGTACATAATCAGTTTGTATTCACGAAGTTCACGTATAAGTACAATCACAGTGGGCATTGAATCAGTGATCACTAAATAGCACAAAGCACGTATTCAAACTCATACAAATCATGCTTATCAATTAACATCAGTTAGCTAACCCAGTTAACCCTTAATAGAAGTAACCTTAGTTACTGAGCAGTTTACTCCCTCGACGAAACACACTTGTTTCGTCGTACAACCCTTCGACGAAACACCCTATGTTTCGTCGTGATCCCTTCGGCGAAACACCCTCCGTTTCGTCATATCTACTCTCGGCGAAACACCCCCTGTTTCGCCGTGATTTGTGTTTCGTCTGCAATGTCAGTTACGTCGCGTAACTGATGATTACCCAAAAGCCCTAACCAATAATCACAGCCGTTACACACTAACATCGATCATCACCATATGACAAATCATACAGTCATTCAGCAAATCATCGATATCATTGATTACCAATCATAACATAATCATGTGTGAACCCTAGAAAATCTAGCATATGTGTTAGCCATTACATGAGAGCACATTCACAGATTCATCAATATCAACATCCTATTCTGATCATCAACAACAAGCAAATCCGATCTCGACACACGAAATTGTAACCAATAAAATAGATCCTATTATAGACAATTCATCATCTAAACATGAGCATAAACATTACTTAGCATCAAACCCTAACGATTTTGATTAATAGTTAATTATTTCAGGCAAACAATCACGCAAGGGTTTAAACACTAACCGCGATGAACAGAAAGAATGATTTGATCGATTATGGATGGCTCTGAGGCACACAGTCGCCATCAACAGAGAGAGAGAGAGAGAGAGCTCTAGGGTTTCTTATTTGTTAAAGTGTGGCAAGTGAAACAATGATTCCCAATAAAAACATACGACGTAACGTACTGGGCCCTAATGGGCTTCGGCGAATCATGGGCTGGCGAAACACCGCGTTTCGTCGAGGTGTGTGTGACGAAACACGTCTGTTTCGTCGAGGTGACATATGGCGAAACACTCCTGTTTCGTCGGAGTGGTTGATGGCGAAACTCTTTGTTTCGTCGGGTAGTTCTATATTAAACAGTTTACAAGTTCATGTTCATGCAACCAAACATTTTACTCATATTAAACACATAACATATCAAACAACCACTTCAACTTATAATCCAATGTACAATTACAAGTCAAACAATCAAACAACTAAACAGTTAACACGCAATTAATGCGAAGATGGAATCTTGGAAACTCGAGTTGTCACAAATAACAACCCTGATTACCGATTAGAAAATCTGGAATATTATTACCCACTTTTTGACGTTGGTTGACTTCTATGTTAATCCAAGACGGTAACCATGTTTTGCTATATACTTTAATCCACTTTTTAACCTCTTGATGAGAATGAGGTTTGACTTCCACGAGGTCTCTGGTCATGAGGTCTCCTATGCATGTTTGGACTCGGTGACCCTTGGAAATTTTGGTTTTGAGACCTTGAGTTTTGACACACATAACCTGAGTTCGATTGAACTCTTGATTGATACCAATAATTTTCATTGTTATAATTTCTAAAGCCATTGTTATGAAAATTTCGACCACCATTATTTTGGTATCGCGTTTGATATTGACTTCTGAAATTACTTGATTGACTATTATTATTGTTCATTCTTGGTGAACTACTCCTAGGTCTATCATAGATATCTACCTGTTGTAGATTCAGGCTGAAACCTTTCTTGATTTCTTTGAAAACAAGGAACTTGTTGGGTTCCTTTTTCAGCTTTATCTACACCAACAGCAACACCCTCTTGTTGCTTAGGAGCAGATGCCTTTGGAGAGTTAGACACTCTCTGCTGACCATGACCATTCTTTTCTGGTGGTTTTTCTCTCTTTTTCTCACTTACTTGTGCTTCACTCTTTTTGTTAGGGCAGCAACTTGCTACATGTCCCTTGGTGTGACATTTGAAGCATGTTCTTTTTGCCGAAAGCTTCTTTACAGAAGCCTTTGGACTAGATCTTTCATGTGATGATGATGATGATGTCTCTGAAGGACTTTGTTTAGTTGGCTCAATTTAAGGTTTTTCTATGTTTTTATTTTTAGCAAACTGCACATTTGATTCACTTTCAATAATAGTTGTTTCATTTTTCATGTCACTTTCTTGAACAAAATTAACCTTTTTAACCAAGGTTTGATTTTTATTTTTAGGAAGTGCACTCTTTGTTTTCAAAACGGGTTCCCTATTATTTTCATTCTTGACACTGACATCATTATATTCAGATACATCATAGTGTTCTGATGTGGAACTACTAGGTGCAGTTGATACAAAGTCTGTTAAATCATCTTCATCTGCCAAGAATGAATAGTCATGACTAATAGGTGGTGGAACTTTATTGAAGCCCTGGATGCCCACGCTTTTCTTGTCATTACTTTTCTTCAAGCCACCCATCATGTGTTTCATTATAAAAGACGAATCTCTAAATTGATTTAATTTCTATTCAAGTTCAACAATTTTCAGTTGTGCTTTTGACAACTCTTTGCAATTTTTAGAAATCTTTTTTGTTTTCTCACTCATTGTATCATGAGCTAAGTCTATAATTTGAAGTTTTTCATTTAATTTGCAGTTTAAATGTCGATTTCATTATCATAACCCTTAATTTTCTTCAAATATAAAGACTCGTTTCTTTTTACGAAAAAGTTTGATTCTTTTAAGCTCGACAGATCATTTATCAGACTTTGATTTTGTGTTGATAACCTATCAACCTCACCTTGTAATTCACAACATTTTAAATAAACTGAACTAACAGGATTAAAATTTACCTCTCGTGTTCATTTGCTCAAGTCGACCATGTAAGCACCAAATTCAACGACCATTTTCTTATCTCCAGCATCCTTCTCTTCGTCATACTTTAAGTTTTCCTCTTGAACTTTTGTCGTCTGATCAGCATCAACTTTTTCAACTTCAATCTCCTTCTCCACCTCAGCATCTACCGTTGCTTCAGCATCATCAACTGTGGCAATCTCGGCCATGAAAGCCTGTGTGACGTTTTCATCACCTTCCAAATGAATGCTCCAATCTTAAGAACCCTCTCTTGCAGTAGAGATCAAAGCTTTTGAGCCAGTGTTATTTGATGCTTTTCTATTGGTTAAACCATGACCAGAAGAATCTTGAAATTATGCGTTATGCCTAGACTCTACTTTTAGTCTTGGACATTCCCTAGCAAAATGTACATAATTCTGGCGAGTATAACACCGAACTTTGGACTTGTTAAAACCCACACTTTTTCCAACAAACTTCCTTCCTGTCATATTCATTAATCTCTTCACTCTTCTAGAGATCATGGCCATTTGCCATTGTAGATCCATCTCTTCTAGGTCATCAGGGTCAATCTGATCATAATCTTCATCAAAAGTAGTTGGATCAGATACTTTTCCCTGAATGTAGTTCTCAGACGAAGCAACAAATGAAGCAAGCAAGTCAAGATGTTCTTCGACAGTCTGGACACTCAGAGGCATAGACCTAGTACTACTATTTTGATTACTGACGTATTGTCTTTTTCCCCTGTTGATCCTCCTGAAGCAGCAACAAAGCACACATCACCATCAGCATTAGTCATAGCCTGCTCATTTTCTCACGAGAGAAACGCAGTTGCTGAATCGCTAGAAGTGTTGTGAGACGATGAAGATGGAATGCCTTTGTAAATTCCCGGATCTTGAACCTGATCATAACTGGTTTCCTTCTTCTTCATGTTGAGCTCGTAAGCTCTCAGTTTCCCAACAACCTCTTCTAAGTCTTAATCCACGTATTTAGCTTCGCCCTTTATCATGAGAGTATAAATATCCCACTTAGCAGATAAAGCATCTAGCAACTTGTCATTTATCTCATTGTTAGTGTGTCCCTCTATGTCATAGTTGTCTATCTCCGACATTAGATGATAGAACCTTGTGATAATATCTTCTAGGGATTCATTTCTCATGCATTTAAAGATAGCAAATTGCTTCTTCAGTAGGTCAACCTTGTCCTTCTTCATATCAACATTTCCCTCATATCTCGTTTCTAATGCATCCCACATCTTTTTCGAGGTAGTGTATCTCTTAAAAGTATGTTTAAAGCCAATTGGTAAAGACATTTTTATTGCTGCAAGGGCTCTCTTTTCTGCTTCATACATCTTCTTCTTTGCATCTTGCATATTAATATAGGCAGTGACCCGTTATCTGCCTTTAAAATCTTGAGTTGGGTTCACATACCCATCCTGGATACAGATCCACATCTATGTGTCCTGATATTCAATAAACGACTGAAACTTGTCTTTCCATGTAAGGTAATTTTCTACCTTCATCATCTTTGGCGGTTTGTTCATAGTGCTAACTTCGTGCTCCATCCTCAACAACTCATTCAGATTTGACATATTCGACATCTTTAACGCAACCGGCTGGTTAAAAACGGTTAAATATTTTTCGAAACTTGCTTCTACTAAAATGTAGCGTTAGACTCGTCTCGAGATTACGAATCCAATGATATATAATTTCCAAAACCAATTTCGGAATTTCCGTGCCTTTTTTGTCCTAAAGATAAATGGAGTCTAACAGTGCAGTCGGTTTTCACAGATTGTTAACAGATCGAATTCTGCACTCAAATGTGTTTATTATCGAACACATCAGCTAATTAAGTTTCCACCTTTGTGAAACAAGTTTCAAATTCGGAAAACTTGACCTTAACAAATTCGGAATGGTATAAAATCGGAACTGTGTAAACCCTGAACAACTTAGTAAATTCGGACCTCTTCCTAAGTTCGGAACTAGTTAAATCCGGACAACTCTCTCAAATTCGGAATACTCACAAGCAGTCTTAAATTCGGAATGCCTTTGGATCAAATTCGCAAAAGTATAAATCAGTAATATAAATAAATTCGAACAAGTGTTCTCAAATGCGGACAAAATTTATCTAAAAACCGGACTACTCAAATTCGAAATAGGTTAACTTCTGACAGTGACAAGTTCGGATGTTTAACTTTAGACAGTACTGAATACTTCACAAATCCGGAGTTTGTTTTATTCGGAGCTTTAAACTCAAAACAAAAACAACAAATCCGGATTTGCCACAAATCCGAAAGAGCCAAAAATTTGGAACCTTCAAATTGTTCGGAATTTTATAACAAATCTGGAAATTTGCTTCCGCGCTTCCTACAATTTGTGTGGTTTTGGTAAATCACAAAACTGTGACTTCACGGTAATGCAAGTTTACCCACAAACTTAGGAAAACCCAAATACTCAAAGGATGATGACGACAAAAACTATCTTCAACCAAAAAACTTGATTTCTGTAAATCAATCTCGGAGCGTATAATAAGTGCAAATGCTCTAATATCAATTGTAGGCCCCTATCACGTGGATCGTTACGAGATTGATAATCAATCAAGGGTGCGGAGTGCGGAATCCCCTTGATAGATCAATGAACACAAAAAGAAGTATATAAGATGAAGAACACGTAAAAGACTTTCAAACCGATCTTCTATGATTATCAAACGAAATGTTTACAATCACTCAAGATCTCAAGAAACTCACAACCACTCTCTGCGTTCTCTCACAAACTCTCTGTATCTTCTCTCTCAGACTGTCTAACCTAAAACCCTAATACATCATGTATACTGGGCTAGGAACAGATGATGTAAAGCCAAAACTGGTTCAGAACAGTGGATTCATCATAAGAAGCAGTTTGCACTAAACTTTCCCCTTGAAAGTGATCCTAACATCTGATATGCTCCAAGTACTGCCCTTATCAACAACTGCTGTTCCTGGAAGCTACTGATCAAGTTAAAAACTGATGAAGAACTAAAGCCCTGCTGCCCAATCTACTGCCTTGAATCAAGCACTGTTGTTCGTGACAAGTGCTGCTGGGTTCACAGCAGTGGAAGGATGCAGCAGCAGTTTTGATTCTCTTTATATAATGTAAAGCCAAAGCACTGATGAAGTTTAAAGGCTGAAGCTCAATCTACTGATGAATTCCAAGCACTGATGAAGAACCAAAGTACTGCTCTTTCAAGGCCAGATCACCCTTCGAAGAAAACACTGATGCTCAACATCAGTGGTCGACTGCAACAGTGGAATGAAGAATCAGTGTTTATACATCAGTGTTTTAAGTATAATCAGTGTCTGTATGCTCAGTAGTTGTAGAACAGTAGATAGAGTTTGTTAGTCTGTTAGATGTCGCTTTCATGGTGACGTCAGCTGTGATGCATCAGTGGTTTGGACTGCCTATAAATGTAACGGTACCCTGTACTGTTACATTTGATTGACCGAGTAGATTTTTCTTCTCCAGTCTAATCCTTTCATCTTGTGCAACCAACCTTGGGGTATCTGGTTTAGGGGGAGCTTATTTTCTGTAAACATGCTGTAATCATTTGCTTTGTATTTTCAATCATTCGACTCAATGAAAAGCACTTGTTTATCAAACTATTTTCTTCCTTGTTTGTGTTTACAAAGTTTGCTACTCATTTCCGCTGCACTTATTCATCTTATGCAAACAAAAACAATAACAGACAGCCTTCAGATCCTAACAATTGGTATCAGAGCCTGGACAGTCAAATTCGATCTAACAATCAATTTGACATAACAGTTCAGCTCAAAATTCATTGATACTAAGGTTGGTTGTATTTAGTTGAAAACAGAGTAACGAGAAATCATGTTCAAAATGATTATTCAGATACCCTGTAAAACAACCAAGATGTCATCTGACACATAAACTTCACATAACAAGTGATATCATGCATAAAACACCTATAGTGCTCAGATCTGAAAATATGTCTGATAACTATGGTATAATCTATTTATTTTACAAATTGATTTCAATTGTTTTTATGAAGGTTTTGATGTTTTTATCATGACTGCTGCTAAGGTGTTTACCTCATGTCAACGAAAATCTATGTTCGAATGATAACATTAGTATTTTTTTGCATAAAAAGAGGCAAATTAAAACTTTAGCTATTTAAGATCTTATGTATTGAAAAACAGGTTGAGGTTTCTCTAAAAGGACCAAAATCAACTATGTTAAGAATACATTAAGAAAATCAGCAGTCAAAATATCCAGATCATGAGTAATGCGGAATTTGGCATAAGCAAGTGCGAAAAATGTCCAAATCTCTCAAAACATTGCTGAAAATGATTTCGGATTGAGTATTCTTTCCTTGAAAACCTTCCAGTAAAAAGTTTCAATACTTCTCTATGGAAAGGGCAAAAAGGGAAAGAAGAAAAATTACAAAAACTCAAAAGTGTGTTTATCTCAAAAATTTTGAACTCAAAAGAAAAGAGTATAAACCCAAAACACTTTAGAGTCCACAGGTTTATCCTACAAAAGGAAAACCAAAATTAGATCTGCATTTTTGGTCAAACATTTGTCATCAATCATCCATGCACAATCATTGTTTCAGGGAAGTTCAGGTAACAAAAGTATCTCTAGACATTTTCAATAAAAAGGAATAGGCCAAAGTTCTCAGAAATTATTCACATGGTAATAAGGTTAACAAAGAACTCTCAAAACCTCTGTGAACTGGCTCCTCATGGTAACAATCAACTGACAAGGAAATGGTACCAAACAGTGGTTACAGGACTTTGGTTCAAACCACTGACCATTGTCCTAAGCTTGAGAATGAAGTGATCTTGACCTTACTCAAAGTTATTCTAACTCTTGAGACACACCAGATCTAATTGATTTTATTATCAGAAAACTTTTACTCTTTTTCTTTGTAAAGTTTTCTCCAAATAAAACAGGATATATGATTCTTTAGTTTTCTTTAAGAATGATATATTTTGTACTTTTACTTGTTTTTGATAGCAAAAGTTCAAACACTTGTCAGGATGTAGACCCTTATTTTTTTGGTAATACTATCCTTGAAAATAGATCAAAAGGAAATGGTGCAAGTGTCAAAGTCATGTCAAATTCAAGTGTGTTTTAACACTGATCAAAGATTGTTTGCTAACAGACCTTAAAATACTTGGATGCTCAGGTTCTAATTCAAAATTATGACACAAAATGAGTAGACTCAGTAAAAAGGTTTTCATCATCTGGGGTACTAAACCACTGTCAGGAATCTATAAAAGTGTTTAAAACTTGAAATAGATAAACATGTGGTAAAACCTTGAATGCTAAAACAAATGAATTTGTTGCATTAAAAATCCCTGTAAACCCTGCTGTTATGATTAATTCTGATAAACTTGCATTTAAAATGTGTTTGTCAAGTATTTGGTTCTGCAGGTGACCCACATTCATCATCAACAGATCTTGGACATGATACCAAAATCATTTCCATCATCAGAGCAGCAGATGTACAAAACAACTGTTAAAGCTCATCCACTGATGTACAAACAATGTTTGATTAAATTGCTGTCTAATTCTCTACCACTACTTCACCAAACCACTGTTGATAAATATTCATAAAAAAAAATGGATAAAAAAATTATCAGTGTGCCAAACTCCTCCTTCAAATCCTTTCACATCCATTTCAAGCCAATGCTGGATCATCAAAGTCACCAGTAGTGGTTAGCTCAGATGTTTCACATCTGCAGCTCCACCTGTTAAAACATCAATCCTCTTTAAAACTCAATCATTTCACCATTTTCTTGGCAACTTCAATGAAAAGGATTCTTTTAAAAAAGGCTATCCTAAAACATGTGTCTTCTTGCTGACTCTCTACCACTCCATCAACAAGTCAAAGTGCCATAAAGCATTGAAAGACAGAAAGTTGGGTAGTTGTCTCCTAAGAAGAGCTTCAGCAGTTCAGTGACAACAAGCTTGAAAAACTTGTGCCACAGCCAAAGGATGAGAATCCTTAGGCAAAAAGTGGGTCCTCAAAGAACATTGCATATGCTAGGAGCATGTTTGTCAAGATTTATCGTACTCAAACAAGTATAGACACCAAGAGTGTGAAAAGACTACATCAGGGGGATATCAATTCCTAGGCAATAAGCTTAGTATTTTGACTGTACACACGCAGCAGATGTTTCCACAACACTGATTGAAGAATATTATGATGCTGTTGTTGTTGCTGAAAAGTCCAACTGATTGTAACGTCAAAATATGTTATTGGATTTTGATAAAAATTGCTCAAAAGACTTCTTTTATGCAGGGATGTCAAGTAGCTGAAATATATCATCAAAATCCAGTATCTCATTCATCCATCATCACTGGACATCAGACACCACTTTGTGGGGGATTGCTATGAAGAAGGTTTGACTTCTCTGCATCATGTCCATCCTAAAGATTAGTTGGCAGATGTACAAACCTAAGAATTTGATACATCTACCTTTGAAAACTTCATCTCTAGGATTGGAATGCTAAACATGGAACAAAGCAAGCATTCTTGTGTTCCATGTGTAAATAGCATCAAAATGTTTTCAGAAAATCAAAATAAAACCTTAAAATAGTTTAAAATTGAATTTTTCAATAAATCCTCAAAGTCTGTTTCCAAAACACAAGCAGAGGTTCCTGAGCAGACTTTAGCAGCTACCACTGCTCCTCAGGCACCTGCTGCTGAGCCCACTGCTCAAGGTGATCACAGCAGCAAAACAACTGTTGTGAAACCCACACCTTATCCATCAAAAGACCAAAACAAAAGAAAACACAAAAACCCCCAAACCTACAATAAAGGCAACTCTGGAAGATGAGATCCCAGAGCAACTGCCAGTGACAGCACAAAAGTCACTATAAACCACTGCTGCTACTTCCTCACAGCAGATGGTAGAAAGGTCTCAACCCATGCCTCAAACTCCTCCTGCTTCTTCTCAAAAAGAACAGGTTGTAAGAACAGGGACACCAAATTATGATGCTCTGGAGTCACTTGATTTCATCATCCACAGTCCACTGCCCGGGGCTAATTCACTTTCAACTCCCATCATCATTTCACAAATACCACCATCAATAATGACCTTGTTGCATGCTTTGGATATAACTCAGACACAAATCAGTTCCTCTCAACCACCTATCACTGAGAGTATACTCCAACAAGTGACTGAGTCTGATGCCTATACCTCTGCTATCCCAGCAACAACTGAGGAGGTTACACCCCTTGAGTTACAAGTAACTCTTGGTGGTAGTTCAAGTGAAGCAGCTACTACAAGTGCTGAACCCACTGGTTTGCACTTGGACAGTAGTTTCATCAATAAGACTTCCTTGAAGGCAATTTCTTCACTGGGAACTCTTGTGTATCCAATCTTCACTGGTTCACTAAAAAGTGTTTCTCATTATGAAGAAAGAAGTCCCCAGTACCAAGAAAAAGGGGCATCAGTGGTTAATGTTTGGAGTACACTCCCTACCTCAACCACTGATAAAACCACTGCTAGTGGGATATCAGATGATCCCATTAAATTGGGTGATGGTTTAAGGTACCTAGAATTGACGGATAGAATTGAGAAACTGGATACCTCTGTTGCAGAAATCAAAGAAATGATGCATCAGTATAAATGGTGCAACCCACTGCTGTTCCAACTCAAGCACTTGCTCCACCACAAGCACCTGCTGCAAATGAGCTATGGAATTTGTTTCAACCCCTGCACTATCTTCGAAAGAGTTGATGATGCCAAAAAGGGGGAGAAAAATGACTCTGAGGAAAATCTCTCAGTAACTTCTGCTGAAACATCTGTCAAAGAAAAGGAAAAGGGAGGTGATGAAACCCTGAAAATTCAAGCAGATGATGAAGATACACAAATGAAGATCGTTCAAGTCAACTCAGCTGGTCTCAAAACCACTGCTGATATTTAAAAAGGGTAAGGGATAAGAGCAGAGCTTTGGTCGAGAAAAAGATAGTTCTGCAAAAAGAAAAAGAAGAGGTTGGTACTTCATTAAAGAAGAGTCCTGTTAGAAAAACAAGGCAATCAACCATCACAGCTTCTAAAACTAAGCCAGTTACTATTTCAACCACAAAATCACTTACACATTCACCATTAACAACATCTGTCACCCAAACAACTGCCACCAAAACCACATCAACACACACCACAACCACTGTCATCCCCACTAAATCAACCACTGCCATCCTTTATCAAAGAAGGAAACAAAGCAGATGGATGCAAAAATACCAAAAGAAGACCAAGCTTCAGAGAATATATCATAAAGATGGTTCTTCAGACACTTAGAGCAGAACTACAAGAAACAACAAAATCTCAAGTCACTGCTCAAAGTTGTCATTACTAGGCCACAATCTCCAAACTCATCTTTTCAAATAACACCTCTCCCAAGAAACCCATTGGACTCAAAAATACTAAAGTGGATGTCTGATCAAAAGACCTACGTATTGACTTTGCTCAGGTTCAATGGTGAAGTGAAGCATAAATCAAGGGAAACAACACTTGGCCTGGGTGTTGAAGATTTGCAAGATCTCCTTGAGCTTACACTGTGCAGGGATGAGGGTGATAAGGAATCCATGAACTTTGAATTACAATTCAAAGGTCAAGAAAGGGAACTCCTGATGAGACAATAAAGATCCTGAATAATGAAGTGTTTTGGCATCATCTGTTCCAGGGGGAGATTGTTGGGATTGAACCCTACCAGAGGAACAGATGATGTAAAGCCAAAACTGGTTCAGAACAGTGGATTCATCATAAGAAGCAGTTTGCACTAAACTTTCCCCTTGAAAGTGATCCTAACATCTGATATGCTCCAAGTACTGCCCTTATCAACAACTGCTGTTCCTGGAAGCTACTGATCAAGTTAAAAACTGATGAAGAACTAAAGCCCTGCTGCCCAATCTACTGCCTTGAATCAAGCACTGCTGTTCGTGACAAGTGCTGCTGGGTTCACAGCAGTGGAAGGATGTAGCAGCAGTTTTGATTCTCTTTATATAATGTAAAGCCAAAGCACTGATGAAGTTTAAAGGCTGAAGCTCAATCTACTGATGAATTCCAAGCACTGATGAAGAACCAAAGTACTGCTCTTTCAAGGCCAGATCACCCTTCGAAGAAAACACTGATGCTCAACATCAGTGGTCGACTGCAACAGTGGAATGAAGAATCAGTGTTTATACATCAGTGTTTTAAGTATAATCAGTGTCTGTATGCTCAGTAGTTGTAGAACAGTAGATAGAGTTTGTTAGTCTGTTAGAAGTCGCTTTCATGGTGACGTCAGATGTGATGCATCAGTGGTTTGGACTGCCTATAAATGTAACGGTACCATGTACTGTTACATTTGATTGACCGAGTAGATTTTTCTTCTCCAGTCTAATCCTTTCATCTTGTGCAACCAACCTTGGGGTATCTGGCTGAGGGGGAGCTTAGTTTCTGTAAACATGCTGTAATCATTTGCTTTGTATTTTCAATCGTTCGACTCAATGAAAAGCACTTGTTTATCAAACTATTTTCTTCCTTGTTTGTGTTTACAAAGTTTGCTACTCATTTCCGCTGCACTTATTCATCTTATGCAAACAAAAACAATAACAGACAGCCTTCAGATCCTAACACCATATTACATCATAACATAAATTCAGACTTAAACATGAAGCTCAAACTCGGACTACATAACGATTTAACAAATTCGGACTTCCTTGAGACTCATAAAATCGAACTTCTCAATAACCTTCACAAATTCGTACTTGGTCAATTCCCCTTAAACTCGGACTAAAGCTCATAAACTCGGAATCCTTATGTTGCTTAACAAACTTGGAATTCCTCTAGATCTTCAGTTCCTTAAGCCAAGTCTTCATTAAATATCCAAAGACCGAACCAAGGTTGTTGTTACATAACATGCACCAACAAACTCCCCCTTGACAATAGCTTGCAAAGGTAAACTTTAGTCTTCAGAATCTCACAGTCTTTGGTCGTTGGATAACGTCAGCTTCAATATGAATTCTGTCAGCAACATGAATCGAACAATACCTTCGCTAGAGGTTGATTATGCCCTGGATCCCAAATCCTTATTGACAGAAACAGAATAATCACAAGTACTTCCACCATGAGACCATCGAACATTGTTGTCATGAGTGCATTGCTGATCGTTGGAATTACCAGAAGCATAACTTGGAACCCTAATTCCCAAGTCGACGACATAAGTATCACCAGAATTACCACCAAAACCACGATAACCACCGCCTCGGTTGTTAGACCACCTCTAACCTAAAAACCCGCATAATCACCGTTCAAAGTGGATGTATTCATTGGATTGATTTGTCCTTTTGTGATTTATTTTGTATTATAACCCGTAATCCTTAAATATATTTCATAAGGCACCTCAAGTTAATGGATTTATCTTTTCCCCCACACTTTAGTTCAATTTTTGTATAACCCCCCCCCCCCCAAGTTTACACTACAACGAACATAAAAAAAGTTACCATTCGGAGTTTTCAACGAATTTTTTATTACGTGATTTTGATAGGTTTTGGTGTTTATATCAATGTTTCACATAAGTTATTTTTATCTACGTTTAAACCGACCCAATGTAATGCATGCCCGTCGTGTTTATCTTTGGATATGTTTTTTTGTAAATTTTGTTTGAATAACTTGGCTTTTGTATACGACGACGCAAATTTTCTATGACTTCTGTATATATTGTTATGATATTGTTATGATGTGGTTTTTTTCATCGTTAAATTCACAATTTATTTATTTTTATCTATATTTCAACCCCGCATAAGCAAGTATGTTATAAACTAATGCCGTTCTCTTTTTTTGAGTTTGAATATTAAAAGTTATAAAATAATAAAAGGGACAAAGAGGTTGGCGGTGGTATTAGTAATAAGCACAATCGCACCATCAGGGATAGACAATGAAAGGTACGACACACGTACCATCCCACTTAACTAATATATTAAGATATAAGAAACAAAAAAGACTTCTTTATTAAATTTGTGCAAAAAGATTATATTTTTTCAAATAAATGATATATTTTTTTAAAAAGTTAGAATAAAGTTCACTATTTTTATTATTAGTTAACCTTATCAAACTGTTCATTCACTCCTGGTATTAACATATACTAATAATTGTATAAAAACTTGGTATTGCATAAAAAATTAATATTTGGATGTGTTTAATTAATAATTTTACTATTTTATGTAACAAACCACTTGAACAAAGGTCGATTGGTCGTCCTTTTTTATATATTTTTTAAAATAAAAGTTAACTAAAAAATAAAATTGTTATTATTAATCTTAATGAAAAAAAATTATTCGTTGTAATTTTTTTTAAACTAGGATTGAGACCCGCCGCATTGCGGCGGGGATTCTTTAGTTATAACTAAGTCGATCTATGACCCGTACGTTATGTTAAAGCTGTCAAACGGGGAAAAAGACGATGTAAAAACGTTCACCTACACACGCACGTTGTATCATGTTAACTCGCAAAATTTAGAACGAAACGTAAAAACGTTAAACCAAAGACGCACGTTGCGTTGCGATGTGTTAAGTCACAAAATTTAGAACCAAGCATAAAGCGAAAAATTTGCGTAAAATGAAAACTATAAAGGACCAAAGTTGAAAATAAAAAAAGTTAGGAGGATAGATTGCAAAAGATAAAAAGTTTTGGGTTAAAAGTAGACAAACAAATAGTTTTGGGTTAAAAGTAATTTATGAAATACTTTTGGGTAAAAAGTAAAAAAATCAATTTTTTTTGAAAACCCCCAAAGCCAACGTTACGACAACCATATGCACAACCATTTTTTCTTTGAAAAACCCCAAAAGCACACCCCGCGTTGCGGCGGGGCGTAAAACGGTGTCAAAAACTGTCATCGACCACCAACACTGACTCGACCTAGGATATGCGTGTCGCGACGAACCTGTCAAACATGGAAAAATAAAGGTAAAAACGTTGAACCGCACATGCATGTTACGTCGTATTAACTCGAAAAATTTAGAACTATACGCAAAACGAAAATTTGCGAAAGATGAAAAGTATAAGTAACAAAAGTTGTGAAGTTAAATTGCAAATAATGAAAAGTTTTGGGTTAAAGTTAAAAAAACAAATTATGTAGGGTTAAAATGGAAAAGGTAAAAAACCTTTTGGGTTAAAAGTAAAAATTCAAGTTTTTTTTTTATTTTTTTGAAAAATGCCCTAAGCACAAATTACAACTCTTGATGCCTATATTTGTTGCTTCTTTATAGTAACTAGGGTTAAGAACCGCCCGCGTTGCGGCGCGGGTACATCGTAAATATTGAATGGATTAGTCCATACGTTATATGATGCATTAACCATATGAAAACACATATTTCGACGTATCCAGTTAAACTCAATGGAACCTGTATAAGCATTGTAATTGGATCAAACGTAAAGTAAATCAAATTCGTATCGAACAATCATAACGTATTATATGTGACCCAACTCATACATAAAAAAACGTAACGGGTATGAAGGAAATTATGCACATGTAATCGAAAGGAATTAATTAGAGCTTTCAAAAAAAGGGAGAAAAAGAAACCATAATTTGACTCCACTCAGTTCGAAACAAACTTTACGAAACATACATAAAATAAACACGAAAACATATTATATTTGACCAGAATCATTTCCCAAAAAAGTTTACGTCGAAACGTAAAACTACTTGAATTTATACCAAAACGTACATAAAAATATGCAAGTAAAAATGGTTTCTTTAAACGAAAATGTATTATATTTGACCTGACTCGTCTATAAAAAAAAGTTTACGTCGGAATGTAGAACAAATCATATTTATACATACCCGTACATAAAATATGCACGTAAAAATAGTTTTTAAGTAAAGGAAGTATAGGGGTAAACCGAAACAAAATATTAGTAAATAATTTAATAGGTTAAAAACGTTCGTAAAACCGTGCCAAGTAGTACCAATGCCCCAACGACATCGAGTCTCAACATCATAAAAATAAAATAGATAAAATGGTAAAAATTACACTGAACGAAAAGTAGTCTAAAAGTCAAAATATAAATATGAAATGTTTGGGTTAAAAATGGTAAAAATTACACTGAACGAAAAGCAGACTAAAAACGTTGAACCACGTACACCCGTTACAGTGTGTTAATGCGAAAAATTAACCAGAAACGTAAAACGTAGAAAATAATAACTTAGTCGATTTAGGACTTGCCCTTTGCGGCGAACTTTTCAAAAGGGAAAAAATGGACGCGTTGCGACAGGTCTGTCAAATATGAAAAAATAGAGCAAAAAACGTTAAACCTCACATGGACGCTACGACATGTTAGCGAAGAAATTAACCAGAAACATAAAACGTAGAAAATAATAACTTTGTCGATTTATGACTTGCTCATTGCGGCGAACTTTTCAAAAAGGAAAAAATGGACGCGTTCTGACGGTTCTGTCAAATATGAAAAAATAGAGAAAAAAATGTTATACCTCACATGCACGCTACGACATGTTAACTCGCAAAATTTAGAACGAAACGTAAAACGAAAACTTGCGAAAGATTAAAAGTATGGGGGACAAAAGTTGTAAATAATAAAGTGTTGTGTTAAATTATAAAAGATAGAAAACTTTGGATTAAAAGTAAAAAAAAAAAATTAAAGGGGTCAAAATATAAAATATGAAATGTTTGGGTGAAAAATGAAATATTAATTTTTTTTTTTGAAACACTTCCAAAGCATATGTTTCTAACTCATCCAAGCAAAATGTAGTTGCTTATTTATAGTGGAATAATATAGACACACAATAATAATGGGTGTTAGGTCAGTATTTTTCCATTCAAGTAGCTAGTGTCACATAAAAGGTTTTCTAGTTTCAAGGTTGTTACTTAGGGGTTGTTTCTTTACCATTTAATAAGGCTTTTATTGGTTCAGATCTCTTAATGGTTCAACATTTAGTGGTTCAGCTTGTTTGTTTCACGAGCAAATGTCTGAATGGTTCAGACATTTGCCTCTGAAAGGTTAAGCATTATACTGTGCCTGAATGGTTAAGACCTCTAATATGAATTGATCAGACATTTGACTCTGAACGTTTATACATTATACTGCCTCTTAATGGTACAGACCTCTTACTGCTTCAGTACTTAATGGTTCAGACCTCTTACTAATTCAGCACTTAACCATTTAGAAGTTGTCAAACAACCCCTTACCATTAACTTGTATATATTATACATGGTTATAATAAATTATAAATTAAATACCAAGTTCAATTAATTTGTATCAACAAGTTATCAAAGTATAACGAGGAATAAACTTTCTTGTATGAATAAATTCATCAAATTTTTTTAAAAAAATATTATTAAGCCCTCTCGCATTGCAGAAAGGGCTTAAAATTGTGCAAAATAGCACCAATACTACATCACCGTCAGCGACCAGAAACAGTGAAGTTGTGGTATTTCAAAGAAATTAGACTGAAAACGTAAACCATAGAAAAGAATAACTAAGTCGATCTATGACCTGCACTTTGCAACGAACTTGTCAAACGGGGAAAAATAGATGTAAAAACGTTGAACAACACACACACGTTGCGCCAAGTAAACTCTTAAAACGTAAAATGAAATGTAAAAACATTGAACCACACGCGCACGCTGCGTCGTGTTAACTCGCAAAATTTAGAACGAAACGTAAAACAAAAATATACGAAAATTGAAAAGCATAGGGGACGAAGTTGAAAGTAAAAATGTTGTGAGGTTAAATTTCAAAAAAATGAAAAGTTTTGGGCTAAAAGTAAAAAAAAATCAAATTTTGTGAGGTTAAAATGCAAAAGGTGAATTTTTTTCGGTTAAAGTAAAAAATCAAATTTTGTTTTTGAAAAACACCCTATGCATAAGGTACAACACCATTATATTTAGAAACTTACAAATTAATACTATGGTTTTTTCATTACATTGAACAATGTATAGATTAATTAATCATTTAAATGTAGAGTTTAATAGTTTATACATAGATTCGTGAAATTAACTTACTTTTCTAAATTATCGGGTGTGGTAGGCAAACCCACGGCGTGAGATATGGTGGCGTTGGGTAATGACGTGGATCACCATACTAGAAGAGCTTGGTCACAACGTAAAGTGAGTGTCGTTAAAACTTCAACGCATGGAAAGCATTTCAACGGCTATGGTTTGTAAATAATAGCAATTTATCGGTTCACTCCGACTTCTTTTTAACTCAATCAAACAAACAAAGAAAATCAGCAAGCTTCATAATTATTTTGTACATTTGTGTGTAAATAGTTCAGATAATCGAACAACTAGTGCGAGACTAACCACATGCTTTTCGGGGATACGATACCTGACTTACCCTAGCTACTAAGTTAATTAGGTTTTTCACTGATCGAGACGACACGGTCTATCAAAATGGCGTCATTGCCAGGGAGCTAGTGCGCTTAATATTGCATTGCTTGTTTGATTGTGTATTTTTATTATTTTATTTATTTTTTTTATTTCAGCTTTTAATTTTATTTCATTTATCTGTTTTATTTTACTTTGGGTAGTCGAGTTTTGTCTTTGCAGGTACATGTTTTGCAAGCACCTTGTTTCACCATGAATTGGGTAGATGATGACCCATGGGAGTGTTGTGGGAGCCGACACCATCTATTGCATGAATGCATTTGTTAGAGGATAAAGTTCAAGCATACAAAGACCGCGAAGACTACCTCATCGAAAGGTACAGATATAGATATGTGAGGACGGATTATGAAGATCTCAAAGGTTCATCATCTTATTATTCATACGTTAAACCATTGCCACCAACAAATTATCAAGAGTACTACCTTCCAGATATGGATTATCATTATGATCAAGAGTGGGGTTACAACTATGAAACCGAAATGCCACATTTTCCAAGTTACCGGGAGGAGTATGACGATTACAATCATGAATACCCTCAACCGGCATACGAGGAGCCTCAAGATTCAATAACTTCCAAGCTTGATGCAATTATGAATGCAATAAAAGACTCAAAGTGTGAGATGAAGAAGGAGTTCGAAGTGCGAGACAAGTCGCACGAGGCATTGGCAAAGCAAGTGGATTAACTCGCCGAGGAAATGGCTTAACTTAGACGAGACCAAGAGATATTGGCTAGTGGTACGATGGTTGATGGTGATGTGGTGGAAGAGGTTATAAATATTCCAGAGCAAGAAAGCGAGAGTTCGAACCGAAATATAAAACCCTCGTAGATGAGTCGGAGTAAAAAGAAGCCCAAATTTGTCACTACCTTTCTCCCATACTTATTACTCCAACCAACAAAGATGGAGATGAGGGTTTAGGGATAAGGATTCGTAAGGTGGTGTTGCAAGACGTTGGACAAATTGTTATGAAGCGGCCTAAAGTGATGCAACATGCATACTGAATAAAACGAAGAGAGCGTGGATTCGGCATGCCAACTACCGAGTGTACACTGGTAATGCGATAGGAAAGTGTTCAGGTAGACCATATTGAGAGGCAAATCAGGTATGATTGTTTTATAATTGTATTTTTATTTTCTTTTTAGTTCAATTTTTTATTCTATTCGTTTCCTTTCAGTTAAATGAACGCTGCGGATGTGTTGCCTATATAACCCTCACAAGACCTACTCGTCCTCCCGAGCTATCGGGAAGTTTAAAGGGCTTATGTGCATATGTTAAATACCATCGTGATTCCTACCAAAGTGAGTTCGTATTGTTGTTGTAAAATATATTCCACAAAATCACAGTTGAATAACGAATGACTTGGTAAAATTTTTCCATACAAATGGTAAAAATGGAGTATCTAATGGGTTTTGCTTTTTGTGAGAAGTTCGCTTCTACACAAGTGTTGAGATTTGTAGGTACAATTACGTTCGTTTTGGCACGTCCATTTGCATGAAAAGATCGAAGAGCACACGAAGAATGAGTAAAACCAGGTGAATATGTTTCCTTTTAACTTTGATTAGTTAGTTAGCAAATAAGTGGAGTGTATTTTGTTTATTTTGTTTGGGGTGAAATTTTGGGAGAAGAGTCGTGTCGCATCCCTTGCACTTTGAAAAGCCCCAATCCAAAATACTACACATTGAGGACAATGTTTACATTGAATGTTTACCTCTAGTGTGGGGATGGGGAGAAAAAGTTAAGATTTTAACCCTTCATTTAAACATTGTACATTGAATGTTTACCTCTAGTGTGGGGATGGGAGAAAATTTCAAAATGTCCTCTTTTGAGCATTCTAAAAAGCACAATTCACTAAGTCAACAAGGGATTACCAGACCCATTTGGTCTTTTGGCATGGTCAAGTTTCGAAAATTAGCATGATGGGTATTCAATATGCGTTATTAGTAGAAAATTGTGAGTGGTTATTTGGGAATAGCCCGCCTAAGAAATTAGTAATGTCACACACATTACATATCAATACCCTTTCTATGTGAGATATTGTGCCACTTTTAAGTTTCTTTGTTTGGGTGTGCCATTAGACATATATTATAGAACTTGCAACTTTTGATACGTTAAAGATCATAGACCAATTAAGAGCAAAAGAATGACTAAGGCATTAGGATGACCTTCTAATTTTACACCATTCTATATCATACTTATAACACCGCTAAAAATATTAAATTGTATATATGTATTTAAAATAAAATAGTTAGACCATACCTGTAACACCCCTAATAATAAACCTAATTAAAATCTTATTATAAAAGATGGGAAAATCAAAGAATTTTAACTATTTTATAAACTTGAAACTAGAGGGGCCAAGGGTGTCAAACTTGACAGATGTTTTGTTAAAATCCTGGATAAACATCAGGATACACACACAAAGTGTGTATCCTGTTCGATCAAAAACCCCCAGGAACGACCCAAGCTCTCACAAACCCTAGCTCCCTCAATTCTACTTCAAATCAAAGAAGAACTCAATCAGGAATCAATCTTAAGCTAGAATCTAGATCACTAACACTAGGGGATCGAAAGGTATGCTTAATTTTGATATATAAAGATGTCTTGATGATTCTCGAATTCTCATAACAGAAATTAGGGGTGAATAGATGGATGTTATGGTTAAATTAAGATGAATATAAGTCTAGGAACAAGTCTTAGGCAATAATTTGATCAATTCATGTCATAACCTATGTGTTTTAATGGTTGTCATATAGGTGTGATATGGGTTTTATAAAAATTGCTTGAATTCTTGTGATATTGATGTTAATTGATAGATACGATGCAAGTTCAAGTGTTAAATTGGTGTTTTAATCATATTAGTATGCCAATGATACTTTGATATGGTTAACTAGTGAATCATGAACATGATAATGGTGTTATAATAATTATGCCCTTAAGATGTTCGATGAAATGTCTGAATGAATTAGCTTACTTGAAAAATATGAAATAATTACTAAATTGATTAGCTAAAAGTATGGTATGTTGAATATTAAACCATGAGTTCTAAGTGATATATTCGAATCCAATTCTATAGGCGATTTGGGTGGACCATCAAGTGGACAAGGCAGATCGGATAACCGCTTAAAAGGAAAGCTTTAAAAAGGTACGTGGCTATTCGCTTCGTAATATCTTGTTTAGCATTTTTATATTTAGTTATTGAATAATGATCAATTAGTTATAACGTTGGATAATACTAAAACGAAGGATTTCGTTTGTAGTATCCAAACAAGAATAAATAAGTAGAAATTTCGATAAATATAGAAATGATGAAAGTGGTGGATTCCACTTGAAAGTTAAACGGGTCAACTTGACTCAATACTACGGGTTTGATTTTAAAAAGGCGATGGATTTCGCTAGAGAAATCAAACGGGTTAAAATCACCAAAGTATTAAACTTTGGTAAGTTAAAGCGATGAATATAACTAAATTGGACAAATGGGTTGATAATGACGCATATATCTTGTTAACGGCAATTGAGTTTTAATTGAATGTGTCATAAAAATATAAGTATGTTGATATGTAAGGTCTTATAGATGTTTTGAGTTTATAAGAACATTATATAGTTCATTAATAGAAACAGGTCGAATAGTTATGAAAAGTTTCTATGATCCAAAGGTTTAAATGAAAGAAATTCTTTTAGGTGAATGTAGGATTTTGACTCTATGTTATAGAATATCGAATTACGGTCACGTAGGAAGAAACGGGACCTAATTCGGATCAGTAACGACAAGTTATGTCCGTTTTCGTAAAATATAGACTAGCTGAGAAAATGCAGGTCTTCAAACCAAACCCGCTGGAAAAACTAGTGCGTCGCGACACGCGACGGTAACTCAGGAAGGCGTCGCGACACGCGACGGCCCTCGCGGCCCGCGAAGGCTAGGCCTTCATCTGTCGCGCCCCGCGACCGAGACCCAGACCTGGAAAAACTTGTTTATTTGCTATGTTTTGACGTTTTGAACTTGTTAAACCGTATATTAAGCTCAAATAACTAATGTTGTAAGAAATTTTGGTTATAGGTAAAGGGATGGACTTGCGGATGATGATCAAGCCTTGTTAAAGAACCAAACACACATTATAAAGGAGCTTCCGCAAATGAAAACTATTACTTTTGTCACACAACACACTCTAGTGTTGTCAACTCTTGTAAATATGTATTTAAATGTTTTAAAAGTTAAGTATGTTGGGTTTGGAACAACATGTTTTGGGAAACGTTGGGAATGTTGTTGTAAAGTTATGAAACTTATATAAATGTCGTTAATTTGTTTTAAGATTAATAAGACTTATAAATGTATTAATTATTACATAAACGATAAAATAAGCATAAGGGTCTTATAATACCTTACCCGAAATTAATCCCCTAGTCGTCAACTTTGAGCCTAAACCTTTCGTTTGATCAACCAATTTAGCCCTTAACTCGTTCAACCTTTTTGTTTTTAACCCGGTGATGAAAATTTGATTTTAAGACTACTATGTTTTGCAAGTATTGTTTGTGTTTTAGTATGTTGTTGAATAAAAGGTGAATTTGGGCCTTATAGTTTGATGTTTATTAGTTAGTTTGTTTGTTAATAAAAATCAAAATTTCGTCACCTTAGCTACTTTTAAATATTCCATTCCATACCCTTAGCTTAGCCCCGTTACAAACTATAAAAGACCTTTTGACATGTGCGTTGTTCTTGTGTAAATTGGTGGAGAATGATTGAGTTGCAAGCATATGCATATATGTGTTCTAATCGGTTTGAGTGTTTACCATAAAATACTAGTGCATTATTTCTAGTTATACATAACCGAGTGGAGAGAACATTGTGAGGGATCTACATAGTGTGCTATTTTAAGGGTAGGTTAATCTTGGGCAACCATCTCATGTGCTCAAAGTGAAAAAATCATTTGACCATTGAATGACTTGTGAAATGTAAAAATTTTGAACCGGGTATGGCATTAGACCTTGACTCAAAATTTTGAGAATGGGAAGTGTGTCCATTTGTTCGACCTATGTGAAAGTGAAAAACAGATTTGCTTAAGGGCAAGCAGAAGACAAGTGTGGGATGTGATACGTGGTTGAAAACCCTGATGCTTTACCGTATTAAGTTTATGTTTTTATGTGAATTTTGGTTTCGAATGGTTTACTTTGATAGAATTTGTGCTTTGTAGGTCTAATAGAGTTTAAGGAGTTATTCGGGAGCTTTGAGGAGCATTGTGATGTGATCGGGACCAACCGAACATGCGAATCGAAGAAAACCGGAGTTAGAGCCAGATATAGCATCGCCGACGTGGGTTTAGCGCGTCGCACTGAAAAGTGCGTAGGCAGGAACGAATCGCGTCAGCCAAAAAGTGGACAAGAACGTTGCGTAGCCTATGCACTGTTACCTCGTCGCCACCGCCCTCTAAAAAGTGGCATCGCTGATTTTCTTATTTTGACCAATTTTGAAGAATTTAAGGGCAATAAAACACAAGTTACGAGTTTTGAAAGTTCACAACATGTTCTTGGATCCTTTCTTCACCATCTAACTTTTCTCAAATCTCTCAAACCTATCCTCTATCATCTCTAACCCTCAACCATTCCACCATCATCCATCCATTCATACTCACCATCCAACCCCTAACCCTAACCTTCTTCATTCCTCCAGACTCAAGATCATGGCTTAGCGTTCGTATTCGTCATCTGGTGTTCATGATGCATCAACCATGAGAGACTAGTCTCTTCAGGTCTCCCCCTGGTGTAGATTTTTGTAAGATTTTATAGGGTTTAAAACATTTGTATTTGATTTGATTTCGTTAAAAGTTATTTTTTATTTGAAATCTTTGATAATTGTCTTGCATTTGTTCTGTAACACCTCGTAAAATCATATCAAATAAAATAAAGACACGTGTCATGTGAGACAAACGTGTCAGGAACCCGGATCAAATAAGGATGTATGGTAGGATTTAAAAAGGGCGTCATGTTATTAAAATACCTCTGAACAACCCAAGTGATAAATCCCAAGACCTTAAATCGTTTTGATAAACATCTGATATATTAGCCGGTTGTTTCTAAATAAATAAAATTCCATTTTTATGGAAATTGGATTCTAAAAATATTACTACAATGATTAGAAATTTACAATACTTGTTTAAAGTAATTAAACTTGAGCTAAACAAATATTCTAGAGATTTCCGTCACTACAAGAATTGCCACAAGGTGCCAAAGGGGTGTAAGTGCATGCAAAGCATGCAAGGTCTGAGAAATTGGTCCCACAACTAAAAAGCATTGCATGAGATTCGGATTGGAAAGAAGTGCATGGTCAAAGCTTAAAGTTTTCAAACTTTTTGTCCTCAGACCATCGGTTACGGACCGTATGGCTTTAAGCTTACGGTCCGCAAGGATCGGTTACGGATCGCAACCAGTTAAGCATACGGTCCACAAGAATCATGTCTGGGCGCATCAGACCATGGTCGGTTACGGACCGCAACCACCTAAGCTTACGGTCCGTAAGAGATGGATACGGACCGCAAGGGATTTTGCTTACGGTCCGTAAGCCTGTCGCTGGCAGCAGAAAATGGACAGCTGCCTGTTCAGCCATTTCCACCGCCTTATTTAGGTGGTATTCGAATTCAGGGGCATGATAGGCAGTATATAGCATCATAGAGACACCTGGGATGATCTTGTAACAATCATAGACTATCTTGGCTTGATCTTGTGCTCCTTAGTTCACTATATAAGGAGAAGGAGTTGTGACAAATTCACTTGCTCATTTCTTTTTCACTCAAGACCCTTCTCTGGAGCTCCTCTGATCAGCAACCATCTTCCCTAAGGTCCCTAATCATATTTAGGACCATTGTAAGTGTTCCTAATCATTCTTAATTAAGTTTAGCTTTGTTAATTAGCTAAAAGTCAAACCGTCGTAATTAAGGTTTGACTTCGAGATTAAGCTACAATTAGTCAGTCAAATCTCGGATTAAAAATACCTATAAGTAGGTAATTATGTGGGTAATAAACCCTTAAAAGGGTATTCTTAGATTCCCATTCTAAATATGTCAATTGTCGGGTCAAAGGTTACTTTAAAAAGTTAACAGAATGCTTATTTTCAAATTAATGCATAATTAGCAATGTAGGATTCATGCAACATGTTTTATCATTAATATAACTTGGTAAATAATATAAGAACATGTCTAAACATGTTCAACTCGACAATCTTCAGTTTAGGCTCGGTTTGGAACCGAAAGTCGCATAGTTTGACTTATGCTTTGACTTTCAGTTCTGACCCATTTAAGCCAAGTTTAGGATTGCCTTAGCGCTTCTTTTGGACCTATTTTCATGTTAGTATAACCCTCTGTGATTATACAACTTGGTTCATTAGACATCTAATTCATATGCATGTTTCCGTTAATTGCTTAAATGTTGACTATTATGCCCTCTTCACCTTAAAATGTGATTTTTGAAAATATAAAAGAGTAGACACCTTAGTTACTGATTTATAAACGTGTACTTAAAATTTTACATCAGTTTGAGGTCTAGATTAAGAGTTATGTTCATTAGCGTAATTAGAAGCATTCTTAGTAATTAATTGGCGTAATTAGCATATAGCCTATCTAAAACCAAATTTTAATATCAAACTTTTTACCTACTGATATAAATAATATTTTGGTATTTTTTGAGATTTTTATTTATTTTTAGGCTGAGCATAACTTAGAGTTTTAAGCTTAATTCGGTTATTGTCGGTTTTGCCCTTTTGGGCTATAAAATGAGTTTTATAAATCCTTTTGACCTCAAACCTTTTTTTACTGATTTATTATGTTAAATAAATTATTTTGAGCCTTCTGGAATATTAAGAATATCAGCTTTCTACGCAAAACCCGGAAATAGCTCCAAATCGCCTTTTTAGGCATTTTTACAACATAGTATGTATCAAAACGAGTTTATAAATATAAGGATTGATACCTACTGATATATTCAATAAATTTTTATATTATAACAGTAAACAAAAGTTTTAAACTCAGATTTCCAGTTTTGACCTTTTAGACTTATGTGAAATTACCAAAATGCCCCTACGGTGCATAATATGGTTATAATTAATAAATTTCACATATATATGATACCCTACTGTTATAACTTATTAAATTAAGTATATTTACTAAATAAACCAGACCTGTAACTCAGATTACAAATTAAACTCTTTTATACCCTTTAAATTGACTAAAATGCCCTTTCGGGGCATAGTTTGAGTTAAAAATCACTTTGGGCGTAATAGAAGGTATCTTACTGATATCACAACATATTTAGTGCATATTAACTCAGGAAACTTGTATATGATTCATATGGTTACCCGTGACGCACCTTTGCGTTCGGATCGGCTTATGTAACTAGTTTACACATTTTAGCCGAAACGGGTCAAGCCATATCCTTATTGTCTCAAAATCCAGAATGTGATTATGTTACCCATATTAAATAAGCATGCAAGCTTGTCGGGTCAAAACCATATTCTAAACCGGTCTTCGCCTTCCATGCGATTGAACCGTATTCTTTCTTTAAAACTAACCGGTCTAAGCTTAGGCTAAATTAAAGACCCGTTAGGATTCTAATAGGTTATTATAAACCTTCGTTCCAGAATAGGAGATCCAGTAAAAGATATTTGCACTTGCTAATTGTGACAATACTTGCTCTGGTAAATACTTTTAACTTATTTTCCTTATACGGGCTTGGGGTACGGTATATAAAATACCGCTTGGTCGGGCATTTGACCTTAATCAATTAGTGGTTAAGTATTATCAAGATGACCCGTTTAAAAATTTGTTTTGTTTGTTTAATGCCTTTGGGAGTTTAATGGCCATGTCCCGAATATCCTTGGCATCATTCAAAGAATGGCCACGACCTTAGCACACGGGTGTAGGCGTACACCCGTCAGTGCATTAACATTTATTAAGGTATAACCGTTGGCTTCCCGCCGCGGGACTATACTATGTGGTGTGTCTATTAATCTTTAACCCGGCATGAACCGGGCTACTAGACGCAAAATAAACATGTAATTCTTTACAAGTATTATATTCAAATAATTATCCCAAGTTATAAAAAAATCGTTTTGTGCCATGTGCATTCAATTTTTGTGCCATGTGCATTCAAATCAATTTTAAACCTTTTCAAGATGAGTCAGTTAAATTGTATTTACCAGTGCAAGCTGACGTATTTTCCCAAAAAGATTAAGTGCAGGTACTACGCGTAATAGGCTGGCCTCTCCTTAGCATCGCTTAGAGTCTCGCAAGCTTGGATGCAAATAAATCTGTTGAACATGTTTCCTTTTTCTTTTGATCCGCCTGTGGATCTGTTTCAACTGTTTGTGATACTTCATATTACAATAATTATTCGGTTGAAATAAATCTATCTTTTGCTTGCGCTGTGCATATTAAATTTGTGTTTTTGACTATGATGATATCAACTACGTCACGATACTCCCCACCGGGCCCACCGGTAACGTGTGGAAATTAGGGGTGTGACATGTTCGAATCGTAATTTTTGAGTGATGATAAAATTTGACTTTGCGGAATGGTTATGTGCAAGTATGCCTTATCTTAGGTAAGGATTTACATGTTCTTGGTAAAGAAGTGCAATGCGGTCTGTTCCTCATATTGATAGCTTTTGGCACCAAAGCCACTTGACACTAAATTTGTTAATCACCAAATTCAACTGAATCAAGTTAATAAATGTAGGAACCCTAGGTCTAGAAATTATCAAACTGGGTGTGGAACTTGTTTCTAAATTATTGTTTTCAACCACTTAGTTAAGTTTTGTAATCGTAGTTAATAAACCATTGTCTTAGATAATAGCTATTTGTCGGTTCACTCCGACTTCTTTTTAAATCAATCAAACAAACAAACAATATTAGCAAGCTTCTTAATTATTTTGTACATTTGTTTGTAAAATAGTTTAGACAATCGAACAACTAGTGTGGGACTAACCACATGCTCTTCGTGGATACGATACCTGATTTACCCTAGCTACTAGGTTAATTAGGTTTTTGACTGATCAAGACGACACAGTCAATCACCACCCTGAAATAATAAAGTTTTAGCCATATTTAATAGGTCCCTATGTTTTCTTTCAACTACACCATTCTGTTGTGGTATATAACAACAAGCTGTTTGATGAATAATACCTTTAATCTGCAAAAAAACATTCATTTAAGTATTGACAAATTCTGTTCCATTTTCATTTCTAAATATATGTTTTTATCAAATTGTGTTTGTAACAACTCATAGAAACTAATCAAATTCTCATCAACTTCACATTTTCCTTTTAACATATAACACCAAACCAATTCTGCAGTAATCATCAACTATAGTTAAGAAATATTTATAATCCTCATGATTAACCACCCTACATGGACTCCAAAGATCTAAATGAATTAAATCTCATATAGATTTAGTCTTACGGTCACTTAGTGGAAAAGGAACACTAACTTGTATAGCTTTGTGACATACTTCACAAGGATGTCTTTCATCAGAATCAAGATTTAGACTATATTTAAAATAGCTAGAACTTGGTCAAAAGGATGGCCTAGCCTATTGTGCCACATATTAGTTTTAATAACACTATCAAAACACATAGTAACAGTATTATCATTCTTTCAAACAAAGTATAGACCATTATTCTGACTACTAGTCACTAGGACTCATTTTGATTTCAAATCTGAAGAGAACATGTATTTTCATCAAACACAACATACAATTCATTAGCCCTAGCCAACTTATGTACATACAACAAATTTACACAATTATCAGGGACAAAGACATCATCACACAAAATATCATTTGCAAGTTTAATATCTTTTATCTTAGAAACTTAACACAAGTACCATTTGGGTGACAAACTTTTAAATCAAATTTAGAAACATCCACACAATTAAACATATCTCTGTCAAATTTAACCATATGTTGATTAGCTCCAGAATCTCCAACCTAATTATAGTCAAACCTAAAGTTAACAGAACTTGAATAACTAAGAAAATTTCCATACACGCCAGACATACTTGTTTTATTTAACACATTTAAAGACTCGCCTCCTGAATTAGAGCGATGTTGTTCCATTCCATTTTTTTAATCAGAAGACTAAAAAGTTATCACATCTGCTCAGATGTAAAAGGCAAAGTAGATGAACTTGAAGACATGTTTAATTTGTTCACAGATACACTATTAACAGGTTTACCCTTTCCCATTTGTTACCAATTCTCTTTTAAAACCTGGTGGATATCCAACTAATTCAAGACATCTATCCACAGTATATCCTAACGTATACAGTGGGTACTCTTTAGATTTGGTTTAGGACTTCTAAACACCTTCTTTTTAACATCAAGAGACTAGTTTTACTTAGTCACAAAAGAAACATTTTGACTCGTAGATGACCCACTAGAACCTCTATGAGATTCCTCCCTTAATATTATAGAGAAAGCAGTTTAATAGTAGGTAAAGGATCCCTAGTTAACAGACTGGTTCTAATAGGTTGATACACATCATCAAGCCCCGCAAGAAATTCCAACAACTCAATCAAATGATTAAAATTATTGAATTCTTTAAGGCTTCACAAGTACAAGATGGCAATTAAACGATTGCATCAAACTGCTTCCATGTAGTATTTAGTCTATGATAGTACTTTGAAACTGAACTTCCATTTTTTGTTAAAGAACTTATCCTTTTATGAAGATCGAAAACCACAAACCCATTAACCTAATCATAGGTTTCTTTTAAATCCACCAATACTTCGAAGCAAGTTTAGGAAAACCTTGACCCACATCCTACTCTTCAGAAACTAAATTTAAAAGCCAGGATAGAACAACTAAGTTTCCACAATCCTATTATTTTTACTAATGTTTCATTATCTTCAGATTTAATACATTTACCATCAATAAAACCAATTTTATTTTTTTTGCTTCCTAAGCCAGTTTCATAGCACTAGACCATACAACATAATTTTCAGCACCTCTTAACTTTATACTCGCTATAGTCAAACTACTTGAATCACTAGAATGCAAATACATTGGATCACCAATATCCAGTTTTCTAATAAGAGTCTTAGAATCACCAATATTGAACACCAACCAATCAATAACCTATAAACCAAGGCACACAAGCACACATGGGGTGAAGCCATGTTAGGGAGAAGACTTCTGATTCGTCACTCTAGGGTGGCAGAACAACTATAACATGGGAACCACAACCCTAAAATTCTACATCACTCAAAAAGACCAATAACATAAGACAATACAAGTGACTAGAACAAGCTCACAAGAAAAGAATCAAATACTAATAGCACAAAGAAATGCAACAAATAATATGAAACACACAAGATCAGAGGGTGACTCGCTCCAATATACAATCTTGGTCCTTCTAGCCAAGTCACAAATGCATAATAACAATGAAATCTGTGTGATTTGAAATAAAAGAGTAAGGTCAGATTTACTTACAGAGTACTCCAAACAGTTAAGAGAGTTTAGAAACATTTTACAATGATGTAATGCCCTAAAATCTTGCTCTTTACTATTATGGGTATTTTAAATATTATAGTATGATGTGGTATAACAAGAGAATGCTAAACTTAGTTAAATATTGTTGCCTTTTTGTAGTAAGTAAGTTGTGGTGACTAACTAGGATAACTAATGAAACATAACGGGCTAGAATTGATCAAATAGGAAAGTTAGTTAAATAAAGAAATGGAAAAAGAAAATGCAAATGGAATGTGCATATGGATGTATATCAAGATTGAGAGAGAGACAGAGAGAAAGATACAGAGGAATACCCTCTACAACCTTAATCACAAAAATTCAGTATATAGAAAAGAAATTTGATGAGAAATATCATGCATGAACAATTAATCTTGGTCATCTAGTGTCACACCCCAATTGATGGCGAAAACATCGAGGCGAGATGTAATAGATTGCTCAAAGACGTCATAACACTAAAATTGCGATAATAATTAAGATTCTAAATCTCATTGTTATATATTCGAATAACACATTGCATTGTTTCAAAGGAAATACAACAATTGCAAGTCACAAGACTAAAACATCAAAATGCATAAATAAATTTTGTGAGTATCTAAATCCACTCTAAGTAGTTTTCTTGAGATAGCATCATCAAACATTTCCTACAACATGTATTAAATAACCATCGACACAAATTATATTGGTGAGTATACTAGTTTGATTACATAGCATATAGAATGAGTCTCAAATCCACATGTTTAAAGTATACTAAATCATGTAACATACTAGCATGCAATAGACTAAATATCAATTCAATGTTTGGCACTAGCGTAACCTTATCACCAAAGCAAATAAGGCTGTAAAGACACCAGTTATCCCATAACAATAATCATTAACTCTTTATTCAAAGCTTCTGCATTTCTTGGGTGCCACTGTTCTTAATTCATCAAGGCAAGCTGGGTTGACAAGGTACATCACATGCTCTTATCTACAAAATTAATTTCTAAAAAAATGAACATTATATACAAAGAAATTAATGATAAGTTGGAACCAGATCACATGAATATCGAGGTCGGTTAAGCAGTAGTTGAATATGATAATCGAATAGATGAAAGAAAGTAAAGTAATTTCGATTTAAGTTTCTTTGTTGAATTTATCGCCTTTCGTTTGGATTATTACATTTGTTTGTTATTGTGTTTTAGTTTTTGGGTATGTTTTGGACTTTTTTATTCATGAAGCATTGAATTATTCCTTTGATATCATTCATAATAATTCATGAAAGTTGGTTTTAGTAATATTTCGGTTTGATACTAGTTTTTTCTATGTCTTCACTTTCTGTCAAATTTTCAAAGTCTACTCTTCCATTGTTGAACCCGTTCTTTAAACTTTTCCAGCTCGGGTAAGCGAAAGCTTTCAGCCATTCATCGAATCCTTTGGCCCACTTGTTATACTCTTCGATCCCCCCATCAGCTTTGGTGGTTTGTTATATGTTCCATACACGCTTTCCACACTTAAAGCATCGGATAAAGCTTTCTTAGCGCTAGAAGAGTTTTCATTAGTTCGATTTGACGTGTCATCTCCAGAGTTTCCAGCGAATGCATACATCTCACTAAAAGGATTCATGAATTCATCCATTTTTAAGTACCTGAAACAATTTATCAAACACTTAGAAAAATTTTTGTGATTTTCAAAATTCTAACACAAATGCACTTGGATCGAATGACTTGTTCGATCGAACGGTATACACTCAATCGATTAGCTTGTTCGATCGATCGGCTTGTTCGATCGAACGATCTGTTCGATTGGATGTCAAATGAATGTAACAGCAATCAATTACTGTCCGATCGGTCGGCTTGTCCGATCGGCTAGCAATATGAGGTCAGCAAAAGATATCAAATATCAATAATGTTTTCCGATCGATTAGCTTGTTCGATCGGCTAACACTGATGATGTCAGCAACATCCTTCTGAATGCAATCTAACTGAAATTGTCCGAACGGTTTTCCGAACTAGTTGATGATGTCAGCAAGTCTAAGAACAGCTAGGTCGTCCGAACGGCTGACATCAGCAAACAAGAACAGTTTTTCATAGTTTTTGATGAATTTGAACAAGTTTTTGGACGAATTTTGTTATGAAAATTTGAAGGATTATACTTCTGATGATTGCGAATCGATCTATAGCAGATTAATCCAATTTTAACCGTAAAATCACTCTCAATTTTAAGTTTTTCCGATTTTATGGTGACAAAATGAAAAATAAAACTAGATCTGGGTAGAAAGTAGAAGAATCTGTCAAATTTCCGGTGAAATTTGAGTCAAATCGGCAGAAATGACAAATCTCCGGTGAAATTTGTCTTCAAATCAGCAAGCACAGCTCGAATTCCGGTGAATTCGTCTTCGTAGATCTCGATTCAGCTCCCTGAACGCTCGGATACCACTTGTTGGTCCCTCGGATAGGATCTTCTTCGGAAACTTAGTTGAATTGGATATGATTAATGCGCGGAATTCATTGAATCACACAACAGATATACGAGAACAAATTCAACTCTGAATTACTGTCTAATCTTCTATTGATTGAATATGAAAGTGTACAAGCTCCTTAGAAAGTTCAGACGGACATGAGTTTGCCAGAGAGTGAAAGTATCAAAAGTTACAAATGATCTGATCGAACAGCTATTTATAGGCACAGTCAGGATAGAGTGAGTGCTTGCCGATCGAACAGCCTGTTCGATCGGTTAGGCTGTCCGATCGGCTGGGCTAGCCGATCGGCTGGCATAGTCAACAAAAGTCAGCACTTAACAAAATAACGCGCCATATCCTCACTTGCTTTACAAACATACATACAAACATAAACTATTCACAAATATACAAAACATGACTACGTGCTGACGAAAGCTACAGACGTTATTGTACTAACAGACTCCCCCTCGGATGTAGCTGTAGTTCCTTCCAACATAGTCTTCAGTTCTTCTTGTTACTTCTTCGCTCTTTGGCCCTTTGCCTCCTCTTTTCTTCTCTTTCTTCTAACATTCTTTGTCTTATGTGTCTACCTTCAGTCATCCACCATTTCTTGTACACTGGGTCACCATCACGCTTTCGATCCCATTTTGGAATCTTGTTTTCTTCAGATTCAATTGGCGTCTGATCTGTTTGTGGCACATATCCCATTTTTCGTCTACCCAGCTTAGCAGCTCTCTTTGCTATCTCTTTAGATCTTTGGCTTCGCTTGTATCTTTTCAAGAACTCATCAATTTCTATATTTCTCCAATTGCTCTTCCAATACCTACCAGAATTGATGTCTTGAGCAAAGCAAACATCCACAATTGATTGATATTGCATTGCTTGAGCTTTGTCTTTCTTCTCATAAACAATCTTGTTTAGGAACAAGCAATCAATTTCTTTCTTTGAGCAGTTCACAAGCCACATTGGATCCAATATACTGATTCTTCTAGATTCTCCGGTGGACTTGTCAGAAAGAGATATTACTGCCTCAGCCGTTGTTTCATTGTAAAACCATCCTTGAAATAGATCATGAAAATCTTGCTCGATGGCTCTGAGAGGCATGTTCTTCAGACACTTTGGTAGCTTTACATCCAGAGTTATATCTTTCTCACCATTTTCCAAAATTCTGACAATCTGCTTTGGATACTGTGGCTTCCAATCAGGATAGCCATTCTTTGCTTGCAACTTGATGTAGTTCCACAGATCTTGATCATGTTGACAAACTTCAGGACCAAAGTAGAACTGTTTAATGTTCTTTGTCTTTACCAATTCATCCACATCCCACCACGGTAGAGAAGCAATATCAGACAAGAACTCGAAGTATTGAACTCCTTCTTCTATCCTGATAGCATACACTTTGAGATCTTCTAGGTATCCCCAAGATAGAATATCTCCCCATGATAGATTTTTGCTGTGAGTGAAGTACTGAAGGGCTCTGAGAGTCTTTCTTTCTTTAGGCATATTCTTGAACCATTTCTTTCTTTCGTCTGCAAGAATCTCTCTCGGAACAGTTTCAGGAACACCTTCAGTGGAGATCTTTTCAACAATCTTTCTTTTGATCTCGTCTTCATTTTTGTCTTTGAACATCTCAGCAAATGAAGGAAACGTCTCATCAATCCCAGGATAATGAAAATCAATTTCATCTTCAGATGAATCTGAAGCGTCTTCAACAATCACATCATCATAATGATCTGCTTCAAATGCATATCTGGGCTCGAAGTCTTTAGCTGGTGACTGAGGAATTTCATCCTCAATATCAAACTTGAACTTTCATTCTTCTAACCCCAATTCCTCTAGCATTTCAGCTTTGGTTCTTCTAACCTCAACCTCTCCTTCTTGTGGAACATTCAAGTAAATAACAGTTGGGTTTGAGAGGAATACCTGATCAACATGTTGTTTTCCAGATGATGATGCTTCATTTTGTACGTCATCCTCTTGCTCATTAATCTCATCATTCAATAGCTCTTCAATTCTTTCTTGAACAATTGGATCTTTGACTAACAACCCGGAAGCACCTTGATCATTGTCATCATCACCTTTATCATCTTTATCATTGCTATCATCAGGCTTATCATCCGTTTGATCACCAATATTATCTCCATCTTCCTCTTCATCATCTCCAAATAACTCTACATCAGAGTCATCATCAACAATTTCTCCACGAGCTTTCTTTGCTTTTCTTCGCCTTTCTTTAACCTCCATTTCACGAGCAACTTCTTGAACGTTGTAAGGCATAGGATAGGCATTACCAACAAGTACAAATTGTTGTGTCTTCCATTCTAGAAGCAACACTTCTTTTGCCTTTCTCTTTCTTTGAATAACATCAACCCTTCGAAGAATATTATCAAAATCAACAGGCTCAGAAGACTCACCAACAATCATGAAGTCTGGTTCCTGAACTTCTTCAGCTTCAACCATTTCTTGTTCATCTTCAACTATTTCTTGTTCCTGAACTTCTACAACTTCAACCATTTCAATATCTTGTTGAGATGATGAACCACCAATATCAGGTTGACTTGATGATCCACCAGCTTATTGAGTGTCATCAATCACACCTTTGTTCTTTTGAGTGGCTTCTTCAGCTAAACGCCTTTCTCGTTCTAACCTTCTCTCTTCAGCTCTTTTCACTTCTATTTCGTTGAACGCGACATGAACATCCATCTTGAAATGACTTTCCATGACGGAGTATAGCATATGAAGTTGTTCATCTTTCATTACTTTGTCCTCCTTCATAGCTTCCATCTCCAACTTCATCGCCTTCATTTCATTTGACGAAGCTTCACTCATTTCACTGAGAAGCTGATTGAGTGTCTGATTCACATCTTCTAAGTTCTTTATCTTCACATTCAATGAAGCAATCTCTGTCGTCAACAGCTCAAACAACTTTGAATTTTCATGGGATTCATTCCTCATTTTGTTCATCGTTTCTTCTTGTTCTATCAGCACTGCTCTGACTTGATCATGAGCTTTCATGAGATTATCAACTTGCTTCTTCAGAATATCTCGTTCTAATTCAGTCTTGGCTTTTTCTTTCTCCAACTTGTTGACTTTTTGTACCAATTCTTTGACTGCTTGATCGTTGAACATGTCATAGTCTTCTTCAGGAATATCTTCTGTGTAAATTCCTGTGGCTTCTGGAAATCCTTCAAATATGTAATCAACTTTTTCTTTCTGTTGAGATGATTCTGGTTTGTCTTGTGGAGGAGGACGTGGACTAGCAACTTTGAACCCAGTGACTTCTACGTAATCATCACCACCAGTTTCTCTTTCAGCTACTGGTTCTTTTATTGATTCCACTTCAGGTTCTTTTGGTACCTCAACACCTTGTGTCTTCTGAATGTGTTTCTCTTTCTTTCCACCTTTATCTTTATGTGGTTCAGCTCCAGATTTCTTTGCTCTAACATTCCTTGGAATTACTCCAGCTTGAACTGCTTTTTGTTTCTTTACTTGTTTCTTTGGCTGATCCGGTTCAAAAGGTGAATCTTCTTCATCAGATGTTTTCTTCTTCTTTAAAGGTTTCTTTTTCAGCTGAGCTTTCCCTCTTCCAAGAGTCGTTGGATCCAATTCAGATTCAGATTGAGTTGCTTCAGAATCATCTTCACTTGAACTTCCCTGAGCTTCAATCTCTGGTTCAACCCTTGTAACCTTCTCAACATGAGCACTTGATCCTTGAGCTTGTTGTGCTGCTGCTTCCTCATTCTTTTTCAAATAACTTTCAAAAGATTGGTTTAGAAGATCAGCTCCTTGTTCAATGACCACAGATGGCTCTAAGACAGTTTCATCAACCAATCTCTGCTGCGGTTCTCCAAAAGACCCTACAAAAATAAACATTAACAGAGACGTTAGAAACATTTAATAAACATAAACTCTAACTGTCTTAAGGCACCCCCTTTCACTATACCCTTATCTCCATCCTTCGGAATGGTAACTGTAGGGGATGACTTAGGTGTTCTCTTTCTTTTTCCATCTCTCACACACCACCACCTGGTCTTCTTCTCAGCCATCTCACTCATCTTTTCATTTTCATTATCTGAATCATTGTTATCATGTCTCCACTTTTCATTCTCAGGAGCAACATAATCTTTATCCTTGATTCTGCATATCATTTGCTTTGTTTTTGCATCCTTTTCCTTGGTGATTCTTCCAATAGTGATATAGTTTACACTGCTCAGCTCCATGACATCATCACTGTTCTTTGGAAGATCCTTGATCTTATCATTGATTAACATCATGATGAACCTAGGGTACATGATGTATCTGTCTGCTTCATTTTTGCAATTTTCTTTCATGTAATCAAATATCACTTGAGAAATATTATATTTTTTGTTCAATACCAGGCTAGCTATGAAGTTCATGATGTAATCGGGTACTTCATCATATGCTCCTTTTCTGTGTGACATCGAATGCACCATGCAATGCATCAAGTACCGGTAAGCCTTTGAGAAATTCCTTTTAAGCATTTTTCCATTTATATGCCCAGTGAATCCCATTCTACACCACAACCCTTTGACAAGATTTTCTGACATGATTGTTGGATCATCAGAATCCTGTAAATCAAGAACTCTCCTAACATCTCCAACACCAAACTCAAATGCCACATCTATATCCTTTCCAGCTTGGTCCTTCTTTCTCAACACTGCGTGTATCATTTTGTCTGCTTCATCAAATATTGCAGTATCTCAGAACGCTCTAACATGGGATTCATAAACCGCAGTTCTATTTGATATGGCTTTTGCAACTCTGCTTTCTCTCAAGAATTTTGCCATCTTTTCTACCACCGTACCATTCGTGGTATCCGCATCAATTACGCAATGTACATTATGACCTTTGTCTGTATCCTTTCCTCTTCCCTATAAGAATGTACATTATTAATCATTTGTACAGATATAGAGGCATAAGGATGAAAAATAAAATTTTTGAAAATTTTTCTAACACTGAGATTCTCTATGTGATAGTATTAGAGAATCTACTGGCCTGTTCGATCAAATAGCATTGCTGTTCGATTGGCTAGAATGTGGAAAGAGACTGTGACTGTTTGAACGGCTAGCATGTATTCTTGAATCAATTGTTGTTCGATCGAGTAGAAATGTTGTTCGATCGGCTACAATGTTGTTCGATCGAACTGTCACTTGTTCTGATAACAATGTATGATAAATTGTTGTTCGATCGACTAGCAATGCTGTTCGATCGGCTAGCAATCTATGTCAATGGTGTTCTCACTAATGATGTCCGATCGGCTAGCAGATGCTTTTCGATCGGTTAGCAGTCTTGCACAGAAATCTATGTAAAGATGAGGATGCTGTCCGATCGGCTTGCAATGTTGTTCGATCGGCTAGCAGTGCTGTTCGATCGGCTAGCAATGCTGTTCGATCGACTAGCACTTTGTTCAGAAAACAGGTTATGATAATATGTTGTTCGATCGGCTAGCAATGCTGTTCGATCGGCTAGCAATGTTGTTCGATCGGCTAGCAGTGCTGTTCGATCGACTAGCATATATCTGAACATTCCAACACAAAGATTTCATAACATTTTTGGCACAAATTTCAAGGCATGAACTACCCTATTCAGCAACACAAGCAAAACATTATCATTGTTGTTCGATCGGCTAGCATCTGACACAAGAACTATCATGAACACAAACAGAAGATTCAAAACTTTTATGCTAATTATCACCAATTGAGCACAGATCCATGTTCCTAATGTTGTCGCAATCAAAACCCTATGTTCATCTTTGTCTAACTCATCCTAAACAGTGTCTAATTTCACATTAAACTCGCCGACTGCCGAACACACATAATCCTAGATCTATCAAGTTAGAGCAAGATTTTACAAATTGAACCGGTAAACTTGTAGATCTAATCATTCCGATCAAAACCCTATGCTTAAAAATCATTACAACTTCCTAAATCTTCTTAAATCTAAGATCAAAGAACCGACAGTGAAGAACACGAAGAACATAGTGAAATTTAACAGATTTGGATGTGAAATCATACCTTTGCCATTGAGAATGATGAGCAAACCAACAATCCAATGTAATAATGCAAAGAGAATCAAGAATCAAGAGAAATCAGTGAAAATTTTGAGAGAGAATAAGTTAGTTCGATCGAACAATGTAACCGTTTGACTGTCCCTTGACCACCTATTTATAGGTGTCCTTGAAATGGCTTGACTTGCTTTTTGGGGTGTGACTTTTTCTTCTGCTTGCCTTTAACACAGCTAATACACTCCCCTTCCAGATGAAAACCTTTGATGTGAACTCCTGTGACCAAATCATTGTGCACCAAGTGATTCATTTTTCTCAGATGTATATGCCCCATCTTGCGGTGCCACAATTTCGATTCTTTTTCAATCGCTCTCGACACAAAACAATGAGCCTGACCCGTGGTTGTCGTTGCTACACTCATATCCAACATGTACAGATCATTGACTCTTGGTGCCCTCATGATGATCCACTCCTCAGGGACAACAAATCCTGGCTTCAAGATCAAACACTCTTTGTCAGTGAAGTGAGTGGTATACATCCTGTCACAAATCTGCGAGATACTTAGCAGATTATTCTCCAGCTCAGCAATGTAGTTAACTCTTTCAAACGTCACAATCCCATTGGATAGCGTTCCTTCACCAATAATCCTACCACCTTGATTACCTGCGAATCCAACATAACCTCCATTGATATTCTTCACATCGTACAGGAACGCTGTCTTTCCTGTCATGTGCCGAGAAGCTCCACTATCCATAATCCAACGTGAAACGGATCTTGGAAGCCCCTGCACATTTCAAAAACATTTAATTAGATTTTGATACTACCCAAGCCTCCTTTGACTCGGGTAACTTGACATTGATGCGAGTAGTTTTTGTGTAGAGTGGTGGAAAATTTTTGTCATTTATCTTCAAGCTCTCCTCAGACCCAATCTCAACCTCTTTGCATAAAGGAGCATCCTTTTTCGGAGGTTGACCAGATGATTGGTCTTTCTTCACCACATACTTCTTTACAGAAGTTGATTTTTGTTTCTGAAGTTTCTCAAACAAATCCAAAGGTACATACATCTTCTTGGTCGAAGATGATGATTTTTTAGTCTCAGAAACCTTTGGTTTTGGAGAACTTGCTTTCTGCTCAACACCTTTTGGCTTCCAAGTTTGTTGAGATGAGGCAACTCTTTTGTAAAATCTGTCGTTTTTAGTTACCACATTTTTAGTGGGTTCAGTTTTGAATTTAGTGTTTTCATTTTTCAAAACATTTTTCTCAACAAACATTGGTGCTTTCCCTTTCACATCATCTTTCCTTTTCTGAATCTCAACAACTTCAGTCTTAGGCTTCAAATTGGTACACTTTCGTGCAATATGTCCAAGTTGATTGCATTTGAAACATGTTCGGGTGTCAACTACCCTTATTGTACCTTCAGACTGAGATTGTGAGGCCTTCTCCTCAAAGAACTCTTTGTTTGATTTTGAAAAGATTTTAGGTTCTTCATCAGAAAGTGAATTCGAACTTGAACTTTTCACAAATACTTTCTTCTCTACAAATCTTTTGCTTTGAACATTCTTTCTTGGATAATTCTTACCCCCCTGATAACCATTCGACCATCTGTTTTAGTTTTTGTTATGAAAATGCGAAGGTACAACAGGTTTTGTGTAGTAAGATTTATCTTTTTCAAAGTTCATTTTCCTCTTTGTCTGGTTCAAGCTTTTCACCTCAGACAGATTAGTTTCTGTCAATTTGAACACATTTGTCAATTTATCAACATTTACATTCTTCAGTGGAAACTCGGAATCCGAATACAACTTATCTGATCCCAACATCTTGTACATGATAAGATTAGGTTCGTCATTTAATTTGTTTTTGGTTTTGAGTTTCGGAATGTAATTATTCAAGAAACACTCATCATCTTCATTTGAATCAGACTCGAAAACACTTTCAGCCATGCTTTTAACAATATCAGTCTGAACACTATCATCAGATGATGATGAAGAAAATGTGATATCAATTGACTCTGGAAGTTTTATTTTATTTAAATCTTCTTCACCATTAACCAGCCCGGACTTTTTCTTTGAATAATTGTTTAAAACTGGTGGTGGAACTTGATGATATCCCACCCCTGTTCCATCCGAAAAAACATCTTCGCCTGCTTTGTTTTTCCCGATGGGTTTGGGAACAATGTGCTGCAAAACAAAGCTTGCGGAGTTGTAGCTGGTTAATTTCAATTGGATGGGTTCATTTTCAATTTTTGCTTCTTGGAACTGAAGCTTCAATTTAGCAATTTCATCCAATTGTTGATTGATTAACTCTTCTTTCACCCTAAGCACTCCCGACAGTTGAAGATTTTCTTTTGTTGTTTTACCATTTCGTTCATCAGAATCTTTAACCGTTCGTTTAAGCTTCTCAAAATTTTCGGTGATGTGACGATTTTCATGAATTAGTTTTTCATTTTCTTTCCTAGTTCTTCCTATGTCACTTTTATCACTTTCAGTTTTTTCAGTTAACTCTTTTGCTCGATTGTTTGAAGCTTTCAACATTTTATCCCGATTTAAGATATGATTTTCAACCTCTCTGACTCTTTTTGTCAGATCGTCAACTTTTTTGTTGTTAAGATAAGCGATAGTACTACAATCTTTGCAGTTTTTCATGCAATTCTTGCAGTCACTTTCAATTTTAACTTTCTTACCTGACACTTGGTTTGTATCAATCTGACTGACCTGGCTTTTTGACTCAGTTCCAGAACTAAAATCTACCTCCAGTTCCTTTGCAGCAAGAACTCTGTCAGCCATCTTCGTCAGGTTTTCAGCTGTAAGCTCCTATGATGTATCAATCAACCCATCATCAATCTTCTTTGTTTTCTGCTTCTTTTCTGCCTCTTTCTCTTTTTCTTCTTTCTCTTCCACTTTCTCTTTACCGCCTCCCCACCATTCTTTCGGTCTGGCTTCTTCTTCTTGAGAGAATTGCTGAATGAGTGCATCAACACTAATGGAATCCGGATCAACTGCGATATTTCCTTGTGGATCAAGGTAGCATTCTCTGTCGGCATCCCATCTCTTTGCCCTTTTGGCTTCTTTGTAAGTGTTGTAAATTCTGCTTATTCTTGTTTGGGCTTTCATTCTTCTGTTCATAAACTTTTCTTCCTCCGTTCTGTTGTCTTTAAACGGAACAATCTTTGTTGCTGCAAACGCATAACCAACTGCGTCTTCCTCAGGAAATAGCTCACTCCAGTCATATCCTTCATCGTTATGAATGACTGTAAGAGCTCTAGACTTCTCTTTGTCTTCAATCTGCTTCATCCTGGGAGGTTCCGATTTATTCTGATGATAGATTGCTTTCTTGTAGTAATCTTCTCGGAACAGATTAGCAGAATCGTCAGCACAATCGTTTCTGCACTCGCGTTTAAAGTGACCTTTCTGTTTACATTTGAAACACGTCACTTTTGTCTTGTCAAAGCCTAACTTGGTGGTTGGTCCACCAATAGACTTTCTCCCAGTTATCTCCATGAAACGTTGAGCCCTTCTAACAGCACTTGCCATACACCACCTTATGTCGATCAATTCCATCTCCTCTGGATTGATTTGATCATAGTCTTCTTTCGTAAGGTTGGTGTTGCCTATCTTCCCAGCCACAAGACTTTCATAAGACTCTAGCACAGAGGCTAAAAACACCATTTGTTGCTTTGCTGACTCCTCACTGAAATTTTGACCATTTTTCAAATCCACAGCGATATTGCATTGAAATACATTCTTTGGTGCTGAATGTTGTTGACTTGAAGTACTAGAAGATAATCCTTGACTTGAAGCATTGGATGATATTCCTCCATGAAAACCACTGTTTAAGCTTTCTTGATTCGTTGGTTGTGAACTCTCTGCTGTGAAGGCTGTTTTGGGAGACACGGTTTTTGGAATCATGCTCTTTGGATAATACAATTCCACATTTTGCTGATATAAAGAATGATTGACTTTATTGGTTTTCTTTATCTCCAGCTCATGACTCTCTAGCCATTCAATAAGCAAATCAACCGTTAGCTCTTCTGACTTGATTGTATTCTTGATCATCAATGCAAAGTATTGCCAGTCCATTTCATCTGGTAAAGAGTCAAACAACTTGTCAACTAGCTCTTCTTGAGAATATATCACTCCATGTCTTGCCAGCTCTAGCTTTAGATGCCCAAATCGCTCAATCATTTTAGAAACAGACTCATTTTTTAGACATCCGAACAAATCAAATTCTTTTCGCAGTAATTTCTTTTTGTTTTTGATTATTTCAGCAGTACCAACACATTTAACTTTTAATTTTTCCCAAAGATATTTTGCGTTTGAATATTCAATCAATGAGATTATGTCTTCTCTCACCGACTGATGTATTAATGCTATGCACTTCTGCTCAGCCATAAAATTTTCTATGTCTTCACTTTCTGTCGAATATTCAAAGTCTACTCTTCCATTGTTGAACCCGTTCTTTAAACTTTTCCAGCTCGGGTACACGAAAGCTTTCAGCCATTCATCGAATCTTTTGGCCCACCTGTTATACTCTTCGATCGCCATCAGCTTTGGTGTTTTGTTATATGTTCCATGCGCGCTTTCCACACTTAAAGTTCGGATAAAGCTTTCTTAGCGCTAGAAGAGTTTTCATTAGTTCGATTTGACGTGTCATCTCCAGAGTTTCCAGTGAATGCATACATCTCACAAAAAGGATTCATGAATTCATCCATTTTTAAGTACCTGAAACAATTTATCAAACACTTAGAAAAATTTTTGTGATTTTCAAAATTCTAAAACAAATGCACTTGGATCGAATGACTTGTTCGATCGAACGGTATACACTCAATCGATTAGCTTGTTCGATCGATCGGCTTGTTCGATCGAACGACCTGTTCGATTGGATGTCAAATGAATGTAACAACAATCAATTACTGTCCGATCGGTCTGCTTGTCCGTTCGGCTAGCAATATGACGTCAGCAAAAGATATCAAATATCAATAATGTTTTCCGATCGATTAGCTTGTTCGATCGGCTAACACTGATTATGTCAGCAACACCCTTCTGAATGCAATCTAACTGAAATTGTCTGAACGGTTATCCGAACAAGTTGATGATGTCAGCAAGTCTAAGAACAGCTAGGTCGTCCGAACGGCTGACATCAGCAAACAAGAACAGTTTTTCATAGTTTTTGATGAATTTGAACAAGTTTTTGGACGAATTTTGTTATGAAAATTTGAAGGATTATACTTCTGATGATTACGAATCGATCTATAGCAGATTTATCAAATTTTAACCGTAAAATCACTCTCAATTTTAAGTTTTTCCGATTTTATGGTGACAAAATGAAAAATAAAACTAGATCTGAGTAGAAAGTAGAAGAATCTGTCAAATTTCCGGTGAAATTTGAGTCGAATCGGCAGAAATGACAAATCTCCGGTGAAATTTGTCTTCAAATCAGCAAGCACAGCTCGAATTCGGGTGAATTCGTCTTCGTAGATCTCGATTCAGCTCCCTGAACGCTCTGATACCACTTGTTGGTCCCTCGGATAAGATCTTCTTCTTCGGAAACTTAGTTGAATCGGATATGATTAATGCGCGGAATTCATTGAATCACACAACAGATATACGAGAACAAATTCAACTCTGAATTACTGTCTGATCTTCTATTGATTGAATATGAAAGTGTACAAGCTCCTTAAAAGTTCAGACGGACATGAGTTTGCCAGAGAGTGAAAGTATCAAAAGTTACAAATTAGCTGACCGAACAGCGATTTATAGGCACAGTCAGGATAGAGTGAGTGCTTGCCGATCGGCTGGGCTAGCCGATCGGCTGACATTGCTGACCGATCGAACAGCCTGTTCGATCGGTTGGGCTGTCTGATCGGATGGGCTAGCCGATCGGCTGGCATAGTCAACAAAAGTCAGCACTTAACAAAATAACGCGCCATATCCTGACTTGCTTTACAAACATACATACAAACATAAACTATTCACAAATATACAAAACATGACTACGTGCTGACGAAAGCTACAGACGTTATTGTACTAACAAGAACATGTCTAAACATGTTCAACTCGACAATTTTCAGTTTAGGCTCGGTTTGGAACCGAAAGTCGCATAGTTTGACTTATGCTTTGACTTTCAGTTCTGACCCGTTTAAGCCAAGTTAAGGATTGCCTTAGCGCTTCTTTTGGACCTATTTTCATGTTAGTATAACCCTCTGTGATTATACAACTTGGTTCATTAGACATCAAATTCATATGCATGTTTCCATTAATTGCTTAAATGTTGACTATTATGCCCTCTTCACCTTAAAATGTGATTTTGGAAAATATAAAAGAGTAGACACCTTAGTTACTGATTTATAAACTTGTACTTAAAATTTTACATCAGTTTGAGGTCTAAATTAAGAGTTATGTTCATTAGCGTAATTAGAAGCATTCTTAGTAATTAATTGGTGTAATTAGCATATAGCCTATCTAAACCCAAATTTTAATATCAAACTTTTTACCTACTGATATAAAATAATATTTTGGGATTTTTGGAGATTTTTATTTTTTTTAGGCTGAGCATAACTTAGAGTTTTAAGCTTAATTCGATTATTGTCGGTTTTGCCCTTTTGGGCTATAAATGAGTTTTATAAATCCTTTTCACCTCAAACCTTTTTTACTGATTTATTATGTTAAATAAATTATTTTGAGTCTTCTGGAATATTAAAAATATCAGCTTTCTATACAAAACCCGGAAATGGCTCCAAATCGCCTTTTTAGGCATTTTTACGACATAGTATGTATCAAAACTAGTTTATAAATATAAGGGTTGATACCTACTGATATATTCAGTAAATTTCTATATTATAACAGTAAACAAAAGTTTTAAACTCAGATTTCCAGTTTTAACCTTTTAGACTTATGTGAAATTACCAAAATGCCCCTACGGTGCATAATATGGTTATAATAAATTTCACATATATATGATACCCAACTGTTATAACTTATTAAATTAAGTATATTTACTAAATAAACCAGACCTGTAACTCAGATTACAAATTAAACTCTTTTATACCCTTTAAATTGACTAAAATGCCCTTTCGGGGCATAGTTTGAGTTAAAAATCACTTTGGGCATTATAGAAGGTATCTTACTGATATCACAACATATTTAGTGCATATTAACTCAGGAAACTTGTATATGATTCATATGGTTACCTGTTACGAACCTTTGCGTTCGGATCGGCATATGTAACTAGTTTACACATTTTAGCCGAAACGGGTCAAGCCATATCCTTATTGTCTCAAAATCCAGAATGTGATTAGGTTACCCATATTATACAAGCATGCAAGCTTGTCGGGTCAAAACCACATTCTAAACCGGTCTTCGCCTTCCATGCGATTGAACCGTATTCTTTCTTTAAAACTAACCGGTCTAAGCTTAGGCTAAATTAAAGACCCGTTAGGATTCTAATAGGTTATTATAAACCTTAGTTCCAGAATAGGAGATCCAGTAAAAGATATTTGTGCTTGCTAATTGTGACAATACTTGCTCAGGTAAATACTTTTAACTTATTTTCCCTATACGGGCTTGGGGTACGGTATATAAAATACCGCTTGGTCGGGCATTTGACCTTAATCGATTAGTGGTTAAGTATTATCAAGATGACCCGTTTAAAAATTTGTTTTGTTTGTTTAATGCCTTTGGGAGTTTAATGACCATGTCCCGGATATCCTTGGCATCATTCAAAGAATGGCCACGACCTTAGCACACGGGTGTAGGCGTACACCCGTCAGTGCATTTACATTTATTAAGGTATAACCGCTGGCTTCCCGCCGCGGGACTATACTATATGGTGGGTCTATTAATCTTTAACCCGACATGAACCGAGCTACTAGACGCAAAATAAACATGTAATTCTTTACAAGTATTATATTCAAATAATTATTCCAAGTTATAAAAAAAAATCGTTTTGTGCCATGTGCATTCAAATCAATTTTAAACCTTTTCAAAATGAGTCAGTTAAATTGTATTTACCAGTGCAAGCTGACATATTTTCCCAAAAAGATTAAGTGCAGGTACTACGCGTAATAGGCTGGCCTCTCCTTAGCATCGCTTAGAGTCTCGCAAGCTTGGATGCAAATAAATCTGTTGAACATGTTTCCTTTTTCTTTTGATCCGCCTGTGGATCTGTTTCAACTGTTTATGATACTTCATATTACAATAATTATTCGGTTGAAATAAATCTATCTTTTGCTTCCGCCGTGCATATTAAATTTGTGTTGTTTGACTATGATGATATCAACTACGTCACGATACTCCCCACCGGGCCCACCGGTAACACGTGGAATTTAGGGGTGTGACATGTTCGAATTCGTAATTTTTTGAGTGATGATAAAATTTGACTTTGCGGAATGGTTATGTGCAATTATGCCTTATCTTAGGTAAGGATTTACATGTTCTTGGTAAAGAAGTGCACTGCGGTCCGTTCCTCACATTGATAGCTTTTGGCACCAAAGCCACTTAACACTAAATTTGTTAATCACCAAATTCAACTGAATCAAAGCCCTAGGTCTAGAAATTATCGAACTGGGTGTGGAACTTGTTTCTAAATTATTGTTTTCAAACACTTAGTTAAGTTTTGTAATCATAGTTAATAAACCATTGTCTTAGATAATAGCAATTTGTCGGTTCACTCCGACTTCTTTTTAAATCAATCAAACAAACAAACAATACTAGCAAGCTTCTTAATTATTTTGTACATTTGTTTGTAAAATAGTTTAGACAATCGAACAACTAGTGTGGGACTAACCACATGCTCTTCGTGGATACGATACCTGATTTACCCTAGCTACTAGGTTAATAAGGTTTTTGACTGATCAAGACGACACAGTCTATCACCACCCTGAAATAATAAAGTTTTAGCCATATTTAATAGGTCCCTATGTTTTCTTTCAACTACACCATTCTGTTGTGGTATATAACAACAAGATGTTTGATGAATAATACCTTTAATCTGCAAAAAAACATTCATTTAAGTATTGACAAATTCTGTTCCATTTTCATTTCTAAATATATGTTTTTATCAAATTGTGTTTGTAACAACTCATAGAAACTAATCAAATTCTCATCAACTTCACATTTTCCTTTTAACATATAACACCAAACAATTTTGCAGTAATCATCAACTATAGTTAAGAAATATTTATAATCCTCATGATTAACCACCCTACATGGACTCCAAAGATCTAAATGAATTAAATCTCATATAGATTTAGTCTTACGGTCACTTAGTGGAAAAGGAACACTAACTTGTATAGCTTTGTGACATACTTCACAAGGATGTCTTTCATCAGAATCAAGATTTAGACTATATTTAAAATAGCTAGAACTTGGTCAAAAGGATGGCCTAGCCTATTGTGCCACATATTAGTTTTAATAACACTATCAAAAGACATAGTAACAGTATTATCATTCTTTCAAACAAAGTATAGACCATTATTCTGACTACTAGTCACTAGGACTCATTTTGATTTCAAATCTAAAGAGAACATGTATTTTCATCAAACACAACATACAATTCATTAGCCCTAGCCAACTTATGTACATACAACAAATTTACACAATTATCAGGGACAAAGAAATCATCACACAAAACATCATTTGCATGTTTAATATCTTTTATCTTAGAATCTTAACACAAGTACCATTTGGGTGACAAACTTTTAAATCAAATTTAGAAACATCCACACAATTAAACATATCTCTGTCAAATTTAACCATATGTTGATTAGCTCCAGAATCTCTAACCTAATTATAGTTAAACCTAAAGTTAACAGAACTTGAACAACTAAGAAAATTTCCATACACGCCAGACATACTTGTTTTATTTAACACATTTAAAGACTCGCCTCCTGAATTAGAGCGATGTTGTTCCATTCCATTTTTTTAATCAGAAGACTAAAAAGCGATGACATCTGCTCAGATGTAAAAGGCAAAGTAGAAGAACTAGAAGACATGTTTAATTTGTTCACAGATACCCCATTTGTTACCAATTCTCTTTTAAAACCTGGTGGATATCCAACTAATTCAAGACATCTATCCACAGTATATCCTAACGTATACAGTGGGTACTCTTTAGATTTGGATTAGGACTTCTAAACACCTTCTTTTTAACATCAAGAGACTAGTTTTACTTAGTCACAAAAGAAACATTTTGACTCGTAGATGACCCACTAGAACCTCTATGAGATTCCTCCCTTAATATTATAGAGAAAGAAAGCAGTTTTAATAGTAGGTAAAGGATCCCTAGTTAACAGACTGGTTCTAATAGGTTGATACACATCATCAAGCCCCGCAAGAAATTCCATCAACTTAATCAAATGATTAAAATTATTGAATTCTTTAAGGCTTCACAAGTACAAGATGGCAGTTAAAAGATTGCATCAAACTGCTTCCATGTAGTATTTAGTCTATGATAGTACTTTGAAACTGGACTTCCATTTTGTGTTAAAGAACTTATCCTTTTATGAAGATCGAAAACCACAAACCCATTAACCTAATCATAGGTTTCTTTTAAATCCACCAATACTTCGAAGCAAGTTTAGGAAAACCTTGACCCACATCCTACTCTTCAGAAACTAAATTTAAAAGCCAGGATAGAACAACTGAGTTTCAACAATCCTATTATTTTTACTAAAGTTTCATTATCTTCAGATTTAATACATTTACCATCAATAAAAGCAATTTTATTTTTTTGCTTCCTAAGCCAGTTTCATAGCACTAGACCATACAACATGATTTTCAGCACCTCTTAACTTTATACTCGCTATAGTCAAACTACTTGAATCACTAGAATGCAAATACATTGGATCACCAATATCCAATTTTCTAATAAGAGTCTTAGCATCACCAATATTAAACACCAACCAATCAATAACCTATAAACCAAGGCACACAAGCACACATAGGGTGAAGCCATGTTAGGGAGAAGACTTCTGATTCGTCACTCTAGGGTGGCAGAACAACTATAACATGGGAACCACAACCCTAAAATTCTACATCACTCAAAAAGACCAATAACACAAGACAATACAAGTAACTAGAACAAGCTCACAAAAAAGAATCAAATACTAATAGCACAAAGAAATGCAACAAATAATATGAAACACACAAGATCAGAGGGTGACTCGCTCCAATATACAATCTTGGTCCTTCTAGCCAAGTCACAAATGCATAATAACAATGAAATCTGTGTGATTTGAAATAAAAGAGTAAGGTCAGATTTACTTACAGAGTACTCCAAACAGCTAAGAGAGTTTAGAAACATTTTACAATGATGTAATGCCCCAAAATCTTGCTCTTTACTATTATGGGTATTTTAAATATTATAGTATGATGTGGTGTAACAAGAGAATGCTAAACTTAGTTAAATATTGTTGCCTTTTTGTAGTAAGTAAGTTGTGGTGACTAACTAGGATAACTAATGAAACATAACGGGCTAGAATTGATCAAATAGGAAAGTTAGTTAAATAAAGAAATGGAAAAAGAAAATGCAAATGGAATGTGCATATGCATGTATATCAAGATTGAGAGAGAGACAGAGAGAAAGATACAGAGGAATACCCTCTACAACCTTAATCACAAAAATTCAGTATATAGGAAAGAAATTTGATGAGAAATATCATGCATGAACAATTAATCTTGGTCATCTAGTGTCACACCCCAATTGATGGCGAAAACATCGAGGCGAGACGTAATAGATTGCTCAAAGACGTCATAACACTAAAATTGCGATAATAATTAAGATTCTAAATCTCATTGTTATATATTCGAATAACACATTGCATTGTTTTAAAGGAAATACAACAATTGCAAGTCACAAGACTAAAACATCAAAATGCATAAATAAATTTTGTGAGTATCTAAATCCACCCTAGGTAGTTTTCTTAAGATATCATCATCAAACATTTCCTACAACATGTATTAAATAACCATCGACACAAATTATATTGGTGAGTATACTAGTTTGATTACATAGCATATAGAATGAGTCTCAAATCCACATGTTTAAAGTATACTAAATCATGTAACATACTAGCATGCAATAGACTAAATATCAATTCAATGTTTGGCACCAGCGTAACCTTATCACCAAAGCAAATAAGGCCGTAAAGACACCAGTTATCCCTTTACAATAATCATTAACTCTTCATTTAAAGCTTTTGTATTTCTTGGGTGCCACTGTTCTTAATTCATCAAGGCAAGCTGGGTTGACAAGGTACATCACATGCTCTTATCTACAAAATTAATTTCTAAAAAAATGAACATTATATACAAAGAAATTAATGATAAGTTGGAACCAGATCACATGAATATCGAGGTCGGTTAAGCAGTAGTTGAATATGATAATCGAATAGATGAAAGAAAGTAAAGTAATTTCGATTTAAGTTTCTTTGTTGAATTTATCGCCTTTCGTTTGGATTATTACATTTGTTTGTTATTGTGTTTTAGTTTTTGGGTATGTTTTGGACTTTTTTATTCATGAAGCATTGAATTATTTTTTTGATATCGTTCATAATAATTCATGAAAGTTGGTTTCAGTAATATTTCGGTTTGATACTAGTTTTTTTGGGTCCGACCCTAAATACGCTCAAGTTTCACTTTAATTTCAGTTTTTATTTAGTTCTTATACTTTTCATCTTCAACTTTCATCTTTTCTTACAATACTTTTCACTTGGACATTTAATCAAACACTTGGCGTGCAAACATTTCGACATCATACATCGTCCTAACCATTACAATCAAGCATAGCCCATCAACTTCATAATAATCATATGTTACCTATAATCAATAATCCTGACCAAATTGATACAGAACACAAGGAACTGAAAACTATTAAAACTACTTGATTTACATGACATACCTTCTATTTGTAACTGATAGGATCGTTGAGTCGATCTAAACAAGTCGATCAGAAGAGTTCTTGACCAAATCAGAGGCGGAATTCATTGATTTGATCTTCATTCAGCTTGATATGCACTTAGAAGTAGATTAACTGTTAATTGTATTGATATAACAACGTTTTACAGGCTGGAGACACTTCGGCAGAGCTTCACTACCGGAATCACAAAGTTACAAATGAGAAACCAAGAAGACATATATATAGGGAAGCCAGTTTGCACAAACCAGCAAATGTCCAGTTCGCACGAACTAGTCAGTTCGTACGAACTGGCCACTTCGTGTGAACCAGTTGGTTCGTCCCTGTTTCCCATTTCTTTCGAACTACGTGTCCTGGTCTATCTAATATATTACAAGACTCTATACACAATGAAGTCGACAGACATATGCACCAACAAACTCCCCCTTGGATGTTGACGAGTGTTCGGTACGAGTCTTCAGTATGACGAGTCTTTAGTCTTGATCAGTCTTCTCGCTCTTTCCAAAATGTCTTTCTCTGTAAGCATCCTCTTCAATCTCTGTCTTCTCTTCTATCTCTCTCTTTCTCTTCCAGAATCGCAACCTGACTCTTCAAATTCTCTTGATCAGATCTCTTGATTCCTTAATCTCTTCAGCATCAGCAGCTAAACTTCCCCTTGGATGTTGATCCAAAATCTATATCTGGCTCTTATGTCTTCAGACTCCCCCTTTCGATAAGCTGAGATCGCAGTCTGGAATAGCTCTCATTCTAGAATCGTAACCTGGCTGAAACTCTGCTCAGGCTTAGACACGGGGATCTGGCTTTGCAGCTTCACAGGTTCAGAAACTTCTCCTGACTTTCCGTAGCAACAGAATCAGAAATCTGGCTCTATTCTGTATCAGGAGTCGAAACTTAGCTCTTTCAAAACTTTTTCCTGCACAAACTCTACCCAAAAGTAAGTTTTTTTATTTATAACAATTTTAATCACTGATTAATCACTAGTTGACATTCAATTGTGAAATTTACTTTTGTAGATATCGTTTAACATTTCTCAAATAATCCACTTTAATTCAAAACACACAAATTTTGTTACAAATTAATGAACCATTTAATCATTTCAAAATCTTTTCTCTTTTCAAAAAACTCTCCCAAACCATTGTTCGTCATGTTTAACACTCGGAATTTTGAAAATCAGCTTTTCAACATCAGTTGTCGAAAATAAGATGAAATAAAATCTTTTTGATTTTTCAAAATTTATGCTAAAACACATTCTTTTTGGGTTTTTTTTGTTTTAATGAAAAACACAGTCAAGAAATATTTACAGACAATATTTATTGAGTTTGTCTAAAAGGATCATATCAGTTTTTGATAAATCACTAACACCGTTGACCTTTTAGACTTTATGTTCTAAACGATTCACGTAGATTGTCAGTATACTGATCCACTTAAATTTTCACACAAAGTTCAACTGTTTCGAGATACGAGATTAGTGTTTTAAGCACTTAAACTTATTCGCGTGTCTCACCTCAGAATATACTCCCATATCCAGATTTCTATATTCAATCTTACAGGTGAATGTACACTAATAATATCTGTAAACGGGTAATGCGAGACCATGAGAGCTCAGGTTAGAACTTCCGTTCAGACAAAGAGATGATAGCTCGTCTTTAGGTGTGTCCCGTTTGGGGATCTTTTCTTCAACAGCACATGATTAGCATTTTTCAATGTTTCATCATTTTTTATGTTGAGGGTAGGCTTTAAGATTAAAGCAGTGCAGAATATTATACAAGGACTAGGCTATTGCTTCCGCAAAATCAGAAGTCCCGGTATAACACCCCAGATATCACCACGTACAAAGACCTAGTATGTCAGAAATAGAAAATCTTTCAAACAAGATTTCGGGGGTTACCCATGTATCCGAGAGATGTTCCCCACGAGATAAGTAAGTATTTCGTATTTAGATTTATATCTCGAAAACAATCTACAGAATGAGTAAAAATCTACTGGCATATCATCAGTGAGACCGTTTATCACATTTGACTTTCCAAATCTTTAGCATGCTGTGATTGTCCACTGATGTACTATCATTTCATCTTTTTCACAACAAAACTCATTTTAATGTTTTCGATGTTTTTGGCTTTTTTTTAGATTTTATCATGTTTTTGGATTTTTCAAATTTTCAAAATTTCTAAAATTTTTACTCCCCCTAAAATCAAAAATATGTTTCAGTTTTTTATTTTTCGAGAAAATTTGAAAATTGAAAGTAATAAACTGTACAAATAAAATGACAAACTGATGTGAATTGCTTCAATTCTACATCCACTTTGCATAAACAATCAGAACTCCCCTGATAACAAACTATTTTCCCATTATGATTTCAAAACACTTAAGTTTGTTTTAATCAAAATGGTTTTTCCGGAAAATTAGTTTTGTTGATTTCACTTGTAAGATCGGGGTTTAATTCATCATTTTGTTCTTTTAACAGCTTATGAATGAATCCTCTTTTTAACTATTTGAATGAAAGTTAAATCAAGTTCAATTTAATGACCTTGATTAACCACTTGTAGGAACAATCACTTTTCCTTTTCTTTTATCCACTTGTAAAAATCTAACACTTTTAGGTTTTTCACACAAACATTTTTCTAGAAATATGATACTTTTAGGTTATTATCAACAATACCACTTGTAAGTTGAAATTTCACAGATGTGAATTTCTCAATAAAGATGCCGATTCCTACTCCCCAATTACCAACCTGGGAGTTCCGGCAAGTCAGGATTTTTCAGTTAAAGAGATTCACCCAAGCCTGACGGTCCTTGGGTGATTCCGATTCATCATCGGATTCCAAATCATCAACACTCGGTTTCTTTCCTCTCTTTTTCTTTTCATAAAATTCATTTACCCCTTTGACCTTCCCGTCAACCATTTTTCCAAAAATATTTTGAACTGTGGGGTTAAAGGCTTTTTCAACATCAAATTCTTTCTTTTCAGAAAAGAATTGATTTGAAATTTCAACTTTTTCAACTTTTTGGTTTAAATTTTTAGTCCGCAATGGTGGAAAGTGTGCATCATCCATTGTCGGTACTGACTCTTCTATTTTTAGCTCAACTTGTGCTCCTCTGACTTTGACGAGTCAGATTCATCGTCAGAATTTACCTCTGATTTCTTAACAACCCACTTTTGGTTGTTAAGATTTACTCTTCTTTTGTAAAAACTTTTTGAACTCTCACCAACCTCAAATTTTGAATTTTTGAACACTTTAAATTGTTCGGTTGGTGGTTCATTTTTATCAACAACTTTTTCTTTCAATTTTTCAGAGACTCCCTGTTTTGTGTGGTTGCTTTTGGACAATTCAAAGCGATGTGCTCAACTTTTTTACATTGATAACAGGTTCTCATTTCCTTCTTCTGAGCAGCTTCATTCTTCATTCCTTCTTGCTTCTTAGCAAGGAATTCTTTGTTCGTCTACTTCCAGAATGAGCTTTTTTCTTCTTCTGATGATGTTGCTCCTGAAACAAATTTAGTTTTTGGTTTATAAGATTTCTCATTTTTATAATTTTCTGGTGGAATAAAACCTAAGCTTTTATTTTTGAAATTACTGTTATGGTTTGGTTTCTTTCAATCACCAGAACCAGAACTGTAACCTTTTTTCTTGTTTAACCTTTGTTGAACCCTTGAAGTGTATTTTTTAGGTTTTTCAGTAAGATTTACATCTTTTATTCCAGAAATATTAATTTCTGTTAATTTGAAAATCTTTTTAATCATTTCAGTTTTAACACTTCTTATTGGAAATTCTTCATCAGAATATAATTTGTCAGAATCATTCAAAGTATATGCTACTTTGAATGTTTCGTCATTCAAATTATTTTGTGACATCAGAAAATCTTTATTGTAAACCCTTTTGACTTTTTCAACTGTTGGACTTGGAGTATCAAACTTTGACTTTGACTCCTCGGTTTCATCATTATCTAACACCTGATCGACCACTTTCTTTATTAACACAGACTCATGATCAGTGTTAGACGATGTGAATGTGACGTCAATGTTATCTGGCAATCCATCTGAAGGTTCAGATTCCCACTTTAAATTGGTTGCCTTTTTGACTCTTTCTGAATTAGGATTTCGTGGAGAATATCCTTCTTCAAGCGGAGGTGGACACTTTGTATAATCGACACTATGTTTCTTACCAGTATCCTTTACTTCAAGTTTCCCCTCTTCAAACACTTTCATGCCTTCTACTGTAGGATAAATCCTGTCAATCACATAAGAAGCACATGAATAACTTTTCAATAACCTTTTAACCCTCTCAGTTTCTATCCTCTGAGTTTCCAATTTTTGTTCAAGCTCAACACATTTCTCAATGTACTGGTTGATGATTTTCTGCTTTGTCATGAATGCTCCATTGAGTGTCTTCATAGCTATCTGTTGTTCACTGCTTGACTTGTTATATTGATTCATAGCTTTGTTTAAAACATCATAAGATTCTTTCAATCTGTTCATGCTATGAATCAACTTGTTATTGTGCCTTTTCACAGTATCACAATTTTCACACTTTTCAGGTATCTTTTCAGTATCAGCTTCCTTCACAAACTTGATAGCTACCTTCTTTACTACTTGAACATTCTCTTCAGGTTTGACCTTCTGATTCTTCTTTTTCGAAGCCTGTCTTCTTTGACCTCTTCCATTTCACCTGCAAAATACAAATTATCATCAACACTATCAGGTGAAAATTTTCTTTTATAATATTCAAGTTTTCGAATTTCTTCACTATCATCATCACTCTCTTCATCTGATGAGTGATCAAAGATTGGACCTTTTGCTGAAGCCTTTTTTGTTGAAACTGGTTCTTCTTCTTTCTTTTTCGGGCTGTATTGCTGAGATTCGTAATAAGCATACGCCATTTCATCTTCAGCAGTTGAATCTTCAAAAATTTGAGCAACAAATGCTTTCATATTTGAAGGTCTGTTAGGATCATAATTATCCCAATTAAAACCTTTTGGAATCCTTTCATCATCTTGATCTATCGGACCATAACAAGCTCTCTTTGATGTTTCTTCGATCTCCTTCCTAGCATGTGAAGTTTGTGGCGATTGTTGTTGATGCGGAGCAACTTGATGATAGATCGCTTTTCGATGATAATCATTGTTTCCGAATGGATTTTGAGCTCCACTTGCTTCGCGATTTGTGCATTCTCGCTTAAAATGCCCCTTTTCCCTGCAACGAAAACAAGTAACTTTAGATTTATCAAATCCTAAAGGTGAAGTTCCAGCATCACGGAAACCATCTCTTCCAGTGATCTGTTTAAACTTCTCAGCTCTTCTCAACACACTAGCCATACACCATTTTATATCCATGAGTTCCATTTCCTCCACATCAATCTGATCGTAATCCTCTTTCGTCAACATAGGATTTCCGATCTTTCCCGCAACCAAACTTTCATATGATTCGAATACAGTCACCAACAAAGACATATGACCTTTAGCAACCTCTTCTGAAAAATTCTGACCATTCTGAAGATGTAATGCAATGTTGCATTGTAGTACTTGGCCATTACTGTTGTATGAACTTTGTGGTTTAGTATTGGTTGCTGAAAAATTTGGATCGAATGATGAGAATCTATTATTGTTCTTTGATCCTTGAGATGACCCTCCAGAAGAATTGTTTGCGTTAAATGTTGTTTCGATCTTTGGTGCAATGTTGGTCTTATCAATTGTGCTTCCTTTGTAGTACAGACCAATGTCTTGTTCACCATTAAAGTCCTTCATTTTTGCCATCTTCTGTTGTTCCATCTCTTGAACTTCGAGTTTTTCAATAAACTTGCTCAATGATAGATTTGCAAAATCATCATTATTCTTCAACATCATAAGATATGTGCCCCAAACATCTTGTGGCAATGCATCGGCCAATTTTTCAACCCATTCTTCTCTATCTTTCTTGATATCCAATCGCTTCATGTTAACCACCAAATTGCAATATCTTTCTATAATCTGTTTGGTGTTTTCAGTTTTTAATCCATGAAATAGATCAAATTCTTTCTTCAAAAGAGATTTTTTGTTCTTGATCATGTCTTGACTTCCAACAAAGTTCATTTTAGTGCTTTCCACATTGAATGTGCACTTCCGTTGTGTTGCAATAAAATCAAGATGTCTTCCTTAATAGCTTGTTGCAATATACTAATCATCTTCTTTTCACTTTTGTATTTCTTTTTCTCATCATCATCTAAATCTTTGATAGCAACAACCTCTTCGTATTCATCAATTGGTCTAACATATCGTTGTTCAACACATTCCAATGCATCTAAATGATTCGCTTGAACCCAATTTTCAAAACGTTCCTCCCATCCGTTATACTCCTCGATATTCATGAGCTTAGGCGGTTTTTGCATGGTGCTCATTTCATTCTCTAAGTTCACGTTCTGAGCCATATTGATCGGGGTAGCAAATGCATTGTAGAATTCGTTCTCCATGTTTCGGTTTTAAAAATTCTCAATGACAGATTTCTCAAACGAACTGGTTAATCTTCAAACGACCTGATGTAATGTTTCAAACGAACTGGACTGAATCCAAACGATCTGGAATAATGTCAATCCGCGCGAACTGGAATAATCTCAATCCGTGCGAACTAGACTAATGTCAAACCGTGCGAATAGGCACACTTCGTGCGACCTGAAATATTCAAATCGTGCGAGCTGGGTTCCAATTCGTACGAACTGGTTGGTCACCTCGTGTGAACTGGTGTTGCTTCACACGACCTAGCAGATTTCACACGATCTGATATGATCTTCGAATGAGCTATACCAAGTTTCACACGATCTGGTCCATTTTATCAAGTTTTAGGTTGATTTTAGGTCTGATTTTTTCAAGGATTGATTAAAAAAGTGTTTTATGTGTTGTATGACAAAATCAGATCATTTTGACCGTAAATTCGCTGAAATTTTGAAGAAAATGTGAAGAAAATGAGTAGAAGTGAGTAGAAAATGGTGAAAACAAGCTGAAATGGTAAGAACTCTTCCTCCTGAGCTCTGATACCACTTGATAGGATCGTTGAGTCGATCTAAACGAGTCGATGAGAAGACTTCTTGACCAAATGAGAGGCGGAATTCATTGATTTGATCTTCAATCAGCTTGATATGCATTTACAAGTAGATTAACTATCAATTGTATTGATATAACAACGTTTTACAGGCTGGAGACACTTCGGCAGAGCTTCGCTACCAGAATCACAAAGTTACAAATGAGAAACCAAGAACACATATATATAGGGAAGCCAGTCCGCACGAACCAGCAAATGTCCAGTTCGCACAAACTGGTCAGTTCGTACGAACTGGCCACTTCGTGTGAACCAACTGGTTCGTCCCTGTTTCCCGTTTCTTTCGAACTACGTGTCCTGGTCTATCGAATCTATTACAAGACTCGATACAAGACGAAGTTGACAGACATATGTACCAACACTAACACCCAATATGAGGCAGAATTTTAGAGTTGAATGGATGATGCGTGCTTGTGTGTATATGTTTTAAGTATATATTTTAAGCCCTTTTTACACTTTAGCCAAGTTTTAAATTTATAAAACACGATATTTACTAACACTAAACACACATATGGGCAAGTGCACCCATCATGGACGTAGTATAGTGTTGGTAAGATACCGAGGTCGTCCAAGGACACAACAGCTTTTAGTACCGGTTTATCCTCAACGTCTAATCAAATCAAAATGTTAGAAAAGATTTTTAAAACTAAGAAAATAAAACTAACTAAATGCTGAAAAATAAAATAAAAAATAAAAATAGATAGACAAGATGAATCACTTGGATCCGACTCGTGTGTTAGTATAACCTTTGATTATTTTCGCACTTTTGCACTTGTTTAAGAGATTATCTTAGTTATTGTAGTAGGCCCCTCTTTTGAAGGCGACGTTACCCTCAACCCAGTAGTTTGAGTCAGCCAGTGATGTAAGAGACTTAGGCAAACATGGCCTTGATTGTCAAGAACTCTTACGATCAATCTTGGATCCCGAGACGACTCACACACTCTATGATAGACAATGGATGATGGTGTTGTGATGGTGGTGGGTGGTGGATGAAGTGTGAGAGAGGTGGTGTGCCAAGGGATGAGTTGCGATGGCTCCAAGCACTCCTATTAATAGGCTGAACAAAAGCCTGGGCACAGCCCCGTGTCCGCTGGGCACGGCCCCGTGCCCGTCTCACACTATCTCTCTTCATTAATTGTAATTCGCAATTTCAATTAATGCGCCTGCAGTACTTTGGGCACGCCCCCGTGTTCACTGGGCACGGCCCCGTGGTGAGCAATAGAAGCTTCTATAGGTTTGTCTTTTATGCTGCTTCTTGGGCACGGCCCCGTGCTCGCTGAGCAAGGGGCGTGTTCAGTCCTCTGCCTTCTCTGTTTTGCTTGGGAGGATGCTGTCGAGGGGTCGGGCAGTCCACTTTTGTTCCCTTTCTTGTATTTATGTTAGATTTAGCTGTCTTTTTGCTTCTTTTGTTAATTTGAGCTCATTTAATCCTGAAAATACAAAAGGAAGACAAAAACACACTTTTTCCAACATTAGTACTTAAAAAAGGTTAGTTTTATGCCTCATTAGTACTCCCAAATGGAATGGGTAGAAGAGAAGGTTTTGGGCTTGTCATAGAGTGTCGGGATTTTCCAAGATTGTTTAGGTTTTATTTTTATTTATTTACAATCCTATTCGTCATGATTTATTAAAAACTTTTCATAAGATAAATTACTTATTAAGGCATAACATGCCTTTCTAAAATTTCATTTATATACAAGTTCACATACCTCACGGGGGAAATCACTCACACTCGGCCTAAGGTGTATTTTTAGTGAATCACTCGAGAGCGGCATGGAACTTATTCCTACCATAAGCTTGCCAAGCAATCAATCCTCCTCCTTTTTAACTTTATACCTTTGTAAATATCAAGAGGACTTTTTGGGTGAAGGGTTAGGCTTGGGCTAAAGGTGGGTGGTTGGGTTAGTGGTTAGTAGAAAAGGGCGAAAAGCGTAAAAAGCGTCGGTTTTCGTAAAACATTTTGTTTTTGTGACTTTTCTATTTTCAATGAAGTATTTATTGAAACAAGCTTTTGTTTGAGGAGCTTTGTTTGTTTAATTCAAACTTTCATTGTGAAATATATATATATATATATATATATATATATTAGTCACACGAAAACCGAGCTTGTTACTAAAATAAAAGGGTAAAAATAAAAAGGGTTTTTGGTGGGTAAGAAAGGTTTTGGGTTAAGAAATGAAAAGGTTTAGGCTCAAAGGGTCTAACTAGGGGGAATTTTTGGGTAGGTGAAAAGAAAAATAAAAATAATGGTGTTGAAAGAAAAAGGGTTAGTCCTAATGCCTCCATCATTTACTTACTTGGGTTTAAGTTGGTAAGGACCGGGAATGAATTGTCGTGGCAAGTTCTAGAGTTGTAAGAACCAAGCGGCTATTCACACAAGAAACGAAAAATGAGCATTTAACGTAAAGATGTATATTTGTATGCTCAAGAAAGGCTCAAAACTCACTTTTGTGGCAATGGGTTTTTTTTATGTGATCAAGTATATATAATCAAATTTTAACTAAGCTTGTTATGCCGTTTCATAATTTTCTTATGTTGGTTCTATTTATCACGACGCTATCGGTTGTAAACTTATAAAAATATAACCTTGTTAGTCTTAGAATTCCCAACTTAAACTTAGACAAGTAAAAAAAATGAAATTTTTTTTAAAAAAATTTGGGGTGATTAGCGGTTCCAATAGAGTTTTGTGTAAGGCTTGTTATTAGGACTTGTAAAATTCAAGGTTTTAGCATCCCCCCACACTTAAATTACACATTGTCCTCAATGTGTCCCAAAAATAAATTTTTAGGCTGATTGAATGTGCAAAATGGAGTTAAAAGCAAAATTTTAGGTTACTGGCAGTCTGGACACGGCCCCGTGGTGACCGGGCACGGCCCTGTGTTCAGGTGCCAGTAACAATAATTAAAGAAAAGAAACAGAAGCCTGGACACGGGGGCGTGTTCGGTGAACACGACCCGTGTCCAGTTACCTGAACTGGGCATTTGTCTGCATGATGTTCAGCACGGGGCCGTGTTGGCTGGGCACGGCCCGTGCTGAGCTTACTGTAATGGAGAAATTATTGTCGGATGGCCTTGTTTTTGTGCATGGGGCTATGTTTCTCGTTTCCCTTGTCATCCTTGACCACCATGAGTGTGTTTTATTCCTGCAAATTAAAAATAAAAGATTAAACTTAAACTAAGGATAGTTCCGCGGATTGCCTCCGTGGTGCGCCACGTTTATAAGGGTCCTTGGCTAGACCCAAGGCAAGGTTATATGTTTTCTGAGCGGGATGTTTTGCATCCCATGTTGCACCGTCGGAGAGCATCATCCAAACTCGAATCAATAACCTTCATGTAGTTGACCGGGTCATCGTCCTCTATTCTCTTACCAACCCCGAACTTTACTTCATTATCCCCATATTTTAAAGTGAGTGTTCCGTCATTCATGTCCACCACTGCCTGTGCGGTGGCGAGAAATGGTCTCCCTAGTATGAGGGGGACTTCGGTGTCTTCTTCCATATCAAGTATGACAAAGTCTGCCGGGTAGACGAATTTGTCGACCTTGACTAGGAGATTTTCAATGACACCTTGCGGGAATTTGACAGATCGATCAGCAAGTTGTATACTCATTTACGTAGGACTCGTTTTTCCTAGGATGAGTCTTTTGAACATTGATGCAGGCATGAGGTTAATGCTAGCCCCGAGGTCAGCTAGTGCATTACGCATGGGGGAGTCCCCGATCGAGCAAGGAATTGTGAAGCTTCCGGGGTCAATTTTCTTTTGGGGGAGTTTGTTGAGTACGAGGGCGTTGCATTCTTCGCCTAAGTTAACTAATTGCAATGTTTCAATTTTCCTTTTATGAGTGAGGAAGTCCCTCATGAACTTAGAGTATTTAGGCATTTGGGTTAGGACATCAATGAAAGGAATGTTGACATGCAATTGTTTTAGCAAACTTTCGAATTTTGCAAATTGCTCATTGGTCTTTTGACGGATTAACCTACCGGGGTATGGAACCGGAGGAGCCTTGGTGGGCTCTGGTGGAGGAGTGACCTTCTCTTGCTGTGGCGGAGATGTGACCTCCTCAATAGGTGTTGGCCCTTCTGCGGGACCCACGGTACGGTTCCGTAGAGTGATGAGATGAACTTGTGCCTTTGGGTTTGCCTCGGTATTACTTGGTAGCGCGCCTTGCGGTCTCTCGGAGAAATTTTGGGCTAGTTGATTTATTTGTTTTTCAATGTTTTGAATACTAGCTTGGTGATTTCTAAAATTTGATTCTAATTGTAGAAATCTATCCGAGTTTTTCTTTTCAGTGTCGGAGATGAAGCGAGATATAGTATCTTCAAGCCTTCCTCGTCCACCTTGTTGTTGAGGGAAATTTTGTGACTCATTTCTTGGTTGTTGAAAGTTTGTTCGTTGGTTTACGCTTTGTTGGTTACTACCATTGCCGGGTGTCACACCCCGATTTCCACGTGTTTCACTGGTGGGCCCGGTGGGGGATTACCGTGATGTAGTTGGCAACAATATAGTCAAACCACACAATATTTAAATGCACATCGGAAGCATAAATATAGATTATATTTCAACCATCGATTGTAATATCCAAGTATCACGAATAGTCGAAATAAATCCACAGGGGATCAAAATAAAAAAAAATATTGTTCAACAGATATTGGCATCCCAAACTTGCGAGACTCTAACGATGCTAAGGAGTGGCCAGCCTATTTCGTACAGAACCTGCATTTAATCTTTTTGAGGAAAATACGTCAGTTTACACTGGTAAATACATTCAACCGACACTTTTGTAAAAAGGTTTAATAAAAATTGATTTGAATGCATAAGGCACAAACTCTTTATAACTTGGGATAATTTATCAATTAAATCTTGTAAAAGAATTACATGTTTACTATGCGTTCAGTCGCCCGGGTCGTGCCGGGTTTAAGGTTAATAGACACGCCACAAAGCATAAAGCCGTGGCAGGAAAACCAACGGTTATACCTTTATAATTATAGACACATTGTCGGGTGTACGCCTACACCCGCGTGTCGAGGTCGTGGCCATTTCGTAAAATGACGCCAAGGATATCCGGGACATGGTCATTAAGCTCCCAAAGGCGTAAAGCCAACAAAACCAATTTTCAAACGGGTCACATTGATAATACCCAACTACTAATGAGTTGGGGTCAATTGCCCGACCAAGCGGTATTTTAAATATCGTAACCCAAGCCCGTATAACGGAAAATAAGTTAAAAGTATTTACCTGAGCAAGTAATAACCTCAACAAAAAAATGCAAGTATCTTTTACTGGTCTCCTATTCTGGAACGAAGGTTTATAACAACCTATTAGAATCCTAACGGGTCTTTAATTTAGCCTAGCTTAGACCGGTCAGTTTCAAAGGATAATTATGGTTTAATCGCGTGAAAGGCGAAAACCGGGAATGGAATGTGGTTTAGACCCAACAACTTTGAAGACTTGTTTTATATGGGTAATATAAACACATTCTGGATTTTGAGGTATAAATGATAAGGTTTGACCCGTTTCGGCTAGTTTATGTAAACTAGTTACATAAATCGAACCGTGCGCGCAAAAGGCGTAACGGGTAACTGTAAGAGTCCTACACGGGTTTCCTAAGTTAATTATGCTCTAAAGAGGTTGTAGTATCAGTAGGATACCTTCCATAATGCTCATAACGAGTTTAATCCCAATATACGCCCCGTAGGGGTATTTTGGTCTTTTTAAAGATTATAAAAGAGGTTTCCGAGTTCTACAGGAAATCTGAGTTTTCCAAGCAGCTTATAAAGTTCAAAATACTTTATTTATTATTTAAAATCAGTAGCAACTAGAATCGGGTCAAATTACCATGTAGAAATCAAGCTATGTCCGAAAAGGTTATATTCGGTATTTACCGAATCAATGCCATAACCGCAGGTTATGAGCAGGTTAAAAATAATTAAAAATCTTTAAAAATCTCAAAATATTATTTTACATCAGTGTGTAAAAGGTTTGTTGTCGAAATTTGGGTTTAGATAGGCTTTACGCTAAATGCGCCGTTTAATTACTAAAGTTTCCGTAATTGCGCTATTTAGCATAACTCCTATTCTAGACCTCGGATTGACGTGAAATTTTAGGGACATGCTTAGAAATCAGTAACTAAGGTCATTGTCCTTTCACATATCCAAAATTCTCGTTTTAAAGTAAAAAGGGCGTTATGGTCAACTTTTAAGCATTTAATGGAAATGTGCAAAAGACTCGGACAAACAACGAACCGGTCACAGAGGGTTATACCATCATGTAACCTGGTCCTAAGGGAGTCCAAAGGCATATCTAAATCATTCCATAACGGGTCAGAACTAAAGTCAAAGCAAAAGTCAAAGCTTTGCGACTTTCGGTTCCGAACCGGGTCGAAATAGTAAATGGTCGGATCAAACAAGCTTAGACCATATATAATACATATTATCATGTTGTATGAGTGTTAAAATAGGTTACATGCCATCTATATTACTGATTATGCATAAAATCGAAAGTTAGCATTCTGTTGACTTTTTCTAAGCAAGTTTGACTCGACATTCGGACTAGTTAGAGTGGAAATCAGAGGGTGCCCTTTTAAGGGTTTAAAGCCCACATGATTACCAACATATAACTACCTTCATTTCGATTAATCACTGGACCATTTGTGATTAACCATTAAGTCAATCGTTAATTACGACGGATTGACTTTTAAGCTATAACTAAGCAAAAACTAAACCACAAAGGGTTAAACATACTTACAAGAGTCCTATGCACGACTTGTGAAGCTTAGAGAGAATGCTAGAGCCTCAGAAATGACAAGAAAGTAGAATGAAGGTGTGAAGAACTTGGTTGCAACACATTGGCCTTTTATAGTGTTCTAAATCCTCCAAGATGGTGACAAGTAGGTCTGTGGGGTGATCCAGATCATTTACAAGTGTTTCCTAGTGTCTAGGAAAGGTTAGGGGTCACCCATGTCTCTGAAAATATCTTACTAAGTCGGTTAAACTGTTATAACAGCCAACAGCCAACTTTTTGTCGCTGGGCGTTCCTTACGGACCGTAAGGCAGGGCCTTTGCGGTCCGTAAGCCTTTGATAGAGAAAACGTTTTACCCTTTCGCACCTTACGGACCATAAGGCAGGACCCTTGCGGTCCGTAAGCCCTTGTCAGAAGCAAAAAAATAGCCTTTCATGATTTGAACGGACAACTTGCAATGCATGATTTTGAGTCTGGAAAATGTCAGCATGAGGCCCTTTTTAACCCATGCTTGATCAGGTGTGCCAACCCATCATGATGATTATTGGCTTGCATAAAGATGAGATTCATGAACAAAGGTTTAAATTGCATTATTTTCTTTGGATCCATACTTAATAAACTTGGACCTCTATTATTATTTGTAATCACCGGATTAAAGGTATAATAGATGTTTGTTAATCATGTTAGGGTCTTGGGATTCATAATGAAGTCGTTCAGAGGTATAAATTAACATGTCGACATGTTCAAAAATCCTACCATACATCTTTAATTAGATCCGGGTTTACAATACTTTTTGTCGTATGTGACACGTGTCGTTTATTTATTGGACACAAATTTTCGAGGTGTTACATCCTCACCCCCTTAAAAGAAATCTCGACCTCGAGATTTATTGGAATAAATGAGGGTACTTTTCTTTCATTGTGGATTCTACCTCCCATGTGTACTCGGGACCTCTACGGGCATCCCATTTTACCTTCACAATCGGTATATACTTCCTGCGAAGTTTCTTAACCTGTCGATCCTTGATCGACACAGGTTTTTCAACGAACGTTAAGCTTTCATCGATGTGTACATCTGTATGCGGTATAACCAGTGATTCATCAGCGAAACACTTCTTCAAGTTACAGATGTGAAACACACTGGGAATACCACTGAGCTCCCCTGGTAAGTTTAATTTGTAGGCAACCGATCCGATACGTTCGATTACCTCGAAGGGTCCAATATATCTCGGGCTTAGCTTGCCTTTCTTACCGAATCGCATCACCCCCTTCCAAGGTGATACCTTAAACAAAACCTTGTCGCCTACTTCGAAATTGAAAGGCTTACGCTTCAAATCTGCGTAGCTTTTCTGCCTGTCTCGGGCAGCTTTCAATCGATCGTGAATTTGGACAATCTTGTCCGTTGTTTCAAATATTATATCAGGTCCTGTCATCTGGACATCTCCCACTTCTGCCCAACAAACGGGTGTTCTACACTTTCTACCATATAGAGCTTCAAAGGGTGCAGCCTTAATGCTTGTATGGTAGCTGTTGTTATAGGAGAATTCGACTAATGGTAGGTGGTTATCCCAACTACCACCTAAGTCGATCGCACATGCACGAAGCATGTCTTCCAACGTTTGGATTGTACGCTCACTCTGTCCATCTGTCTGAGGGTGGTAAGCCGTACTGAAGTTCAAACGCGTGCCCAAAGATTGTTGGAAACTTTTCCAAAAGTGTGACGTGTATCTGGTATCTCTATCAGAGATGATAGATACAGGCACGCCATAAAGGGCTACAATCTTATCTACAAACAACTGGGCTAGTATATCGGAGCTATGAGTCTCCTTTATGGGTAGGAAATGTGCTGACTAGTCAGTCTGTCAACTATTACCCATATTGTATCGTTTCCCTTCTTTGTCTTTGGCAACTTGGTGATGAAATCCATCGTCACCATTTCCCATTTCCACTCGGGAAGTTCAGGCTGTTGCAGCAAGCCTGACGGCTTTTGATGTTCAGCTTTTACTTGCGCACAAATCAAACACTTTGCTACATACGTGGCTATAGACTTCTTCAAGCCTATCCACCAAAAGTTTGCCTTCAAGTCCTGGTACATTTTATCAGCTCCAGGATGAACGGAATATCGGGAACTGTGGGCTTCCTGAAGGATAACGTCACGAAGACCTCCATAAACAGGAACCCATATCCTTCCATTTAATCTCAGAATTCCATCTTTGCCATAGGATAACTGCTCTTCAGTTACTCCGAGCTTCTCGTGAGGATAGTTAGCTTCTGTCACAGCTTCTTTCTGTGCAGCTAACAATCTCTCATTCAGACTGTTCTTGACTTCAATGCTCTTGGCATTGATCCTTATTTGTTTCACTCTTTCTTTCCTGCTCAAGGCATCTGCAACTACGTTGGCCTTGCCTGGATGGTATCTTATTTCACAGTCATAGTCGTTCAGAGTTTCCATCCAATGTCGCTGCCTCATATTCAAATCTTTCTGATTGAATAGGTGCTGAAGGCTTTTGTGATCAGAATAGATCACAAATTTAATGCCATATAAGTAATGCCTCCAAAGCTTTAGTGCAAATACAACGGCACCCAATTCTAAGTCATGGGTAGTGTAATTCTTTTCATGCACTTTTAATTGTCGTGAAGCATAGGCAATCACCTTGCCCCTCTGCATAAGAACACAACCCATACCGGTGTGCGATGCATCACAATATACGACAAATTCTTCCATTCCTTCCGGCAATGTCAATACTGGAGCATTGCTCAGCTTTTGTTTGAGGATATCAAAAGCTTCTTGCTGCTTAGGGCCCCAATTAAACTTTATACTCTTTCTAGTTAAGGAAGTTAGGGGTGCAGCAATTCTTGAAAAATTTTCGATGAAGCGTCTGTAGTATCCTGCTAGACCTAGGAAACTGCGAATCTCCGTAGGTGTCTTTGGCTCCTGCCAATTCATGACGGCTTCAACTTTAACGGGATCCACTTGGATACCACGCTCGCTGACTACATGTCCAAGGAATTGGACTTCTCGTAGCCAAAATTCGCATTTAGAGAACTTGGCATAAAGCTTTTCCTGATGAAGCAATTTAAGAATACATCGAAGATGCTTCTCGTGGTCAGCTTGACTCTTTGAGTAGATGAGGATGTCATCGATGAAGACAATGACAAATTTATCCAAATACGGCTTGCAGACGCGATTCATGAGGTCCATGAACGCGGCAGGTGCATTAGTGAGCCCAAAAGGCATCACTAGGAAATCGAAATGACCATAGCGAGTCCTAAATGCAGTTTTATGCACATCTTCGTCCTCGACCTTCAATTGATGGTAGCCTGACCTTAGGTCAATTTTGGAAAAATAGCTCGCTCCTTGCAACTGATCGAACAGATCGTCGATCCTGGGCAAAGGATACATATTCTTGATTGTAACTTTATTCAGTTCACGGTAATCGATGCATAGACGAATCGAACCATCTTTCTTTTTGACGAACAGGATCGGTGCTCCCCATGGAGACGAACTGGGTCTAACAAAACCTTTGGCTAGCAGATCATCTAGCTGCGTCCTCAATTCTTTCATTTCCGTGGGTGCCAACCTATACGATGCTCTTGCAATAGGCGCTGCTCCTGGAATGATGTCGATACTGAATTCCACTTGCCTATCTGGTGGCAAACCAGGCAGTTCTTCCGGGAAAACTTCAGGATAGTCAGAGATGACTGGGATGTCATCAATCTTGGGTTTCTCCTCACCAATAGTCACATGTGCCATATAAATGACACATCCTTTCTTCAGACATCTGGATGCCTTTAGCATAGATACTTGTGCAGGCAATCCATGACGAGTATCTCCCTAGATGGTAAGTGGTTCTCCAGTCGGAGTCTTGATTACCACTTGTTTCTTGTTGCACACAATTTGGGCTTGGTTATGCGATAACCAATCCATACCCAATACTACATCGAAACCAGCGAGTCTAAAGGGTAACAGGGATAAAGGAAATGAGTGATTCCTAATGGATATAACACATCCATCTAAAATAGTTGAGACTGTTCCCATAGTCCCATCAGCTAGTTTTACTTCATATTTCACATTCAAGGTTTTAACAGGCAATTTTAACAACTCACAGAACTTATCATCCACAAAGGATTTATCTGCTCCAGAATCAAATAACACTCTTGCGAATACATCGTTCATAAGAAACGTACCGGTTATGACGTTGTCGTTCTGGATAGCCTCTTGAACATTCATCTGAAAGATCCTCGCATTGGTCTTTTTCCCTTCTTCAGCCTTCTTCACTATCTTCAGGCAGTTAGTCTTAATGTACCCTTTTTCGTTGCAACTATAACAAGTTGCATCCTTGAGTTTCTTGCACTCAAGAGTCCTATGCTCAGAGGACTTGCATATCCTACATGCCTTCGGCTGGGATTTCTTTTCATACATGCACCTTCCGAAATGGTGCTTCTGACAAACCTTGCACATGGGCTTGTCGCCCGACTGTCGGTCATTCTTCTTGTTTTCTGACCCCTTATTGTGGTCACGATTTCCCCGGTGCTTCTTGTTAGACCTACGTGAATCATCATCTTCACGTTTCCTCTTCTCACTATCAGCATTTCTCAATGATCTCTGCCTCACTGCATCCAGTGTGAGAGACAGAGATATATCTGCCACGGATCTGAAGGTAGCAGGCCTAGAAGCCTTCACGCTAGCTTTTATCTCTGGGGCCAAACCCCCAATGAAACGCGCGATCCGTTTGGGTTCCGGTGTTACAAGGTATGGAACCAATCTCGACAGAGTGTTGAAACTTGTGAGATATGCCTGGCAATCCAGGTTCTTCATGACCAACGATAGGAAATCAGACTCTATCTTCTCAACCTCGTGCTGAGGGCAGTAATTTTCTTTAATGAGAGCGATAAATTCCTCCCATGTCATGCTATACAAAACAGCCTTCCCAGAGGCTTGAACTAATGATCTCCACCATGCTAGGGCTTCACCCTTGAAAGACTGTGATACAAACTTCACCACATCTCTCTCAGCACAACCACTGATGTCCACGACAGTGTCCATTTCGTCTAACCAGGTCATACAATCCACCGCACCTTTTTCCCCTGTAAAATCTCGGGGTTTGCAGGAAACAAAGTATTTATACGTGCAACCCTTGGCGCGAGGTGCATCAGTGAACACTAATTTCTTGGGATGGACACTATTCTCATTTGATGAGTGTCGATCGTCATCCTTCTTAGGCTTAGACGGGGTCGAGGGTGGTTTGCTGTGAGATTTAGAATGGGTTCTTAGCTTCGAGTGTGGTGTAGATAAGGTCCTGCTTCGAGACTCGCTGTATTCTTCATATTGCCGATCTAAGGCCGTCTTCACAGTGTTGTCTACCAAAGCTTTCAATTCAGCGCCCGCTATATTAATTTGGGCGTTATCGTTGTCATCCTCCTTTGAATGACTATTAACTTCATTTGGGTCAGCCATTGAGATCTTGATCTGCTACAAAGAATATGACAGAATTTTATTTAGGAATTTATCATGGAATTGTCTTTTATGGCAATTCATTAACCATGGTAAACATAGACCATATCTGGTTAATTTGTTACTCACCTTCATTTAGGATTTGAATATAACTTATCCTAATTACAAACAATATTGTTAGTGGCACAAAAGCCTAGTCACAAGGACGTTTTATATATATTAGTAGCCAGAATTTCAGAGAATCAAGGCATGAAGGTTTGAACCATAGTTCTTTTACCCTTTTCTGACAGGGAGTCATAGACTACAACTGTCTGTTGCCTTATATGACAATAAGTATGGCCCGTAGGCACTACATCACTAATGGATGTCTGATAAGTGATCATTTTAATTGATGATTTAAACCGACGATTCTTAAATCATTAGTTTAGGTCTTGGAATCCTCTGAAGGATTCTTATATAAGAATGACGCGTGTGATTTTAACAAATCACATCCACCAAGAATGTTAACATGTTTACAGAGGTTAACAGGAATCTGAACCTTTTACTCAGGTCTCACCATCTTGGCCGGGTCTCATAATGACACCAGGCTAGGTCTCACCATTAATATTCTTTATTTAGGCAGACTTATTTAAGAGGAATGATTTTTAATTTATCTCATATAATAATGTATTAAAATGACAAAAATGAAATTTATAAACTTAACATTCCATTAATCATAATAATGATTACACGCTGCCCTAAACGGGACTTTCAATAGACAAATACCTAAGCAGAGGTTTATAGAAAACAAGTCCACGCAGGGACCAAATACAAGCATAGTTGTCCGCACAGGGACAAAAGATAAGTCCACGCAGGGACTGAAAGGCAATAAATGTCCACGCAGGGACTTGATTAAAATAGGAAATACAATAGGACATATATAAAGACTAATGGTCTCGCTTCTTCTTCCCTTTTAACAGGTTTGTTAGGCCTTTAAGGAATCCATGATTGTTCTTTCGTTCTTGCTCAAAGTCTCGTTCTACCCTATTTAAACGGTGAAGGATTTCTTCCTGCTCCGGTGGGGAAAAACGTGGCTGTTGCGACGGTTGTTGAACCGGAGGTCTAGTAGGTGCTGGATACCCATGAGTTGCGTATCCTAATCCCCAAGGATTTCCATAAGGTCCTTCGGGATGGAGAGCGTTGTAATTGGCCGCTACCACGTATGGGTCGGCATCCGCATAATTATAGTTGTAGTGCGTGTGAGCTGGCTGCTCAAACGGGTTGTACACTGTGGAATCGGCGTACGCAGGTATAGGGTTATCATACCCAAATGGTGGCGGAGGTGGTGCAACTGGTGCGGAATTCACCTCTGCAGGGTGGCCCGAAGGTTCACCCATTTGTGGTTCTTCAGGCAATGGCGTAAAATGACTTGCACTTGAGTGGCGAGGGGTGCTAAAGTGAAATTTCCCTCCTCGAGTGGACATCCGCGCGCCTGATCTCCTACGCCTTGGCGGATCTGGAGGTGCTTGTTGAACTGGTGGCGGTGGAGGCGGTGGCGTAACTGCCACAAAACGCGAATCCTCGGAAGGATCCTGTTGCTGTTGCTGCTGCTGGTGAGGTGATGAATGGTGAGAGGGTGTAAAGTTCCACTCGCACTGGTTAAACCTCGCCTGGTAACTGTCGGGACCCTGATAGGGTGTTCCATGAAAGGATGACCCATCAGAGATCTCGATAGGATGGTTGGGAGTACCTCTTGCGGGTTCTATGGGTCCGTGTCCTCGTCCATATCTACCGCATTATCCTCGGAGAAATGGTCTTCGGGTCCTAAAGGGTTATAACCTATTGGTTCTTGGACATAATCAGCCGGGTTGAACTGGCCTTGGAAGAAAGGAGTGGGATCGCCATAGGAACGGTGCGAAACAGAACGCAGGAGAGGTATAAATGGAGGTTGAGGGTTACTGGGCTCGTTCTCTGAATTTGGTCCAAAAGAGTGACGGTATGAAGGTGTCGAACTGTGTGAGGTAGACCGCCTTGCGGGCTCAAAGAGGTTTCTTCTACGCCTCTGAGGTTCTTCACTTCTTGTGCTGGAAGGAGCTCGCATATGTGAAAGTCCGGCCTCGTGATCATTATGAGTAGTGATCGGCCCTTTGCCTTTTCCTCCTCTTCTAATTGCTGGTGGCATATTTCCTGCTTAACAAATTTTTAAATCCCAATAAACAATAAAAGACAAACTGGAATAACAATTTGAATTTGTCCTATGTTCTTGTCTAGACTCGAGTATGTGCAATTGTGTCATTGAGATTAAACACATAAAGATAGTGTTTAATTCACTCAAGGTTGGCTCTGATACCAACCTGTCACACCCCGATTTCCACGTGTTTCACCGGTCGGCCCGGTGGGGGATTACCGTGACGTAGTTGGCAACAATATAGTCAAACCACACAATATTTAAATGCATAGTGGAAGCATAAATATAGATTATATTTCAACCATCGATTGTAATATCCAAGTATCACGAATAGTCGAAATAAATCCACAGGGGATCATATAAAAAAAATATTGTTCAACAGATATTGGCATCCCAAGCTTGCGAGACTCTAACGATGCTAAGGAGTGGCCAGCCTATTTCGTACAGAACCTGCATTTAATCTTTTTGAGGAAAATACGTCAGTTTACACTGGTAAATACATTCAACCGACACTTTTGTAAAAAGGTTTAATAAAAATTGATTTGAATGCACAAGGCACAAACTCTTTATAACTTGGGATAATTTATCAATTAAATCTTGTAAAAGAATTACATGTTTACTATTTGTTCAGTCGCCCGGGTCGTGCCGGGTTTAAGGTTAATAGACACGCCACAAAGCATAAAGCCGGGGCGGGAAAACCAACGGTTATACCTTTATAATTATAGACACATTGTCGGGTGTACGCCTACACCCGCGTGTCGAGGTCATGGCCATTTCGTAAAATGATGCCAATGATATCCGGGACATGGTCATTAAGCTCCCAAAGGCGTCAAGCCAACAAAACCAATTTTCAAACGTGTCACACCCCGTTTTCCACGTGTATCACCGGTGGGCCCGGTGGGGGATTACCGTGACGTAGTTGGCAACAATATAGTCAAACCACACAATATATAAATGCACAGCGGAAGCATAAAGATAAATATATTTCAACTATCGAATGTAATATCCAAGTATCACAATCGTCGAAATATAATCCACAGGGGATCAAAATAAGATAGAAAAATAATTGTTCAACAGATATTGGCATCCCAAGCTTGCGAGACTCTAACGATGCTAAGGAGTGGCCAGCTTATTACGTGTAGAACCTGCATTAATCTTTTTGGGGAAAATACGTCAGTTTACACTGGTAAATACATTCAACCGACACTTTTATAAAATGTTTAATAAAATTGATTTGAATGCACAAGGCACAAACTCTTTATAACTTGGGATAATTTATAAATCAAATCTTGTAAAAGAATTACATGTTCACTATGCGTTCGGTCGCCCGGGTCGTGCCAGGTTAAAGGTTAATAGACACACTACATAGCATAAAACCGTGGCGGGAAAACCAACGGCTATACCTTTATAATTATGGACACATTGTCGGGTGTCCGCCTACACCCGCGTGTCAAGGTCATGGCCATTTCGTAAAATGCTGCCAAGGATATCCGGGACATGGTCATTAAGCTCCCAAAGGCGTAAAGCCAACAAAACCAATTTTTAAACGGGTCACATTGATAATACCCAACTACTAATGAGTTGGGGTCAATTGCCCGACCAAGCGGTATTTTAAATACCGTAACCCATGCCCGTATAACGGAAAATAAGTTAAAAGTATTTACCTGAGCAAGTAATAACCTCAATCAAATAAATGCAAGTATCTTTTACTGGTCTCCTATTCTGGAACGAAGGTTTAAAATAACCTATTAGAATCCTAACGGGTCTTTAATTTAGACTTTGCTTAGACCGGTCAGCTTCAAAGGATAATTACGGTTTGAAGACTTGTTTTATATGGGTAATATAACCACACTCTGGATTTTGAGGTCAATACAATAAGGTTTGACCCGTTTCGGCTAGCTTATGTAAACTAGTTACATAAACCGAACTGTGCGCGCAAAAGGCGTAACGGGTAACTGTAAGAGTCCTACACAGGTTTCCTAAGTCAATATGCTTCAAAGAGGTTGTGGTATCAGTAGGATACCTTCCATAATGCCCGTAACGAGTTTAAATCCATTATATGCCCCGTAGGGGTATTTCGGTCATTTTAAAGATTATAAAAGAGGTTCCTAAGTTCTACAGGAAATCTGAGTTTTCCAAACAGTTTATGAAGTCTAAAATACTCTATTTATTATTTAAAATCAGTAGCAACTGGAATCGGGTCAAAATACCATGTAGAACTCAAGTTATGCCCGAAAAGGGTATATTCGGTAATTACCGAACCGATGCCATAACCGCAGGTTATGAGCAGGTTAAAAATAATTAAAAATCTTTAAAAATCTCAAAATATTATTTTACATCAGTGTGTAAAAGGTTTGGTGTCGAAATTTGGGTTTAGATAGGCTTTATGCTAATTGCGTCGTTTTAATTACTAAAGTTTCCGTAATTGCGCTATTTAGCATAACTCCCATTCTAGACCTCGGATTGACGTGAAATTTTGGGATATGCTTAGAAATCAGTAACTAAGGTTATTGTCCCTTCACATGTCCAAAATTCTCGTTTTAAAGTTAAAAGGGCGGTATGGTCAACTTTTAGGCGTTTAACGGAAATGTGCTAAAAACTCGGACAAACAATGAACCGGTCACTGAGGGTTATACCATCATGTAACCTGGTCCTAGGAGAGTCCTAAGGCCTATCTAAATCATAACATAACGGGTCATAACTGAAGTCAAAGCAAAAGTCAAAGTTTTGCGACTTTCGGTTCCGAACCGGGTAAAAACAGTAAATGGTCGGATCAAACAAGCTTAGACTACTTAATATACTTATTATCATGTTATATGAGTGTTAAAACAGGTTATACACCATCTACATTACTGATTATGCATAAAATCGCAAATTAGTATTCTGTTGACTTTTTCTAAGCAAGTTTGACTCGACATTCGGACTAAGTTAGAGTGGGAATCAGAGGGTGCCCTTTTAGGGGTTTCAAGCCCACATGATTACTAACATATAACTACCTTTGATTCGGCTAATCACTGGATCATTTGTGATTAACCGTTAAGTCAACCGTTAATTACGACGGTTTGACTTTTAAGCTATAACTAAGCAAAAACTCAACTAAGAAAGGTTAAGGGTGCTTACCAAAGTCCTATGCACGACTAGGGATGGCTTGGTTCTGCTTTGGAGCTCCAGAAATGATCAGAAGTGCAAGAGAAAGGTGTGAAGAACTTATTGCACATGAAGGCCTTTATATAGTGTTCATAAGGCACTAGATTGTTGACAACCAAGTCTACCTATGCTCATTGATCATCAACAAGTGTCCCTAAGGGCCCTAAAGCATGTAGGGGGCGCCCATGCTGCTACATTAATGGAACTAAGTCGGTTTAGAGTGAAGAGGCAAGCATGGAGCAAAAGAAAAACGACCAGACAGGCCTAGGCGTGACGCGAAGGACCCCCCCCCCCCCCCCCGGGCCTCGCGTCGCGCGACCCCCTTCTGTACCAAATCTTCTATTTTCTGATTTTTGCAATTTGATCCTTGGCTCTTCAAACTCTGATTGGCCATCATTTTCTTGCATATTGAGCCCTCAATATTGACGTTTAGGGGCTTCAAGACTTATACCCATTTCGTTAAGTCCCCGGTTAACTTTATTGTTACCCGAAAAAGTCCTAACTTTCAACGTTGACGTTTTAATCCCTCGCATACGAATTTGATCACAACTTGCTCATACGATAACGAAACTTTATGAAATTTTTGTCGAGTATTCTAGTGAGCATATTTAACCGTTACAAAGCTCCGGGTTTGTCAAAAGGTCACTCAGAGGTATAACATAAACATGTTGACACATTTGACCCCTGTAGTTTGTAATTCCTCATTTTCTTCCACATTTCGTTCCGTACGATCCATGATTCATTCGTTTGAAGGTACGAGCATCATTTAGGGTTACCGTACAGTATATTTATCCCTTGTTGACATTTTTAACCCTCGAATTTGCATACTTTCAATGTTTGTCAACTTTAGTCCTTTATTTAGTATTTAACGCCACGTGTAAACCTAAGACACGTGTCAATACATTATTGGACGCAAAATTTCGAGGTGTTACATCCTCACCCCCTTAAAAGAAATCTCAACCTCGAGATTTATTGAAATAAATGAGGGTACTTTTCTTTCATCGTGGACTCTACCTCCCACGTGTATTCGGGACCTCTACGGGCATCCCATTTTACCTTCACAATCGGTATATACTTCCTGCAAAGTTTCTTAACCTGTCGATCCTCGATCGACACAGGTTTCTCAACGAACTTTAAGCTCTCATCGATGTGTACATCTGTATGCGGTATAACCAGTGATTCGTCAGCGAAACACTTCTTCAGGTTACAGATGTGGAACACATTGTGGATACCACTGAGCTCTTCTGGTAAGTTTAATTTGTAGGCAACCGATCCGACACGTTCGATTACCTCGAAAGGTCCAATATATCTCGGGCTTAGTTTGCCTTTCTTACCGAATCGCATCACCCCCTTCCAGGGTGATACCTTAAGCAATACCTTGTCGCCTACTTCGAAATTGAAAGGCTTACGCTTCAAATCTACGTAGCTCTTCTGCCTGTCTCGGGCAGCTTTTAATCGATTGCGAATTTGGACAATCTTGTCCGTTGTCTCAAATATTATATCAGGTCCTGTCATCTGGACATCTCCAACTTCTGCCCAACAAACGGGCGTTCTACACTTTCTACCATATAGGGCTTCAAAAGGTGCAGCCTTAATGCTTGTATGGTAGCTGTTGTTGTAGGAGAATTCGACCAAGGGTAGGTGGTTATCCCAACTACCACCTAAGTCGATCGCACATGCACGAAGCATGTCTTCCAACGTTCGGATCGTACGCTCACTCTGTCCATCTGTCTGAGGGTGGTAAGCCGTACTGAAGTTCAAACGTGTGCCCAAAGATTGTTGGAAGCTTTTCCAAAAGTGTGACGTGTATCTGGTATCTCTATCAGAGATAATAGACACAGGCACGCCATGAAGGAAATGTCCACAAACAACTGGGCTAATATATCAGAGCTATGAGTCTCCTTTATGGGTAGGAAATGTGCTGACTTAGTCAGTCTATCAACTATTACCCATATTGTATCGTTTCCCTTCTTCGTCTTTGGCAACTTGGTGATGAAATCCATCGTCACCATTTCCCATTTCCACTCGGGAAGTTCAGGCTGTTGTAGCAAGCCTAACGGCTTTTGATGCTCAGCTTTCACTTGCGCACAAGTCAAGCACTTTGCTACGTAGGTGGCTATAGACTTCTTCAAGCCTATCCACCAAAAGTTTGCCTTCAAATCCTGGTACATTTTATCAGCACCAGGATGAACGGAATATCGGGAACTGTGGGCTTCCTGAAGGATAACGTCACGAAGACCTCCATAAACAGGAACCCATATCCTTCCATTTAATCTCAGAATTCCGTCTTTGCCATAGGATAACTGCTCTTCAGTTACCCCTAGCTTTTCGTTTGGATAGTTAGCTTCTAACACAGCTTCTTTCTATGCAGCTAACAATCGTTCATTCAGACTGTTCTTAATTTCAATGCTCTTGGCATTGATCCTTATTGGTTTCACTCTTTCTTTCCTGCTCAAGGCATCTGCGACTACGTTGGCCTTGCCTGGATGGTATCTTATTTCACAGTCATAGTCGTTCAGAGTTTCCATCCAACGTCGCTGCCTCATATTCAAATCTTTCTGATTGAACAGATGCTGAAGGCTTTTGTGATCAGAATAGATCACAAATTTAATGCCATAAAGGTAATGCCTCCAAAGCTTTAGTGCAAATACAACGGCACCCAACTCCAAGTCATGGGTGGTGTAGTTCTTTTCATGCACTTTCAATTGTCGCGAAGCATAGGCAATCACCTTGCCCCTCTGCATAAGCACACAACCCATACCGGTGTGCGATGATCACAATATACGACAAATTCTTCCATTCCTTCCGGCAATGTCAACACTGGAGCATTGCTCAGCTTTTGTTTGAGGATATCAAAAGCTTCTTGCTGTTTAGGGCCCCAATTAAACTGTATACTCTTTCTAGTTAAAGAGGTTTGGGGTGCAGCAATTCTTGAGAAATTTTCGATGAAGCGTCTGTAGTATCCGGCTAGACCTAGGAAACTGCGAATCTCTGTAGGTGTCTTCGGCTCCTGCCAATTCATGACGGCTTCAACTTTAGCGGGATCCACCTGGATACCACGCTCGCTGACTACATATCCAAGGAACTGGACTTCTCGTAGCCAAAATTCACATTTAGAGAATTTGGCATAAAGCTTTTCTTGATGAAGCAATTTGAGAATACATCGGAGATGCTTCTCATGGTCAGCTTGACTCTTCGAGTATGTGAGGATGTCATCGATGAAGACAATGACAAATTTATCCAAATACGGCTTGCAAACGCGATTCATGAGATCCATGAATGTGGCAGGTGCATTTGTGAGCCCAAAAGGCATCACTAGGAACTCGAAATGACCATAACGTGTCCTGAAAGCAGTCTTATGCACATCCTCGTCCTTGACCTTCAATTGATGGTACCCTGACCTTAGGTCAATCTTGGAAAAGTAGCTCACTCCTTGCAACTGATCGAACAGATCGTCGATCCTGGGCAAAGGATACCTATTCTTGATTGTAACTTTATTCAGCTCACGGTAATCGATGCATAGACGCATCGAGCCATCTTTCTTCTTGACGAAAAGGATTGGTGCTCCCCAAGGAGATGAACTTGGTCTAACAAAACCTTTGGCTAGCAGATCATCTAGCTGCGTCCTCAATTCTTTCATTTCCGTGGGTGCCAATCTATACGGTACTCTCGCAATAGGCGCGGCTCCTGGAATGATGTCGATACTGAATTCCACTTGCCTATCTGGTGGCAAACCAGGCAGTTCTTCTGGGAAAACTTCAGGATAATCAGAGATGACTGGAATGTCTTCAATCTTGGGTTTCTCCTCCCCAATAGTCACCTGTGCCATATAAATGACACATCCTTTCTTCAAACATCTGGATGCCTTTAGCATAGTTACCTGCGCAGGCAATCCATGTCGAGTATCTCCTTGGATGGTAAGTGGTTCTCCAGACGAAGTCTTGATTACCACTTGTTTCTTGTTGCATACAATCTGGGCCTGGTTATGCGATAACCAATCCATACCCAATACTACGTCGAAACCAGCTAGTTTAAAGGGTAATAGGGATAAAGGAAATGAGTGATTCCTAATGGATATAACACATCCATCTAAAACAGTTGAGACTGTTCCCATAGTCCCATCGGCTAGTTCTACTTCATATTTCACATTCAAGGTTTTAACAGGCAATTTTAACAATTCACAGAACTTATCATCCACAAAGGATTTATCTGCTCCAGAATCAAATAACACTCTTGCGAATACATCATTGATAAGGAACGCACCGGTTATGACGTTGTCGTTCTGGATAGCCTCTATAACATCCATCTGAAAGACCCTCGCATTGGTCTTTTTCCCATCTTCAGTCTTCTTCACTATCTTCGGGCAGTTAGTCTTGATGTGCCCTTTCTCATTGCAACTATAACAAGTTGCATCCTTGAGTTTCTTGCACTCAAGAGTCCTATGCTCAGAGGACTTGCATATCCCACATGCCTTCGGCTGGGATTTCTTTTCAAACCTGCACCTTCCGAAATGGTGCTTCTGACAGACCTTGCACATGGGCTTGTCGCCCGACTGTCGATCATTCCTTTTGTTCTCTGACCCCTTCTTGTGGTCACGATTTCCCCGGTGCTTCTTGCTAGACCTCCGTGAATCATCATCTTCACGCTTCCTCTTCTCACTATCAGCATTTCTCAACGATCTCTGTCTCACTGCATCTAGTGTGAGAGACAGAGATATATTTGCCACGGATCTGAAGGTAGCAGGCCTAGAAGCCTTCACGCTAGCTTTTATTTCTGGGGCCAAACCCCCAATGAAGCGCGCGATCCGTTTGGGTTCTGGTGTTACAAGGTACGGAACCAATCTCGATAGAGTGTTGAAACTCGTGAGATAAGCCTGGCAGTCCAGGTTCTTCATGACCAGTGATAGGAAATCAGACTCGATCTTTTCAACCTCGTGCTGAGGGCAGTAATTTTCCTTGATGAGAGCAATAAATTCCTCCCATGTCATGCTATACAAAACAGCCTTCCCTGAGGCCTGAACCAAAGATCTCCACCACGCTAGGGCTTCTCCCTTGAACGACTGGGATACAAACTTCACCACATCTCTCTCAGCGCAACCACTGATGTCCACGACAGTGTCCATTTCGTCTAACCAGGTCATACAATCCACCGCGCCCTTTTCCCCAGTAAAGTGTCGGGGTTTGCAAGAAACGAAATACTTATACATGCAACCCCTGGCGCGAGTTGCGTCATCGACCACTTTCTTCTTAGGATGGACACTATTCTCATTTGATGAGTGCCTATCATCATCCTTCTTTGGTTTAGATGGAGTTAAGGGTGGTTTGCTGTGAGATTTAGAATGGGTTCTTGGCTTTGAGTGTGGTGTAGATAAGGTCCTGCTCCGAGACTCGCTGTACTCTTCATACTGACGATCTAGGGCCGTCTTCACAGCGTTGTCTACCAAAGCTTTCAATTCAGCGCCCGTTATATGAATCTGGGCGTTATCATTGTCATCCTCCTTTGATTGACTATTAACTCCACTTGGGTCAGTCATTGCAACTTGAATCTGCTACAGAAGATAATGACAAAGTTTTATTTAGGAGTTTATTATGGAATTGTCTTTTATTGCAATCCATTAACCATGGTAAACATAGACCATATTTGGTTAATTTGTTACTCACTTTTATATAGGATCTGAATATAACTTATCCTAATTACAAACAATATCGTTAGTGGCACATAAGCCTAGTTATCAGCCAGGATTTCAGAGAATCAAGGCATGAAGGTTTGAACCGCAGTCCTTTTACCTTTTCTGACAGAGAGTCATAGACTACAACTGCCTTTTGTCTTATATGACAATAAGTATGGCCCATAGGCACTACATCACTAACGGATGTTTAATAGATGATCATCTTTATTGACGGTTTAACCCTTGATTTACAAATCATTAATTTGGGTTTTGGAATCCCTTGATGGATTCGTATATAAGAATGACGCGTGTGATTTTAACGAATCACATCTGCCAAGGATGTTAACATGTTTACAGAGGTTAACTGGAATCTGAACCTTTTAATCAGGTCTTACCATCTTGGCCGGGTCTTATAATGACACCAGGCTAGGTTTCACCATTAAGATTCTTTATTTAGTAGGCAGATTAATTTAAAAAGGAATGATTTTTGATTTATTTCATATAATAATGTATCTAATCACAAAAATGAAATTTATAACTTAACATTCCATTAATCATAATAATGATTACACACTGTCCTAAACGGGACTTTTAAATAAATAAATACCTACGCAGAGATTTACAGAAAACAAGTCCACGCAGGGACCAAATACATAGATAGGTGTCCACACAGGGACTAAAAGATAAGTCCACGCAGGGACTAAACACGATAAATGTCCACGTAGGGAACTAACATAATAAATGTCCACGCAGGGACTAAGACAAGTCCACGCAGGGACTAAATACATAAGGCAAATGTCCTCGCAGGGACCTAACTGTATTAGTGAATACAACAGTACATAAAGAGACTAATGATCTCGTTTCTTCCTTCCTTTTAGTAGGTTTGTTAGGCCTTTGAGGAATCCGCGATTACTTCTACGTTCTTGCTCAAAGTCTCGTTCCACTCGGTTTAGACGGTGGAGGATTTCTTCTTGCTCCGGTGGAGAATAACGTGGCTGCTGCGACGGTTGTTGAACCGGAGGTCTAGGAGGTGCTGGATACCCATGAGCTGCGTATCCTAATCCCCAAGGATTTCCATAAGGTCCTTCGGGATGGAGAGCGTTGTAATTAGCCGCTACCACGTATGGGTCGGCATCATAATTATAGTGAGTGTGAGTCGGCTGCTCAAACGGGTTGTACGCGGTGGAACCGGCGTACGCTGGTATCGGATTGTCATAGCCGAACGGTGGCGGAGGTGGTGCAACTAGTGCGGAATTCACCTCTGCAGGGTGACTCGAAGGTTCACCTAACTGTGGTTCTTCAGGCAGTGGATGGAAATGACTTGCACTCGAGTGGCGAGGGGTGCTGAAATGGAATTTCCCTCCTCGGGTGGACATCCGCGCGCCTGATCTTCTTCGCCTTGGCGGATCTGGAGGTGCTTGCTGAACTGGTGGCGGTGGAGGCGGTGGCGTAACTGCCACGAAACGTGAATCCTCGGAGGGATCCTGCTGCTGCTGCTGGTCATGAGGCGAGAAATGATGAGAAGGTGTGAAGTACCAATCACATTGGTTAAACCTCGCCTGATAACTGTCGGGACCCTGATAGGGTGTTCCGTGGAATGATGACCCATCAGAGATCTCGATTGGATGATTGGGAGTACCTCTTGCAGGCTCGACGAGATCTGTATCCTCGTCCATATCCATCGCGTTGTCTTCGGAAAAGTGATCCTCTTGTCCTAAAGGGTTATAACCTATTGGTTCTTGGACATAACCAGCTGGGTTAAATCGGCCTTGAAAAAAAGGAGTAGGATCGCCATAGGAACGGTGCGAAGCAGATCGCTGGAGAGGTATAAACGAAGGTTGAGGGTTACTGGGCTCATTCTCAGAATTTGGTCTAAAAGAGTGACGGTATGAAGGTGTCGAACTGTGTGAGGTAGACCGCCTTGCTGGCTCAAAGAGGTTTCTTCAACGTCTCTGAGGTTCTTCACTCCTTGTCCTGGAAGGAGCTCGCATGTTGGAAGGTCCGGCCTCGTGATCATTATGAGTAGTGATCGGCCCTTTGCCTCTTCCTCCTCTTCTAATTGCTGGTGGCATAATTCCTGCTTTCAAAATTTTAAATCGACAATATACAATAAAATACAAACTGGGATAACAATTCGAATTTGTCCTATGTTCTTGTCTAGACTCGAATATGTGCAATTGTGTCAATGAGATTAAACACATAAGGATAGTGTTTAATTCACTCAATGTTGGCTCTGATACCAACCTGTCACACCCCGTTTTCCACGTGTATCACCGGTGGGCCCGGTGGGGGATTACCGTGACATAGTTGGCAACAATATAGTCAAACCACACAATATATAAATGCACAGCGGAAGCATAAAGATAAATATATTTCAACTATCGAATGTAATATCCAAGTATCACAATCGTCAAAATATAATCCACAGGGGATCAAAATAAGATAGAAAAATAATTATTCAACAGATATTGGCATCCCAAGCTTGCGAGACTCTAACGATGCTAAGGAGTGGCCAGCCTATTACGTGTAGAGCCTGCATTAATCTTTTTGGGGAAAATACGTCAGTTAACACTGGTAAATACATTCAACCGACACTTTTATAAAATGTTTAATAAAATTGATTTGAATGCACAAGGCACAAACTCTTTATAACTTGGGATAATTTATAAATCAAATCTTGTAAAAGAATTACATGTTCACTATGCGTTCGGTCGCCCGGGTCGTGCCAGGTTAAAGGTTAATAGACACACCACATAGCATAAAACCGTGGCGGGAAAACCAACGGCTATACCTTTATAATTATGGACACATTGTCGGGTGTACGCCTACACCCGCGTGTCAAGGTCGTGGCCATTTCGTAAAATGCTGCCAAGGATATCCGGGACATGGTCATTAAGGTCCCAAAGGCGTAAAGCCAACAAAACCAATTTTTAAATGGGTTACATTGATAATACGCAACTACTAATGAGTTGGGGTTAATTGCCCGACCAAGCGGTATTTTAAATACCGTAACCCAAGCCTGTATAATGGAAAATAAGTTAAAAGTATTTACCTGTGCAAGTAATAACCTCAATCAAATAAATGCAAGTATCTTTTACTGATCTCCTATTCTGGAATGAAGGTTTAAAATAACCTATTAGAATCCTAAAGGGTCTTTACTTTAGCCTTAGCTTAGACCGGTCAGTTTCAAAGGATAATTACGGTTTAATCGCGTGAAAGGCGAAAACCGGGAATGGAATGTGGTTAGGACCCAACAAGTTTGAAGACTTGTTTTATATGGGTAATATAACCACACTCTGGATTTTGAGGTCAAAACAATAAGGTTTGACCCGTTTCGGCTAGCTTATGTAAACTAGTTACATAAACCGAACCGTGCGCGCAAAAGGCGTAACGGGTAACCGTAAGAGTCCTACACAGGTTTCCTAAGTCAATATGCTTTAAAGAGGTTGTGATATAAGTAGGATACCTTCCATAATGCCCGTAACGAGTTTAAATCCTTTATATGCCCCGTAGGGGTATTTCGGTCATTTTAAAGATTATAAAAGAGGTTTCTCAGTTCTACAAGAAATCTGAGTTTTCCGAACAGTTTATAAAGTCCAAAATACACTATTTATTATTTAAAATCAGTAGCAACTGGAATCGGGTCAAAATACCATGTAGAACTCAAGTTATTCCCGAAAAGGGTATATTCGGTAAGAACCGATGCCATAACCGCAGGTTATGAGCAGGTTAAAAATAATTAAAAATCTTTAAAAACCTCAAAATATTATTTTACATCAGTGTGTAAAAGGTTTGGTGTCGAAATTTGGGTTTAGATAGGCTTTATGCTAATTGCGCCGTTTTAATTACTAAAGTTTCCGTAATTGCGCTATTTAGCATAACTCCCATTCTAGACCTTGGATTGACGTGAAATATTTGGGATATGCTTAGAAATCAGTAACTAAGGTTATTGTCCCTTCACATGTCCAAAATTCTCGTTTTGAAGTTAAAAGGGCGTTATGGTCAACTTTTAGGCGTTTAACGGAAATGTGCTAAAGACTCGGACAAACAATGAACCAGTCATAGAGGGTTATACCATCATCTAACCTGGTTCTCAGAGAGCCCTAAGGCATATCCAAATCATACCATAACGGGTCAGAAATGAAGTCAAAGCAAAAGTCAAAGTTTTGCGACTTTCGGTTCCGAACCGGGTCAAAACAGTAAATGGTCGAATCAAACAAGATTAGACTAGTTAATATACTTATTATCATGTTATATGAGTGTTAAAACAGGTTATACACCATCTACATTACTGATTATGCATAAAATCGCAAATTAGTATTCTGTTGACTTTTTCTAAGCAAGTTTGACTCGACATTCGGACTAGTTAGAGTGGGAATCAGAGGGTGCCCTTTTAGGGGTTTAAAGCCCACATGATTAGCAACATATAACTACCTTTGATTCGGCTAATCACTGGACCATTTGTGATTAACCGTTAAGTCAACCGTTAATTACGACGGTTTGACTTAGCTATAACTAAGCAAAAACTCAACTAAGAAAGGTTAAGGGTGCTTACCAAAGTCCTATGCACGACTAGGGATGGCTTGGTTCTACTTTGGAGCTCCAGAAATGATCAGAAGTGCAAGAGAAAGGTGTGAAGAACTTGTTGCACATGAAGGCCTTTATATAGTGTTCATAAGGCACTAGATTGTTGACAACCAAGTCTACCCATGCTCATTGATCATCAACAAGTGTCCCTAAGGGCCCTAAAGCATGTAGGGGGCGCCCATGCTGCTACATTAATGGAACTAAGTCGGTTTAGAGTGAAGAGGCAAGCATGGAGCAAAAGAAAAACGACCAGACAGGCCTAGGCGTGACGCGAAGGACCCCCCCCCCCCAGGCCTCGCGTCGCGCGACCCCCTTCTGCACCAAATCTTCTATTTTCTGATTTTTGCAATTTGATCCTTGGCTCTTCAAACTCTGATTGGCCATCATTTTCTTGCATATTGAGCCCTCAAAATTGACGTTTAGGGGCTTCAAGACTTATACCCATTTCGTTAAGTCCCCAGTTAACTTTGTTGTTACCCGAAAAAGTCCTAACTTTCAACGTTGACGTTTTAATCCCTCGCATACGAATTTGATCACAACTTGCTCATACGATAACGAAACTTTATGAAATTTTTGTCGAGTATTCTAGTGAGCATAATTAACCGTTACAAAGCTCCGGGTTTGTCAAAAGGTCACTCAGAGGTATAACTTAAACATGTTGACACATTTGACCCCTGTAGTTTGTAATTCCTCATTTTCTTCCACATTTCGTTCCGTACGATCCATGATTCATTCGTTTGAAGGTACGAGCATCATTTAGGGTTACCGTACAGTATATTTATCCCTTGTTGACATTATTAACCCTCGAATTTGCATACTTTCAATGTTTGTCAACTTTAGTCCTTTATTTAGTATTTAACACCACGTGTAAACCTAAGACACGTGTCAATACATTATTGGATGCAAAATTTCGAGGTGTTACAAAATGGGTCACATTGATAATACCCAACTACTAATGAGTTGGGGTCAATTGCCCGACCAAGCGGTATTTTAAATACCGTAACCCAAGCCCGTATAACGGAAAATAAGTTAAAAGTATTTACCTGAGCAAGTAATAACCTCAACAAACAAATGCAAGTATCTTTTACTGGTCTCCTATTCTGGAACGAAGGTTATAACAACCTATTAGAATCCTAACGGGTCTTTAATTTAGCCTAGCTTAGACCGGTCAGTTTCAAAGGATAATTACGGTTTAATCGCGTGAAAGGCGAAAACCGGGAATGGAATGTGGTTTAGACCCAACAAGTTTGAAGACTTGTTTTATATGGGTAATATAAACACATTCTGGATTTTGAGGTATAAATGATAAGGTTTGACCCGTTTCGGCTAGTTTATGTAAACTAGTTACATAAATCGAACCGTGCGCGCAAAAGGCGTAACGGGTAACCGTAAGAGTCCTACATAGGTTTCCTAAGTTAATTATGCTCTAAAGAGGTTGTGGTATCAGTAGGATACCTTCCATAATGCCCGTAACGAGTTTAATCCCAATATACGCCCCGTAGGGGTATTTCGGTCTTTTTAAAGATTATAAAAGAGGTTTCCGAGTTCTACAGGAAATCTGAGTTTTCCGAGCAGCTTATAAAGTTCAAAATACTTTATTTATTATTTAAACATAGTAGCAACTGGAATCAGGTCAAATTACCATGTAGAATTCAAGCTATGTCCGAAAAGGGTATATTCGGTATTTACCGAATCAATGCCATAACCGCAGGTTATGAGCAGGTTAAAAATAATTAAAATCTTTAAAAATCTCAAAATATTATTTTACATCATTGTGTAAAAGGTTTGGTGTCAAAATTTGTGTTTAGATAGGCTTTACGCTAAATGCGCCGTTTAATTACTAAAGTTTCCATAATTGCGCTATTTAGCATAACTCCTATTCTAGACCTCGGATTGACGTGAAATTTTAGGGACATGCTTAGAAATCAGTAACTAAGGTTATTGTCCTTTCACATATCCAAAATTCTCATTTTAAAGTAAAAAGGGCGTTATGGTCAACTTTTAAGCATTTAACGGAAATGTGCAAAAGACTCGGACAAACAACGAACCAGTCACAGAGGGTTATACCATCATGTAACCTGGTCCTAAGAGAGTCCTAAGGCATATCTAAATCATACCATAACTGGTCAGAACTGAAGTCAAAGCAAAAGTCAAAGCTTTACGACTTTCGGTTCCGAACCGGGTCGAAATAGTAAATGGTCGGATCAAACAAGCTTAGACCATATATAATACTTATTATCATGTTGTATGAGTGTTAAAATAGGTAACACGCCATCTACATTACTGATTATGCATAAAATCGAAAGTTAGCATTCTGTTGACTTTTTCTAAGCAAGTTTGACTCGACATTCGGACTAGTTAGAGTGGAAATCAGAGGGTGCCCTTTTAAGGGTTTAAAGCCCACATGATTACCAACATATAACTACCTTCATTTCGATTAATCACTGGACCATTTGTGATTAACCGTTAAGTCAATCGTTAATTACGACGGATTGACTTTTAAGCTATAACTAAGCAAAAACTAAACCACAAAGGGTTAAACATACTTACAAGAGTCCTATGCACGACTTCTGAAGCTTAGAGAGAATGCTAGAGCCTTAGAAATGATCAGAAAGTAGAATAAAGGTGTGAAGAACTTGGTTGCAACACATTGGCCTTTTATAGTGTTCTAAATCCTCCAAGATGGTGACAAGTAGGTCTATGGGGTGATCCAGATCATTTACAAGTGTTTCCTAGTGTCTAGGAAAGGTTAGGGGTTGCCCATGTCTCTGAAAATATCTTACTAAGTCGGTTAAACTGGTATAACAGCCAACAGCCAACTTTCTGTCACTGGGCGTTCCTTACGAACCGTAAGGCAGGGCCTTTGCGGTCCGTAAGCCTTTGACAGAGAAAACGTTTTACCCTTTCGCACCTTACGGACCGTAAGGCAGGACCCTTACGGTCCGTAAGCCCTTGTCAGAAGCAAAAAAATAACCTTTCATGATTTGAACGGACAACTTGCAATGCATGATTTTGAGTCTGGAAAATGTCAGTATGAGGCCCTTTTTAACCCGTGCTTGATCAGGTGTGCCAACCCATCATGAAGATTATTGGCTTGCATAAAGATGAGATTCATGAACAAAGGTTTAAATTGCATTATTTTCTTTGGATCCATACTTAATAAACTTGGACCTCAATTATTATTTGTAATCACCGGATTAAAGGTATAATAGATGTTTGTTAATCATGTTAGGGTCTTGGGATTCATAATGAAGTCGTTCAGAGGTATAAATTAACATGTCGACATGTTCAAAAATCCTACCATACATCTTTAATTAGATCCGGGTTTACAATACTTTTTGTCGTATGTGACACGTGTCGTTTATTTATTGGACACAAATTTTCGAGGTGTAACACCGGGTTCTCTCCAACCAAGGTTAGGGTGATTTCGCCATCCTTGGTTGTAGGAGCATGTTGAAGGACCCGACGGCCTAGGTCTATTATCAATGTAGTTTACCGATTCTTGTTGATCGTCTGTTTCTTTCATACAACTCCAATTTTCATGTGGCCCACCACACCCTTCACAAGCCATAACCGAGACCGTTTTTGTCATTTCCAATTTTTTTTTATTTTTGAAGAAAGGGCCTCGATTTGGGCTTGTAAAGAAGTGCTTTCATCAACCTTTTGGGCGCTCGGGGCAATAGATTTATTGCCTCGGGGAGTGTGCCACTGGAAATTGGTTTGAGCAATTTCCTTAATTTGATTATATATTTCATGCGGGCGGCGATTACCTAAAAGTCCCCCGGAGCTAGAGTCAAGTGTTTGCCTTGTGTGTGGCAACAACCCATTATAGAAAGTGGATACTTGTTGCCATATTGCAAGGCCGTGATGTGGACACTTTCGCAATAGCTCCTTGAACCTTTCCCAAGTTTCATATAAGGATTCCCCATCCTCTTGTGAATATGTATTAATTTCAGTCATTAATTTAGCCGTTTTAGCGGGAGGGAAATACTTATATAGAAATTTTTGGGATAGTTCATCCCAGGTGTTTAGCGATCCAGCTGGGAGGGCGTTAAGCCAAGCTTTTGCTCAGTCTTTTAGTGAAAAAGGAAACATTAGGAGGCGGATGGCGTCATTTGATGCTCCATTGATCTGAAAGGTATCACATATTTCTAAGAAATTAGTAATATGTAGATGGGGATCCTCGTCCGCAAGCCCATGGAAGGTTGCAGAGTTTTGAAGCATCTGTATCAAATGCGGCCGAAGTTCGAAGTTATTGGCATCAACATTCGGTGCATTGATAGCGGCGCCGAGATTACCTACGGTGGGTCGTAGATAATCCATGAGGGTACGTTGGTCCGCCATTGGGAGTGGGTTCCTCGAAACCTTCTCTTGGGTTTTAGCTTTTAGCCTTTTTCTGAGAAAGCGTTCGGGTTCTTCTAGAGACTCTTTTATGTCTTTATTAGAACTGGAGCTCATACACTACGTAGAGGTGGCGTCTGGTTCCAAGTCCTGCAACAAAAACAGAAAAGAATGTTGGTCAGAAGGTTCACCACGGCCCCGTGCTCAGTGAACACGGCCCGTGGTCGGAGTTACAGTGATTGTTCTCCGGATCCTTGTTACTGGAGAGTTGGACACGGCCCCGTGTTGCACCGACACGACCCCGTGGTCAGCCTTCTGTAACTCGGAAAACTAAAAACTGCCAGTAATACTGCTGGGCACAGCCCGTGTCCGACCAGGCACGGCCCGTGCTGAGCTCTGCAGAAGCTGAAAATTTAAGAAAATCCTAGAAAAATAAAAAAAGAAAATAAAAAAATGATTAGGCCGTTGATTCCTAACTTTCTTAAAATCTTTGTGTCTCCGGCAACGGCGCCAAAAAAAACTTGATGCGTGCTAGTGTGTATATGTTTTAAGTATATATTTTAAGCCCTTTTTTCACTTTAGCCAAGTTCTAAATTTATAAAACACGATATTTACTAACACTAAACACACATATGGGCAAGTGCACCCATCGTGGACGTAGTATAGTGTTGGTAAGATACCGAGGTCGTCCAAGGACACAAGAGCTTTTAGTACCAGTTTATGCTCAACGTCTAATCAAATCAAAATGTTAGAAAAGATTTTTAAAACTAAGAAAATAAAACTAACTAAATGCTGAAAAATAAACTAAAAAATAAAAACAGATAGACAAGATGAATCACTTGGATCCGACTCGTGTGTTAGTATAACCTTTGATTGTTTTCGCACTTTTGCACTTGTTTAAGAGATTATCTTAGTTATTGTAGTAGGCCCCTCTTTTGAAGGCGACATTACCCTCAACCCAGTAGTTTGAGTCAGCAAGGATACAATCCTAAAGGGTTGGATTATTGAAAGATAATTAATTAAGTTATTAATGCAAATTATGGTAGGCCCCTCTTTTGGAGGTGACGTTACCCTCGACTAAGTAGTCTGAGTCAGCAGGGATACAGTCCTAAATAGCCGGGTTAGAGTATTAATAGTAGTTAACTTATGAGGGGATCAAATAGTTTGGACCCCCGCCATCCAATACCTTTGGGTATTGAAGGAGGTCCTACTAAATTTGACCCAGGTCCCTTGTAGGACCTCTAAACGCTGAACAAGGGCAAGACCCTTACCAAACCGTTCCCTTAACCCCCGACCAGGTAGCCAACATACCTCCATATAAACCGTGGAGATATGAATGGTGAAAATCTTTTATTTTATATAGACAGTAAAATAATGCCAAGACACCACGGACAAACGATAAGGAAGAATCACCTTCAACATAAGCAACTAGTTATTAAAGTCGTTAATACAAAACCAATTAAGAAGTGCAAAAGATTGAAAATAAAAAGTATTATACTAAACACTTGTATTCACCAAGTGATGTAAGAGACTTAGGCAAACATGGCCTTGATTGTCAAGAACTCTTACGATCAATCTTGGACCCCGAGACGACTCACACACTCTATGATGGACAATGGATGATGGTGGTGGATGATGGTGTTGTGATGGTGGTGGGTGGTGGATGAAGTGTGAGAGAGGTGGTGTGCCAAGGGATGAGTTGCAATGGCTCCAAGCACTCCTATTTATAGGCTGAACAAAAGCCTGGGCACGGCCCCGTGCCCATCTGACACTATCTCTCTTCATTAATTGTAATTCGCAATTACAATTAATGCGCCTGCAGTACTTTGGGCAGCCCCCGTGTTCACTGGGCACGGCCCCGTGGTGAGCAATAGAAGCTTCTATAGGTTTGTCTTTTATGCTGCTTCTTGGGCACGGCCCCGTGCTCGCTGAGCACGGGGCGTGTTCAGTCTTCTGCCTTCTCTGTTTTGCTTGGGAGGATGCTGTCGAGGGGTCGGGCAGTCCACTTTTGTTCCCTTTCTTGTATTTATGTTAGATTTAGCTGTCTTTTTGCTTCTTTTGTTAATTTGAGCTCATTTAATCCTGAAAATACAAAAGGAAGACAAAAACACACTTTTTCCAACATTAGTACTTAAAAAGGGTTAGTTTTAAGCCTCATTTGATGTAATTTATATGTTGCATTTTACACACATCAATGGAGCACATCTTGTGACTTGTGTAATTGGAAGTCAGAATTGTGATTGTTGTTGAACTCCGGATGGAATGACATATAGGGCATTATGAACTGTGATGTGATTGTAGGTGTGAGAAAGAAACATGAATTAAGGTTCGGTTCTCTATAAGAGAAACCGTGGAACCGAACTGAAGTAGAATCGAAACCGAGAAAATCCAAATGGGTTTTATTTCGGGTAACAGTTTATAAGAATTCTGGGTATCAGGTCAGTCGGGTCGGTTCCACATCGGTTTGGGTCGGTTATTGTGATTTGCTCACCCCTAGCAACAAGGAACTAAAGATCCAGGTAAGTTATTATAGCTTAAAATGGATTAATAGTAGTCTATAGTGTCCATTAAGTCAAGGTTCTATGTGGATCATTGATTTTCAAGTGGTAGTCTAGTGGTATAAAGTTGGCCCATTGAAAGAGGTCAATTTAGGTAAAAAATGATAAATGGGTAAAATCAAGATATAGATCTTTAGATATTGATGGGGGTAATAAATTGACACCATGTGGATCTAGGATGACTCATAGAATGATAAAAATGAAGTGGGATTGAGTAGATACTAAGCTATGGTAATAACTTAGTATGTTAAAGAATGAAAATTTAAAAGGTTGACCAATGGTTATCAAGATGGAAAGGTATGATGAATCTTTCTTGTTGGAATATATGATAGTGCTATTTTTGTTGAAATGTTACATATAAATCATCGGCATAGGGTTGGGACGAGCTTGGGAGGAACACATACGCTTATGTGCTTCCGGGATGCTATTATGTACAAACAGGTCAAAACTTTTGTTTATGAAAATATTATCGTCAAGGTGTTTGTTGATGTTGGAAATATATTTTAAACTTGTCCTTGTAAGTAAAGTGTGGCATGAACAACATACATTTAACTAATTTATCTTGGATACGTTTATCTTAATCGTTTTGATGATCTTGTTAACGTTGTGGAAAAAGTTTGAAAATTGGACTATTTTTCTTAACTAGTTTGATTTGATCTTAAAAAGTTTGGGTATTACAAGTGATTCTATACTTTCCATATTTAGAAAGTTGTATTCGCATTTCTATTTTTAGAAACTTGTAATCGTGTCGTAATTCGTATTTCATTTTCCAAACTTGTAATATGAGGCTTTGATCATAATGGAAATGCATTTCTATTCACACTTGTTTATGTATAAATACATGATACTTAATCAATATCGAGTACGTGCTTTATATAGAAACCGAATTATACTTTATGTTTAAATTATATTCGGAATCATACTCATATACATTCTTAATATTCACACACTTATATATCCCTTAAAAGCCAAAAATAAAAAATTTAACAAACCAATTCATAGCCTACAACCTGCAAGCCGTAGCCTACGAATCTGGGCGGACAGAATGTTTCAGAAAAGCACGAAATTCACCTTTTTTCCACCTCTCTTCTCCTCCGATCACCTTCCAACCTTCTTTTAACCCAAACCCTAATCCCCAACTATATACATCACTTCCACAACTCCTCCACACTTTACAAACTCTCTAAACTCTCTCAAGTTCTCTCATTTCTCTCAAATCTTCAAGTTCTTGGCAGAAAGTTCTAAGTGTTCAAGTAAGCTTTCAACTCACTTTCTTCTACATTTCTTTTTGCTTTCTTCTTTTAAACTACTCGGATAACCTCTAGAAAGGTTTCCACAAGTTTTCCATGGCAAACTAAGGTTGAACCTCACCATATTTGAGGTCCAAAGTAGTGTTTAAATTCTGCTTAAATTTATATTCTTATTTCTTGGTTATTTTGTTAGAAGCTTTGTATAATCTTGTACCCACCAAGCTCCGAACTAAGCTCATAGTTGTGGGTTTGTGTTGTGGTTGATTACTACCACGAAACAAGCTTAAAACCTTCTTTAAAATTTTGCCCAAACATGTTCTAAGTGTTGAAACCATCCAAGCTTCCAACCTTCAATGTTGGAAGACTTGTGCATGTGTAAGTGTGAACCATGGAAGCCTTGGCTCTCCAAACTTGTTCCAGTTGCTCACTTGTTCTAGTGGCAAGAATACCAAGTAGCTTCCTAGAATAAAATAAGTTAACTCCGCCTCGCCTCCAACATTTGCCATGTTGTGTATGACATGCGTGGGTTGTTCTTATTTGGCTACTCGGATAATCTAGTAGTTTAGTTGTATTTTCATTTTATTTATGACCAACCAGGTCATCAACTATGTTAGTGACTTTGTGCTTTGGTGAATCTTACAATAAGGTTCATTGGATGTAAATCATCCTACCTCCATGTTTGACTTACATGATAATACATGACGGACATAATTATACCTATACTATATAATATATTTAACCGAATTCTTGATACTAACTGAATTATGGTTAGATGTCATGAACTTAGGTTATATTATCTCCGTTCTAGACTCCTCGTTTGTGATTCTAATGGGCACGTTAGGACCCATGAAAACACATGAAAACTTAGTGTCCAAACGAGTATTTTGACAAGATATATTTTCGTGTACATATACTTTTATACTTAGTTTCGAATCTGAACTCTCTTCAAACTCCATATACTCATACACCTTCGTTTCCCCCATGTATGGTAACTTTGGTGCTCTACTTTCAACAACTCGTCAACTCGCGTTTAATCGAACAGCTTAGCAAAACCGTGAGGGTACATGACCCGTTTTTTTACTTTTCATCACTTTGGGTGTAATACATAGAAGTTATCAAACTTGCAAAAACACATACAACCATGCTTTAACATAAACAAACGATCCAATATACATGCTTAAATACGTATGCTAGAACTCATACATGCTAGAATACTTATTTGCTTTATACTTGTCATTAAGTTCGTACAAGCCTCCCTTAACATGTATAGCGCTATAGGAGTAACACGTCACCCGTTTTCTTAAGGTCATGTTAAGTTATACAAAACGGTCTTGTTATTGCAACGACAAGATTATGCTAGTGGGACACTTTGGGTTGACAATTATAAGTTGCATGCTAGTATTGTTATAATATGTCTTAGATTATGATTATGCCATGTGGATTTGTTTAAAACGTTTATACTTATGCTAGTAAATCAAACTTGTATGCTCGCCAATACTTTATATGTTGACATGTACTTTAATATGTATTGCAGGAACTTGATGATGATACATAGAAAGAAATCTAGTAGGAAGACATGAACATACTTTAATTTAGTACTTATTTTGTATTTGTTTCCTTGTTGCATTATGTTGTAATTTGCTTCCAAACTATGTAATTCCGTTCTAAAAATGAAATGAAATTGATTTTTAAATACTTGTCGCAAATAATCGTTATGAAGCCTCTTGCAATCTCTTTTCTTCTCACTCTGATGTTTCCACCAACGATCGGGGTGTGACAAACTTGTCATGATACGTTTAACTCTAATCCTTTTGATGATCTTGTTAACGTCGTTGAAAAAGTTTGAAAATTGAACTATTTTTTCTTAACTAGTTTGATTTGATCTTAAAAATTTTGGTATTACAAGTAATTATCCGATGCACAAAAGACATAACAAATCTTCACTTAGGGATTACTTTAATCATGAACACTAACTCCGGTAGTCCTTAGCCCAGATCTACTCTCTCAACACCCAAACACTTTCGTTCCAAGGTTTCTGAGTATAGCAACCTTAACAAACAAGGATTAAACAACAATACACCCAAAATAACACAAATCAAGAGCGTCGACTCTCTGTGATACCATGAAGAAAACTATACATCTAATTATTAGTACAATGATGTAGTGACAAAACAATGACTAAAACCTTTATTAATAATTCACCCAAACTAGAAAACGACCAATAAATCCTAGAACTCACTGAAATGAGTGCACCACATACAAATGATCTTCATCAACTAATCAACACAATCAGTTGATTGATCAACAGAATACAACTTTGAATCGAATTGGGTAGGTGTTAATCGAATTCAAATTCAAGGAAAAATAAAATTATTTGAATAATTCGAAAATTCGATATTCGATTTAATAAGCACCCCTAATTACAATAGGTTTTCGAATAAATGAAACCTTTTATTCAATTTGAATGTGTTGAAATTTCTCATAATACGAAATCTTTAAAAGTTTAATTTGGCCAACTCTAAATTAAAATATTATGTTAATTTAAATATAAAAAATTTACACTAGTACATAATTGAGCAAAAGATGCTATGGGTGTTTTCAAAAGATGCGGTTCTCCTCTCCAACCGCATCTTATAGATGTTTTATAAAAGATTTGTTTGTTTTGAAAAAAAAGCATTAGACAAAAGATGTGGTTTTTATGTAACCGCATCTTAAAGGTGTTTTAAAAAAGCTCAAGAGCCAAAAGATGCGGTCCTAGAACTGCATCTCTTGATATAACAGTAATAAATAAAAACTAATAATAAAAAATAGTATTATGTAAATTCTATGATTAATAAATAAAAACTATTTGTAAAGATAAGTATATACTAATATGATTGATTTTGTTATTCATGATATTAGATAACAAAATATAAAAAAAAGGTTTTTATATATAGTATTCTATGCTTATATTAATTTACAACATAACTGAGAAACAAGAGATTAACGGTGACGACATTTATACTTGACTTTCCTTCCCAAAATCCAAAACGCTTCCAGTTAAATGTTAAGTGTTGGTATCGGTGATGAACTAACATGATACCATCTAAACCATATCAATATCAATTAGGTTACGACCGAACATCATTACGCGTATCAATACAAACACTCGCGCGTAGCGCGGGCTAATTCACTAGTTGATAATTAATAATAATAAACAGATATTTTTCTTAGGATAACCAAATTAGGGACAGTGGTGCTTAACTAAGGTTGTTCATGTTCCATTATTGTCAACGAAGGGCGTTTAGGGTGATAAATGGTCCACTAGGATGGTTAATGGGCCACTTAGGGTCAGTGTTAGTTAACTCGTTCGATTTCTAACCAATGATTTTAATGGCACTTTTTTTAACGACAATTTTTTTTTATTCCCTACTGTCTATGAGACTTGAACCCAAAACCTCCTCCTCTCATAAAGTGTTTAAAGGCTTTGCGTTTGGCAGTGGACCACCACCCCATTGATGGCCAATGGTACTTAATCAGAGTTAATACTTGTCCCAAAGGGTTAATAATAGTCAATTAGGGTCAAAGTTACTTAATGGTTAACATTAAGGTTTAATATTGGTAACTAACTATCAAGGATGATCATATAAGGTTAATAACAATCAACATTGGTTAAGTAATCACTAAACACCTTAGGGACTCAATAAAAGTTGGGATTATTTAAAATAGGCGGGTAAAATCAACAGGCTCGTCGGGGACTCAATTGCAACATATATAATACTGCAGGGTTCCTATTGAAAGGCAAACTGGTCATTTAACCTTAAAAGTGAACTCGGTTAGTGAGGGGTGACTCAGATGCAAGCACTTTTTATTACTCTGGGACTCAAGAGTAAAAAAAGGATTTTGAGAACTCGACATACTCCTGAGCAGAATGATCAGTGACGCAAATTGCATTTAACTCTATTGTTATATAAGTTTTTGTTTTATTTTTATAATAAACACTAGTATTAAGCCCCTGTGTTGCAGCGGTTGTCGTAAAACTGTGTCAAGTAGTATCAATGCTATACCATTATTAGCGATCACCAACACCGGAAAACTCGTAAAAACAAAATAAATAAAAATGGAAAAAAAATAAAGCCGAGCGAAAAGCAGACGTAAAATCTTTGAATTATGCATGCTCGTTGCAGAGAAATTAAATCGAAACAAAAAACATAGAAAAATAACTAAGTTAATCAAGGACCCGTGTGTTGCGACGAACGTGTCAAACGGAGAAAAATAGATGTGTTTTGACGGGCCAAACGAGAAAAATATACGAAAAATGTTAAACCCCACACGCACGTTGCGGTAAGTTAACTCACAAAATTTAGAATGAAACGAAAAGCTTGGGAATGATGAAAAGTATGGTGGAACAAAATTGAAAATTAAAAAGAGCTGGGGTTAAATTAAAAAAGATGAAAAGCTATAGATTAATAAGTAAAAAAACAAAGGATCTAAATTTCAAAAGTATAAAAGTTTTGGGTAATATTATTAATAAGTAAAAAAACAAAGGGTCAAGGATATTAATAATTTATTAGATATTAGATTTAGTTATTTATAATATTATTAATTGGATTTATTAAAATAAAGATAAGGATAAAAATAAAGATAAGTGGTATTTATATATATTGGTTATTAGTATTAAAAGAAATATATTAATTAAATAAATATAAATAAAATTTATGTGGTTGAAGTAGAGAATGGCATGTGGCATTATTTATAGTCTTTTATTAATATTTAGATTTTATTATTCTTACATTTTTTAATTAAACAAAAAAAAAAAAAAACTTTTGATTTTCATATCCCGCCTCAACAATTTCATTATCCCTCCAAAAGTTCCCAAATACTCAAATACCCCATGTTTCTCTCAAAAATTCAGTCTTCCCCCCAAAATCTTTGTTTCCATCACACACTCATTCTCATTTCCCCATCATGGAAGGCTTTTAAATGTGGAAGCGTCGGCAAGATCGAGATGGAGGTTAACTACCCACTGCGATCTCTGTCTGTTGTGTGGGTCAGTGCTGATAGTCGCTGATGTTTTTGTAACCGAACAACGAGTGAACGGTGGTTAGGGTTGAACATTCGTAAGTAATTCTTAGTGCTAAACTCGAATTTGATTTCTGATTTGTGATCTAATATGCAGGTAGAAATTACAGGTCCCGTTGATACCTGTTCTATAAAAATCTATCAAATAGATGATTTAGTGTTTACTGTTTAGTCGGTTAAGGTGGACATATTTATCACCCGTTAAAAAGATGTTTTCTAATGAAGTGATTTAACTGTTGTAGGGACGAAATAAAGGGTGTCTTGTGTGCAAGAAGAAGATGGCAACTCCTCTCTCAAAACACTTTCTGGATCTTGTCCTGCCCCATTTAGAAATCTTTTGGAATATGTTGTTAATTTGAAGTTTGATAAAGAGCCTTCTTATGCAAAACTTTCGTTTGATCATCTGAAAGTAGTTATTTTTCCTAATTACATGTCAAATTGTGTGTTAATTTGTTGGCCTGTTATATGGTATTTGTAGGTTTATGAAAAGAGCTCACATCATAGTACTTTGGTTGTTTGTTTGAAGTTGTGAAAATGAAGCTCTCTAATGGAAGGTCTGTTCTTTCTACTTTAATCATATATGCAATCAACAATTGAACTGCCATGCTTCATTTCCATTTTGGGTTAGATTTCAACATGTTATTGTTGTTACTGCACATGTGATTTCTTATTTCTATGCACTTCTTATATTCACATACTTGCCATATACTTGCCCCTCGGCCTATGTATGACCTCATCGTAGAACATGTATCTTCCGAATTGGTTTGTTCACTTGTTCTTCTCGTATCCTATGGCCATATATATAAAAATAAAAGTTCACACAATCGTCATATTACTGGTTATCTTACATTCTTATGCTTTGAATCCTCTTTTCTCTTACTAGAAATGTCAAAATGAGTGGTTCGAGTGGGTGTCAAACATGTAAGTTTTTTAGTATGGGTTACGGGTCATGGTCGGTTGGGCTGACTATTCACTTTTTTAGTCCATTTCTTTTAACGTTTCAATAGTTCAGGTGTTAAATATGAATACTAAAACTGTTGTTCATCTATAGATTTGAATATGATTGATGAATTTGTACGTGATACTTGTGAATTTGGCTATGATGAAAGGTTGATGGATAAGCCAAATAGTACAGAATAGAAGTCTTCCTCCATGGAAATGCAGTATATATATATTATAAACTTGGAGGATGATGGTGGGGACATGGTGCTACTCCTACACTAACTATTTTTTTCTCATAGTGTTATGGTGAGTTATGAAAAAATAGAACACTCAATTCCATTGTTCTCAATAGGGTGTGAATATGTGATAACGTATTCAATTGTAAAAATTAAGAAAGTTGGCCACTTCAACGGAGTAAAAAATGATATGCTTTGATTTCGTGTTGGTTTTTGATAGTTTGTCTATGAATATGGCTGATAGGTTAGAGACGGCGGCTTCCGGTATGGCATGGCCCGGTTTGTGTTGCTATACAACTGGAATTTGATTTTCATAGGGCTATCTACAACCTCAACACTTTTTTGGTTAGTTGAATGAACTTTTTCTCTTCTACGATTCCGGTTGCAAGTATGGATTAAAGACATTGGTTTGGGTTGAAAGTATGAAGACGTCTGTCGGTTCGGTTCAGGAAGTTAGGTAGCGTTTGGTATGAAGGAATGGAAGGTGGAATGGAATGAAACATTCTGATGGAATGAAAATAAACATGTTTGGTTATCATGTGGTAATGGAATGGAGCATTCCAAGGGAATGTAACTCCTTCCAAATATAATAATTTCCATTCCTTGGTATGTAGGTGTTTTTTTTTCCATTCCCTCAAGGAATGGAAAGAAATATGTTGTTGTTATTATTATTATTATTATTATTATTATTATTATTATTATTATTATTATTATTATACTTTTATTTGTATTTATATTTATATTTATATTTATATTTATATTTATATTTATATTTATATTTATATTTATATTTATATTTATATTTATATTCATACTAATATTAATATATATGAAAAATCTATTACTAATTTTTTATCATTAATATATTATTATTATTATTATTATTATTATTATTATTATTATTGAGTCAATTATATTTTTGTCGTTTTTAATACAGTTGTGTTTCGTTACTTCATCTTTTTTTGTTTATCAAATTGTACAAAGTAATAATTCATTCTATTCACATATGAGTAACCAAACATCACAATGGAATGGAATGATCCATTTCATTCCGTTGTCCATTCCATTACCTCGTCCATTCCATTCTCTCATCTATTCCATTACCCCATACCAAACAGACCCTTATTGTATATCACTTTCATCTTTAGAGTTATATGTATTATTGTGTTATTGGAAAACTTTTGTAATATTGTGTTACTTTGAAACCTTTGTATTTTGTAATCTTGGGTCATATTATATTGGTTCTAATTTAATTTTGTTCTTTTTTGTATATTTTATTTTAATTTTTACACAATTTATTAATTATGTGAATTTATTAACAATATATATACATATATATATTATTTTACTCTAAACACCAATAGATGCGGTTCTAGAACCCCATCTCTTGAGTATATTAGGAAAATGAGTTTTTTTGTTAATATATCAAAAGATGCGGTTCTAGAACCGCATCTCTTGTAACCGCATCTTTTGGCATATAGCTAAAAAATGCTTTGCCATAAGATGCGGGTCTAAAACCGCATCTCATAGCCAATTTAACCGCATCTTTTGATCAAATTTGTACTAGTGTTAAGGTATAATTTATTGACCGATAATAATCCATATTGATATTATAAAAAGTCACACTTCAAACTTTCTTTTTCATTGTCAATAAAAAATATGCAATGACTAAAATGTTATGTCTTCTATTCAAAACTTTCATTTAATTCATTTCAAAACAGTTTATAAACATTTTAATCAGGATAAAACTATGTTAATTGTTCATTAGAGACACATGTAGTTAGTTTTTTTGTTAAAGTGAGATTGCCTCAATAGAGAAAAAAATGCTCGAATCCGTGGACTTTAGATTTTAGTGTTTTTTGAAAACTATATACTAAAATAGTGTTTTCATTATTTTTTTTTATTCAAATGTTACTTAAAAACTATTTACTTCAATATTTTTTTATTTGGTTTTTATCTACTTTTTTGATTACTCACCATTTACTTTTAATTTACTTGTTTGATTACTCACTTAAATATAAGCATAAAAAAAATTAGAGTAAATTTCCAAAATCATATATAAGGTTTGGGCATATTTGTCATTTTCAATCAAAACAACTTTTTTGTACCATATAGTCTCTCACTTTTGTGATTTTTTGACATTTTCATCCAAACGTCTAATTTGCTTTATTTTTCTATCAGACATTTAGATGAAAATGGTAAAAAAATCTCAAATCTCAATGACGATTTTGGCAAAAAAAAAAAAAAAAAAGTCAGACGTTTGGATGAAAATGACAAAAAATCCCAAAAGTGAAGGACTTTATAGTACAAAAAAAGTTGTGTTGGATGAAAATGACAAACATGCCCAAAACTCAGGGACGATTTTGGCAATTTACTCAAAAAATTAAAAGAACGAGCAGACTCCTCCCGGTGCACGTTTTATTGGGCTCATATATTTTGTTCTTTTATTTTACATTTTTATCTTTTCTTTACTTAATTCTTTTATTATACAACTAGGTTATACTCCCGTGTATACACGGGTTGAATAATAAAAATAGTTTATTTGTAAATAAGACATGTAGACGTACATGATAGTCATTTCACAAGTTTGTAATCTTTTACTCATATTAATTAATACCGAACTAGGGCCGGCAGTTCTGACACGAACACGATAACATGACACGAACCTACACGAAGTTATCATGTTTCGTGTTTGACCTTAACAGGTTTCGTGTCTAAAACATGTCGACACAATAAGACCTTAACAGGTTTCGTGTCTAAACCGGTTAAAATCCGTTAACCTGTTAAGACCCGTTAGGTACATGTTAATAATTAAAAATTAAAAAAATATTATATGTGGGTGTGGACATGGGGTCATCAATACACAAACACACGCGGTTCTTTTTCCACAATCCAATCCCTAATTTTTAAATCTCTCTCACAAACGCCACCATTCCCTATCCGGTTCACAACTTTTCTAATTTGGTCGTGTTCGGATCTTAAACAGGTCGTGTTCGTGTCTTAACAGGTCGTGTTCGAGTCTTAAACATGTCATATGATACGTTGGTAATTTTTTCGTGTCTTAACAGGTCGTTTGGTGTAACCTGTTTATTAACAGGTTCGTGTTCGTGTTTCAAAAATTTGACACGATAAGATTTCGTGTCGTGTTCGTGTTTACGTGTTTCGGATTCGTGTCTTATCGTGTTCGTGTCTTAACAGATCGGGTTAACCTGTTATGTCAGCCCTATACCCAACACACTTATAAAGTGTTTGTTGTAGTCATCAATTATTTAGTAAACTTTTTAATTATTTTTACACCATTAGTCAATGAGGTAACAAAATAATGAAATAATTTTCATTAAATACATCGGAGAATCTACGACATATTTTACTATATTTTATTATGTTTAATCATATCTATATTTTGTTTTCTTTAATCGTTATCTATTTCTAATTGTAGTAAAATATATTTATTTGTTGATGATATTGAACGGAAAATTGTCATGTGGTATTGTAGTAAAACATAATAACGATTAAATAAAATTGAAGTTACTTGTAGTAAAATATATTAATTGTTTTAATTATAGTTATCCATTTAATATTTTTAATTAATTAATATAATATTTTTATTTAGGTATCAGTATAGTATTTTAAAATAAAAATGGAATATAAATTAATATTATATTTAGGTAGAATAAAAAATTGCCCTATGGCATTTATTGGAACGATTTATTAGAGTTTAGGTTTTGCTTTTTTTTACTTAATCGTATTTTTTATTTATTTATTGGTACAATACCATAATCGTTTGAAACAAAATATTGAACTTCCTTTTCAAAACTCATACATATTGTTTTCTATTTATTTATTTATTTATTTATATTATTTTTACTATTTCCTTTTCTAGTATATTTATTTAAAAACAAAAAAAAAGAATATTTGTTTTTCTACCAACTCCTTTTGCAACTTCGGCTTTTCCAACGGTGACTTTTCCAAAGACTATCTTTGGTGAAGATGAAGATATAGCTTTGGTCATCTTTTGGATTAACATCACCGAGAACATATTACTAGGAACTATACCCTTTGACGGGCCCTATTTCACAAACTTCGTCAACGTGTAGTATAATTATGTAATTTGTTTAAATTTATCTATTTCACCACAAAACTGTTGTTTGTTTGTGCCAAGAACAGCAGGTTGATGAAAATTGATTATTTTTTGTGTTGGTGATAAATAAAGTAAAAATAAAAAAACACAGTTTGATTTTAGAGCTAAAACTAAAATAAAAATATAAATATATACTAAATTACGTTAAAAAAGAGGGTAACGATGTAGGTTGTTGCATGTCTACCTTTTGTTTTGATGTAACTTGGCAAGTATGAATAGAAATCACTAGATCATGTTAAAAAATATACAATTAATTAAATAAATCTAAAATAAAAATACAAATATACAATTAATTAAAGAAAAGATACAAAATGTATAATAAAAGAACAAAATGAATGAGCCCAATGACACGTGCACCGTGAGGGAGTCTGCCTTATTTTTAATTCTAATATATCAATGAGTAATCAAAAAAGTAAATAAAAACACTATTATGGTAAATAGTTTCCAAACAACACCAAAATAATAAATGATTTTTCTTTTAACATCATTATGGTAAAAACTCCAATTTTTATATACTTAAATACCACTTAATTTCACTTTGTAATTTAAACTCACATATTTTTGTAGGAGACAAGCACCAGGGTTGATGATTGTGATATATTCTAATTGCTTTGCCAACCAAAAACATTTGCTTCTTTAACAAGTTTTAATCCTTTGAAAAAATTCGGTGAATAAGACACATTTGCTATACGACTAATTAGACTTAAATGGTTATTTTAAAAAAGTGCATTTACAAGTCTTCTAAATGTAAATAATGCAGTTATGAATTATGATTTTATTTATGCGTACAGGTATGGAAGCCTACTCAATGTGATTTTAATTCTTAGGTCCTCCACATAACAGGATGGCTCACATTACATGTACAGAGAATCCTACAAAAATTAAAGTTATATTTATCCTAACGTTTTATTAATATTGCTTTTACATATTTTCTTAAATAAAAATCGTATAATTTTTTAATTTGTAACTATACAATCTATTATATTAACATATTATACATCCAGACTAAGGGGCTGTTTGTTTACCTCTTAACAAGGGCGTAGCTTTGTGGGGGCGGGAGGGGGTGGCCGACCCTCCGAACTTTTCGCTCGTTAATAGAGAGTATCTAGTTTTCGTAAAGAAATTTTTGGGTATATACGTTTTTGACCCCCCGGTTTTATAGAATTTTTTTATATATACGTTTTCGACCCCCCGGTCAGAAATCTCAAGTTTCGCCACTGGCTCTTAATGACTGATTCAGACTGTTTGTTTCGCGAGCACATGTCTGAATGATTAAGACAACTGCCTCTGAATGGTTAAGCAGTATGTTGAGTTTAAATGGTATTTGCTTCTGAAAAGTTAAGCATTATACTGATTTTTTATGATTCAGAACTCTTGCTGTTTCAGCGCTTAACTATTCAGAAGTTGTCAAACAACCCTAATTTATGTAAGCAACAAGATTAAGTTACATTCATTCTCAAAATTAAGGGATTTCTTATCTGACTTATTTCTAACATCTTGTCACAATAATTTTTTTTTTCTATTACCTCAAATCATTTTTAATCCTCATATTAGCAAAATCAACTTTTTTCATTCATGTTAAACCGAGTTAGCATATTAATTTCTTTAAGATTAAAATTTTCACTCATGTTAAACCGAGTTAGCATATTATTTTCTTAAGATTAAAGTCAAATAAATAATGATAATTTTCACATTTAAGTAAGTTTTAGTTATTGGTTTTCAGAAAACAATGTGGTGCCTTATCTATGAAAAACTCTATTGGAGCTTATTAAAACGTTAATAATTAATTAATAAAATTCGTTTTGATTCATCAATAAGTTTATATCCATAGAAATTTGAATTAATAATTACAGTTACTCGGTCAAAAATCAACTTACTAAAGTGTTAAATAAGAGTGTTTCGTAATTTTTTTGCATGCAATACTGTTATGATCTATTTATTAAATGTAATAAATGAATATACATTCTTAATACAAAAAATTAAATGTAAACTGATAAATTACCTTGTAAATAAATGTAATAAATGAATATACCTAAAAAATATAAAATATTAAATGTAAACAGATAAGTTACCTTGTAAAGTTAAAAAAAAAAATAATGCATTACTTATAATTTTATTTATTTTAATCATTTGATGATAAATTACCTTGTACAGTTAAAAAAAAAAAAACTAATGCATTTCTTACAATCTTGTATTTATTCTAATCATTTGATGATAAATTACCTTGTAAAGTTAAAAAAAAAAAAAAAAGACTAATGCATTACTTATAATCTTATATTTATTTTAATCATTTGAACATGAATGTAATTATGGATGAGAGTAGTAGAAAAGTTGACTATATAGCTATATTTGTTTTGTGAAGATATTTCATCATTTAAAAATACATTTCATAAGATGTCAAGCAATTTCTTAAGTTATGTTACTTTAGTAAATATTGAATAAACCTTTTTAAATATGTATTCCTCTTAGAACATACTACAGTTTGTTATTTATTTAAAAACATTAAAATATAGAAAATAAAAAAAATAAAAAGGACGTAATTGCATTTGAAATGCCTTAAATTTAAAAAATTACTACTACCACCAGTAATAATAAATTATTTTGTTTCTTTTATTTAGTAATAGTATAAAACTTACAGAATAAAAATTAAAATAAATAAAGTAAGGAATGTCAAATATACTTTATAGAAATTAAGTAATATAAGAGCTGTAATAATTAATTAAATATATAAACAATAACTCAACAAACACTAAAAAGAAAAAAAAAAAAGTTTACATGCAAATCTGATCACTGGAATATAAAATGGGCAAACCGAAAATAAATAAAGTGGTATAAAAAGTGTTTCAACTAAAGTGTGATGGCCAAGTAAAACTTATTAAACTTTTTTTTAAGGCCAAAAAATATTATTAAAAGAATGCCCAACAAGTTGCTAGGCAATAGAGAAAAAACAACATACAGCCACCAATAGTAAAACTTATTATACTAAAATATTACTAAAAGAATGCCCATGCCAACAAGTTGATAGGCAATAGAGAAAAACAACATACAGCCACCAATAGTAAAACTTATTAAACTAAACATGAGAGACATTACTTGAGATTAAACTTATTGGTATAACGTAAATTCAAATATTTTCAAATTTAAGATTAAATGATGTTTACCTATAAAAGAATGTTGTTGAAGAACTAAGCTAATCTGAAAGCGTTCAATGAATTTTTCTAATAAATCAAATTCAACATAAATAATAGTGATGATTAAACCCTAATCACTTCTCTCTCGATTTTTAAAGCAGCTCGTCTATGTCTTATACGCGAAAATATAAAAAGGAAACCTACTGTCGAAAAAAAAGAAATAAATAATTTTTTGTACAATGACTTGGTCTTTCTCAAACAAAAATAATAACCACCTTATCCAATAAATCTGGGGTATACTTTCACGCCCCTTAACTACACTTAGGCACCATGTCACCTACTTAACCCTCTTTCACTTTACCGCACACCAAGAAAATGGTTTAACCCCATTAACGCTCCTTAAAATTAATTAAAATACATATATATATATATAGCATGTTGTGTGTGTGCAAATTTTGGAATGCTTGATTCCCTCCCTCTCTCTCCTAGTTAACTTCTTAACATGTGAAGTTTTTAATGCTTCTTAACACCCTTTAGGAGCGGTTTAACAAGTGTTAACGGATGCCAACTAAGATTAACACCTATAGATGTTAGAGTATACCAGGTGGCCGACTCTTGGCTTCAAATAAATAATAGATAAACAAACAAAACTAAATATATAAAAAAGAAAGCTATCAATAACAAAGGTAGTAGTTATGTGGTAATATAGTACAAATGAAAACAACCACAACATGATACAAAAAAATAGAAATACAAAATCACAAACATATCCAAAGTTCACCTAGAGCGTTTGGACATCTAAGTCTCTAATCCATAGCTAAAACAAATTTTTAACCTCCCCTGGAAATTCATAACCATAATCCTACATCTTCCTGACCTTCTATTCTGGATTATGTCGTCAAATAGGTGCATGTCTAGCAAATCCTACTTAATCTGCCCTTACCAAATCAATTTGGGTCTACCTTTTTCTTTTAAAAAATTTAACTATTTGTTTTTATTATTCTATCATGTATTAGTTAATCTTGGTCAATTGTGTAAAAATATACATAAATACATATTTTATAATTTAATATTTTTGGGGTGTTAAATTAATCGGGCTTTGTTCTGATTGCTCAGTGTTATGTGTCTTATATCCAAGGCTTGTGTAACAGCCCTCAAAAATATCTCGCATAAACCGATAATGAAAACCCCAAATGTGCGCGATGAAAAATCAGAAAACTTAGCGGTTAAGAAAACTTTGTGGTTGATGAACGAACCCTTACAAAAATTCTCCTACTAAACTCATAAATAAAAACCGAACCATTTAGGATCAAGTCCTGAGCTTGCGTGATAAGAACCGACACGAAAATCGAGAAAAACACGCGATTGGGCAAAAACTAACGGAGGACACGTGTCATCGCGACCCGACACGTGTCAAACCTATGCTGGCCACGTGGCAGGTCTAGGCTAGGCCGACCTCCCAGGCGCCACGCGGGGGACACCCTGTCTCCTCCCGCGACGCGCGGGAGAGTCCAAGTTGGGTTATATAAAGGTCGTCGGGTCTGGGATAGAATCATTCTCACATTTTCGATTTCAGAAATCAATTTCTATGTCCCTCGTCACTCTATTTCTCTGCATCACGTGTATTAAACCCTAATCATTGAAACAATATCATGTCCGATTGATCGATAGACCAATCACGATTGCCAAAGTGTTGCCTGAATAAGGTTATACTTTGTTAACTTATGTTGAGGTTTTGATCTCGTGATTATCATTATTGTTTGAGTTGGGTTGATACACTAATACGGATTACATTCTGTGAAATTAGGGGTTAGAATCAGAAGGCTTAAAAGTATAAATTTACTGATAAAATATATGCTTAATTATCAGAAGACTTGGAACTATAAAGTTATTGTTAATCAAGAGGCTTAGTATCAGAAGGCTTAGAATCAGGAGGCCTGTTAAATCAGAACTATAGATTTGCAAAGTGAATTATTCTCTTTTTCTCACAACATTGTAAGACATTCTCTTTTCTTCACATTATGTGATACTTAAATGTTTTCAAAACCCTAAATGCTTTCCAGATATATTTACAGTTATTAAGTTTTTGTATTCCTAAATTACTGTCAGTATGTGAGGTTTTGTATATACTACTTGATAAGCTTTACTAGTTGAGAGAATGATCAACAGTGATATGACCACAGTCACCGAAATGGGCGTATGACAAGTACTGATTTGAGTAATTGAAAGAAATAAACAAATGTAAAAGCACTTAATATTGTAATTATAAAAATTGTGTCTTTTTATGCAAATGAATGATCTCACCTATATATCGTGCTGATAAAATGTTTTTAAACGTGTTTCAGGTGATTACAGTAGATCTGGATAAGAGTTGTGATATGGCACCAAAAAGGCTTAAAGAAGTTACTTATTTTATCAATTAAATTAAGAAATGTTGTTTTATGTATTCGGGTTTACCCCCTAATAAAGCTACGTTTGTAAAATATGGTTTTATTCCCATTTGTTATAAATAAAATTCCAGTGTTTCAAAACTATGATATTTTTCCTAAACTCACGGTCCTGATGAAATTTTCGCCGCAATATTTTCAAAATAACCATTGGTACCACTTGAACTGTTCACAGTTCCCGTCAAGGTTGATGCAAAACTACTATCCAGTTGATGGAGGTAATGTTGTCTACATCTTACACTCCCCAAACTCTACCATAGATTTGTTAGGCTAATGGGTATGGAGAGCCTCATCCCCAAGGGGATGAGCCGCCACGTCAGCGCCACGTAGGCTCGGCTTGGAGGGGATGGACTTAGGGGGTGGGGGATGAGCCCCTTTATGTATATATATGTATGTATATATAGGTTATTGTGAGAGAAAGGAGGCCCGTCTCTTCCGGCTGTGGGGAGCCGCTTTTGCCGAGCCGAGCCGAGCCCAGGGAGCGGTGTGGCGGACCGGTGCCGGTCCTAGCCGGGCCTCAGCCGGCCCCTATACCCTTTAGTCTTATTGATAGGATTTAGTAAGTGTGATCATGATTCTTGTAAGTTTTATAATTAATAGACATGTGTCGTTGAAAAAAGCAATTAACAGACATGTGGGTACTTAATTTTCTTGTAGTATTGGAATAATTAATAGACATGTGGATACTTAGTTTTCTTGTAGTATTGGTTTCTGTGTCTCGAGAGTGTGCCCCCTAGATATTTGAAGGCTATAAATTCTCGTTGATTTTGAGAACTGAAGTGAAGCCTGTCTTGTTTGCAAAGAAAAACAAAATGTATCACTTTGTTAGCCTCCATGTGTAAAAGTCATTGACAGATGGTCAAATGCTCTCGCCACGTACTCTTCACTATTATTAAATTTTGAAGAAACAATATATACTATGTGTGTGTATTATTTCTAAAAATTTCTAAAAAGCTTGTACTTAGTAAATTGTTATTGTTATTAGGCTACAAGGTATGGTGATGGTCCTCCAAGGAAGGATGATCCGCCACGTAGATGTCACGTCATAGTCCTTCCAAAGATGCTTCATCCCTCAAAAGTAGAGGGTATGGGAGAATGGTCCTAGTCATAGTCCTCCCCACCACTTTTATGTTTTTTTTAATCTTCTACTTTTTTTTAATCTTCTACATATTTTTTAACATTTAACAAATAAACTAATAAAAAAATTATCATTAATATTAAAAGACATTACATAAACATAAAAAAAAAAATAAACTTAAAAACATTATAACTTAAATTTAAACAGAAAATTTGAAAGGCCCAGGGACCATTGTTGTAAAAAAAAATAAACTTAAAAAACATTATTGAATCCACAGGAACTATTGTTGTAAATAAGCAAACCTGGAACACCTTATCGCTTTGAAAGGCCGTTGTCCTCTCCGACGAAGCAGGCAAGATTCCGGCGAACCTGGAATTTTTTTTATCTAACGGTTAGATTTAGGAGGGGCCCACAGTTTTGGTTCGTCGCCAACGTCCAGGAAGCGATGTTGAGGACGGGGACGGGGAGGGGCGGGTTGGTGTTGCTGCCGTTGCCGGACCGAGACGGTAGGGGGACGACCCCCATACCGTGTAGCCTTAATAAATATATCAAAATTGTTGGTCTAGCTCCTGTATAGATTCATAGTTAAAAAAATAGTCAGATTTGTTAAATATGTAAAGGTAACCGTAACTGATCAGCTTAAGAGATTTCACTAACTAGTGTAGCTTTAAACTATTCACACTCACCAGGAGATTATTATAGGAACTAGGTTCACTTTTTATTAAAAATATTAATAAAAAATAATAACTAATAACGAGACTCTTGTTATTTGTGGGAAATTCGACTATTACAGTACCGGTTACAAAAATAAATAAACCAATATAAAATACAGTTTAATTGTACCAATCTTGATTCAAGCCAACATCTTTGGAAGAACTTCAACCGCACCATCTTGTACAAACCTCCGATGCAACAATGAAAAAACTGTCGTTGACGGTTTTGGTTGAGGATCGTGTTAGACACGGGGCCCTTAAAACAGATTCCGCGCCTCCTCTCAGACGGTATGTTTCCAGGATACAACAACTGAAGCAGTAGTTGTACTGCCGGAGATGACACTCGCGCCCGAGATTACACCGGGTATAAATTGGTGTTTATAAAAATTGGAACAATGTGAAGTTGTGTAAAATTGAGAGTACTCCTCTCAATGAAACATCGAGACTAAAGAGAATGTCTATTTCCTTGTGTTCTTAGTATGAACCACCAAGTTCATATATATACACCCATAGTTTTAATCTCATTAAAACGAGTAATAAAATAGACATTAATCTTGTCATAACTATTACATTAATCTTGTAATAAACAAGATAATGAATATGACATTAATCTCTAATTAAATGGACTTAAGTGGTTAGTCAATAACGGTCATATTCATCATGACACGTATTAAATGGGTTTGAGACAACTAGTTTGACTGGGTCCAACCAGCACTTCTATTGCTGTTGCAAACCTGCGCGCGCGCTAGAACTGATCCGCCAGTCCGCGCGCCACGCTTCAAGGATCTCATGCCACGCCATATGGAGTCGCGCACCACACGGATGCGACTACGCATACCAGGACGCCACCTGGTCATTCGCCATCCATACTCGTGCGCTACACGGATGCGACTATGCATACCAGGACGCCACCTGGTCATGCGTCATCCAAACTTGTGCGCCACTTGCATTCTTCGCCATAGCCAATGACATGTGCCATGCCATGGCATCCGCCTACTCCACCCAAGGGTGCGCCATACGCGGGCCCACCATATATCTGACCACGCGCTCATGGACAAAAATACAAAGGCGGTGTGCGAAGTTTCAAAGTGCACTACACAGGGCCTATAGCCCACAGCACGCGCGCATATGTGCATGAGTATAAGGATTGCTCCTCCTTATAAACCACTTTAAGTTTTGTCTTCCCACCTATGTGGGACAAGTTGACAAAACTAATCCATTTTATTCATCTCTGTTTGTTCCAAACATACAACTTCAAGCTTCGATATCTCATTCATCTTAGCTCTATTTGGACATAGTTTGAACACAAACCATAAATAATTATTTATACAACACATATATAAATATTATTGATGTCCAAAATATTTAGTGAAAAACTCATTTTCACTAAAATTTCCAACAATCCCCCACATGAATGGAGATCGATTAAAACACACAAAATTCCCCGATGAAAACTCGACAGTCGAGTATTGCAGGATAGGTAGGTGTAGCCTTTGAACCTTCCTTTGTGAAGCATACTTAGCCTACTAGGGTTTTGTAGACGTGATGTCCTTGAACAACCCCCCATTTCTGTAAACGACAATATACATTCACACAATACTTTCCCTAGCTGGGCCATCTCCTCATGTATGTCTCCAATAATGGTCATGGAGCACTTTCCTGGTTCTGCGGGAGCTCTAGGAATTATGCCCTAATTCCATTCGAAGCGACCACACTTCTCTCCAACATAGGTGATTTCCCTTTAAATCATTAAAAGCATTATGGTTCATTATGATTTACACGAATCATTTAATCACATAGTATGCTTAGTGATGCGTGCTAGTGTGTATATGTTTTAAGTATATATTTTAAGCCCTTTTTACACTTTAGCCAAGTTTTAAATTTATAAAACACGATATTTACTAACACTAAACACACATATGGGCAAGTGCACCCATCGTGGACGTAGTATAGTGTTGGTAAGATACCGAGCTCGTCCAAGGACACAAGAGCTTTTAGTACCGGTTTATCCTCAACGTCTAATCAAATCAAAATGTTTGAAAAGATTTTTAAAACTAAGAAAATAAAACTAACTAAATGCTGAAAAATAAAATAAAAATAAAAACAGATAGACAAGATGAATCACTTGGATCCGACTCGTGTGTTAGTATAACCTTTGATTATTTTTGCACTTTTGCACTTGTTTAAGAGATTATCTTAGTTATTGTAGTAGGCCCCTTTTTTGAAGGCGACGTTACCCTCAACCCAGTAGTTTGAGTCAGCAAGGATACAATCCTAAAGGGTCGGATTATTGAAAGATAATTAATTAAGTTATTAATGCAAATTATGGTAGGCCCCTCTTTTGGAGGTGACGTTACCCTCGACTAAGTAGTCTGAGTCAGCAGGGATACAGTCCTAAATAGCCGGGTTATAGTATTAATAGTAGTTAACTTATGAGGGGATCAAAGAGTTTGGACCCCCGCCATCCAATACCTTTGGGTATTGAAGGAGGTCCTACTAAATTTGACCCAGGTCCCTTGCAGGACCTCTAAACGCTGAACAAAGGCAAGACCCTTACCAAACCGTTTCCTTAACCCCCGACCAGGTAGCCAACATACCTCCATATAGACCGTGGAGATATGAATGGTGAAAATCTTTTATTTTATATAGACAGTAAAATAATGCCAAGACACCACGGACAAACGATAAGGAAGAATCACCTTCAACACAAGCAACTAGTTATTAAAGTCATTAATACAAAACCAATTAAGAAGTGCAAAAGATTAAAAATAAAAAGTATTATACTAAACACTTGTCTTCACCAAGTGATGTAAGAGACTTAGGCAAACATGGCCTTGATTGTCAAGAACTCTTACGATCAATCTTGGATCCCGAGACGACTCACACACTCTATGATGGACAATGGATGATGGTGGTGGATGATGGTGTTGTGATGGTGGTGGGTGGTGGATGAAGTGTGAGAGAGGTGGTGTGCCAAGGGATGAGTTGCAATGGCTCCAAGCACTCATATTTATAGGCTGAACAGAAGCCTAGGCACGGCCCCGTGTCCGCTGGGCACGGCCCCGTGCCCGTCTGACACTATCTTTCTTCATTAATTGTAATTCGCAATTACAATTAATACGCCTGCAGTACTTTGGGCACGCCCCCGTGTTCACTGGGCACGGCCCCGTTGCGAGCAATAGAAGCTTCTATAGGTTTGTCTTTTCTGCTGCTTCTTGGGCACGGCCCCGTGCTCGCTGAGCACGGGGCGTGTTCAGTCTTCTGCCTTCTCTGTTTTGCTTGGGAGGATGCTGTCGAGGGGTCGGGCAGTCCACTTTTGTTCCCTTTCTTGTATTTATGTTAGATTTAGCTGTCTTTTTGCTTCTTTTGTTGATTTGAGCTCATTTAATCCTGAAAATACAAAAGGAAGACAAAAGCACGCCTTTTCCAACATTAGTACTTAAAAAGGGTTAGTTTTATGCCTCATTTGATGTAATTTATATGTTGCATTTTACACACATCACTTAGCCTCACAACAATGTCACTGGATATTATAGGAATGGACTAGGATGTAATTAAACACCCTTTTATAGTTTTGGGGGAGATATAAATATATATACTAGCTCATATATAAACATATATATTAGCTTTGCCCCCATAGTGACTACCCTTCGGTTCATGATTAAGTTGGCCTATTGAACCTAGATCTTGGGATCTCCAGTCAACTAGGTTAGGTTTCCCTCATGTCCCTTTTTCCATGGCTTTAGTCCCATTCCACAACCTGATCTCTTATCAACCCACTGGTTGTTGGATCCAAAATTATCTTTGACTTTTCTAAGTCACCAACGATAATTTAAATAGCGATCAGTTGTTCTAACGTGTTCTTGACTCGCTAGTCACTTTTGCCTTTTAGTCGATTCATAAGACTTATAACTCGTGATCTCAACCTGGATCCAGTTATGTACCTTGTCTTAGAATGACATGAAACTCAATTCATGGCTAGACACGTTTTCACCATGCCTTTGGTGTGTCATGACCGACATCTTACTAGATTATGAATCTAACCAATTGGCATTCGAGTCCAATCTACTCGATTGACTCCATATAACCATTGTGTACTCCACTTGGTCATGCGTTTGCAATATATGCAAGTCACCCCCACATTTAAGTGTAATTGGATAGCATCCAAATGGGGCGATGAAAGGTTCTCCCTTTCATTTCGAGTTTGAGAAAACTTCTCAACTACAATTTCCACATTCAAATGCAAGTCACCCCCACATTTAAGTGTAATTGAATAGCATCCAAATGGGGTGATGAAAGGTTCTCCCTTTCATTTCGAGTTTGAGAAAACTTCTCAACTACCATTTCCACATACCCTAAAGGGTTTGTTTCTTAAATGGCCTCCTCCCCCCACATTGCTTGCATTTTAATGAAGTTATATTTATAGTTTTGTTTAGCATAAAATTCGTTCTTGTGTCATCACATATTTTGAATGTTTAAAGTTAATTTAATCTCCGTCGAGCATATAAATTAACAAGTATTAGTCTAGCATGCTTTAGACCACAATACTCTAGCATGTGAACAGAAGATGCATCATTCTGATTCTTCACAGCCTTAAGAGATAACGCACTATCTCTTCCGAACATTCATTTCTTAGTTTAGACAGAAGAATGAAATTTTATTTCACCATTCCAAAACCATCGGTTTTGGGAAGACCTCAAAATCATAGTTAACTTCATCCATTAGGATCATAACTCGTTTGCCTTTTATCTCCAAGGCTTCATCATTGACTTCCTAAAGACTTAAACATAAGTCTTAACCCAAGTCACTTTGATGAAATTCTTTGTATAAAATCACTTGAGTCTTGAGATATAGTCAATTAGATTGACTCTCAACCAAAGCATTAACGCATGCCTATAGTAATATATACATTTACGTTGTTGTTTCATTAATACCATGTATTGGGATACTCTCCCAAATTGAGGACCAAGCCTCCACATAGTTTAAACAACAATGATGGTGGTAGAAGCATCTACAAGTCCATCACTATTGTAAATTTCCGTTAATAAATTTGCTAAACTTATTAAAATCATTAACAATAATAACATATATTTCTTTCATATGTTATATTCTTTGAAAACTTACATGTGCATTTCCATTGTTGGTGCATGTTTGTGACAACAGCTTAGATTTGGTCTTTGGATATCTTGTAATTAGTTTAACGATAAACAGTTAGCGGGTTTAGCTTTGTAATAGTGAGATTATAGAGTTTGGGCTAAACTAAACCCATTTGGGTCAAGGGGGAACGAATTGGGCCTTGCCCATGTAGGAAACCCTAGTCCAAATAGTAAACCTTGTGTTATATAAACAAGGTTAGGCTTTAGGGTTTAGGTTGATCAGTTAATCAGTAAATTAGCCAAAACAGTTGTGAGAGATAGAATTTCGTGAGAGCTCCTACAGCTTGGACGAATTTGAGTGTGTTAGGGTTTTGGATTGATTGTAATTCGTGAGATTGATAATCAATAGAAAACCCAGTTTGAAAGTGAATTGCTGTTTCAGTTTCTACACGTTTTCTGCTAATTCTGATCAAGAGGATTCCGCACTCTTGATTGGAAAGACAATTCTGTGAAGATCCATAAGACTCAAGGGGACCTACAATTGGTATCAGAGCTTTAGGCTCTTAAAGAAGCTCGGTTCAGAATTGTGTCTACAGATTTGGGTGAAAATTTCAAAAATTTTGAAACCTGAAAACTAGGGTTTCGAAATTTTTCTTGGGTTTGATATAATTTTTGAAAATTTTAGGGTTGTTTGATCTGTTTGCGTATTTAATTTTGCTGTTTAAGTGTTTTTGGTTGCAGGTTTGGTTGACTTTTGAAGGATTTTGGCAAGAAAGTCTTGAAGATTCGAAGATTGTTCTTCGTGTTCTTCGTGTTCTTCGTATTTTCTTCAAAAAATTTGGCTGATTTGGTGTTTGATTTTGCAGGAAATCAGAATAAAATCTTTTCAAACTTTGGAAAGATTTGGTTCTAGCAAATTTGCTGAATTCGGATAAATACTCTGACAGACCAGCGAATTTGTGACCTAGCACCTCGGTGACCGGTGAAATTAAATTTCCCAATTATCTGATCCAGCGAATTTAACTTCGGTGACCGGCGAAATTAAATCCAAAGGCGACTTTGGTAACCGTATAATTGTCCTCAGCGAAATTATTACGGTGATCGGCGAAATTAACCGTCGTGCCAGCGAAATTGACTTGCCAGCGAAGTTATCTAGAGAAATTAACCAGCAAAATTAATTTGATCACCTAGCATATTTATTCCAGCAAATTTAAAAAGCTAGCATAATTATAATTCCTCTACCAGCGAAATTAAGTTGATTTGCCAGCAAAATTAGCGTGACACGGTGAAATTAATTTGGTTTGCCAGCATAATTAGCGTGACACGGTGAAATTAAGTTGGTTTGCCAGTAAAATTAAAAAGTGGAGTGGAGGAACTAGATACGCATAGAGGAATTAACGTTTTCGTGAATAGAAAGTGATCCATAGCTCGTTTGACGAAACCGTTTGCACCGTTGGACTCGGTTGATTTTTAGGACAAAAAAAAAACCTCTGGAAAATCCCGAATTCGGTTTTTGACATTATATATCATTGGACTCGTCTTTTCGAGACGATTCTAAAGGTGTAATTTGGTAACCACTGTTTTCGGAGATATTTTGTACGGTTTTACCAGTCTGTTACGTTAAAAATGTCGAACATGACCAACTTGAATGCTCCTAAGATGATGAAGGTGGAGAATTATCTTACATGGAAGGACAACTTCAAATCCTTCATTAAATCTCAGGATGCACGAATGTGGATATGTATTGAAGATGGGTACATAAACCCAGTACATGATTTTGAGGGCAGACGACGTAGAACAGACTACGTGAACATGAATGAGGCTGATAAGAAAGTGTATGAAGCTGAAAAGAGAGCTTTAGCTGCAATAAAGTCATCCTTACCTGATAGCATCAAGCATACCTTCACAAAGTACACAAATTCAAAGGATATGTGGGATGCATTACAAAAGCGATATCAGGGAAATGAGAGTGCCACTCAGGCGTTCATGGCAGAGATAGTGCCAGTAGATGTGGCTGAAACTACTGTGAGTGATGCTGAATCTGAAGTGGAAAATGCTGAATCAAAAGTGGATGCTGAAGTAGAGAATGAGAGTGAAGCTGAACAGGTTAGTGATGATCAAACTACAGAAGTTCATGAGAAAGAGGTACAATTTAATTCTATGTGTTTGAGGTGTCGTGAACTACTGGGTGAGGTTGACAGGTTGTCAACTCAAAACCAAAGTCTGGTGAGCGAGATGTCTAGCATAAAAGAGTCAAATTTTTTTCGCTAAAAGAAATGAATCTCTATACTTGAAGAAAATTAAAGGTTATGAAACTGAAATTGATTCTTTAACCTGCAAACTAAATGAAAAACTTCAAGTCATAGATTTAGCTCACGAAATGATGGCTGAGAAAACAAAAGAGATTTCTGAAAAATGCAAAGAGTTGTCAGATGCACAACTCAAAATTATTGAACTTGAACAGAAATTAAGTCAATTCAGAGATTCGTCTTTTGTTATGAAACACATGATGGGTGGGTTAAAGAAGAGTAATGACAAGACTAGTGTGGGATATAATGAAGTCCCACCTCCTCTTAGTCATGACTATTCTTTCCTCCCTGATGAAGATGAGCTAGCAGCCCATATGTCAACTGCACCAAGTAGTTTCGGATCGACATCAAGTCAAGGTGAAGGGTCTGAGAGTGGTGATGCTAGGAAGAACAATAACAGGGAATCTTTGAAAAATAAAAATTCACCTCATAAGAGCAAAAATCAAACTTTTGTTAAAAAGATTAATTTTGTTCAAGGTAGTGATATGAAAAATGAAACCGCTGTTATTGAAAAAGAATCAAATGTAGAGTTTGCTAAAAATAAAAACAAAGAAAAATCTGAATGAAAGCAAACTGAACAAAATTCTTCCTAGGCATCATCACCATCTGATAAGGGATCTACCTCAGAGACTCCTGCTAAGAAGTCTTTGAAAAGGAGATCGTGCTTCCGGTGTCACGTAAAGGGACATGTAGCTAGCTGCTGTCCCAACAAAAAGACTGAAGCACAAATGAGTGAGAGAAAGAAAGAGAAGTTACCAGAGAAGAGTGGTGATAGTGAGGAGAAAGGCTCAAATTCTCCAAAGAAATCTGCTCCTAAGCAACCACAAAATGTTGTTGTTGGTGTAGATAAGGCTGAAAAAGGAACTCCACAAGTTCCTCGTTTTCAAAGAAATCAACAAAGATTTCAGCCTAGATCTCCACCAAGCAGATATCAGAGACCTAGAAGCAGTTCACCTAGAATGAACAATTATAATTCAAATAATTTCAGAGGTCAAAGTCAATATTAAAATCGATACCAGAATAATGGTGGTCGAACTTTTTATAACAATGGCTTTAGAAATTTTAACAATCAAGCTTCTTGGAATCAAACTTCAAGGTTTCAAAATCAAAATTTCCAAAGGTCAAATAGTCCAAATGTATATAGGAACCCTCAGGACGAAAGACCTAGTCGAAATCAAAACCCATTTCCATCAACAGGTCTGAGATCCAAGACTCCAGTTAGGAGTAATGGATATTGGATGGATGTTCAAATAGTTGGTGAATTTGGACGACCCAAGACCATTAAGGCTTGGGTCCCCCAATCTAACTAATTTCTTAGTGGGTGTGTGCAGGAGCTGCTAAGGAGGATTATCAACTTATGTTGATAATGGCTGCTCTAGGCACATGAAGGGGGGTGTGAGATTGATGATTGATATATTAATGATTTAATTTGTAGTTCAAAGTGTTGAGTCGACACAGAGGATAACCTGGCAGATCTTTATACTAAAGCATTTGACAGGGCTCGCTTTGAACACTTAGTCGAACTCAACGGGATGAGGAATCCTGAATAACTGGTTTTTCATAAGAATTTTGTAAATAGTTTACTGCTTTTGCTAAAAAAAATCAAAAATACAAAAAAAAATCGAAAAATCAAAAACATAAAAAATAGAAAATCAAAAATGAGATTTCACTGTGTGCAAAAGGAGAAATGATAGTACATCAGCAAGTTAGATTGTCACACTGAAGTTGAACCTAAATTGTTTAAGTGTGATAGCAGCTTCATCATATGATGTACCAGTAGGCAAAAAGCATGAAATAATCAACTTACCAACATGATATAAACTTAAATAAACTGAATATGAGTGGGGAACACATTAGTGGTGTATGGTTTAATGACCTTAATTCTTGCGTTGATAGATTGCCAAAATCTGAAGTTTTGGGTCTTTATACTGTTGTTTCAACTAGGGATATCTTGGCTGTCTGTCTGTTAGAACTAAAATTGTACATGACCCCAGGAAAGAAAGTCACTTGGAATTAACTCATTTCTATTTGAATGTCTGTATGCTTTCCCGATACACACAATTTTGATCTGATTCTGAAATCTTCTCTGAAAAAAGTCGTGTACCTCCTCTGCTACATCCAGATATATGCTGACCTGGAGGTGCTAGGCAACGACAGCTTCTGCTGCATCCAGATACATGCTGACCTAGCTGTACGTTGTCGCGCTGTAGATCTAATACACCCGAAAAAGGCCCTCTAGTGCCCAAAAGAAACCCAAGAAACCTATATCAAACTGAGAAAATCTCATTTGATCTGTATATTATACCATCTCTACTAAAGATCTATTCTGTTCTCTTCTCAACCTATTCCCAGTTAAGATTTCAGAACTCTGGATTGGACTTGTGAAATATGTGGTAGGGAAGATACTTGCATGATAGAGTGTGTTGTTTATATTTCCAGGATTTGATTAGTAGTTATTTGGGTGTTCATAGTTAAGAAATTAAAACATGATAAAACAGTTTATATGCAGAACTAGACACAGTCAGGATATCTTAAAGTATGACATCAGTATACTCACCTATTACGATGATTCTTTGTGCATACCTTGATCGCGGGGGTACATCCTGAAGTGGGACACGCTAATATATCAGAATTAATATTACCTTAATGTATCATATGGTAATGGTACTTGAAATGTTCATGCATTTTGTTTAAGAGGACAAACATACTGGAAATCGTCTTGAACTGTTTTTCACGACAAAATTAAATAAAGAATTATCTAATTGTGTGAAACAGTTTGATTGTGCTGATATGATCTTCTTACCAGTGATTCTCACAAAAATAGAGTGTTTATTGTTTTTGTTATTTACTTGCTTTCAGAAAATACAAAAATCCAAAAATAGTGTCTTTTTCTGTTAAAATTCTTAACGTACGGAAAACTTTTATTCTTGGAGGAATTGTTACTGATAGGGGGAGACTGTGTTAGTAAGTGAGTTCAAAATTTTTAAATCTTACAGGTTCTTGTGTGTTGAACAAAATGTTTTGCGTGTTGGTGATGAAATTGAAAATGCTTAATCTGTAATACAGTTTAACTATCTCTTGAAAAATAATAATTTATTTAACTTTGTTGAAAAATTCTTATGGTTTCTTGAGATGTTTGTTTTATAGTATACAGATTGAAGCAGTTGTTGCTGAGAAGTTGCTGAGAAGATGAGAGTTTGATTGGATGCATGGTAGAACCTCCTTTCTATATTGTAGACAAGATTGAAGAGTTGAAGATCGCTTTGCAAATGCTGAACTGGAGTTTACTCAAGTGCTAACGTGTTGAAGATTTGGTGATTGGATGCATCAGCTTAGGGGGAGTCTGTTGCTGACAGAAGCTATTGAAGCTGAAGCTATCCAAAGACAAAAGACAGTGCAAGACTACGTGAAGATTGCAAGAAGACTGAAGACAAAGTTTTGACTGAAGACAAAGTTTTTATGAAGCTATTGTCAAGGGGGAGTTTGTTGGTGCATGTTTGTGACAACAGCTTAGATTTGGTCTTTGGATATCTTGTAATTAGTTTAACGATAAACAGTTAGCGGGTTTAGCTTTGTAATAGTGAGATTATAGAGTTTGGGCTAAACTAAACCCATTTGGGTCAAGGGGGAACGAATTGGGCCTTGCCCATGTAGGAAACCCTAGTCCAAATAGTAAACCTTGTGTTATATAAACAAGGTTAGGCTTTAGGGTTTAGGTTGATCAGTTAATCAGTAAATTAGCCAAAACAGTTGTGAGAGATAGAATTTCGTGAGAGCTCCTACAGCTTGGACGAATTTGAGTGTGTTAGGTTTTTGGATTGATTGTAATTCGTGAGATTGATAATCAATAGAAAACCCAGTTTGAAAGTGAATTGTTGTTTCAGTTTCTACACGTTTTCTGCTAATTCTGATCAAGAGGATTCCGCACTCTTGATTGGAAAGACAATTCTGTGAACATCCATAAGACTCAAGGGGACCTACATCCATGTTGATGCTCTCAACATTAGATGACATATCTTGTTTTCGTGCATTTCATCTCAAACCATGCACCACTTTTCTCACGAACTCGTTATACGTTTGATGTTTGATTTGTGACTTATTACATAAGTCATGATCACAACCCGCTCGTTGTGTCCGTGTAAATTAGTTTTTACACTTTGCATCAAAATGTGTATCCTTTTGGCAACTTATGAGTAGTCCAAAATAACGGATACACCAATGATATCTAAACATCAAATCCCAAAGTGTTATTATTTTCAACACACTTTAGAACGAAATAAACGCGATTACATCGTTCTGTCATGTTTTGAGGTACTCCCTCAATGGAACACGTATAACTTGTTTCGTCTTGAAACTCTAAACTTGAATAATCACAAGTTGTCCAAAATATAAAGTTATTCACAATTAACTACTCGCAAGTAGTTGAGCAACTTATTATATTTATAACAACATCGAGTTGTTTTTCACAAAATAGTCTCTCCAAGACTATTATATGGTTCAAGACGTTATACTTCTCGTGTAAGTATCGAATCACTTATACTTCGCAAAGACATGTTTTATTCGTTCAAAACATTTCTCGTTTTTGCAAGTGTTTTAATATTAAACTATATATTTATGTTTTGATTACAAATCAAGACAATAAACCTTATAATAGTTTAATAAATAAAACAATTTCAAACTCGCTCATTTGAAAATAAAACGAATACACATCGTTTTAATAAATGGTTTATCATATTCAAACCATTTCTAACCGCTGTTAGATAATAACGATTATCAATCGTTAAAATGAGTGGTTTGTATGAAAAACCAATTCTAATATGCTAATTAGAATTTAAATGTTTAACAAACATTCAAAATATTTGGTTTTATAAAGTAAACCGCTTCTAACGCGCTCGTTAGAAATAAAACGAATACAATTATTCACTTTTGGTTTAAATGGACGTTTTCTAACACGCTCGTTAGAAATGAACACAAATCTTTTTCTAACACGCTCGTTAGAAAACATATAAACCGATTACAAATCATCTTAAATAGTTTATCATAGTTAACCCGGTTCTAACCCGCTCGTTAGAAATTAACGATTGCAAATCGTTAAAATAGTTGGTTATAAGATAAACTAATTCTAATACGCCAATTAGAAAATTAGACGATTATTTACTACCATAATCCGTCTTTTTGTTTATATAAAATAAACGTTTTCTAACCCGCTTGTTAGAAATGAACAATTGACAAAGTCGTTAAATCGTTTCTAACACGCTCGTTAGAAAATAAACAACTATCAAACTCTTTAAATCGTTTCTAACACGCTCGTTAGAAATAATCGATTACAAAATTTGTTTCGAAGTTTATAAAAAAAAATTAAACTATTTCTAATACGCTCATTTGAAATAAACAAATAAAAATCGTTTAAACGTGTGTGGAAAAAAAAAATCCGTTTCTAACTCGCTCGTTAGAAATTTAATAGTTTAGACGAAACCGTTACAAGGTTTATTATCCAAAATAATATTTTCTAACACGCTCGTTAGAAAATCTAAACGTATTTTCTAACACGCTCGTTAGAAAATCTAAACGTATGTTTTCTAGCACGCTCGTTAGAAAATCTAATCGTCTTTTAACAAGTTAGTTTTACACAATCATCTTATCTAACACGCTCATTAGATATAAAGGGTGATATCAAAACTTATTATTCTATAAAATTCTAACACGGTCGTTAGAGATATAAAAAGTTTTAATCTTGTTATACTTTCAACAACGTTTCTAACACACTCGTTAGAAAATATTAAAACTAGCTATTTTATAAAATAATTACTTTCTAAAATGCTAATTAGAAAATATAAAAAATTTAAGACTTTTAAAACCAACATTAATCTCACAATTATGGTTACTAAAAGCTTATTAAAAAAAATTAAACGTTACAAACATTTAATTTGTAAGGGGTTACAAAATAAAATTTTCTAATGCGCTCATTAGAAAATTTAGTATTTCAAAAACCTATGGAAATACATATTATTTTGTATATGTTCGGTTTTATCTAAACACGAACAAAAACCACGAACTCCAAAACTTGAATCAAAAAGTCGTTTTGTAACCCGGTATTCGAATTAAAGATTGTACTCCAATCATAAAATTAATCCGACTCATTGTACTAAATAAATATTTGCCAAAAAATATTTTCCAGATTTTAACAAAAATCTCATTAAATATTTTAACTTTCGTGAACCTAAATCCTCGTAGAGAAGGGATTTAAGATTGTAGCAACAATCTTCACGAAAGTCTGTTTTAAGATTGTAGGAACTAGGTTCACTTTTTATTAAAAATATTAATAAAAATAATAACTAATAACGAGACTCTCGTTATTTGTGGGAAATTCGACTAGTACAATACCGGTTACAAAAATAAATAAACCAATATAAAATACAATTTAATTGTACCAATCTTGATTCAAGCCAACATCTTTGGAAGAACTTCAACCGCACCATCTTGTACAAACCTCTGCTGCAACAATGAACAAACTGTCGTTGACGGTTTTGGTTAAGGATGGTGTTAGACACGGGGCCCTTAAAACAGATTCCATGCCTCCTCTCAGACGGTCTGTTTCCAGGATACAACAACCGAAGCAGTAGTTGTACTGCCGGAGATGACACTCGAACCCGAGATTACACCGGGTATAAATTGGTGTTCATAAAAATTGGAACAATGTGAAGTTGTGTAAAATTGAGAGTACTCCTCTCAATGAAACATCGAGACTAAAGAGAATGTCTATTTCCTTGTGTTCTTAGTATGAACCACCAAGTTCATATATATACACCCATAGTTTTAATCTCATTAAAACTAGTAATAAAATAGACATTAATCATGTCATAACTATTACATTAATCTTGTAATAAACAAGATAATGAATATGACATTAATCTCTAATTAAATGGACTTAAGTAGTTAGTCAATAACGATCATATTCATCATGACACGCATTAAATGGGTTTGAGACAACTAATTTGACTGGGTCCAACCAGCTCTTCTATTGCTGTTGCAAACCTGCGCGCGCGCTAGAACTGATCCGCCAGTCCGCGCGCCACGCTTCAAGTATCTCATGTCACGCCATATGGAGTCGCGCACCACACGGATGCGACTACGCATACCAGGATGCCACCTGGTCATTCGCCATCCATACTCGTGCGCTACACGGATGCCACTATGCATACCAGGACGCCACCTGGTCATGCGCCATCCAAACTTGTGCGCCACTTGCATTCTTCGCCATAGCCAATGACATGTGCCATGCCATGGCATCCGCCTACTCCACCCAAGGGTGCGCTATAAGCGGACCCGCCATATATCTGACCACGCGCTCATGGACAAAAATACAAAGGCGGTGTGCGAAGTCCAAAGTGCACTACATAGGGCCTATAGCCCACAGCACGCGCGCATATGTGCACGAGTATAAGGGGTGCTCCTCCTTATAAACCACTTTAAGTTTTGTCATCCCACCTATGTGGGACAAGTTGACAAAACTAATCCATTTTATTCATCTTTGTTTGTTCCAAACATACAATTTTAAGCTTCGATATCTCATTCATCTTATAGCTCTATTTGGACATAGTTTGAACACAAACCATAAATAATTATTCATAAAACACACATATAAATATTATTGATGTCCAAAATATTTAGTGAAATACTCATTTTCACTAAAATTTCCAACAATTAGTAAGTTCACATTTTTTTTGGAACAATAATTTTATTACCCTAAAAATACCATCTAATTGACATGTACTTACACCACACTTATAGGGGTAATCACCAACGCCATTAACCCACACGTCCTTTAAAAAATAAGTGGTTTGATTCAGTACAAATATGACAACCTTATAGAAAGTTCAACATTAGTAAGTATACAAGTGATTTGAGTCGGTGTAAATATCACAACAACCTTATAGAAAGTTCAACATAGGATTTTAAAGTGTAAGATGCTAATCCTATAGGTTATCTAAATCAAACTTCAGTCTATGATACGCCAACACTTCAGTCAGCCAAATTATTTTAATCTATGACACGTTGATCATGTGTATGTCAATCCAAGGTAATATTTTTTTGGGTTGACTTCTAAATATTAAACATTATAGTGAAAGTCAAAGATCAAATTGAACGAGTCAACGTAATAAGTTCAATTTGAATGCATATCTCATAATCTCGTAGAAATCTTGAAGGTAAAACTAATGATCTTATGTGAAGTATAGATTGTATGTAAACGGTAATGTGTGATTTACTGTTATGAGTTACAATGATATTATGCGTAGCAAAGGTATGTGATGTGCCATAGTTGCTAAATGTAAAGTTTTATGTAGTGTAATATGTTATGATATGGACTGCTATAATTGATTATGTATATTGAAGATTGATTCCTTTTAAATACTTAATGTATATAATACATGTTAAAAGTTTATAGTTATCTGAATTAAACTATAACTCAGTTAGTGTAACTTACTTTTATTATGCACATCATTTTGATTGACAGGATGAGATTTGGCACGGTGAAGGCTCCCCGGGCAACTGGCATCCCTATTTAATGCTATATGTATTAAGCATCGAAACTTTGATGATTTAATTTATTTGGATTGTAATAACTATGTATTGTCTTTCGCTGCATTCCCTTTTGAATGTAAAGTTATATCTGATCTATGTGTCAAAGAGTACCTCCAATAGCTGTGACCACGGGGTTTGGGGCTTTTCATGGGAGCCTTTGCAGATGCCACCCTCTCAAGCAATCCAATCTTTAACCTAAAGTGCATATACTCAAAGTCAGCTATGATGAGTGAGTGCTAGTATAATTAAAGCAAATGTAGACTTTAGTAAACATTAACATGTTAAGCAATTAGGGAACATCAATAAATCATGTATCTGTACACTATGTAATAACACAACACTTAATCATTTAACACTTTACTGTAAAAATTATGTAGTGGATTAACCACTGGCAAACCACAAAGGTACCGTCCCTTTACCATTTGGTCACGGTCTTAACTTTCGTCACCTTGTGTGACCACAATGTCAACTTTAGATGTTGTTTGAGACTTCAGTGTTGATTTTAGACACGAATGTTAACTTTAAACACGATAAGTAGCTTTATCATGCAATATGCATCCTTACAAATACGAAATTATCAATTGAAATTTATATTATCATGACAGTATTGTATTTGGGATGTATCAAATATGATATGGTAATAACTATATGCATATAGTTTATTATATTTTTATTTATTTTAGAGATTAAAAACATGGAATTACAAAGAAAGAAAAATACATACTTGAAAATCTCAAATCATATTTTCTTAAAACACTTGTCACACCCCCAAAATCCCACCTGCGGAGTACTACCGCTGGGAGGCGTGACTGACCAGGATCCAGCCACCAATCATACTGAACAAGTATATAAACAGTTATAAAAGTTTAACCAATACGATTGGTGTTTCAAAACAAATAAGTTTAAGTTGCAAGCGGAAGCATAAGTTTAAAGTTATAACATAAGTTCAAAAGTTTCCGAGTTTAACATAGCACGCAGCAATCCGTGCCCCACAACGATCCTCCTCCATGCAAGCTCCCACTGAGAACCTATGGTCCTGCAAAGCATGTAGTAACGAGTCAACAACTAGTTGAGTGAGTTCACGGGTGGGCGTTCGTTTTAGTTGTTTCGAAAACAGTTTACATTATCTGGCATCCTGCCGTGGGGGTTACCCCATAGTTTAAAAAAACGTGACCAGTTCGTTCCCAGTTACTCCGGCACTCCGGCCGTGGGGGCTACCCCATGTAGTTATCAGGCATTTCGGCCGTGGGGGCTACCCCATGTACATCATCTGGCTCTCCAGCCGTGGGGGCTACCCCATGTGTATACTAGACTCGTTACCGTATCGATTGCTGACTGTAGTCATGTTTATGTGCCCTGAAAACATCAATGTCTATCATCATTGACGTGCCCCAGATCCATTAGTTCACGCCCGTCCTCTGCGGCACGGTGTGAGGCTTGTCAGACCTAAATAGCGCTATCTAACTAATGACCCGCTCGCCATTGGCCCGGCGATTAGTCGATACAAAAAGGAGGGACTTCGTGATAGAGTTTTAGTCTAGTACGTTTATCCGTCCATCCGGACGAGGAATCACATTCCTGAACCACTGACGTCCTACCCAATGGTAGACGAGGAACCCATGTTCCTGAATCCCATTCCCAACCCAGGGAATCCCATGCTTTGTAAAGGGTGTGAACTCACCTTGGTTTGCTCGGCAGTCAAACACAGAAAGTCAATCAAGTCGCAAGTAGTCAATAACGTCCTAACACGGATATCACATATAATCAGATTCGAACCAAGTAGTGCACAAATGTTCAACACGTTTGGCAAGCACGTTTAGTAGTAACAGTTAACAGTCAACAGTAGCACATACGGTTCACAAGTTCAGCCCAACTACTTAGGCCCAAACACGTAAAAGCAGTTAACACAGAAGCCCATCAGTCTGGCCCATTAACTAAGGCCCAAAAGTGTGGTCTCGAGTCGCAACCGGACTCGCAAGCATGGTCTCGAGTCATGCTGTGTGTTGATCATGGATGGTTGCGAGTCGCAACCGGTGTCGCAACCGTAGCCTCGGTTCATCATGCTAAGGTCTCGAGTCGCAACCGGACTCGTAACCTGTGGTTTCGGCTTGTCCTGTTATGGTTGCGAGTCGCAACCGCGTGGTCTCGAGTCATCACGCTGTGGTTGCGAGTCGCAACGGGTGATTGCGAGTCGGTAAGCTGTCATTTTCACGTTCACGTGTTGATGCAGGTGTAATCAGCCAAATAGTACAATATAATCAGGCCCAAATCCGGAAATGACCAATAGAATTTCACTAACATATTTCCTAATCAGGCTATTAGTCAAATGTGGATCAAAATCACAAGGGTTTTCAATCTTCAACTATCATTCAAAGTGTTCTTCAAATATTCAAACCCATCTTCATCAAGTTCATAACATTTTAACCACTTATTCAATCAACACTATGAACAAGCATCAAAACACTAAGCATAACACATAACCCGGTTTTCATACAAGTCCGATTTCATGACATATGTAACCCGATTTCATGTTCATCAACATAAGTGGTTCAAACTTCATTTAGACACAACATATCACATCTTGCCATATAATATATGTTAACCGGTTATCAACATGGTGCATATTAGAATCATCATAAACATCAAGAACATCATGTAATCTCTAACTATAGACATCATCTTATGCATACATCCATTCAAGCACAAACACAACAAAAATTAACCATAAAAATACTAACCGGTTGGTGATGTGTGTGTGTGTGCCGATCCAAAGTCCAAATCCGAGAGTTTCTTGTGTCAACCGAGTGGATCCGAGAGTCTTGGAGATGTGTTTGTGTGCTAGAGTTCTAGTGGGAGAGAAGATAGAAGTGTGTGTGTGTTCTAATGTTCAACAAAGTGGTAACAAGTAACTAGGGGTGGTGTATTTATAGTCAAGTTCCAAATGGTGCACCCTTAGTGGGTTTCGAGTGGGGGTTCACGGCCCAAAGGCCCATTCGGTCACTATTCACTCGAGACCTCATGGTCTCGAGTCGGGTTCTTTGTTCTCGGGTTGGGTTCTCGGTTCACTTATAATACATATAAATATATACAATGCACACATAACAAGCACATATCATGTAAAAAGGTTCACGTTATCATTAAGTTTAATCATTCAACTAACCACATAACGTACAAGCAAGTCACATCACGACACAACGAAAGGTTCTAGATTTCGAGTTGTCACATCATCCCCAAGTTGAAAGAAATTTCGTCCCGAAATTTGATGGCACTCACTGAGGAAGCTAGTTAAGTTGCATGGTTTTCCCGGTTATCCTGGGGTGTCACATCCACCCCCCGTTGATCTGGAATTTCGTCCCGAAATTCCGTAGCTTCAGCCTCAGTAGCGTTAGTACTGTTCTCAAACAGTTGGGGATACTTTTGTTTCATCCGATCTTCGCGCTCCCAGGTAAACTCTGGGCCGCGACGTGAGTTCCAACGAACTCGAACAAGAGGTATTCTAGTGCTCTTGAGGACCTTAACATCCCGGTCCGTGATCTCGACAGGTTCTTCGACGAATTTCAACTGTTCGTCGATCGTGAGTTCCTTCAGAGGAACTACGTGCGTCTCATCTGACAGACACTTCTTCAGATTTGACACATGGAAAACGTTGTGAACTGCACCGAGTTCTGCTGGTAATTTCAGTCTGTAGGCCACCTTGCCTATTTTCTCGATGATTTCAAAAGGTCCAACGTACCGTGGGTTGAGTTTCCCTCGTTTACCAAAACGAACCACACCCTTCCAGGGTGAAACTTTGAGTAATACCCGCTCCCCAACCTGGAGCTCAAGTGGTTTCCTGTCCTTATCGGCGTATGCCTTCTGACGGTCACGAGCGGCCGCCATGCGTTGTCGTATTTGAGCAATCCGCTCAGTAGTGTCTACCACATGTTCTGGACCAGTGATCTGACTATCCCCCACCTCTGCCCAACAGAGGGGTGACCGGCATTTACGTCCGTACAATGCCTCAAACGGAGCAGCTTTAATGCTGGTGTGGTAGCTGTTATTATACGAAAATTCCACGAGTGGCAGATGCCTTTCCCAGCTGTTGCCAAAGTCGATTACACAAGCGCGAAGCATGTCTTCTAGTGTTTGGATAGTACGCTCGGACTGCCCGTCCGTCTGTGGGTGATATGCTGTGCTCATATCTAAACGTGAGCCAAAAGACTTGTGCATTGCCTGCCACAGTTCCGAAGTAAAACGTGCATCTCGATCAGAGATAATAGAAGTGGGCACCCCGTGCCTCGAAACAACTTCCTTGAGGTATATTTCCGCCAGAGTGGAGAACTTATCCGTCTCCTTGATTGCCAAAAAGTGTGCGGATTTTGTGAGTCGATCCACGATCACCCAGATAGTATCGTTTCCGCGCTGGGATCTAGGTAGGCCAGTAACGAAATCCATGGAAATTTGCTCCCATTTCCATTGTGGTATCTCTGGTTGCTGAAGTAGGCCTGAGGGTTTCTGATATTCCGTCTTGACTCGCGCACAAGTCAAACACTTGCTGACATACGTTGCTATGTGGGCCTTCATGCTAGGCCACCAATACGTGGTTTTAATATCGTGGTACATTTTGTCCGAACCAGGGTGTACCGAGTAGCGAGATTTGTGCGCTTCATCCATCACAAGTTCTCGTAATTTGCCATAGAGTGGGACCCAAATGCGTCCTGTTACATAATAAGCACCGTCTTCCTTCTGTTCTAAGCGTTGCCTTGACCCGCGGAGGGCTTCAGCTCTAACGTTCTCTGGTTTCAGTGCTTCTATCTGAGCAGCTCGTATTTGCGAAGGTAGACTAGAATGGATCGTGAGTTGTAAAGCTCTTACGCGCTTAGGCGTAGTGTCCTTTCGACTGAGGGCGTCTGCCACAACATTGGCCTTGCCCGGGTGATACCTGATAGAGCACTCGTAATCATTCAGCAGCTCGACCCATCGTCGCTGCCGCATATTCAGTTCCTTCTGTTTGAATATGTGTTCTAAACTTCTGTGGTCGGTGTAGATGGCGCACTTGGTTCCGTACAGGTAATGCCGCCATAGTTTAAGTGCAAAAACAACAGCTCCCAGCTCTAAATCATGTGTCGTGTAGTTCTTCTCGTGAACTTTAAGTTGTCGTGAGGCGTAAGCTATGACTTTATCTCGTTGCATCAATACACAACCAAGACCTTGAATTGATGCATCACAGTAAACCACAAAATCGTCTGTGCCCTCTGGCAGTGAAAGAATAGGTGCACTGCAAAGTCTATCCTTTAGATGCTGAAAAGCTAACTCTTGTGCATTTCCCCAATGATAAACAACGCCTTTCTGCGTTAGTAAGGTGAGAGGCTGCGCGATCTTAGAAAAATCCTTAATGAATCTCCTGTAATATCCTGCCAATCCCAAAAATTGGCGAATTTCCTTTGGTGTGCGAGGCGCAGGCCAGTTCTTAATAGATTCCACTTTGGATGGATCAACGTGAATCCCATCCTTGTTCACCACATGCCCTAGGAAATGGACTTCACGAAGCCAGAAGTCGCATTTCGAGAATTTTGCGTAAAGCTGTTCCTTCCGAAGGAGTTCCAAAATAAGTCGTAGATGTTGTTCGTGCTCTTCCTTGCTCTTAGAATAGATCAGGATGTCGTCGATGAAGACTATAACAAACTTGTCCAGATACGGTTTGCACACTCGATTCATCAAATCCATAAAAACTGCCGGTGCGTTCGTCAGCCCAAACGGCATGACCAGAAACTCATAGTGTCCATATCGAGTCCTAAAGGCCGTCTTAGAGACATCCTCTTCCCGGACTCTCAACTGGTGATATCCCGATCTCAGATCGATCTTTGAATAGTAGCTCGATCCCTGCAACTGGTCGAACAAGTCGTCAATACGCGGTAGAGGATAACGATTCTTCACAGTCACCTTGTTGAGTTCGCGATAGTCGATACACATTCTGAAGGTACCGTCCTTCTTCTTCACAAAAAGCACTGGAGCTCCCCAAGGCGATGAGCTAGGACGAATAAAACCCTTATCCAAGAGTTCTTGTAGTTGCGTGGAGAGTTCTTCCAACTCTGATGGCGCTAAACGATAAGGTGCACGGGCTACAGGCGCGGCTCCAGGAGCTAAATCAATCTGAAACTCGACTTGGCGATGGGGCGGAAGACCAGGTAATTCCTCAGGGAATACCTCAGGATAGTCGCGTACAACGGGAAAATCTTCTAACTTCTTCTCCTTTTCTGTGGTATCAGTAACTAAAGCCAAAATCGCAGTGTGGCCCTTTCGTAAGCATTTCTGGGCTTTAAGAAGAGAGATAATGTTCTCAACAGCACTTCTCTTGTCGCCACGAATCATGAGAGGTTCACCACCTAAACCAGGAACACGAACGATCTTCTCGTTGCAAAGAATCTCTGCTCGGTGTTGGGATAGCCAATCCATCCCAATGACAACGTCGAAACTACCCAAGACAATAGGAATAAGATCGATAGAGAAAGTCTGGTTAGCGAGAATAAGCTGGCAACCCTTGACTACGTGTGAGGCTTCCAAACTCTTACCATTAGCTAGCTCGACAGTGTGCTTGTCGCTCAGGGGTGTAGGAATACGCTTAAGCATCTTACTAACTTCTAGTGACACATAGCTAGTATCGGCACCCGAATCAAATAAGACTGTAACATAAAAGTCGTCGAGAAGGAACTTACCCGTCACCACGTTGGGATCATTCCTTGCTTCACCTTGACCAATCACGAACACACGTCCCCTAGCACCATTGTTGTTGTTGTTCCCATTGTTACCATTCCCCTGATTGTTGTTGTTGTTCTGGTTCAGTTGGGGACAATCTTTCTTGAAATGACCTTCAGCTCCACACTGAAAGCACCCTTTGTTGTTACCCTGCTGCTGTCGCTGATTCTGCTGAGGTTGCTGACGATTCTGGTTGACGGGGTATGCGCTTCTGCAATCCTTTGCAACATGACCAGGCTTGTTGCATCGATGACAGTTGCCCCTGGTGCATGGCCCACTGTGGTGTAGGCTGCAGCGATTGCATTTGGGGTGATTCCCCTTGTATCCACCATGACTTTGACCACCAGACGACTGCTGACTGGGGCTCTTGTGATCGTCCGTCTTTCTCTGCTGAGACTGAGTTTGCACTGAAGTTGAACCCCTGCTTGAAGTTCCATCCCATTTTCGTTTATCCCCACTAGAAGCACCAGAAGTAGTTGCAGCACCTATACGCTTCGGTAACTTGTTCTGCTCCACCGCTTGGTCAGTGAGACGGTGAGCCAACTGTACAACCTGCTGGATAGTAGTCAACCTCGCTGAAGTCACATGACTTTGGATCTCTGGCACCAAGCCCTTGAGATAGAGTTCAATTCGCTTGTAGGGAGGATCCACCATGGTAGGACACAACAAAGCAAGCTCATGCGATCTCTTAGTGTATGCCTCAATTTCTGACCCCGACATCTTAAGATTGTAGAACTCATCTTCCAGCTTGTGAATGTCGTCACGACTGCAGTATTCCTCCCGGATCATTTCCTTGAAAGTTTCCCATGGGGTGGCGTTGGCAGCAACCAACCCTAACATCTGCACCTGAGCATTCCACCACGTGAGAGCCAAACCCTCGAGAGTACCAGTAGCATACTTCACCCTGCGCGCTTCAGGGCATTCGCACATTTCGAACACAGACTCCAGTTTCTCAAACCAGTGTAGGAGACCTACTGCTCCTTCAGTGCCGCTAAAAGTCGTGGGTCGACAGTCCATAAAGGTCTTAAAAGTGCACACCGGTGCCTGAGCATACTGACCTAAGGTAGGTGGAAGAAAAGACAGAGTTTAACACAAAGGTTGGTTCACGAGAGTAGGATCCAAACGATCCTAGAACAATTTCGGACTGCAGGATATACCTCCTGCGCGTGCAGCTGCGAGCGCTGCGTCAATTCGCTCGTTGATCAAAGCCGTCAACTGGGCTTGTGTCATGTTAACGCGTCCAGACATGGTTCTTCATAATAAAAGCAATACGTGTGAGAGAGGTTCGCGAAAGCACGATAGTAAGACAGAGTAAGCACGCACGTGTTCAAACAACAGTAGCTATACTAATCAAGCATACCATGAGCAATGTACTACGCAACTAACAAGTAGGCAATATACATACATCATATTACCTAGAACGTCGAGCCTTGCATGAGGAGCGAAGTGTCGTTGTGGACCGTTGAGCACTAAACCGGTTATAGTCTGGTTTTAACAAAAACGTTTCTCCTTTATTAAAACCAAGTTCACTATAACCAATGGCTCTGATACCAATCTGTCACACCCCCAAAATCCCACCTGCGGAGTACTACCGCTGGGAGGCGTGACTGACCAGGATCCAGCCACCAATCATACTGAACAAGTATATAAACAGTTATAAAAGTTTAACCAATACGATTGGTGTTTCAAAACAAATAAGTTTAAGTTGCAAGCGGAAGCATAAGTTTAAAGTTATAACATAAGTTCAAAAGTTTCCGAGTTTAACATAGCACGCAGCAATCCGTGCCCCACAACGATCCTCCTCCATGCAAGCTCCCACTGAGAACCTATGGTCCTGCAAAGCATGTAGTAACGAGTCAACAACTAGTTGAGTGAGTTCACGGGTGGGCGTTCGTTTTAGTTGTTTCGAAAACAGTTTACATTATCTGGCATCCTGCCGTGGGGGTTACCCCATAGTTTAAAAAAACGTGACCAGTTCGTTCCCAGTTACTCCGGCACTCCGGCCGTGGGGGCTACCCCATGTAGTTATCAGGCATTTCGAACCCCCACTCGAAACCCACTAAGGGTGCACCATTTGGAACTTGACTATAAATACACCACCCCTAGTTACTTGTTACCACTTTGTTGAACATTAGAACACACACACACTTCTATCTTCTCTCCCACTAGAACTCTAGCACACAAACACATCTCCAAGACTCTCGGATCCACTCGGTTGACACAAGAAACTCTCGGATTTGGACTTTGGATCGGCACACACACACACATCACCAACCGGTTAGTATTTTTATGGTTAATTTTTGTTGTGTTTGTGCTTGAATGGATGTATGCATAAGATGATGTCTATAGTTAGAGATTACATGATGTTCTTGATGTTTATGATGATTCTAATATGCACCATGTTGATAACCGGTTAACATATATTATATGGCAAGATGTGATATGTTGTGTCTAAATGAAGTTTGAACCACTTATGTTGATGAACATGAAATCGGGTTACATATGTCATGAAATCGGACTTGTATGAAAACCGGGTTATGTGTTATGCTTAGTGTTTTGATGCTTGTTCATAGTGTTGATTGAATAAGTGGTTAAAATGTTATGAACTTGATGAAGATGGGTTTGAATATTTGAAGAACACTTTGAATGATAGTTGAAGATTGAAAACCCTTGTGATTTTGATCCACATTTGACTAATAGCCTGATTAGGAAATATGTTAGTGAAATTCTATTGGTCATTTCCGGATTTGGGCCTGATTATATTGTACTATTTGGCTGATTACACCTGCATCAACACGTGAACGTGAAAATGACAGCTTACCGACTCGCAATCACCCGTTGCGACTCGCAACCACAGCGTGATGACTCGAGACCACGCGGTTGCGACTCGCAACCATAACAGGACAAGCCGAAACCACAGGTTACGAGTCCGGTTGCGACTCGAGACCTTAGCATGATGAACCGAGGCTACGGTTGCGACACCGGTTGCGACTCGCAACCATCCATGATCAACACACAGCATGACTCGAGACCATGCTTGCGAGTCCGGTTGCGACTCGAGACCACACTTTTGGGCCTTAGTTAATGGGCCAGACTGATGGGCTTCTGTGTTAACTGCTTTTACGTGTTTGGGCCTAAGTAGTTGGGCTGAACTTGTGAACCGTATGTGCTACTGTTGACTGTTAACTGTTACTACTAAACGTGCTTGCCAAACGTGTTGAACATTTGTGCACTACTTGGTTCGAATCTGATTATATGTGATATCCGTGTTAGGACGTTATTGACTACTTGCGACTTGATTGACTTTCTGTGTTTGACTGCCGAGCAAACCAAGGTGAGTTCACACCCTTTACAAAGCATGGGATTCCCTGGGTTGGGAATGGGATTCAGGAACATGGGTTCCTCGTCTACCATTGGGTAGGACGTCAGTGGTTCAGGAATGTGATTCCTCGTCCGGATGGACGGATAAACGTACTAGACTAAAACTCTATCACGAAGTCCCTCCTTTTTGTATCGACTAATCGCCGGGCCAATGGCGAGCGGGTCATTAGTTAGATAGCGCTATTTAGGTCTGACAAGCCTCACACCGTGCCGCAGAGGACGGGCGTGAACTAATGGATCTGGGGCACGTCAATGATGATAGACATTGATGTTTTCAGGGCACATAAACATGACTACAGTCAGCAATCGATACGGTAACGAGTCTAGTATACACATGGGGTAGCCCCCACGGCTGGAGAGCCAGATGATGTACATGGGGTAGCCCCCACGGCCGAAATGCCTGATAACTACATGGGGTAGCCCCCACGGCCGGAGTGCCGGAGTAACTGGGAACGAACTGGTCACGTTTTTTTAAACTATGGGGTAACCCCCACGGCAGGATGCCAGATAATGTAAACTGTTTTCGAAACAACTAAAACGAACGCCCACCCGTGAACTCACTCAACTAGTTGTTGACTCGTTACTACATGCTTTGCAGGACCATAGGTTCTCAGTGGGAGCTTGCATGGAGGAGGATCGTTGTGGGGCACGGATTGCTGCGTGCTATGTTAAACTCGGAAACTTTTGAACTTATGTTATAACTTTAAACTTATGCTTCCGCTTGCAACTTAAACTTATTTGTTTTGAAACACCAATCGTATTGGTTAAACTTTTATAACTGTTTATATACTTGTTCAGTATGATTGGTGGCTGGATCCTGGTCAGTCACGCCTCCCAGCGGTAGTACTCCGCAGGTGGGATTTTGGGGGTGTGACAACACTAATGGGTATACCCGATATCCAACGGGTAATTACCTAATGAATATCCAATAGGTTTTAGGCCAGGTATGAAACATGATTTTACAACCGAGTAAGGGTATAAGATTAGCCACACCCGTCTCATACCCCACCCATTGCCATCCCTAGTTACGATCGTTTTGCTACTTGCAAATTTTGTGCCCATTAGTAAATTTCAATTCTAATTTATTTTTCTAAATGTTATCGTGTTACTACCGATTTTTTGAGTCACAGACTGTTCTACAACAGGTATGTGCGTTCTCCAAAATATTGTGATCGTTGCGCATTTGGTCGGAAGTCAATAAAAAAAGTACACCATTTTTTCAGTTGTAAATACCGATAGCTAATTACTAGATTCATGCACTTGTGGAACTAATTATCAATTACTAAAACTATAGCCAAGGCCAGCTGCTCCAATGGCATTTGAGTGATGGTTAATTTTTAGGATCACTGAATAACTCAAGGGGGTTTACCAACAGTGGTGGATTTCCTCCTTGATGACATTTATTGGTGAGTCAGGCCTAGAGCATCAGAATCAGTATGGATATCCTGTCTTAGGTATTGGTGTTAGTTTCAAACGTTGTTAAAAAAGGGATATTGGATTTACATTACCCCAACTTTCATCAATTGGCCGATAACACTCCTAACTTTCGATTTGTATCACATCACTCCCAACTTTCACCTTATTGGCCGATAGTACTCCCAAACTAACAAAACCCAAACCCGATTATTTTTTTTGCTTATGTGGCACTTATGTGTTAACGTGGAATTTTTTTGATGATGTAGCAATTGAGGTGGAAGTTGACATGACATCCGATTTGGCTTTTTTGATGATTTGGCAGCTGACATGGTATTTGACTTGGTTTTTTAATGATGTGGCAGCTGATGTGGCACTAGTTTGGTGACATGTCAGCTGATGTCAGCAAACAGGGTTAGTTTGGGAGTGCTATCGGCCAATAAATTAAAAGTTGAGAGTAGTGTGTCACAAATCGAAAGTTGTGACTTGTGAGTACTATCAGCCAATTGATGAAAGTTAAGGTTATTTAAATCTATTATCCCTAAAAAATTACTAAAATTACTACATTGAACAATAACCTTTTTATTATTTTTTTATAATGATTACATTAAGCATATTTTGTTACTATTTGATAACTTTTAGATATGATATTTTATGAATTTTGATTATGATGTTGCGACGTGCTTAATTTTTTTTATGTGTGGATATAAATTTTAATTAGAACTGTGGTGCAAGTATTAATGTATAGTACTCATAAAGTGATGCCGTTTACTTTTTCTTGATTATAATCATATAATATTATGATTTATATAACTTATTACTATTTTGTTTATTACATTAACAAATTGAATACCGTCCGAACAACATCGACACCAGTACCAATATTCTTTTTATGGTTTTCTCGATGTTCCAGCATAAATTCCGTCGATGAAGGAGTTGTATTCGCAATAAAGTATTTTTGGTATCGTAAGCTATAGTGAATGTAGGTACCATACCAACTAACGTAATGGACCATACTGATATTGTCACAACAACAGCACCGATACCGCTATTTTTTATGGTTTTTAATCGATGTAAACATATGCCAATATCTTCTTTGGGCATATTTCTTTCTGCCGTATCGAATGATGGTATCGTGCCGGACTGTAATGAACCAAATCAATACTGACGGAATGGTTGTTGCGTATAGTAGGGGAATTCCACTAGCATATACTACTTAACCATGTCGATATGAACAACAATTAGGTTCTTTTTTAGTTTAACGTTCATAGCTTATAATATAAATTATATACGCCATTTTTCACACCCTCAAATCCACGTGCGGAGTACCACCACAAGGCGTGTGACTGACCAGGATCCAGCCGTCAATTATACTCAGCATTTAGATAATATTAAGAATGTTTACCAACCATAAGGATTAGCAAATGCCATAGTTAAAGTTCAAAAGTTTTAAGTTCAAATAACAGTTAAAATAAGTAGCGGAAACATAAGCAAAACCATTCAAACAAAGTTCACGGTTTAAGTTTATTTAAGAAACCCAACACGCGGGTTTAGACGACCACTACACTTCCCCATGCTACAAGCTCCTGAATCACTGAGTACCTGCAAAGCATGCAGTAGGGTATCAACATACTGTTGGCGAGTTCACGAGTTGTCCAGTTTTAACTTTTTGAAAACGTAAGTTGTTTGGATAAAGCATTTATAATCACATCATGGGGAGCTACCCCCATATATGAGCTTACTAAATTGGCGTTACCGAAACTGTTGACAAAAAGATGTTGTGCCCCGAGTCAATGTCTATCATCATTGACCAAGATGCAAGATCTACTAGTTCATGCCCGATCCCCCCAGTCACGGTGTGAGGTTGTCAAACCTAATAGCGCTATCAGCTAATAACCCGTTCGCCCCCGGTGATTAATCGATACTGTAAGCATGGACTTAATATGATAGAGATTCGTTTAGTTTTGATAGTTGTGATTTATAAATAATATCCAAACGTATCTCCCCCGGGGATAGCAATTTCAAAGTACCCATTCGCATTTTTCCCCCGGAAATATTAGTTTGAAAGCTTTCTTCCCAAAGATGGCAGTTTGTTCGTGTCCCTCCCTGGGACGCATGCTTTTAGTGTGTGAACTCACCTTGGGTTGCTCGGCAAATGGTTTACTTAGTCAAATACGCTGGTCACCACATCCTAACATAGTTACCAGTATGGGTCAGGCTTGGGTACAAACAATTCACATATATCTTTCACGTAACTAACACATAGCATGTACGTCATACTAATGTTATTGGGCCTGTCCTAACATACACACAGTTAACCAGTATCAGCACATAGCAACAGTAGTATAGATACAAAGCCCAAAACACGTTATCACACATTGTGGCCCAATTACTAAGTCAGGCAGCCCAGTCGAGACCAGGTGGTCTCGACTAGAGAACATGAGGTATCGAGTCGCAACCAAGAGGTCTCGGGTTGTGGAGGGGTGGTCTCAAGTGGCACATGCCTGAGTCGCAATGTTGGAGTTCTCGAGTTCAGTTTCGAGTCGAGATCAGGGGATCTCGAGTCGCGACCGTGTTGGGGGGTGACTCATGAAGCGCATGTCTTGGTCTCGAGTTGTCCACTTGACGGTCTCGAGTAGCAACCTTCATTCTCGATTCGCAACCTGGCTGGAATCTTTCTAGAACCTTTACCAACTTGTACTACCCAATCAGATTTCATGTGTATGTACTATCCAATCAAATTTCATAGACATGTTCCCTTGTACTATCCAATAAAATTTCATAAACATGTTCCCTTGTACTATCCAATAAAATTTCATAAACATGTTTCCTTGTTCTATTCTTAATCAAAATGGATCAAACACAACAATTTCAAATATTCATATCATATTCAACATGTTCTTCACTGTTTCATCCGTTTATATATTCCATGTTTATCATTCATCAAAATGGACTAAATCCCCCTATTCTAATACTAAAACAGATTAATCTTTACATACACACCATAGTCACTTTATGAAGAACATGATAAACAATCATCAAATCATCTTAACACACCTTCCCTCATGTGAAATCATATCAAACAAGTTTCATATCAACATGGCAAGAAATCATCAAGGCATCACGGTTCACATATCCTTCATCATTTGAACAATCAAGACCACAAACACCTTTTATGCCACACATTCATTTCCATAACACCAAATCTATCATTAAGCTAGTCATAATAATCATCTAGTCACTTTAACTCACCTATCCTCCCAGAACATGTATATTACTCATCATGCACACATTTTTGTCATACATTGTCAACTATTATGAAAGGAGCAACTAACCGATTCAAGTGTGGGCACAAGGGTGTAGAGTAATGGAGAATGAAGTTCCCAAACGGTGTGTGCGAGCTGATCCGAGACCTCCAATGGCTGCCGGTTCGAACCCGAGAGGAGGTGGTGGTGTTGTTAGGGGTTTAGTGAGAGAAGGTAGGAGAGTGTGGGAGTGTGTGTGAGGGAATGTTTGGGGATTTAGGATGATCATTGAGTGTCCAAAATAGGAAATGTCGGCTTAGGTGGGGGTTTTATACCCGTTCTAAGTCGGTGCACCCTAATGGGTTTCCGAGTGGGCTCAAGGGGTGCGGCCCAACTGATGTGGGTTACTCGAGACCGAGTGGTCGCGGGTCGGGTGCTTGTGGTCTCGCTTCGCCAATATAAATATATTATATATATATATATACACATATACACATAGCTCATTACAAGGATCACATAACACTTTACGATAATTCATAAGCTTTCATTCAATAATATACGTACACATAATGCTAATACCAGAAAGTTGCTCAGGAAAATCTAGAGTGTCACATTATCCCCAAGTTTTAAGAACTTTCGTCCTGAAAGTTAAGGCAGCCACTTGTCAAGCTAGTATGAGTGAGAATGTTTCAACGAGGTGTCACATCATCCCCCCGTTAGTTTGGAATTTCGTCCCGAAATTCAGTTGTAACTTCAGTGCTGGGAGTTTCGTTAGGGAACAACTGGGGATATTTGCGCTTCATCTGGTCTTCCCGCTCCCAGGTAAACACTAGGCCACGGCGCGAGTTCCAACGAACTCGTACGGTAGGTATCTGGCTACGTTTGAGGGTTTTGATCTCTCGATCCGTGATCTCAATCGGTTCCTCAATAAAGTGTAGCTGTTTGTCAAAAGTTAGCTCCTTGAAGGGAATGATGAGTGTTTCATCTGACAGACACTTCCTCAGATTAGACATGTGGACGACATTGTGCACCGCACTCAGCTCTTCAGGGAACTTCAATCTGTAAGCGACCTTACCGATCTTCTCAGTAATTTCGAATGGTCCGACATATCGCGGATTAAGCTTGCCCCGTTTAACAAAACGAACCACACCCTTCCAGGGTGAGACTTTAAGTATAACCCGGTCCCCGACCTGGAATTCTAACGGTTTCCTACGCTTGTGACACCCCAGGAAAACCAGGAAACCAACGCAACATAACTAGCTACCTCAGTAACCACGTGCTAAATTTCGGGACGAAATTCTCTTAACAGGGGGAGAATGTGACAACCCACAAAATTTCATGTATCCGTACAATTTAATTATGTTAATTAAAGTGCTTGATGACTGTGCTGAATTACTTGACTGCTTTCTGGTTACTGTGCTATACTTATATGTGTTTTTCAACATACTAGTCTAGTGCAGAAAATTGACTAAATGGTCCTGAATGTTTTCCTAAGTGTTGGGAATTAAAAGGGTTACAAAAAGATACATAAAAGACAATATACGGAATAACTTAGCACTTTAACGAACCGGTATCTAACCGAACAACCGGACACTACCCAAAACACCAAAATAATGCTAGAAGCATTGTTTCTATTTTTCTGAACTAGTTATTGTTCCCAAACATCATAACACACTATATTATTACATAACACATCAAGCACCTAACTAAGTCACTTAACTGCCAACCAAATAAACTAACTACCATTACACACTAACTAAACCAACCGCACCCCCCCCCCCCAAACCAGTTATGCAAGTGGCCCCCACCCCATGATTTTCTTTAATTGTTTAAGTGATTTGTTAAGTACTTTAGGGGACATAAAGACTATTGGTTAATGCATGGTTGGAGGACTTCTTTATAAACCACAAGATAACCATACAATCATCTTCACCTTCAAAACAACAAAACTCCATCTCTCTCTCCCTCAAAGTAAAGCTCGGCCGAACACCCTACCATATACATCACCACTTTCTATTTTTGATTCAAGTATTCTAAGACCATCCCAAGGTGTATCAAGGTGAATCACGACGTGTGGAGCTCACGGATTGTCAAGGACCTCTCTAGATTTCTTTTATCAACCCGTTTTCTCTAGTGTTTCTTCCCTAGCTTAAAAGCTAGTGGTAAGCACCTTTGATCTTCATTTGCTTCATATTTATGATGGTTAATAGCTAGATTATAATGAAAACTTAAGAACACCAAAAGATCATATGAAAAAGTCCTGAACATAGAGCTAACTTAATGATGAACTATTGTTAAAATGAAGAAGTAATGATATGAATGAGGTTGTCTTGTATTATTGATGATTTCTTGTTGTTTGTTTGATAATTAATAGAGATATGATGTTAAACATCATGATTGAACTTGTTAAAGTAAGATTAAAAACTTCACTTAACAAGTTAGGAGGTGATTAGTGATTTACATAAAATAATCACCTCCATGTTTAAGCATGAACTTGGTAACAATATGTTTTCTTGAAAACTTAGTAAACAAAGTAAGTTGGTAATCGTATGGATCGGAGGTTTACAAATGGTTTTTTCCTAAATAAACCAAGAGCAGAAGATGATTTTTGAAAGGTTATGACTTTTGTTAAACTTACACTATTTTAGTAACAAAATAAGCGTAACAAAATATTTTTCTAAACAAGCGTTACAAGCATATTTTATAACTTGTGCTTAGAGTATAAACTTCGCCATAATTTTTGGTAACAACATACAAAGTGTCGGAGGTTGGTTTTTGTAAATAAAAATGGGTAAATATATATATTTAGAATATATATCTTATATTAGAACACTTGTGTGGATACTTGTTTATTTTGTGAGATAGTTATATTATTTTAGGGTAAAATAATGTAACATAACAATATAACTTGACATTTGAACTGTGTGGTATGTGATAGAAGTAATGAGTAGATAAACCGTACGTAGGATACGTGTTATGCATGAGAAACTGATTGTTATATGTACCTTATTAGGAGGTGCTTGATTTCCTGATTATTAGAGTAATTAATCTAACTGAGCAAACCAAGGTGAGTTCACACACTTTCTAAGGCATGGGATTCCCGGTGGTTTGGGAATGGGTTAAAGAATTAAAAACGGAACCTACATATCCTCCTTGGGTAGGATATGTACCGCCATCCTCCTTGGGTAGGATGCCAATATTAATCCTGCGTATTCTCCTTGGGTAGAATATGTACGTTCGTCCTCCTTGGGTAGGACAACAACCTTAAAACTTACTAGACAAAACTCTATCATTAAGTCCCTCAATTTATATCGACTTAATCGTCGAGGCCAATGGCGAGCGGGTCATTAGTTAAAAGCGCTATTAGGTTTAACAAACCTCACACCATGCCAGTCGGACGTGCGTGTACTAATGGACTATGGCAAACTGTCAGTGATGATAGACACTGATGTATGGCACAACTTATTTTCGTTAGTAGTCGATATGGTACGGTCTAGTGGTTCACATGGGGAAGCCCCCACTGATTATGGATATGGTTTGTGTAATAAAGAAGGATCTGGTTAATCATACTTTCAACTATGGGGTAACCCCCACGGCAATTAAGCCAACGAAAGACAAACCATGTTTTCGTAAAAAACTTAAAACTAAACAATCAACCGTGAACTCACTCAACTTTGTTGTTGACTCTTTGTTACATGCCTTACAGGTCGCTAGATGCTTACGGAGCTTGCACGAGGAGGAGGTCGTTGTGGGATATGGACCATTATGTCCCGTGTTTAATAACTAAACTTCGTGAACTTATGAAACTCATGTTTTGGTCTTTAAACTTATGAATTATGAACTTATGTTTTTGGACTCACGTTTTATGCTTCCGCTGCTAACTTAAAGTCGGTTACTTTCTTTTGGTCACCAATTGTATTGTGGTTGGTTTTATTTACTTAATTACGTTGTTCAATATGATTGGTGGCTCGATCCTGGTCATGTCACGCCTCCAAGCGGTGATACTCCGCATGGTGGATTTTGGGGGTGTGACAGATTGGTATCAGAGCCATTGATTATAGTGAACTTGGTTTTAAAAAAGAGAAAAGCTTTTTGACAAAACCAGACTATAACTTGTACAGTGCTCAATGATCCACAACGACGCTTCGCTCCACGTGCAAGACTCGCCCCAATAGGTGGTATGATTTATGTTATATTGTCGGTTAGATAGTTCACACTGTGCATTAATTAACGTGATAATTGATATTTGAACCTTGTGTACTTACTCTCTACTGTCGTCCCACACTTACGCACTTTCGCGACACTTTTCTCACTTACGTTGCTTCGTTGTGAAGATCATGAACGGACGTGGAGGACGTACCAACCTAACTCAAGCCCAGTTGACGGCTTTGATCAATGAACGAGTTACTAAGGCACTCGCAGCTGTCCCTGCAGGAGGTATAACCTGCCATATCAACCCATCTTAGGACGTTTAGATCCTACCTTCGCAAACCAACCCTCGTGCTTAACCTTGTCTTTTATTCTCGCGCGACAGGTCAACCTGCACAGTCTCCTGTGTGCACGTTCAAAACCTTCATGGATTGCCGACCTAGTACTTTCAGCGGCACAAAAGGAGCTGTAGGTCTTCTTCACTGGTTCAAGAAGCTTGAGTTTGTTTTTGAGATGTGTGAATGCCCTGAAGATCGTAGGGTGAAATTTGCTACTGGAACGCTTAAAGGTGCTGCGTTAACCTGGTGGAAAGCACAGGTTCAACTGCTTGGGCTGGCGGTTGCTAATGCCACCCTATGGAACGACTTCAAAGAACTGATCAAAGAAGAGTACTGCAGTCGTGACGACATCCACAAGCTAGAGGTGGAATTTTTCAATATGAAGATGACGGGGTCTGAAATCGAAGCATACACAAAGAGGTCGAACGAACTAGCTATCTTGTGTCCAACTATGGTGGACCCTCCCATCAAACGTATTGAGCTATACCTCAAGGGTCTTGTACCAGAGATTCAGAGTCACGTGACTTCAGCTAACATGGGTACCATTCAGCAAGTTATACGACTAGCTCACCGTCTCACTGATCAGGCAGTTGAGCAGAACAAGCTGCCCAAGCGTATTAACGCTACTACTACTGATGCTCCCAATGATAAAAAGCGCAAGTGGGATGGAAATTTGGGCAAGGGTTCTACTTCGGTTCAGTCCCAGTAGTGAAAGACTGATGACCACCAGAGTCCTGGTCAACAATCTTCTGGTAGTCAAGGACAGGGTGGGTACCGAGGGAACCACCCCAAGTGCAACCGGTGCAACAAGCATCATAGCGGGCAGTGCCACAAGGGTCGTTGTCTGAGATGCAACAAGCTGGGTCATGAAGCTAAGGATTGCAGGAGCCCACGCCCTGCGAATCAGAATCTTCAACAGCAATAACAAGCTCCACAGAACCACCACCAGCAGCAACCGCAGGGCAATAAAGGATGCTTTCTGTGTGGCGTTGAAGGCCACTTTAAGAGGAACTGCCCTCAGCTGAACCAGAATCAGGACAACAACAACCAAGGAAACGGGAACAACAATGGAGACAACAATTGAGGCAACACTGGGGGTAACAATAATGGCAATAGCGTCCGAGGTCGTGCCTTCGTGATTGGTCAGGGTGATGCAAGGAACGATCCCAACGTTGGGATGGGTAAGTTTCTTTTGGATGACTTCTTTGTTAGTGTTTTATTTGATTCGGGTACCGATACTAGTTATGTGTCCTTAAAAGTTAGCCAAATGCTTAAGCGCACTCCAACACTCCTGAATACGAACACACGGTAGAGCTAGCAAATAGTAAAAGTCTAGAAGCCACACACATAGTTAAGGGCTGTAACCTCGTCCTAGCTAGTCAGACAAGGTTCACACCCGGTTCGGTGATTGAAGTCCTAGGGTTTCTACACGTTTTAGATTTGATTCAATTGAAAATATGATTAACAAATTTAGTGTTACGAGGCTTAGGTGCCAAGAGCTATCAACGTCGTGAGTGACGGACCACAATGCACTTCGTTACCAAGAACATGTAAACTCTAACCTAGATAAGGCATAATTGCACATAAACATTTCGCAAAGTCAAATTTAATCTTCACTCGACAATTCATGAATACAATACCAATGCAAGACAATTATCATAAGTTTCAAAATCAAATCACAACTTGTCACAAATCGAATCTCAAATATAATGTTTAAACCCTAAGAACTTACAAAAACCTACACCGGGGTGAAACCTCCAAGAATTTAGCCGCTCATGGTGACAAAGGCACGATCAACGGATGCTTGAGACTTGAATTGGGTCATCTTGAAGCTTGAGGGTGGATGAATGGTTAGGGTTGTGGATGGTTGGTGATGATGGATTGAAAGATGAATGGAATGATGGTGAATTAGGGTTCTTGATTGTGATTCGGATCAAGGTTGGTGATGATAGATGGATTGGTAGTCAATGGTATATGAGAATAGGCTCCAAGATATGATTCAAACCTTCAAAATATGTGTAACTCTCGTTTCTTGGTCAAAATTGATGTTATAACTCGTCCCCAACTCAAAAATCAAGTTTTTCGCGAAGCAAGAAAGTAAGGGACGTCCCCGATGGCCCCTTGAAGTCCCAGTTTCGCCCGACGGCTTAATTAACTGTTTACGAAGGTTTCTGGCCGATAGAACAATCTAGAGGGCGTCGCCGACGCTGGCTAGTTTTGCCAGTTTCGTCCGAAACAGTTTTCTTCATAACTTCTTCGTTATAACTCTGTTTTACTCACCGTATTCGCCCACGTACTCGTAATTCAGCCCTCTATCATGCCACTATTCATTTTAAATCCATTAAAATTCCACAAAACACATCCAATCTTCGTGATTAACCCGATTTTGTTCATTTCACGTCCCCGGTTGATCCGATTCTCGTCCCGGTGCTCCGTTTAGCTCCCGATTAGCTCCTTAATCTCTTTTAGACCTGTGAAACACAAATCCCATTGAAAGTAGGCTATTCAAGATTAAAAGCTACGTAAAAACATCATCTTAAGCACAAACATTCACCGGTTTTCGACCACGTATCACATCCCCACACTTGTCGTTTGCTTGCCCTCAAGCAAATCTGTTTTTCACTTTCACGTGGGTCGAACGAGAAATACACTCCACATTCCCGAGACTAAGGTTAAGGTCAATTGTCATGCCCAAGTTTAAACTTTTTACAATTTTAACATATTTAGCAATAAATGATTAATCATGTAAAAGTGGTTATCCAAGATTAACCCGCCCGTGAAACTCACATTACATGCATATCCCTCACAATGTTCACTTCCCTCGGTTTATAAGTTGGCTAATTTTCATTATGTATTAGCACTTTTAAAAAGTAATCGCTCAAAACCGATTAGAACACGTACCCGCATAGGCTTGCAACTCAATCATTCTCCACCACTGAACACGAATACTAAGCACAAGTCAAAAGGTCTTTGGAGGGTTGTAACGGGGCTAGGTTAGGGTATGGAATATGATTTTTTTAAGTGGTTAAGGTGATGAAAAATTCGATTTTTATTACAAACGACTACTCTAAACAAAACTAAACTATAAACATCAACTACAAGGCAACAACTTTAGCCTTTTATTCAACAACTACTAACTTCATATTTTTGTATTTTTCTCAACATTTTCTGATTTTTTTTAGCATAAGTAAATCACAACTATACAAACATATACTCCTATGATTGAATTTTTATCACACGGGTTTAAAAAGAAAAGGTTTAATGGTTGCGGTCAAAATGGGTTGGTCAAACGAAAGGATTAGGCTCAAAGTGGGCGACTAGGGGATTTATTTGGGTAAGGATGGATAAATGGTTTTAAAGAAAAAGGTTCACCTAATGCCTTAATCATTCTCGTGCTTATATTCGGTCTACGGTCTCAAACGTATCAAAAGTCGCAAGTTCTACAATACATGACTAATGGTCCACTCAAACAAAGAAACATGAATATGTAATCCTATGATGTAGAATTGGCTCAAAACCTCACATATATAAAGGGTATGGTATGCGATATGCATGATGTTCTAGTTTCTTAGGCGAATTATTCCCAAATAACCACCCACTAAATACCCGTCATGCTATTAATTTTGTTACACCCCGATTTCCACATGTCTCACCGGTGGGCCCGGTGGGGGATTACCGTGACGTAGTTGGCAACAATATAGTCAAACCACACAATATAAATGAATGCACAGCGGAAGCAATAAAGATAATTATATTTCAACTTTAAGTGTATATCAATGTATCACCATTGTTGAAATATTAATCCACAGGGGATCAAATATAATAACAAAATGTTGTTCAACAGACTTCAGGCATCTTAAGCTTGCGAGACTTCTAATGATGCAAAGGAGAAATCCCAGCCAATTACGCATAGTACCTGCATTTAGTCTTTTTAGGAAAATACGTCAGTTTACACTGGTAAATACATTCACCCGACACTTTTGTAAAATGTTTAATAAAATTGGTTTAAATGCACAAGGCACAAACTCTTTATAACTTGGGATAATTTATAATCAAATCTTGTAAAGAATTACATGTTGCTATGCGTTCGGTCGCCCGAATCTAGTCCGGGTTAAAGATTAATAGACACACCACATAGCGTACAACCGTAGCGGGTAACCAACGGTTATACCTTTAAATCATAGACACAATGCCGGGTGTACGCCTACACCGGGATGTCAAGGTCGTGGCCATTCGTAAATGCTGCCAAGGATATCCGGGACATGGTCATTAAGCCCCCAAAGGCGTTAAGCAAACAAAACAAGTTTTTAGACGGGTCACATTGATAATACCCAACTACAAATGAGTTGGGGTCAATTGCCCGACCAAGCGGTATTTTAGATACCGTAACCCAAGCCCGTATAACGGAAAATAAGTTAAAAGTATTTACCTTTGCAAGTATAATTCGTTAAATTGAAATAAATTGCAGATAGCTTTTACTGGTCCCCTAATCTGGAACGAAGGTTTAATTTAACCTATTAGAATCCTAACGAGTCTTTAATCTAGCCGTAGCTTAGACCGGTCAGTTTCAAAGTATAGTTGCGGTTTAATCGTGTGAAAGGCGAAAACCGTGAATGGAGTGTGATTTTGACCCAACAAGTTTGAAGACTTGTTTTATATGGGTATAATAATCATACTCTGGATTTTGGGGTCAAAACAATATGGTTTGACCCGTTTCGGCTAATTTATGTAAACTAGTTACATAAGCCGAACCGTGCGCGCAAAAGGCGCAACGGGTAACCGTAAGAGTCCTACACAGTTTTCCTAAGTCAATATGCTTTAAAGAGGTTGTGGTATCAGTAGGATACCTTCCGTATTGCCCGTAACGAGTTTAAATCCAATTTACGCCCCGTAGGGGTTTTTCGGTCATTTTAAAGACTTTTAAAGGGCTTTCGGAGTTCCACAGGAAATCTGAATTTCCCGAACAGTTTATAAAGTCCAAAATAATTTATTTATTATTTAAAATCAGTAGCAACTGGAATCGGGTCAAAAGACCTTGTAGAACTCAAGTTATGGCCAAAAGGGCATATTCGGTATTTACCGAACCGATGCCATAACCGTAGGTTATGAGCAGGTCAAAAATAATTAAAAATCTCAAAATATTATTTTACATCAGTGTGTAAAGGTTTGGCGTCGAAATCTTGGTTTAGATAGGCGTTATGCTAATGGCGCCGTTTATTACAAAAGTTTTCTTTAATTGCGCTATTTAGCATAACTCCTATTCTAGACCTCGGATTAACGTGAAATTTTTAGGGACATGCTTAGAATTCAGTAACCAAGGTTATGGTCCTTTCACATGTCCGAAATTCTCGTTTTAATTTGAGAAGGGCGTTACGGTCAACTTTTAAGCACTTAACGGAAAGGTGTAAAAGACTTGGACAAACGACGAACCGGTCACAGAGGGTTATACCATCATGTAACTGGGTCCTAAGAGAGTCCTAAGGCATATCTACATTACACTAAAACGGGTCAGAACTGAAGTCAAAGCAAAAGTCAAAGTTTTGCGACTTTCGGCTCCGAACCGGGTCAAAACATCAAATGGTCGGATCAAACAAGCTTAGACTAGTTTATATACTTATTATCATGTTTTATGAGTGTTCATACAGGTTACACATCATCTACATTACAGATTATGCAAGAAATAGCAAAATGACATTTCTGTTGACTTTTTCTAAGCATGTTTGACTCGTCATTTGAACTAGTTAGAGTGGTGATCAGGGGGAACCCTTTTAAGGGTTTATTACCCACATAAATACCAACTTATAACTACTTTCTATTCGAGATATGACTGAGCCATTTAGGACTAATCTCGAAGTCAAACCGTAATTACGACGGTTTGATTTTTAGCTACATAACTAAGCAAAAACTAAACCACAAAGGATTGAACGACTTACAGAAGTCCAATGCAGATATGAGAAGACTTGAGAGTGTTCTTGAGCTCCAGATGTGATCAATGAAGGCAGAACAAGGTGTGAGGAACTTGTTTGCACAAAGTGGCCTTTTATAGGCAATGTTGATGCATAGGATCATCACAACATGGCCTACAAGGGTTCCTTGATGATCAACAACTGTCCTAAAGTGTTAGGGAGTGATTAGGGGTCGCCCATATCTCTGGAAGATCTTCACATTAATGATTTACCGCTTAAAATAGCCAACAGCCAACATTCTGTCGCTGGGCGTCGCTTACGGACCGTATGGCATGGGCCTTGCGGTCCGTAAGCCTATGGCGGATGATTTATGTTATATTGTACAGTGCTCAATGATCCACAACGACGCTTCGCTCCACGTGCAAGACTTGCCCCAATAGGTGGTATGATTTATGTTATATTGTCGGTTAGATAGTTCACACTGTGCATTAATTAACGTGATAATTGCTATTTGAACCTTGTGTACTTACTCTCTACTGTCGTCCCACACTTACGCACTTTCGCGACACTTTTCTCACTTACGTTATTTCGTTGTGAAGATCATGAACGGACGCGGAGGACGTACCAACCTAACTCAAGCCCAGTTGACGGCTTTGATCAATGAACGAGTTGCTAAGGCACTCGCAGCTGTCCCTGCAGGAGGTATAACCTGCCATATCAACCCATCTTAGGACGTTTAGATCCTACCTTCGCAAACCAACCCTCGTGCTTAACCTTGTCTTTTATTCTCGCGCGACAGGTCAACCTGCACAGTCTCCTGTGTGCACGTTCAAAACCTTCATGGATTGCCGACCTAGTACTTTCAGCGGCACAAAAGGAGCTGTAGGTCTTCTTCACTGGTTCAAGAAGCTTGAGTTTGTTTTTGAGATGTGTGAATGCCCTGAAGATCGTAGGGTGAAATTTGCTACTGGAACGCTTAAAGGTGCTGCGTTAACCTGGTGGAAAGCACAGGTTCAACTGCTTGGGCTGGCGGTTGCTAATGCCACCCTATGGAACGACTTCAAAGAACTGATCAAAGAAGAGTACTGCAGTCGTGACGACATCCACAAGCTAGAGGTGGAATTTTTCAATATGAAGATGACGGGGTCTGAAATCGAAGCATACACAAAGAGGTCGAACGAACTAGCTATCTTGTGTCCAACTATGGTGGACCCTCCCATCAAACGTATTGAGCTATACCTCAAGGGTCTTGTACCAGAGATTCAGAGTCACGTGACTTCAGCTAACATGGGTACCATTCAGCAAGTTATACGACTAGCTCACCGTCTCACTGATCAGGCAGTTGAGCAGAACAAGCTGCCCAAGCGTATTAACGCTACTACTACTGATGCTCCCAATGATAAAAAGCGCAAGTGGGATGGAAATTTGGGCAAGGGTTCTACTTCGGTTCAGTCCCAGTAGTGAAAGACTGATGACCACCAGAGTCCTGGTCAACAATCTTCTGGTAGTCAAGGACAGGGTGGGTACCGAGGGAACCACCCCAAGTGCAACCGGTGCAACAAGCATCATAGCGGGCAGTGCCACAAGGGTCGTTGTCTGAGATGCAACAAGCTGGGTCATGAAGCTAAGGATTGCAGGAGCCCACGCCCTGCGAATCAGAATCTTCAACAGCAATAACAAGCTCCACAGAACCACCACCAGCAGCAACCGCAGGGCAATAAAGGATGCTTTCTGTGTGGCGTTGAAGGCCACTTTAAGAGGAACTGCCCTCAGCTGAACCAGAATCAGGACAACAACAACCAAGGAAACGGGAACAACAATGGAGACAACAATTGAGGCAACACTGGGGGTAACAATAATGGCAATAGCGTCCGAGGTCGTGCCTTCGTGATTGGTCAGGGTGATGCAAGGAACGATCCCAACATTGGGATGGGTAAGTTTCTTTTGGATGACTTCTTTGTTAGTATTTTATTTGATTCGGGTACCGATACTAGTTATGTGTCCTTAAAAGTTAGCCAAATGCTTAAGCGCACCCCAACACTCCTGAATACGAACACACGGTAGAGCTAGCAAATAGTAAAAGTCTAGAAGCCACACACATAGTTAAGGGCTGTAACCTCGTCCTAGCTAGTCAGACAAGGTTCACACCCGGTTCGGTGATTGAAGTCCTAGGGTTTCTACACGTTTTAGATTTGATTCAATTGAAAATATGATTAACAAATTTAGTGTTACGAGGCTTAGGTGCCAAGAGCTATCAACGTCGTGAGTGACGGACCACAATGCACTTCGTTACCAAGAACATGTAAACTCTAACCTAGATAAGGCATAATTGCACATAAACATTTCGCAAAGTCAAATTTAATCTTCACTCGACAATTCATGAATACAATACCAATGCAAGACAATTATCATAAGTTTCAAAATCAAATCACAACTTGTCACAAATCGAATCTCAAATACAATGTTTAAACCCTAAGAACTTACAAAAACCTACACCGGGGTGAAACCTCCAAGAATTTAGCCGCTCATGGTGACAAAGGCACGATCAACGGATGCTTGAGACTTGAATTGGGTCATCTTGAAGCTTGAGGGTGGATGAATGGTTAGGGTTGTGGATGGTTGGTGATGATGGATTGAAAGATGAATGGAATGATGGTGAATTAGGGTTCTTGATTGTGATTCGGATCAAGGTTGGTGATGATAGATGGATTGGTAGTCAATGGTATATGAGAATAGGCTCCAAGATATGATTCAAACCTTCAAAATATGTGTAACTCTCGTTTCTTGGTCAAAATTGATGTTATAACTCGTCCCCAACTCAAAAATCAAGTTTTTCGCGAAGCAAGAAAGTAAGGGACGTCCCCGATGGCCCCTGGAAGTCCCAGTTTCGCCCGACGGCTTAATTAACTGTTTACGAAGGTTTCTGGCCGATAGAACAATCTAGAGGGCGTCGCCGACGCTGGCTAGTTTTGCCAGTTTCGTCCGAAACAGTTTTCTTCATAACTTCTTCGTTATAACTCTGTTTTACTCACCGTATTCGCCCACGTACTCGTAATTCAGCCCTCTATCATGCCACTATTCATTTTAAATCCATTAAAATTCCACAAAACACATCCAATCTTCGTGATTAACCCGATTTTGTTCATTTCACATCCCCGGTTGATCCGATTCTCGTCCCGGTGCTCCGTTTAGCTCCCGATTAGCTCCTTAATCTCTTTTAGACCTGTGAAACACAAATCCCATTGAAAGTAGGCTATTCAAGATTAAAAGCTACGTAAAAACATCATCTTAAGCACAAACATTCACCGGTTTTCGACCACGTATCACATCCCCACACTTGTCGTTTGCTTGCCCTCAAGCAAATCTGTTTTTCACTTTCACGTGGGTCGAACGAGAAATACACTCCACATTCCCGAGACTAAGGTTAAGGTCAATTGTCATGCCCAAGTTTAAACTTTTTACAATTTTCACATATTTAGCAATAAATGATTAATCATGTAAAAGTGGTTATCCAAGATTAACCCGCCCGTGAAACTCACATTACATGCATATCCCTCACGATGTTCACTTCCCTCGGTTTATAAGTTGGCTAATTTTCATTATGTATTAGCACTTTTAAAAAGTAATCGCTCAAAACCGATTAGAACACGTACCCGCATAGGCTTGCAACTCAATCATTCTCCACCACTGAACACGAATACTAAGCACAAGTCAAAAGGTCTTTGGAGGGTTGTAACGGGGCTAGGTTAGGGTATGGAATATGATTTTTTTAAGTGGTTAAGGTGATGAAAAATTCGATTTTTATTACAAACGACTACTCTAAACAAAACTAAACTATAAACATCAACTACAAGGCAACAACTTTAGCCTTTTATTCAACAACTACTAACTTCATATTTTTGTATTTTTCTCAACATTTTCTGATTTTTTTTAGCATAAGTAAATCACAACTATACAAACATATACTCCTATGATTGAATTTTTATCACACGGGTTTAAAAAGAAAAGGTTTAATGGTTGCGGTCAAAATGGGTTGGTCAAACGAAAGGATTAGGCTCAAAGTGGGCGACTAGGGGATTTATTTGGGTAAGGATGGATAAATGGTTTTAAAGAAAAAGGTTCACCTAATGCCTTAATCATTCTCGTGCTTATATTCGGTCTACGGTCTCAAACGTATCAAAAGTCGCAAGTTCTACAATACATGACTAATGGTCCACTCAAACAAAGAAACATGAATATGTAATCCTATGATGTAGAATTGGCTCAAAACCTCACATATATAAAGGGTATGGTATGCGATATGCATGATGTTCTAGTTTCTTAGGCGAATTATTCCCAAATAACCACCCACTAAATACCCGTCATGCTATTAATTTTGTTACACCCCGATTTCCACATGTCTCACCGGTGGGCCCGGTGGGGGATTACCGTGACGTAGTTGGCAACAATATAGTCAAACCACACAATATAAATGAATGCACAGCGGAAGCAATAAAGATAATTATATTTCAACTTTAAGTGTATATCAATGTATCACCATTGTTGAAATATTAATCCACAGGGGATCAAATATAATAACAAAATGTTGTTCAACAGACTTCAGGCATCTTAAGCTTGCGAGACTTCTAATGATGCAAAGGAGAAATCCCAGCCAATTACGCATAGTACCTGCATTTAGTCTTTTTAGGAAAATACGTCAGTTTACACTGGTAAATACATTCACCCGACACTTTTGTAAAATGTTTAATAAAATTGGTTTAAATGCACAAGGCACAAACTCTTTATAACTTGGGATAATTTATAATCAAATCTTGTAAAGAATTACATGTTGCTATGCGTTCGGTCGCCCGAATCTAGTCCGGGTTAAAGATTAATAGACACACCACATAGCGTACAACCGTAGCGGGTAACCAACGGTTATACCTTTAAATCATAGACACAATGCCGGGTGTACGCCTACACCGGGATGTCAAGGTCGTGGCCATTCGTAAATGCTGCCAAGGATATCCGGGACATGGTCATTAAGCCCCCAAAGGCGTTAAGCAAACAAAACAAGTTTTTAGACGGGTCACATTGATAATACCCAACTACAAATGAGTTGGGGTCAATTGCCCGACCAAGCGGTATTTTAGATACCGTAACCCAAGCCCGTATAACGGAAAATAAGTTAAAAGTATTTACCTTTGCAAGTATAATTCGTTAAATTGAAATAAATTGCAGATAGCTTTTACTGGTCCCCTAATCTGGAACGAAGGTTTAATTTAACCTATTAGAATCCTAACGAGTCTTTAATCTAGCCGTAGCTTAGACCGGTCAGTTTCAAAGTATAGTTGCGGTTTAATCGTGTGAAAGGCGAAAACCGTGAATGGAGTGTGATTTTGACCCAACAAGTTTGAAGACTTGTTTTATATGGGTATAATAATCATACTCTGGATTTTGGGGTCAAAACAATATGGTTTGACCCGTTTCGGCTAATTTATGTAAACTAGTTACATAAGCCGAACCGTGCGCGCAAAAGGCGCAACGGGTAACCGTAAGAGTCCTACACAGTTTTCCTAAGTCAATATGCTTTAAAGAGGTTGTGGTATCAGTAGGATACCTTCCGTATTGCCCGTAACGAGTTTAAATCCAATTTACGCCCCGTAGGGGTTTTTCGGTCATTTTAAAGACTTTTAAAGGGCTTTCGGAGTTCCACAGGAAATCTGAATTTCCCGAACAGTTTATAAAGTCCAAAATACTTTATTTATTATTTAAAATCAGTAGCAACTGGAATCGGGTCAAAAGACCTTGTAGAACTCAAGTTATGGCCAAAAGGGCATATTCGGTATTTACCGAACCGATGCCATAACCGTAGGTTATGAGTAGGTCAAAAATAATTAAAAATCTCAAAATATTATTTTACATCAGTGTGTAAAGGTTTGGCGTCGAAATCTTGGTTTAGATAGGCGTTATGCTAATGGCACCGTTTATTACAAAAGTTTTCTTTAATTGCGCTATTTAGCATAACTCCTATTCTAGACCTCGGATTAACGTGAAATTTTTAGGGACATGCTTAGAATTCAGTAACCAAGGTTATGGTCCTTTCACATGTCCGAAATTCTCGTTTTAATTTGAGAAGGGCGTTACGGTCAACTTTTAAGCACTTAACGGAAAGGTGTAAAAGACTTGGACAAACGACGAACCGGTCACAGAGGGTTATACCATCATGTAACCGGGTCCTAAGAGAGTCCTAAGGCATATCTACATTACACTAAAACGGGTCAGAACTGAAGTCAAAGCAAAAGTCAAAGTTTTGCGACTTTCGGCTCCGAACCGGGTCAAAACATCAAATGGTCGGATCAAACAAGCTTAGACTAGTTTATATACTTATTATCATGTTTTATGAGTGTTCATACAGGTTACACATCATCTACATTACAGATTATGCAAGAAATAGCAAAATGACATTTCTGTTGACTTTTTCTAAGCATGTTTGACTCGTCATTTGAACTAGTTAGAGTGGTGATCAGGGGGAACCCTTTTAAGGGTTTATTACCCACATAAATACCAACTTATAACTACTTTCTATTCGAGATATGACTGAGCCATTGAGGACTAATCTCGAAGTCAAACCGTAATTACGACGGTTTGATTTTTAGCTACATAACTAAGCAAAAACTAAACCACAAAGGATTGAACGACTTACAGAAGTCCAATGCAGATATGAGAAGACTTGAGAGTGTTCTTGAGCTCCAGATGTGATCAATGAAGGCAGAACAAGGTGTGAGGAACTTGTTTGCACAAAGTGGCCTTTTATAGGCAATGTTGATGCATAGGATCATCACAACATGGCCTACAAGGGTTCCTTGATGATCAACAACTGTCCTAAAGTGTTAGGAAGTGATTAGGGGTCGCCCATATCTCTGGAAGATCTTCACATTAATGATTTACCGCTTAAAATAGCCAACAGCCAACATTCTGTCGCTGGGCGTCGCTTACGGACCGTATGGCATGGGCCTTGCGGTCCGTAAGCCTATGGCGGAAACACTTTTACCCCTTCACCCCCTTACGGTCCGTAAGGCATGACCCTTACGGTCCGTAAGCGCTCGACAGTGGCAAAAAAAATTAACCTTTCATGCATTGAATGGTCAACTTTGAATTAATAATTTTGATGGCTGGCCTTTTACCCATACTTGACCAGATGTCTACCCCATTATGCAATATGGGTTTGCAAAAGAGGATGGGCTCATGTCTTATCATTTGTCTTGCATTATTTTCTTAAGACCCAAATTAATCAACTTGGATACTTTTGATTATTATTAATGACCCGATTAAGATTAGGTGCTTATAAATTTGCTTGGGGTCTCGGGATTTATAGTGTCGAAGTCGCTCAAAGGTATAAAATTAACATGTCGACATATTCGAAAATCCTACCGCATATCTTAATCAAATCCGGGTTTATATTAGTTTTGTCGTATTTCACACGTGTCATTTATTTATTGGACACAAAAATTCAAGGTGTTACATCCTCACCCCCTTAAAATAAATCTCGACCCGAGATCTACTGAAACAAATAAGGGTATTTTTCTTTCATCGTGGATTCAACCTCCCACGTGAATTCGGGACCTCTACGGGCATCCCACTTGACCTTTACTATAGGTACATGCTTCCTTCGAAGCTTCTTTACCTGTCGATCTTCAATCGGCAAAGGTTTTTCCACGAATTTCAAGCTTTCATCTATATGCACATCTGTATGTGGTATTACCAGTGATTCATCAGCGAAGCACTTCTTGAGATTGCAGATGTGGAACACATTGTGAATTCCATTGAGCTCTTCAGGTAAGTTTAACTTATAGGCAACGGACCCGACACGTTCGATAACCTCGAAAGGTCCTATGTATCTCGGGCTTAGTTTGCCTTTCTTACCGAAACGCATCACCCCCTTCCAGGGTGATACTTTAAGTAACACTTTTTCACCTACTTCGAAGTGAAAATCTTTACGCTTTGGATCCGCGTAAGTCTTCTGCCTATCCCGGGCAGCTTTGAGACGGTCTCGAATCTGGACAATCTTGTCCGTCGTTTCGAAGACTATCTCTGGTCCTGATAATTGGACATCTCCAACTTCCGCCCAACAAACAGGCGATCTACACTTTCTACCGTATAAAGCCTCGAAAGGCGCAGCCTTAATGCTGGTATGGTAGCTATTGTTGTAGGAGAATTCGATTAGTGGTAGGTTCTTATCCCAACTGCCGCCCAAATCGATAGCACATTCACGTATCATGTCTTCCAACGTTTGAATAGTACGCTCACTCTGACCGTCTGTCTGAGGATGGTAAGCCATACTAAAATTCAAACGTGTACCCAAAGATTGCTGGAAACTCTTCCAGAAGTGCGACGTGTATCTAGTATCCCGATCAGAGATAATAGACACAGGTATGCCATGCAAGGCTACAATCTTATCAACGTATAACTGGGCTAACATGTCGGAGCTATAAGTCTCCTTGATGGGTAAGAAATGCGCTGACTTAGTCAGCCTATCAACGATAACCCATATTGTGTCATTTCCTTTCCTCGTCTTGGGTAACTTGGTAATAAAATCTATAGTTACACATTCCCACTTCCATTCGGGAAGTTCAGGATGTTGTAGCAAGCCAGATGGCTTTTGATGCTCAGCTTTGACTTGCGCACAAGTTAAGCATTTTGCTACATAAGCGGCTACAGACTTTTTCAAGCCTATCCACCAATAATTTGCCTTTAGATCCTGATACATCTTATCAGCTCCAGGATGGACAGAATATTTGGAACTATGGGCTTCCTGGAGGATAACATCTCGTAGTCCTCCATAAATCGGAACTCATATTCGTCCATTCAATCGTAAAATGTCGTCCTTGCTAAGAGTTAACTGCTCCTCAGTTACTCCCAGCTTCTCTTGAGGATAGTTAGCTTCCAACACAGCTTCTTGCTGTGCAGCTAACAACCTTTCAACTAAATTATTCTTCACTTCAATGCTCTTGGCATTGATTCGGATAGGTTTCACCCTCTCCTTTCTACTCAGGGCATCAGCGACCACGTTCGCTTTGCCGGGATGATATCTGATTTCACAATCATAATCATTTAAAGTCTCCATCCAACGGCGTTGCCTCATGTTTAGTCCTTCTGATTAAACAGATGTTGAAGGCTCTTGTGATCCGAATAGATCATAAACTTGATACCATACAAGTAATGCCTCCACAGTTTTAGTGCGAACACAATGGCACCCAGCTCCAAGTCATGGGTGGTGTAATTCTTCTCGTGCACCTTTAACTGTCTTGAAGCATAGGCAATAACCTTGCCTTTCTGCATGAGCACACATCCCATGCCAGTGTGTGATGCGTCGCAGTAAACTACGAACTCCTCGGTACCTTCCGGTAGTGTCAGCACAGGGGCGTTGCTCAGCTTTTGCTTTAGAATATCAAAGGATTCTTGTTGCTTAGGGCCCCAAACAAATTTTATCTTCTTCTTGGTCAGGGAAGTTAAGGGCGTAGCAATCCTTGAAAAATTTTCGATGAATCGCCGGTAGTATCCTGCTAACCCCAGGAAACTACGAATCTCAGTAGGCGTCTTTGGCTCTTGCCAATTCATGACAGCCTCTACTTTAGCGGGATCCACCTGGATACCACGCTCGCTGACAACGTGTCCTAGAAATTGGACTGCTCGTAGCCAGAATTCGCACTTAGAGAATTTGGCATAGAGTTTCTCATGATGTAGCAGTTTGAGAATACAACGAAGGTGTTTCTCATGGTCAGCTCGGTTCTTCGAGTATATAAGAATGTCGTCGATGAAAATGATGACGAATTTGTCCAAGTACGGCTTGCAGACGTGATTCATGAGATCCATGAACGCAGCCGGGGCATTTGTGAGCCCAAAAGGCATCACTAGGAACTCGTAGTGACCGTAACGAGTCCTAAATACGGTTTTATGCACATCTTCATCTCTGACTTTCAGTTGATGGTAGCCTGACCTCAAATCAATCTTCGAAAAATAACTTGCCCCTTGTAACTGATCGAACAAATCGTCGATCCTCGGCAAGGGATATCTATTCTTTATCGTGACCTTATTAAGCTTGCGATAATCGATGCACAGACGCATCGATCCGTCCTTCTTCTTAACAAACAGGACAGGTGCTCCCCAGGGAGACGAACTAGGTTTGATGAAACCTTTAGCTAGTAGTTCATCCAGTTGGGTCCTCAACTCCTTCATTTCGGTTGGTGCTAGCCTGTAAGGTGCTCTAGCAATAGGTGCTGCTCCAGGGATGATATCAATCCTGAATTCCACTTGCCTATCTGGTGGCAAACCAGGTAGATCTTCAGGGAAAACTTCTGGATACTCCGAAATGACGGGAATGTCTTCTATCTTCGGTTTAGGTTCTTCAATAGTCACATGTGCCATGTAGATGACACAACCCTTCTCTAGACATTTTGAAGCCTTGAGCATAGTCACTTGCTCAGGCAATCCGTACTGGGTATCTCCCCGAATGGTAAGCGATTCACCAGACGGTGTCTTTATCACCACTTGCTTTCTGTTGCAGACGATTTGAGCCTAGTTGTGAGATAACCAGTCCATACCCAATACTAGGTCAAAACCGGCCAATTTAAAGGGAAGTAGAGATAGAGGAAAAGAGTGGTTCTTAATGGATATCACACATCCATCTAACACAGTGGAGACGGTTTCTATGGTTCCATCTGCTAGCTCTACCTCGTAGTTCACGTTTAAGGTTTTGACAGGCATATTCAGCAATTTACAAAATTTATGATCTACGAAAGACTTATCAGCGCCCGAATCAAAAAGTACTCTTGCAAAGATATCATTTACGAGAAAAGTACCTGTGATCACGTTGTCATCCAGCACTGCTTCTTTCGCCTCCATCCTGAAGACTCTAGCATTGTTCTTCTTGGCCTCTTCAGGCTTCTTAGCATATTAGGGCAGTTGCTTTTAATGTGCGCTTTCTCGTTGCAGTTATAGCAGGTTGCATCTTTTATTTTCTTGCAGTCCACAGTCTTGTGGTCCTTGGACTTGCACAACCCGCAAGCATACGACTTCGACTGAGTCTGCGAGTTCGATTCGAGCCTACACTTTCCAAAGTGATGTCTCTTGCAATTCTTGCACTTGGGCTTCTCACCAGACTGTTGCCCATCCTTCCTTGACTCTGACCCTCTCTTGTTATCACCGTTTCCACGGTGCTTCTTGCCCGACCTCCGTGAAGTATCGTCTTCACGCTTTCTCATCTCAGCTTCTTTGTTCCTTAGCGATCTTTGTCGGACCGCATCCAGAGTAAGGGACAAAGATATATCAGCTACAGATCGAAAGGTCGCTGGCCTAGAGGCCTTCATGCTTGCCTTTATTTCGGGGGCTAACCCACCGATGAAACGAGCGATTCTTTTTGGCTCCGGGGTTACCAGATATGGAATCAACCGGGACATCGTGTTGAAGCTCGTTAGGTAAGCTTGGCAGTCAAGGTTTGTCATCACCAATGACAGAAAATCGGATTCTATCTTTTCCACCTCATGTTGAGGGCAGTAATTATCCTTGATGAGAGAACAGAATTCCTCCCATGTCATGCTGTATAGAACAGCTTTTCCCGAGGCCTGAACCAATGCCCTCCACCAAGCCAGGGCCTCGCCCTTGAATGATTGTGACACATACTTTACCACGTCTCTTTCTGCACAGCCGCTGATGTCCACCACGGTGTCCATCTCGTCAAGCCACGTCATACAATCGACCGCTCCCTTCTCCCCAGTGAAGTCCCGAGGCTTGCATGATACAAAGTACTTGTAGGTGCAGCCTCTGGCGCGAGATGCGTCAGTATATACCCTTTCTTGATGGACACTGTTTTCATTGGACGAATGATTATCATCATCCTTTTTAGGTTTGGACAGCGGTTTGCTGTGAGATTTTGTGTGGGTTTTCGGCTTGGAGTGTGGTTTGGATATAGTTCGGCTCCGAGATTCAGTATATTCCTCATATTGTCGATCCAGAGCTGCCTTGACAGCGTTATCGACAAGAGCTTTCAACTCTGCGCCCGTCAGATGAACTTGGGCGTTATCATATTCGTCTTCCTTCGAGTGGCTATTTTCTCCACTAGGATCAGCCATGGTAACTTGAATCTGTTACAGAAGATAATGAAAAATTTATTTAGGAGTTTATTATGGAATTGTCTTTTATGGCAATTCATTAACCATGGTAACAGAGACCATATCTGGTTAATTTGTTACTCACTTTTATTTAGGATTTGAACATACTTATCCTAATTACAAATAATATTGTTAGTGGCATAAAAGCCTAGTCACGAGGACGTTATTATAATATTAGCCGAGATTACAGAGAATCAAGGTGTGAAGGTTTGAACCGTAGTCCTTTTACCCTTTCTGACAGGGAGTCATAGACCACCACTGTCTTTTGTCTTATATGACAATCATTATGGCCCATAGTTACTACATCACTAACGGATGCTTAATAATTCGGCCCGTAGGCACTACATCACTAATGGATGCTTAATAAATGATCATCTTTATTGATGATTTAACCCATGATTTATTATATCATTAATTTGGGCTTTGAAATCCTTAAAAGGATTCTTATAAGAATGACGCGTGCGATTTTAACGAATCACATCTGCCATGAACGTTAACATGATTACAGAGGTTAACTGGAATTCTGAATCTTTTTAATCAGGTCTTACCATCTTGGTCGGATCTTATAAAGACACCTGGCTAGGTTTCACTCTTAAGATTCTTTATATAGGCAGATTTAATTTAAAAGGAATGATTTTGATTTATTTCATATATAGTAATAACAAAAATGAAATTTATAACACAACATTCCATAAGCTTCAAATACGATTACACGCTGCCCTAAACAGGACTTTATAATTAAATAACTACCTACGCAGAGGTTTATAGAAAAACAAGTCCACGCAGGGACCAACACACGATAGATGTCCGCACAGGGACTATAAAGATAAGTCCACGTAGGGACTGAAATACGACAAATGTCCACGCAGGGACTAAATTGCAAATACAACATTACATAAGGAGACTAATGGTCTCGTTTCTTCCTTCCATTCAGTAAGTTTGCTAAGCCCTTGAGAAATCCACGATTACTCTTGCGTTCTTGTTCGAAGTCTCGTTCCACTCGGTTTAAGCGGTGGAGTATTTCTTCTTGCTCCGGTGGAGAAAATCGTGGCTGCTGCGATGGTTGCTGAACCGGAGGTCTGGGAGGTATAGGATACCCATGAGCTGAGTAATCTGGTCTCCAAGAGGTTCCATGAAGGGCATTATAATTAGCCGCTACCACATATGGATCGGCATCATAGTTATAGTTGTAGTGCGTGTGAGTCGGCTGCTCAAACGGATTGTAAGCCGTGGAAGCACCGTACGCTGGTATCGGATTGTCATATCCGAATGGTGGCGGAGGTGGTGCAACTGGTGCAGAATTCACCTCTGCAGGGTGACCAGAAGGTTCCCCTAGTTGTGGTTCTTCTTCAGGCACTGACGGAAAGTGACTCGCACTCGAGTGGCGAGGGGTGCTGAAATGAAATTCCCCTCCTCGGGTAGACATCCGTGCTCCTGATCTTCTACACCTTGGCGGATCTGGAATTACTAGTTGAACCGGTGGCGGTAGTGGTTGCGTAACGGCCACAAACCGCGAATCCTCAGAAGGATCCTGTTGCTGCTGTTGATCATGAGGCGAGTAATGATGTGAAGGTGTAAAGTACCAATTATATTGGTCGAACCTCGCCTGGTAACTATCGGGACCTTGATAGGGTGTTCCATTGAAGGATGACCCATCGGAGATCTCGATTGGATGATTGGGAGTACCCCTTGCAGGCTCGACGGGGTCTGTATCCTCATCCATATCCACTGCATTATCTTCAGAAAAGTGATCCTCTGGCCCTAGAGGGTTATACCCTATCGGCTCTTGGACATAATCCGCCGGGTTAAACTGTCCAATGAAGAAAGGTGAAGGATCGCCATAAGATCGGTGCGAAGCAGATCGCTGTAGAGGTAAAAAGGATGGTTGAGGGTTATTGGGATTGTTTTCCGAATCTGGTCCAAATGAATGGCGGTATGAGGGTGTTGATCTATGCGAGGTAGAATGTCTCGCAGGTTCAAAAAGGTTTCTTCGTCTCTGTGGTTCTTCACTCCTTGTACTGGAAGGAGCTCGCGTGTTCGAAGGTCCAGCTTCGTGATCATTGTGAGTAATGATCGTTCCTCTACCTCTTCCTCCTCTTAGCTCCCGATTAGCTCCTTAATCTCTTTTAGACCTGTGAAACACAAATCCCATTAAAAGTAGGCTATTCAAGATTAAAAGCTACGTAAAAACATCAACTTAAGCACAAACATTCACCGGTTTTCGACCACGTATCACATCCCCACACTTGTCGTTTGCTTGCCCTCAAGCAAATCTGTTTTTCACTTTCACGTGGGTCGAACGAGAAATACACTCCACATTCCCGAGACTAAGGTTAAGGTCAATTGTCATGCCCAAGTTTAAACTTTTTACAATTTTCACATATTTAGCAATAAATGATTAATCATGTAAAACTGGTTATCCAAGATTAACCCGCCCGTGAAACTCACATTTCATGCATATCCCTCACAATGTTCACTTCCCTCGGTTTATAAGTTGGCTAATTTTCATTATGTATTAGCACTTTTAAAAAGTAATCGCTCAAAACCGATTAGAACACGTACCCGCATAGGCTTGCAACTCAATCATTCTCCACCACTAAACACGAATACTAATCACAAGTCAAAAGGTCTTTGGAGGGTTGTAACGGGGCTAGGTTAGGGTATGGAATATGATTTTTTTTAAGTGGTTAAGGTGATGAAAAATTCGATTTTTATTACAAACGACTACTCTAAACAAAACTAAACTATAAACATCAACTACAAGGCAACAACTATAGTCTTTTATTCAACAACTATTAACTTCATATTTTTGTATTTTTCTCAACATTTTCTGATTTTTTTTAGCATAAGTAAATCACAACTATACAAACATATACTCCTATGATCGAATTTTTATCACACGGGTTTAAAAAGAAAAGGTTTAATGGTTGTGGTCAAAATGGGTTGGTCAAACGAAAGGATTAGGCTCAAAGTGGGCGACTAGGGGATTTATTTGGGTAAGGATGGATAAATGGTTTTAAAGAAAAAGGTTCACCTAATGCCTTAATCATTCTCGTGCTTATATTTGGTCTACGGTCTCAAACGTATCAAAAGTCGCAAGTTCTACAATACATGACTAATGGTCCACTCAAACAAAGAAACATGAATATGTAATCCTATGATGTAGAATTGGCTCAAAGCCTCACATATATAAAGGGTATGGTATGCGATATGCATGATGTTCTAGTTTCTTAGGCGAATTATTCCCAAATAACCACCCGCTAAATACCCGTCATGCTATTAATTTTGTCACACCCCGATTTCCACGTGTCTCACCGGTGGGCCCGGTGGGGGATTACCGTGACGTAGTTGGCAACAATATAGTCAAACCACACAATATAAATGAATGCACAGCGGAAGCAATAAAGATAATTATATTTCAACTTTAAGTGTATATCAATGTATCACCATTGTTGAAATAATAATCCACAGGGGATCAAATATAATAACAAAATGTTGTTTAACAGACTTCAGGCATCTTAAGCTTGCGAGACTTCTAATGATGCAAAGGAGAAATCCCAGCCAATTACGCATAGTACCTGCATTTAGTCTTTTTGGGAAAATACGTCAGTTTACACTGGTAAATACATTCAACCGACACTTTTGTAAAATGTTTAATAAAATTGGTTTAAATGCTCAAGGCACAAACTCTTTATAACTTGGGATAATTTATAATCAAATCTTGTAAAGAATTACATGTTGCTATGCGGTCGGTCGCCCGAATCTAGTCCGGGTTAAAGATTAATAGACACACCACATAGCGTACAACCGTAGCGGGTAACCAACGGTTATAACTTTAAATCATAGACACAATGCCGGGTGTACGCCTACACCGGGATGTCAAGGTCGTGGCCATTCGTAAATGCTGCCAAGGATATCCTGGACATGGTCATTAAGCCCCCAAAGGCGTTAAGCCAACAAAACAAGTTTTTAAACGGGTCACATTGATAATACCCAACTACAAATGAGGTGGGGTCAATTGCCCGACCAAGCGGTATTTTAGATACCGTAACCCAAGCCCGTATAACGGAAAATAAGTTAAAAGTATTTACCTTTGCAAGTATAATTCCTTAAATTGAAATAAATTGCAGATAGCTTTTACTGGTCCCCTAATCTGGAACGAAGGTTTAATTTAACCTATTAGAATCCTAACGAGTCTTTAATCTAGCCGTAGCTTAGACCGGTCAGTTTCAAAGTATAGTTACGGTTTAATCGTGTGAAATGCGAAAACCGTGAATGGAGTGTGATTTTGACCCAACAAGTTTGAAGACTTGTTTTATATGGGTATAATAATCATACTCTGGATTTTGGGGTCAAAACAATATGGTTTGACCCGTTTCGGCTAATTTATGTAAACTAGTTACATAAGCCGAACCGTACGCGCAAAAGGCGCAACGGGTAACCGTAAGAGTCCTACACAGTTTTCCTAAGTCAATATGCTTTAAAGAGGTTGTGGTATCAGTAGGATACCTTCCGTATTGCCCGTAACGAGTTTAAATCCAATTTACGCCCCGTAGGGGTTTTTCGGTCATTTTAAAGACTTTTAAAGGGCTTTCGGAGTTCCACAGGAAATCTGAGTTTCCCGAACAGATTATAAAGTCCAAAATACTTTATTTATTATTTAAAATCAGTAGCAACTGGAATCGGGTCAAAAGACCTTGTAGAACTCAAGTTATTGCCAAAAGGGCATATTCGGTATTTACCGAACCGATGCCATAACCGTAGGTTATGAGTAGGTCAAAAATAATTAAAAATCTCAAAATATTATTTTACATCAGTATGTAAAGGTTTGGCGTCGAAATCTTGGTTTAGATAGGCGTTATGCTAATGGCGCCGTTTATTACAAAAGTTTTCTTTAATTGCGCTATTTAGCATAACTCCTATTCTAGATCTCGGATTAACGTGAAATTTTTAGGGACATGCTTAGAATTCAGTAACCAAGGTTATGGTCCTTTCACATGTCTGAAATTCTCGTTTTAATTTGAGAAGGGCGTTACGGTAACTTTTAAGCACTTAACGGAAAGGTGTAAAAGACTTGGACAAACGACGAACCGGTCACAGAGGGTTATACCATCATGTAACCGGGTCCTAAGAGAGTCCTAAGGCATATCTACATTACACTAAAACGGGTCAGAACTGAAGTCAAAGCAAAAGTCAAAGTTTGGCGACTTTCGGCTCCGAACCGGGTCAAAACATCAAATGGTCCGATCAAACAAGCTTAGACTAGTTTATATACTTGTTATCATGTTTTATGAGTGTTCATACAGGTTACACATCATCTAACATTACAGATTATGCAAGAAATAGCAAAATGACATTTATGTTGACTTTTTCTAAGCATGTTTGACTCGTCATTTGAACTAGTTAGAGTGGTGATCAGGGGGAACCCTTTTAAGGGTTTATTACCCACATAAATACCAACTTATAACTACTTTCTATTCGAGATATGACTGAGCCATTGAGGACTAATCTCGAAGTCAAACCGTAATTACGACGGTTTGATTTTTAGCTACATAACTAAGCAAAAACTAAACCACAAAGGATTGAACGACTTACAGAAGTCCAATGCAGATATGAGAAGACTTGAGAGTGTTCTTGAGCTCCAGATGTGATCAATGAAGGCAGAACAAGGTGTGAGGAACTTGTTTGCACAAAGTGGCCTTTTATAGGCAATGTTGATGCATAGGATCATCACAACATGGCCTACAAGGGTTCCTTGATGATCAACAACTGTCCTAAAGTGTTAGGGAGTGATTAGGGGTCGCCCATATCTCTGGAAGATCTTCACATTAATGATTTACCGCTTAAAATAGCCAACAGCCAACATTCTGTCGCTGGGCGTCGCTTACGGACCGTATGGCATGGGCCTTGCGGTCCGTAAGCCTATGGCGGAAACACTTTTACCCCTTCACCCCCTTACGGTCCGTAAGGCATGACCCTTACGGTCCGTAAGCGCTCGACAGTGGCAAAAAAAATTAACCTTTCATGCATTGAACGGTCCACTTTGAATTAATAATTTTGATGGCTGGCCTTTTACCCATACTTGACCAGATGTCTACCCCATTATGCAATATGGGTTTGCAAAAGAGGATGGGCTCATGTCTTATCATTTGTCTTGCATTATTTTCTTAAGACCCAAATTAATCAACTTGGATACTTTTGATTATTATTAATGACCCGATTAAGATTAGGTGCTTATAAATTTGCTTGGGGTCTCGGGATTTATAGTGTCGAAGTCGCTCAGAGGTATAAAATTAACATGTCAACATATTCGAAAATCCTACCGCATATCTTAATCAAATCCGGGTTTATATTAGTTTTGTCGTATTTGACACGTGTCATTTATTTATTGGACACAAAAATTCGAGGTGTTACAAATTTGAACTTGACCATGACAAAAGACTAAATGGGTTGTGCCATCCCTCGTTAACTTAGTTACTTGTGCCTTTTAGATCACTTCAAACAAAGACATTTTTGAAAAAAAGTTGAAAATTTTCCCCACATCCCCACACTTGAGGTCAATATTGTCCTTAATGTGTAGTGTTTAAATGAACGGGTCAAAAATCAAAAACTTTTACTAACTCCCCCATCCCCACACTTGAGGCAAACATTGTCCTCAATGTGTAAGAACTAGAGTTTTTAAATCGCACAAGGGATGTGACACGGCTAACCACCCCAAAATTTCACCCCGGAAAAAATAAAATACAAATTACATTCCACTTATTTGCTAGCTAAAAAAATCAAAGGTAAAAAGAAACGTATGCACCTGGTTTTTCGCTAGCTCCTCGTGTACTCTTCCTCTCTTCAACAAAGCGGTCGTCTCACGAACATAATGCACCTACAAATCTTAACCCTTGTGTAGAAACATGCTTCTCACAACCATTAAAATTTATTAGCTACCTAGTTCTACCACTTTTATGAAAATATTACCAAGTCATACATCAATTTACTTTGATTTATGTGGAAAAATAATTTACAACAATAACAAGCCTAACTCACTTTCATAGGAATCACGGTTGCATTTAGCTTATGCAACAAGCCCTTTTAAACCACCTGATAGCTCGGGAGGACGAGTAGGTCTCGTGAGGGTTATATAGGGAGCACACCCACAACGTTTATTTAACTAAGATAATAAAATAAACGAATACTAGTACAAACTCTACAACAATCATACCTGATTTGCTTCTCATGGTGGTCGAAGTGCACATTTGCCTACCGAGTTTCCAACATACGCTCGGTAGTTGGCATGCCGGATCCATTCGCTTTTTATTTTACGCGGCATGCGTATTAAACTACTTTGGGGTCGTTTCTTGACAACATGGCCAATGTCTTGCAATGCCACCCTTCGAATCCTTATGCAGAAACCCGGATCCCCAACTTTGTTGGTTGGAGTGATAAGTTTGGAAGAAGGATGAATATGAACGTGAGCTTCCTTCGAATCCGATTCGTCTTGCGGTGTCACGTCTTCCGGTCGGTTCAAACAATCAATTACTTGCTTCGGAAGTTCAATAACCTCTTCTACCACATCACCATCCACCAATGTACCACTAGCCAACACCTCTTGGTCTCGTCTAAGTTGAGCCAATTCTTCGGTGAGATGACCCACTTTCTTTGCCAAGTCTTCATGAGCTTTATCTTTTACTTCAAACTCTTTCTTTATTTCGGCTTTGAACTCTTGATGTGAATTAGTAAGAGCTTGATGTGAATTGGTAAGATTACTCACCGCATTCATGATGGCATCAAATTTATCGAATCTTGAGGTTCCTCATATGCCGGTTGAGGGTATTCATTGTAATAATCATCATACACCTCCCGGTAACTTGAGAAATGTGGCAATTCGGGTTCATAGTAGTACTCTTGAAAATGTGGTGGTGGTGGATTATCGTATGGATAATATGAGGATGGACCATTGAAATCTTCATAATCCGCTCTCCTATATTCAAACAATCCGCTGAGGTAGTCTTCACGTTCCTTGTTGGCTTGAACTTTTTCATAGAAAACAGAGCAATCCTCTAAAAAGTGCTATCCGCTTCCGCAACACTCACACAGATCATCATCTGCCCAATTCATATTGAAAGATGGTACCTGCAAAACATGTACCTACACAAACAAGCTCGACCACCCAAAGTAAAATCACAAATGTACAAGAAAAAGGAAAGAAAATAAACTAAACTAAAATCGAACAAGCAATGAAATACTAAGCGCACTAGCTCCCCGGCAACGGCGCCAAAATTTGATCGGAGTGTCGCGCTCCGGTCGAAGATAATATTTATAAGCCCAAATTATCCTTAACAAATAGTTAGTGGTAGCAAGGGGTCGAACCACGAAGAGTATGTGGTTTGCGTATGGATTCGATTGAATTAGAACAATTGTCACAATTTATGAAGCTTGCCAAATATTTTTGTATTTTGTTTAGTTGAAAGATGTGAATTTAAACTGGAGAATTGATTTAATTGATTAACAACTAATGATTAACAAATTGCAAGAAATGAAATTGGTTGTTTGAACAATATAAAGAAAACAAGGTTCACACCCGGTTCGGTGATTAAAGTCCTAGGGTTTCTACACGTTTTAGATTTGATTCAATTGCAAATATGATTAACAAATTTAGTGTTACGAGGCTTAGGTGCCAAGAGCTATCAACGTCGTGAGTGACGGACCACAATGCACTTCGTTACCAAGAACATGTAAACTCTAACCTAGATAAGGCATAATTGCACATAAACATTCGCAAAGTCAAATTTGATCTTCACTCGACAATTCATGAATACAATACCAATGCAAGACAATTATCATAAGTTTCAAAATCAAATCACAACTTGTCACAAATCGAATCTCAAATACAATGTTTAAACCCTAAGAACTCACAAAAACCTACACCGGGGTGAAACCTCCACGAATTTAGCCGCTCATGGTGAAAAAGGCACGATCAACGGATGCTTGAGACTTGAATTGGGTCATCTTGAAGCTTGAAGGTGGATGAATGGATGAATGGTTAGGGTTTTGGATGGTTGGTGATGATGGATTGAAAGATGAATGGAATGATGGTGAATTAGGGTTCTTGATTGTGATTCGGATAAAGGTTGGTGATGATAAATGGATTGGTAGTCAATGGTATATGAGAATAGGCTCCAAGATATGATTCAAACCTTCAAAATATGTGTAACTCTCGTTTCTTGGTCAAAATTGATGTTATAACTCGTCCCTAACTCAAAAATCAAGTTTTTCGCGAAGCAAGAAAGTAAGGGTCGTCCCCGACGGCCCTTGGAAGTCCCAGTTTCGCCCGACGGCTTAATTAGCTGTTTACGGAGATTCTGGCCGATGGAACAATCCAGAGGGCGTCGCCGACGCTGGCTAGTTTTGCCAATTTCGTCCGAAACTGTTTTCTTCATAACTTCTTCGTTATAACTCTGTTTTACTCACCGTTTTCGCCCACGTACTCGTAATTCAGCCCTCTATCATGCCATATTACAATATATTCATTTTAAATCCATTAAAATTCCACAAAACGCATCCAATCTTCGTGATTAACCCGATTTTGTTCATTTCACATCCCCGGTTGATCTGATTCGCGTCCCGGTGCTCCGTTTAGCTCCCGATTAGCTCCTTAAACTCTTTTAGACCTGTGAAACACAAATCCCATTAAAAGTAGGCTATTCAAGATTAAAAGCTACGTAAAAACATCAAATTAAGCACAAACATTCACCGATTTTCGACCACGTATCACCTAGCTCTTCGCCTTGGGGAGCTCCAGTGTTATTCGTGAAGAAGAAAGACGGTACCTTCAGAATGTGTATTGATTACTGTGAACTCAACAAAGTGACCGTGAAGAATAGTTATCCTCTTCCACGCAGTGATGACCTATTCGACCAGTTGCATGGGTCGAGTTTCTATTCCAAGATTGACCTAAGGTCAGACTACCATCAACTGAGAGTCCGAGACGAGGATGTCCCTAAAACGGCATTTAGGACTCGTTATGGGCACTACGAATTTCTGGTTATGCCTTTCGGATTGACGAATGCACCTGCGGTTTTCATGGATCTCATGAACCGAGTGTGCAAACCTTACCCGGAAAAATTTGTCATAGTCTTCATCGACGACATCCTGATTTATTCTAAGAGTCAAGAGGAACACGGCAACACCTGAGGCTTATTCTGGAACTTCTTCGAAAAGAGCAGTTGTATGCCAAGTTTTCGAAATGTGACTTCTGGCTTCGTGAAGTCCACTTTCTAGGCCATGTGGTAAACAAGGATGGGATTCATGTTGATCTATCCAAGGTTGACTCGATCAAAAATTGGCCTGCACCCCGTACACCGACAACAATCCGCCAATTCTTGGGCTTAGAAGGATATTACAGAAGGTTTATCAAGGATTTCTCAAAAATTGTGCAACCTCTCACTTCACTGACTCAGAAGGGTGTTACCTATCGTTGGGGTGATGCACAGGAGTCCGCATTTCAGCACTTAAAAGACAGACTTTGCAGCGCGCCTATCCTCTCTTTGCCTGAAGGCACAGATGATTTTGTGGTTTACTGCGACGCTTCCATCCAAGGACTTGGTTGCGTATTGATGCAACGTGACAAGGTCATTGCCTATGCATCGCGCCAACTTAAAGTTCACGAAAGGAACTACACTACGCACGACTTGGAATTGGGAGCAGTTGTTTTCGCACTTAAGATATGGAGACATTACCTGTACGGTACCAAGTGCACCATTTACACCGATCACAGGAGTCTCGAGCATATCTTCAAGCAAAAGGAATTAAACATGCGACAACGTCGATGGGTCGAGCTATTGAATGATTATGAATGTGCGATCAAGTATCATCCGGTCAAAGCCAATGTTGTGGCCGACGTTCTCAGTCGAAAGGATACTATACCTAAGCGTGTACGTGCGTTACAACTTACCATCTAATCTAACCTTCCTGCTCAGATACGAGATGCTCAGGTTGAAGCACTGAAAGTAGAAAACATCAGGGCTGAGTCCCTGCGAGGATCAAGGAAACGGTTAGAACAAAAGGAAGACGGCGCCTACTATGTTAACGGACGCATCTGGGGTTCCACTTTATGGAAACTTACGCGAGCTTGTGATGGATGAAGCACATAAGTCTCGTTACTCAGTACATCCTGGTTCGGATAAGATGTACCACGACCTAAAGACTACATACCGGTGGCCTGGTATGAAAGCCAACATAGCAACCTACGTCAGTAAATGCTTGACTTGTGCTAGGGTCAAGGTCGAATACCAGAAACCATCAAGCCCACTTCAACAACCAGAGATACCTAAATGGAAATGGGAGCAAATATCCATGGATTTCGTTACTGGTCTGCCTAGATCTCAGCACGGAAATGATACCATTTGGGTGATCGTGGATCGACTGACCAAGTCTGCACACTTTCTGGCCATCAAGGAAACGGATAAGTTTTCTACCCTAGCAGACATCTATCTTAAGGAAGTAGTGTCAAGGCACGGAGTGCCAACCTCCATCATTTCTAATCGTGACTCACGTTTTACATCTGAATTGTGGCAAGCCATGCACAAGTCCTTTGGCTCTCGATTAGATATGAGCACGGCATATCATCCACAGACGGATGGGTAATCTGAATGCACCATCCAAACTCTTGAAAACATGCTTAGGGCATGCGTAATCGACTTTGGTAATGGCTGGGAAAAACACCTCCCGTTAGTGGAGTTTTCATATAACAACAGTTACCACACCAGTATCCAGGCTGCTCCGTTCGAGGCATTGTATGGACGGAAGTGCCGATCACCTCTCTGTTGGGTAGAAGTTGGCGACAATCAAATCACAGACCCAGAACTTGTAGTAGATACAACCGAGAAGATTGCTCAGATACGACAATGACTGGCGGCAGCTCGTGAGCGTCAGAAAAGCTATGCTGATAAGCGAAGAAAGCCACTCGAGTTCCAGGTTGGGGATCGGGTGCTACTCAAAGTCTCACCTTGGAAAGGTGTAGTTCATTTTGGCAAAAGAGGCAAACTCAATCCGCGTTACGTCGGACCATTCGAAATCACTGAGAAAATAAGCAAAGTCGCTTACAGGCTGAATCTACCGGCAGAACTCAGCGGAGTTCACAATGTTTTCCATGTGTCGAATCTGAAGAAGTGTCTGTCAGATGAGACCCTCATAGTTCCTCTCAAGGAGCTCACAATCGACGATCAGTTGCGATTCGTCGAGGAACCAGTAGAGATTACTGATCGAGATGTTAAGATTCTCAAGCGTACCAGAATACCTCTTGTCCGAGTTCGTTGGAATTCCCGTCGTGGCCCAGAGTATACTTGGGAATGAGAAGACCAAATGAAACTTAAATATCCCCAGCTGTTTAAGAAAAGTGTAACCACTACTGAGGCTGAAGCTACTGCAGAATTTCGGGACGAAATTCCAAACCAACGGGGGGATGATGTGACACCCCAGGAAAACCAGGAAACCAACGCAACTTAACTAGCTTCCTCAGTAACCACGTGCTAAATTTCAGGATGAAATTCTCTTAACAGGGGGAGAATGTGACAACCCTCAAAATTTCATGTATCCGTACAATTTAATTATGTTAATTAAAGTGCTTGATGATTGTGCTGAATTACTTGACTGCTTTCTGGTTACTGTGCTATACTTATATGTGTTTTTCAACATACTAGTCTAGTGCGGAAAATTGACTAAATGGTCCTGAATGTTTTCCTAGGTATTGGGAATTAAAAGGGTTACAAAAAGATACATAAAAGACACTATACGGAACAACTTAGCACTTTAACGAACCAGCATCGTATCGAACAACCAGACACTACCCGAAACACCAAAATAATGCTAGAAGCACTGTTTCTATTTTTCTGAACTAGTTATGGTTCCCGAACATCATAACACACTATATTATTACATAACACATCAAGCACCTAACTAAGTCACTTAACTTCCAGCCAAATAAACTAACTACCATTACACACTAACTAAACCAACCCCCCCCCCCCCCAAAAAAAAAAAAAAAAAAAAAAAAACCGGTTATGCAAGTGGCCCCCACCCCATGATTTTCTTTAATTGTTTAAGTGATTTGTTAAGTACTTTAGGGGACATAAAGACTATTGGTTAATGCATGGTTGGAGGACTTCTTTATAAACCACAAGATAACCATACAATCATCTTCACCTTCAAAACAATAAAACTCCATCTCTCTCCCTCAAAGTAAAGCTCGGCCGAACACCCTACCATATACATCACCACTTTTGATTTTTGATTCAAGTATTTCAAGACCATCCCAAGGTGTATCAAGGTGAATCACGAAGTGTGGAGCTCACGGATTGTCAAGGACCTCTCTAGATTTCTTTTATCCACCCGTCTTCTCTAGTGTTTCTTCCCTAGCTTAAAAGCTAGTGGTAAGCCCATTTGATCTTCATTTGCTTCATATTTATGATGGTTAATAGTTAGATTATAATGAAAACTTAAGAACACCAAAAGATCATATGCAAAAGTCCTGAACATAGAGCTAACTTAATGATGAAATATTGTTAAAATGAAGAAGTAATGATATGAATGAGGTTGTCTTGTATTATTGATGATTTCTTGTTGTTTGTTTGATGATTACTAGAGATATGATGTTAAACATCATGGTTGAACTTGTTAAAGTAAGATTAAAAACTTAAGTTAACAAGTTAGGAGGTGATTAGTGATTTACATAAAAGAATCACCTCCATGTTTAAGCATGAACTTGGTAACAATATGTTTTCTTGAAAAATTAGTAAACAAAGTACGCTGGTGATCGTATGGATCTGAGGTTTACAAATGGTTTTTCCTAAATAAACCAAGAGTAGAAGATGATTTTTGAAAGGTTATGACTTTTGTTAAACTTACACTATTTTAGTAACAAAATAAGCGTAGAAATATATTTAGAACAAGAAGATCCAATAAATACACATTTTTGCAAAATGAGTTTACAAGTTGTAAACATCTAAAAATCCCGAGAATGAGATTTTAACAAAAGTAAACACACTTTGGAGGGTAACTAAACCCACTGAACACCCCATTAAATTACTACGTGTTTTTATGAAAAACCAAGTTCATGTTGTATGTAAAGTGCATTGTTTTTTTGCACTTGACTAGTGTAATGTTGTTTAGTAACTTGTTGTTGATTGATTGAATATTTTTCCGAAAAGAAAATGATATGCTAATAAGCATGGACACCTCCATTTATAAAGGAAATTCTGGCGAAATTTTCTAAAAATTCCAACACTTAGAAAATATTTTTCTAAACAAGCGTTACAAGTATATTTTATAACTTGTGCTTCGAGTATAAACTTCGTCATAATTTTTGGTAACAAAATACAAAGTGTCGGAGGTTGGTTTTTGTAAATAAAAATGGGTAAATATATATATTTAGAATATATATCTTATATAAGAACACTTGTGTGGATACTTGTTTATTTTGTGAGATGGTTATATTATTTTAGGGTAAAATAATGTAACTTAGCAATATAACTTGACATTTGAACTGTGTGGTATGTGATAGAAGTAATGAGTAGATAAACCATACGTAGGATACGTGTTATGCATGAGAAACTGATTGTTATATGTACCTTATTAGGATGTGCTTGATTTCCTGATTATTAGAGTAATTAATCTAACCGAGCAAACCAAGGTGAGTTCACAAACTTTCTAAGGCATGGGATTCCCAGTGGTTTGGGAATGGGTTAAAGAATTAAAAACGGAACCTACATATCCTCCTTGGGTAGGATATGTACCGCCATCCTCCTTGGGTAGGATGCCAATATTAATCCTGCGTATTCTCCTTGGGTAGAATATGTACGTTCGTCCTGCTTGGGTAGGACAACAACCGTAAAACTTACTAGACAAAACTCTATCATTAAGTCCCTTAATTTATATCGACTTAATCGCCAAGGCCAATGGCGAGCGGGTCATTAGTTAATAGCTCTATTAGGTTTTACAAACCTCACACCGTGTCTGTCGGACGTGCGTGTACTAATGGACTATGGCAAACTGTCAGTGATGATAGACACTGATGTATGGCACAACTTATTTTCGTTAGTAGTCGATATGGTACGGTCTAGTGGTTCACATGGGGAAGCCCCCACTGATTATGGATATGGTTTGGGTAATAAAGAAGGAACTGGTTAATCATACTTTCAACTATGGGGTAACCCCCACGGCAATTAAGCCAACGAAAGACAAACCATGTTTTCGGAAACAACTTAAAACTAAACAATCAACCGTGAACTCACTCAACTTTGTTGTTGACTCGTTGTTACATGCCTTACAGGTCGCTAAATGCTTACGGAGCTTGCACGAGGAGGAGCTCGTTGTGGGATATGGACCATTATGTCCCGTGTTTAATAAATAAACTTCGTGAACTTATGAAACTCATGTTTTGGTCTTTAAACTTATGAATTATGAACTTATGTTTTTGGACTCACGTTTTATGCTTCTGCTGCTAACTTAAAGTCGGTTACTTTCTTTTGGTCACCAATTGTATTGTGGTTCGTTTTATTTACTTAATTACATTGTTCAATATGATTCGTGGCTCGATCCTGGTCATGTCACACCTCCAAGCGGTGATACTCTGCATGGTGGATTTTGGGGGTGCGACAGCTTATCAGCGTAGCTTTTCTGACGATCATGAGCCGCCGCCATGCGTTGTCTGATCTAGGCAATCTTTTCTGTTGTCTCGACCACAAGTTCCGGGCCAGTAAGTTGGCTTTCGCCAACTTTTGCCCAACACAGTGGTGATCGGCATTTACGACCGTACAATGCCTCAAAGGGTGCTGCCTGAATATTGGTGTGGTAGCTGTTGTTGTAGGAGAACTCTACCAATGGTAAGTGTCGTTCCCACCCGTTCCCAAAATCAATAACACATGCTCTTAGCATGTCTTCAAGTGTTTGGATCGTACGTTCCGTTTGACCATCGGTCTGTGGGTGGTAAGCAGTGCTCATATCCAGACGTGAGCCAAAAGATCGATGCATAGCTTGCTATAATTCGGATGTAAAGCGTGGGTCATGATCAGAATTGATGGAGATTGGCACCCCGTGCCTAGCCACTATTTCCTTCAAATAGATTGCAGCAAGCTTCGAATACTTATCTATTTCCCTGATCGCAAGAAAATGTGCAGACTTGGTTTGGCGGTCCACGATGACCCAAATGGTGTCGTTCCCGCTTTGGGATCTTGGTAAGCCGGTGACGAAATCCATGAAAATTTGCTCCCATTTCCATGTTGACAGTTCTGGCTGTTGCAGTAAGCCTGACGGCTTTTAGTATTCGATCTTGACCCTAGCGCATGTCAAACATTTGCTAACGTACTTAGCAATGAGAACTTTCATGTTAGGCCACCAATACAAAATCTTGAGATCGTGATACATCTTATCAGCACCAGGATGTATCGAGTAGCGTGACTTATGCGCTTTGTTCATCACAAGTTGTCGGAGATTCCCATAAGATGGAATCCAAATGCAACCAGCAACGTAACGAATACCATCATCCTTGAGTTCCAACCGTTTCTCCATACCCCGCAGGGATTCGGCTGGAAGGTTTTCTGTCTTGAGTGTTTCAACTTGAGCAATACGAATATGTCCAGGGAGATTCGAGTGGATAGTGAGCTGTAAAGCACGAACACGCCTAGGTTTGGTTTCCTTCCTGTTGAGGGCGTCGACCACCACATTGGCCTTGCCTGGATGATACTTGATTGCGCATGCGTAGTGGTTAAGGAGTTCTACCCATCTGTGTTGCCTCATGTTCAACTCCTTCTGATCCAAGATATGCTGGAGACTCTAGTGATCGGTGTAAATCGTGCACTTGGTACCGTACAAGTAATGTCTCCAAATCTTGAGTGCAAAAACGACTGCTCCGAGTTCCAAGTTGTGCGTCGTGTAGTTCCTTTCGTGAATCTTAAATTGTCGAGAAGCGTAAGCGATAACTTTCTCGCATTGCATCAACACGCAACCGAGCCCATGAATAGACGCGTCGTAGTAAACCACAAAGTCATCGGTACCTTCAGGTAACGAAAGAATAGGAGCACTAAAAAGGTTATCCTTTAGCGTCTGAAAAGCATATTCCTGAGCATCATTCCACTTGTAAGCAATACCCCCCTGGGTGAGAGTTGTGAGGGGTTGAGCGATCTTTGAAAATCCCCTGATAAATCTGCGATGGTACCCTATAGCGCCCTTATCTTGACCAATCCCTCCTCATTCTTCGCCACAAAAGCTCGTTAACATGATGGAGTCCCTTCCTATAGCGCCCCCTCTTCACTTGCTCGGTATGGGTGTATAACGCCTAGGGGCGCTATAGATGCTGATCTGGCCTGGGTGACGCCCACGCCCTCCGACCTAATAATATTCTTTTTGTTTTTCAGACATTGACCACATACACTTATTTAACATTTTTTCTTTCGGAACTTTTTCCTAATTTACATTTTGCTCACTTACATTTTTTTTATTTAACTTAAATTTTTAATAACTTTCTACTTTCCCTGTACGTTAATTAAATTACCATACGAACCATGAGGTATATTAAAGTTATTTTTCTCTTTTTTAACATAGTCAGTTGTGTGTTTTTAAAGAAAATTCATCACATCTTTTATAATTTTAAGTTTGGCAACAAATGCTTTTCACATAAACTCCCTATATTTTGCTTTACTTCATTTACACATTTGAATATACCCTCACACTTGTTTTTTCTCTACGTTCCGATGCACAAAATTGCGCCACTGCCAAAACAACGCTTTGTGTATCATCGCTAGTTGCTTAATTTTAACTATGTTTCAAACCCGCCGCCCAAGCGCGGGTAATAGAAAAAAACGATTATTCTTACCTTCTTTGTTTATTTTTTAAACTTCCCAGATAACTACATTATAGATATTCCTATTTATTTATTTTTGTGGGTTTTGTTATTGTTATTTTTAACGTTTCGATATAAATTTGGCGAGTTAACACTTCGTAAGACACGTGCGTGGTTGAACATTTTTACGTCTATTTTTTGTTCGGTTCAACGGTCCCGCTGTGACACGTGGGTACTAAAACTCGTATTATATAACAAAAGGCCGATACATGAATAGCGTTTTTAATATATTTTTATTCAATTTTTCTTTTTGTTTTTCTTTTTATAACTTTTAGAATATTATGTTAGTATAAAATTCGAAGCATGTCATTTCAATATACCTATTTTTATCTATATATATACTAGGTTAGTTCCCCGTGTGTTACACGGGTTGAACAATTTAAACTATTTAATACCAAATTGACATAAATAAGTTAATATAAAGATGATGTATGCTAGTATTAAAAAATTCGCTGTGTAACGTTATTTTCTTTCTCATCATTTATTTCCTTGAATTTATTCTATCACTAGTATTAAGCCCCTGCGTTGCAACGGTTGTAATAAAACTGTGTGAAGTAGTAGCAACACTATACCATTGTCAGCGACCATCAACACCGGAAAGCTCGTAAAAACAAAATAAATAACGCCGAGCGAAAAGTAGATGTAAAATCTTTGAATCACGCACGCTCGTTGCTGAGAAATTAAACGAAACGTAAAACATAGAAAAAAATAACTAAGTCCATTCAGGACTCGCGTGTTGGACGAACTTGTCAAACGCAGAAAAAAAGATGTGACGCGACGGGCTAGTCAAACGGGAAAAAATACACGAAAAAATGTTGAACCTCACACGCACGTTGCGGTGCGTTAACTCACAAAATTTAGAACGAAACGAAAAACTTGGGAAAGATGAAAAGTGTGGTGGAGCAAAATTGAAAATAAAAAATGGTTGGGATTAAATGAAAAAGATGAAAAACTTTGGGTTAAAAGTCAAAAAACAAAGGGCCTAAATTGCAAAATTGAAGTTATTTATTAATTTTAGATAAAGATAAGGGTGAAGGGGGTGCTCACCTAATAGGTGAGTCCCCTCTCTTACGTCAAACCAATCCCCGTGTGCCACGTCAACTCCCCTCTTAAACTCCCCTAACACCCCCATTTGATGGCGCCACTCCCCTATTAGGTGAATTGGGTTTTTTAAAAAAAAAAAAAAAAAAAAAAAAAGGAAAGCATTGATTGGTTGAAAGTGGGCTGGCCCCACCACCTTTCCCCTCTCTCCTTCGGTGAGCCGCCACCTACCCTCTCTCCTCTCTCTACTCACCGCATCAATGGCGGTGTTCACCCCGACCGGTGAAACACATCCCCGAAGGGGTCCCCGAAATACACCCCGTACGCCCTAAGAATAAAAATAAAAATAAGTGATATGTATATATTGATTATTAAATTAAAAGAAATTTATTAAATAAATATAAATAAAATTTATGAGGTTGTAGGATGAAATGACATGTGACATTATTTGGAGTCTTTTATTATAATTTAGATTAGATTAGATTGGAAAATTAAGTAAAGTTCAAAATCTTTTAATTTGTTTTACGTTATTATTTGTTTATATCATTCTCACCAATTGGTGTTCTTAAACAATACGTAACAACTTCAATAATATATAAATCAATTAAGTTACAACTTAATCTTTAATCATATCTTTGATTTGCTTTTATAGATAAATAATAATAAAAATATTAAACTGATAAATATAGGGAGATTAGATTTCAGGATTATTATTATTGTTATATATATATTTTTTTTTAAATTTAGGATTAACTATAAAACTAAAGGGTTTATATTTTAGGCGGGAAAATAGAAGTTTAGATAGTCTCAATGATTGCCATGTGTCTCAAATTGGTTTACTTTATTATATGTATAGATATGAAATCGAGTTGCGAGATGTAACAAGCAATTAATTAAAGCACAAATGTACACACTATTATAACTACCTCACATTAAGTTTTTTTTTATAAACTAACGCCAGTTACACTTTTCGTTATTCTAATTAAATAATTTAATGCTTTATAAAATTCAGAATATACCGTTGCAACGTACTTATTTTTATATACATCTGGATACAAGCTTGGTTAAAAATAGAATGTGTCAAATGTAATTGATTTTTTGTTTTTAATCGTGACAAACCAAATCGATACCATTCAAACAACTTTGGTAATGGTGCAAGTAATTATTTTTTAAGGATTCCGTTATAAGTTCAGTACCGTACCGGTACCATGACGAACCAAACTGATATCGTCCCAACAATATCGGTACCACGTTGATTTCGACCGACCAATATCAGTATTATCGGAACCATTACTAATATTCATTTTTATGGTTTTCGATCAATTTAAAATATGTGTCAATATATTTTTAGATACATCCCATGTACCATGAGCAAGTCCATGCATGGGGGATGAATTGTCACACCTATAGCGCTAGAATATACTATCGGTCCACTTGATCAAAGTTAATGAATGGAACATGTGAAGTTATCCAAACAAGTTTCATACAAAGGTATTTAGGAACATATAGCCATAAAAATATTGTTTTATAAGTAAGCATATATTTCACCCCAAAAATTTAAGAAAAAAAGGAGACTATGTACTCACATTGATGTTTTAATGATAAGTTTGTGTGTTCTCAAGGTTCTCTAAGATTACAAGGAATTCCTAACAATAAGGATCGATTGCTCGTTAAGGTTTTGTTGCGGTGATGTTTGTAGATGGTATGGGTTAAAAGAACCCTTGGCAAATTGTAATTTGTTTAGTTTTTCTAAAATGTAATTTTTTACAGCTTTATGTGTTATTTTCGTTTTACGTTTTAAAAATGGTAAACGATATCAGAAAATTATGAAACTTCTAGTATACTACATCATAATGTGCTTTACAACTTTTGTTTACAAAATATTTCTGTATGGAACCCGGAAAACGGCCAAAACCGTGGATCTTTACAAATCGTTTAGTTTTGCGCTTCAGTTTGGTTTTAAATGGTTGAGGGTTCAAACTGAAGTGTTTTTTAATGTATTATATATCGTTGGAACCGTATTTCAGAGTACTTAATCATGAAATAAGAGTTTACTTTATTGGGTTATTGGATTTTAATAATCCTAAGTTTCACCTATTGTCCGATAATAATCCCAACTTTAAAAATTCCCTCCAACGATCCTAACTTGTAAGAATATGGCCCTCATTGATCCTCTGATACATATAAAAATTTTGCCTCCTCAATAGATTCAAATGCACCGGTGGCCTCCTTAATTGAATTAAGTACGCCTACAGTTTGAAAAAGGATCGATGGGAGCCAAATTCTTAGAAGTTAGGATCGTTGGAGCGAATTTTTAGAGTTGGTATTATTATCGGCCAACAGATGAAACTTTGGATTATTAAATCGAATAACCGTACTTTATTTGGTTAAGTCTTGACGAAGTTATGATCATTCAAAGTGACAAAACAAAATCTCTCCAAAACAGGAAAAACACTTATGTGTTCCCGCTGGTAGTTTTATAATGTGTAAAAATATGGGCTTAGATGGAAATAAGCTACGAAACTATTTGTTTATTGAAAGATCTAAAGGAAGGGCACTCACTACTACTTAGGATAACTTCAAAAGATTCCTTCAAAAGACTAAGAGGAGCTTGCAAATTAGGAACCAAAGAACTCACACAAGACTTTGTTTGTGTTTTGAGTTGGTGTGAAAAAATGGTGATCAAAGGGTGCTATTTATAGTGAAGAGGGTTAAGGATATCAAGACAAGTGTGCATGGAGGCTTAAGAATGTGATTAGTGTCCCTTGAGGGGTCAACACTAGAAGAAGTGCGACAAAGGAGAAGATAAGTGGCAAAATATGGGCAAGACAAGTGTTAAAGGATGTTTTAGGAGATGATTAGTGTCCTAAGATGTGTTTAGAGCTTGAAGATGGTTAGGACAAGTTTCCATGAGTGTTTTTGGAAGTGTTTAGTGTCTTAGTAGGTGGCACAACATGGTAACTTAAGGTTTTTGGTATTTTTAGTCACTAGATTTTGAGTTTTGATTTTTTGACGATTCTAATCCCTTAATTAAATTTAGGAAGGTTTTCAAGGTATGTGATACTTAGATTTGTTCCGGTGATGACGCTAAGTTAAAATTATAATGTTCGTGTTAACGAATATTTAGTACGAAAATTAAAGGCTCGAAATTTTCACGAGAGTTTCAACATGTTAGCAAAAACTAATAATAACATTAAATGTAGTTCTCATGAGTTACTCAAATTATCACACACACACAAACACAATACTCCTTTGATTTATGAGAACCGTAAGAACTCCATTGAAAAAATTTTTTGCCAAAATATTTTAAAACCATGTAACTTTTTAAGAAATAAAATCATAGACGAAGATTAAATCAGTGTAAAATAAAATTACATAAGTGCATCGCTTTTTTAATTATTATTTACACTGGTGTAAATGAATAATAAGTGAATGCTCGACAATTTTTTATTATTTTTTTTATTTTTTTATAGAGGTCTAGTTAGAATTTCATTTATATATGTGTAAAATTTGGTTAAAAAGTAGCATGGGAAGTAAGAACTCCGTCGGATTTCTCAAATTCTCGCAATTTGGGGGAGTTCCATGTTGAACAAAGTTTCAATTTTACTCCTTGCCAAGCGACTATAAAGTTCAAATTTCTTAGAAAGTCATAAAACACTATCATTTTATCTATAAAGCACACCTAAAACCCACTAAACAGATAATGGGACTACTGAAACACCATATTCAAAGCATAATAGTATATAAAAACATCAAACACGCAATCGTAAAACCATGAATATAAAACACAACATACTAATCAACATAATACACAATAATGTTTGGCATTCGATAACCAGAGCCTTTTCATCCAAAACACAAAATACAACCCACATATATTATGTATTATTAATCTTCATTTTATTATTTGTGGGTTTGTGGTGTGTTTTATGGTTGACATTTTAGTGTTTTATGACTTTTTACACTTTTAAGAAAATTTGGACTTTGTAGCAACTCCTAACCTTACTCATTATACTATACATAATATACAACTTCATCTCATTACTTTTTTTTAATATTATTTCATTTATCGCGTAATTTTATTTTTCTCTAATAACTTGTGTTTGTTAATTAAAAAAAGTTAATACGCAGCTGTGTTTGTTGTTTTTTCTCTTAACATTCTGACATAAATTTTATAGAAAATGGAGCGGTATTTAATATAAAACATTTTGTTATAGCATAAATTATACTAAATTCAGAAACCATAACGAACTAAACCGATACCCACCATACAACATCAGTAATTGGTATTATAAAAATCAGTATCGATATTTATTTTTCATGTTTTCGATCAATTTAAATCATGTATCCTTATTCTTCTACGTGTATCACAACTTTTTTTTTGGGTTACATGAGAAAAGTTTTGTGTAATCACACCATTTTTTTTCTATTTTATAACCGCCTGAAAAACATTAGAAAATTGAGCGGTACTTTCATAATATAAATTAGCAATATTTTGTTGTTATATGTTGTACTACATGCATAGGGAGTATTTCAAAATAAAAAGTTGGTTTTTCAATTTTAACCCTTTTGATTTTTTTACTTTTAACACAAAATTTTTTAACTTTTACAATTTAATCACAACACTTTTTTTTTTATTTTCAACCTTGGTTCCTCGTACGTTTAATCTTTCGCAACGTGCGTGTGAGGTTCGACGTTTTTTCGTCTTATTTTTCCCATTTGATAGGCTCGTCACAACTCGTCTATTTTTCTCCATTTGACCGGTTCGTTGCAATACGCAAGTCATTAATCGACATAGTTATTATTTTCTACATTTTACGTTTCGGTCTATTTTTTTCACATTAACACACTTCAACGGGTGTGCGTGGCTCATTGATTTTACGTATGCTTTTCGTTCGGTGTTATTTTATCCTTTTTTATTTATTTTATAATTACGAGCTTTTACGATGTTGGTGGTCGTTGGCAATGGTGTGGCATTAGTGCTACATGACAGTGTTTAACGAACGTTTTTAACCTATTAAGTTTTTTACTAATAATTTGTTTCGAGTTTACCCTTGTACCTCATTTACTTAAAAATGAATTTTACGTCCCTATTTATATGTACGTGTCGGTATGAATCTGATTTGCTCTACGTTTGGACGTAAACTTTTTCTAGGAAACGAGTCATGTCAAATATAATACATCTTTGTTAAAAAAAACTTTTTTACTTGCATATTTTTATGTACATTTCGCTATAAATTTGAGTTGGTGTACGTTTCGGCCAAAACTTTTTTGCGAAACGAGTCAGGTCAAATATAATATCTTTTCGTGTTTATTTTATGAATGTTTCGTAAATTTTGTTTAGAATCGACTGGAGTCGAATTGTGCTTTCTTTTTTTTTCCATTTTTTCAAAAACTCCAGTTAATCCCTTATGATTAAACGTGACAGCTTTTCCGTTATACCCATCACGTTTTCTATGTATGAGCTGGGTCACATATGATATGTTATGATTGTACAATATAAATTCGATTTACTTGATATTTTGATCTAGTCACGTTGCTTTACTGGTTACATTGACTCAATCAGATACGTCGAAACACGCGTTTTCATATGGTTAACATATCACATAAACTATACCAAGTAAATCATGTATCCTTATTCTAGTTTCATATAAAACATTTTGTTATAGCATAAACTATACCAAGTTCCGAAACCATAACGAACTAAACCAATACCGACCACACAACATCAGTAATTGGTATTATCAAAGTCGGTATTGATATTTGTTTTTCATGTTTTCGATCAATGTAAATCATGTATCCTTATTCTTCTGCGTATATCACATTTTTTTGGGGTTACATGAGAAAAGTTTTGTTTAATCAAAAACCATTGTAAATAAACTTTTTCTATTTTATAACCGTCACATTGTTATCTGCATTTTTTTTTATGATTTTTAGTTTCAATACGAGTCGGTTTCATCGTACCGTACTACAACACTACTTTGTAACTCGCACACTCATATTTGTAACTCTTATTTGATTAGACTTAACACTATTGTAAACATTATTTTATAATTTGTGTATATACGAATCCAGCATCAAAATTCCACTGGTAATTAAATAAAAATTCTCAGCATTTTCATTTCAAATCTGTATTAAAAACCGCTATATTAATTCATATATTATTTTTATGATGATCATTATATCACCTTTTAAAAAAGGGTTATTGGATTTTAATAATCTTAAGTCTCACATATTGGTGGGTAATAATTTCAACTTTAAAAATTCCTTTCAACGATCCCAACTTGTAAGAAATTGGCCTATATTAATCATTTTCTAACATATGTGCACTTAAATCAATTAAAGAGTCCTCATGTGCACTTGAATCTATTGAGTAGACCAAATTCTTATATGTTTGAAAAGGATCAATGGAGGCCAAACTTTTAAAAGTTATGATTATTAGAGGAAATTTTTAAAGTTTGAATTATTATCAAACTACAGGTGAAACATAGGATTATTAAAATTAAATAGCGTGAACTAAAAACATAATACTTATACACTTTTCTTTTTAAGATTTAAACCTAGTCGGTACTTGGTAGGTCACCTTGGTACCACTATCTCGAAGACTTTTTAGTCATTTTATATCACTTTTAGTGACAAAGATATTATTATATTCAAATTCAGCAATAAATATTATATTATACTAAGCACACCTTTTTTTGTTGGCAGAATTCAGCCTGCTTATATATCAGGCCAACCTGATCATGTTGATAAGCTATCTCTCATCTCCTCTTTAGAGCTTGCTACATATCCCTCCCTCATAGCTATTGCCATGGAGATTAATACTTCTTCATTATCACCAAACTCACCATCCCCACCACCACCACCTTCATCATCACCTACCCTTTACACTAACCTTAAAACAATAGCCTCACCTTCAAAGATCAAACACGCGATAGTCGATTTGGCTATCAACATCAAAAAAGTCGGAGTTGATGATCCAAGAAGGATTGCCCACTCTTTCAAAGTGGCATTAGCCATCACATTGGTCTCCATGGTTTATTATCTACAACCATTCTATAACGGCATCGGTGAGGCTGGGATGTGGGCTATCTTGACCGTCGTTGTAGTTTTTGAGTATACCGTTGGTGAGCAAGTTATACATAAATAGATTAATTTATTACCAAATATATAAATTTAAATACATATTGTTTGATATGTTATTCATGAGTAAGTGAGCATGTACATGCATAACCACTAAAACTTTTGATAAGCTTTAGTTTGATAAAATAATAAAATAAAAAGATGCACCTTTAAATTGGTGCTTTTGGATCTCAAATAGGAAAAGATTAAACGTTCCTTTTTCAAAAAGATCTTGACAAACTAGTGAACTACATTGAGATTATACAACTTTTGACGTTTGCCTGTTAATGCACCATGGTAAATGCACCGTACATGAGAAATCATTTATGCGTGCACTCAATGATATCACTGATGAATTAATATAAAAATACATATAACCACATGCGCACACACACTGGATGTTATTACAAATAGATAACTTTAATTTCATTAGCAAATTATAAGTTTTATATAATATTTAAAGTAAAGTTTACGTTGTATGTCTATAGAAAAGGAAGATGACTTATATATAAGCATGTAGATGATACAACGAATAATTTTCCAAAATAATATAAAAACAAATTATTTTCCAAAATAATATAAAAAAAAATATAAAGGCTTAGGTGTTACTATTTTTTTTAACAACAAATAATCTCACTTGAAAACTTTATAACGAATTATTTTCCAAATAGATGTTACTGTTTATTCAAGTATATGTTTATTTCAACAATCAAAATAGTATAAAAAAGTTTATAAGGGCATAGATGTAACTATTTATTCAAGTATATGGTTATTTCATCAATTGTGAGTTATAAACTGACTTTTGTCAATATTTGGAGATTAGAATGAATTAATACATTTTTTAAACAGTTTGGTTAAAATTAATTGAATTAAACAGTTTAAAAGCCATTGAGGTTCTACTCTAGTTTGAAACATCAAAGAGTTATTCTTTTTGCATGGTCCAGTTTTATACACATCTATCCATAATCCCTGCATTAACTAAAGTTCCTAGTTGATCTGTGTCCCAAAGTTACTTATTGTTGATCACTTATATTGTCCTAAATTAATGCTTTTATTTCATGTGTTACTAGGTGCAACTTTAAGTAAAGGCTTGAATAGAGGCTTTGCGACTCTACTAGCGGGTGCATTAGGCGTAGGGGCCGAAGCATTTGGAAGCTTATTCGGGCCAACCGTTAAACCGGTTGTTATTGGCTTCCTTGTTTTCTTCTTAGGTAAAATCAAATTTCTTTATTTATATAGACGCCCCAAACCATATTTTAAAATTAGGGAAAATTCCTAAAATAGACAAGCTGATTACGATAATGATACTCTACTGATTTTTGTATGCAGTTGCTGCCGCCACATTTTCAAGATTCATTCCCCACATTAAGAAAAAGTACGACTATGGGGTTCTGATATTTATACTGACCTTTAGTCTGGTTTCAGTATCGGGTTACCGAGTTGATACAATCATAAAGTTAGCTCACCAACGGCTTTCGACAATCATTTTTGGTGGCTTAACTTGTATAGTCATCTCCATGTTTGTATTCCCGGTGTGGGCTGGTGAAGATCTTCATAAACTCATTGTTACTAATTTGGAAAAGCTTGCAAGCTTCTTAGAAGGTTTGTTTATTAGATATATCTTTTTGAAAAAAATCTTTGATTTATAAATTAACTCATCTATATGATTTAACAAATGGTTTATAGGATTTGGAGATGAATACTATAGAGTTTCTAAAGGTGACAAGTCATTTCTTGGTGCTTATAAAAGTGTTCTTAATTCCAAAGCCACAGAAGAGTCACTGGTTAGGATACTTCATATGCTCTTTTTTAATTTTTAAAATTTTTAAATTCAAGTATGTATGTATGTATGTATGTATGTATGTATGTATGTATGCAATAATCTAAAACATTTGTTTATTAACTATTTATTGATTCTAATGAACAGGCAAATCTTGCATGGTGGGAAATAGGACATGGAAAATTTCGGTTTTGTCATCCATGGAAACAATACTTGAAGATTGGTGTTTATACACGACAATGTGCTTATCATATTGAAGCTCTTAGCGGTTATCTCGATGAACAATATCAAGTATGAAACATTATACTTAATATACTTGACATTACATATATGTATTTATGTAATATGTATATAAATATCACTAAAATTAATTTATTGTTTTGCTAAAGGTACCCTCAGAGTTTCAAATAGCAGTTCAAGAACCATGCATGAAAATGAGCTCAGAAGTAGGAAAAGCTTTAAAAGAATTAGGAAATTCAATGAAGCGAATGGTGTATCCTTCAACTTCATATGATCATATAGAAAATTGCAAAAAGGCAGTAGATGAACTCAATATCAAGTTAAAAATGTCAATGGTAGTGGAACGGGACGACATCTTAGAAAGCATACCCGTTATCGCAGCCATTTCGATACTAGTTGACATCATAAAATGTGTTGAGAAAATATCCGAGGCCATCGAAGAACTTTCTAAACAAGCCCGCTTCAAGAAACCGAAAGACATAACATCAGATGAAACTGAAACTGGAAAACCACACTTTCGTCATCGTGGTGCAGCTATAAAGCCCGTTGATGGCGGAAATGACCGAGAATTGATCACTATTACAGTCAATTCAGATGATGAAATCCCACAAGAAATGGATCTTGATAAGAACAAACGAGAAATTAACCGGTTATAAGTATGCCTATATGGCTATATTATATATATATGTGTGTGTATATGCATGCATGCATTATGTATGTGTGTACTTATAATAATAGTTAGTAATAACGCGTGACATAGTTTTTTGCTCAGTAATAGGAGATGATTCCCAACTATTTCATGTCATGATGGGATTTGGGATGATGATTACTGATTTGTTTAACATGAAGTTTCAAATAAAAAGTAATGGAAAATAGTTTTATGTTGTTTTTTAGATTAAATATGTAAAATAGTTCATGTGATGAATTTATCGTAGTGGAAAATAGTAGAAGTGAACTGAATATAATTTCTGTAAACTTGGTTGAGATATATAATTACAACTTATTGACATTGGGACAAAAGTAGAATCAAATGACACAAATGAACCAGAAACACACAACATACAAGAGTGAAAAACACCTAAAACACACTAAGATGGCCAATTCAACCGCTTCTTCGATGGACCTATATACCTAGCTAGTGACTTTTAATCATGAGTGGTTAAAGTCAAAACATAAAGACAAAACAAAAGGGGATGTTGTTGACTATGGAATTGCCACCTTATCTACGTCTAGATCACTTGAATGTGGTCAGCGTGATGTATTATAGACGAACGACCAAAATATTGAACACTATTTCAAAGAGTTCAACTTTAAGAAGGGTTAGGATGAAAGTGTGGGCTTTTGGAAGCTTTGAACTAAATAAATTGGCAGGGAGACTTATTAACGGGTTCGAATGAACCGGTTAAACAATGTTTTGAGGTCAAGAAATGTTCAGCTTACTAAAATTGGTTGTCACCCATGAATGCCAATGGACACTTGAGAAGGTGACCGATAATTGGCATATCATTAGATGAGGTGCCAAAACCAACACTCACGTGCATGTTGATTGGTAAGGATGTGCAACAAAGATGTGTTGGTAATTTTAGTGTCTAAAATTCATTTGAAGTAAATGGAATTTACTTAATACAAAATGTGATTTACAATTAATACAAACTGGAAATCTATATAAGCTTTTAGACGGGTTAAAAGATGCAGAGTGTACACTCATTTGAGTTGATATAAAGAGAAATGAATCCAACATAAGTGGTTCGAGACCAAGGTCTAGGAACCATAATTTACAATAAGCCAGGAATAAAACATAAGTAATATTTCTGTTCAAAGAGAAATGTACATATATTTTAATCAACCCTCTCTAAAACATCTTTTCAAAAGAAAACCGTCTCTAAAACATAAGTAGAAAATTTTGAGAAAAACCCTCAACTCAATGGTGTTACATCATTCACAACACATTCCCCATATCAAGTGCACCCTAGAATTTTCGAAGAAATTATGGTTTTCATGTAATATAGCACTCTATCTCATTCCTTAAAATAGGGATGAAAGTTAAAGACTCGTCTCTTGTTTCTTATATATAAAGATCCACTATTCGATCCCTATATTTTCTTGAGTGCAAAAAGGGATAATATAGAAAAGGATGAACTACATTCTATAATTAAACAATGATAAATACGAGGAAAACTGAGATGTGACGGGTGAAACGCTTCAACCTAGGGGTCTGATACGTTTAATTTATTAATTGGTAGTTAGTTCTTAAACTATAAATTTCATTTCTCATGTAAGAGAAATTTCACAAAACTTATTCTAATGTCGAATACAAACCATAATCAAAGGTCTCTAAACAAAATATAATATAGATCATCGGTATGCCGGTCTCTCGTAGGTTAGCGTCAACCTCTATCCGGCCACTTTTATCCATGGTAGCTCTTGAGCAACCTAAATTAACCCGATGTGATGTTAAAAATTACGTTGAGTGAGTTCTAGTTTATAAAGGCATTATAAAACGTCTCATACATCAATACATACTTTAAAATTTTAACCTTTATCTTTAGAATTAAGGTGACATTCACCATGATCACCATCACACATTTAATAGTCTATACAATTATTGGCAGTCCCATAGGTCACTACCCTATGATCGCGGCCCCATAGGTGACTAACTATACTTAGTCCTCACTCGCCAGGTTCACAACTGAGGACCGCGTGACAAGACTTGTAGTCCTAGAGGTACTAACCTATACTGTGCTTCCCATGAGCCAGGTTCACGAGTGTGGACTGAATGACAAGTTTTTTAGCCTAACCCTATATTGTGCACCCCACGTGAAGGTTCACAATCGTGGACCACGTTATAAATCTTGCAGCCCTCGGAGGTGACTTCCCTATAGGTGCTCCCCATGTGTTACGTTTGTAACCTGGGGCCACATGAGAAATCTTGCAGCCCCCGAAGTTAACTGTCATATAGTGTGCTCTGGTTCATGACCGTGGACCACGTGACAAGCCTTGTAGCCCCGGAGGTAAGTATTGTGTAACATATATCATTCCTTTAATAATTCATTATTTTTATCTTTCATTGCATATCCAGTTGAGTTTCAAATAAACTATTCTTTCAAAAACAATACATTAGTCGACTAGAAACGGTTCCATATGACAATAATAATAGAAGCCAAAAATTGTTCATTAGCTCGTTCATTTCTTTATTATTTACACTTTTGTTACTGGGTATTCGCGTCCCCAAAAACTGTCTAAAATGGTCTATAGACTCACGTGTGGTGATATGTTATACTTCACTGAGTTATGAAAGATCCCCACACTTGGACACTAAATCAATCTGGTCAAAACACATAAACACTTGACTATAAAAGTAAACAATTTTATATAGGCTATTTTCTTTCCCTTTCGTGTTAATGTTTCAAGATAACTATTCTTAAAAGCCTACGTAAAAAAATTATACATGGTACAAAGGTTGGGACATTATCTCAAGCAATTCCTCCAAAGGAACCTAACTATAAAAGTTGGCTATAAAAGTAAACAATTTTATATAGGCTACATTAACACCGAAGAGAGGCACATGCAAGCCATTTATAATTTTTGAAACATGACCTAACTAAAAACAAAAAAATAATACGCACTCACATTGAAGATATGCATGGCACCTTGGTTAACCAACATGCTCTTATAGCATCCACAATGTTACAAGATATTAGACTTTCATAAACAAGCATCTTAACGTCACATTAGGTTTCAAATTTCCCTAAAAAATCATAACTTAGCTTATAATGTATTAACTTTCATAAACTCCACCTCACTGCCTATTTGTACATTTATTTTTATATATAACAACTTACTTTCATAAACTCCACCTCACTGCCTATTTGTACATTTATTTTTATATATAACAACTTACTTTTATATTGTTTATATTTATGTTTTGTTTATATATTCAAATAATAAACTTATTTTAAGTTTAAAATAAATAAAACAAATAATTGCAATAAAATATTAAACATTAAATAATATTCAATTTTAAATTTCAACAGCTACATTCTAACGGCTATATTGCAACGACTATAATCCAATGACTATGTTCCCATGGCTATAATCTAACGGCCATATACCAATAACTATATTATACCAGCTATGAATTTATAGCATATTCCAACCCTTGTTGTCACTCTAAATTCAGTTTTCTCTCAAATATTGGTGGATGATATCCACATATTGTTGAACCCTCATTTTCACGTTTGAGGAACAACACGACCCAAATTCAGAGGAAGGGTATGTAACTGACACTAGATAGGAATATGTACCACATCCAAAGGATAAACATCAATCAATCTGATGACGAGCGTTTGAGAAACCAGGACCCGGAAGTGGAGTGCTCAACGGATTCGGTTAGCTCGTTTGATGCAATCGAACATCTTTAGTTATGTTTAATATTATGTGGTATTATATCTTATGTGCTTTTTTATGTTTAATTATGTAGGTGTTCTTAAGTTTATATAGGTTTATAAATTAAAATTATATAGGCTTTTACAAGTTTATGTAGGTTTTTTTTTTTAATTTATGTTTAACGTAATTTTATTTTAATTAGCGGTGTGATTTTTTTAATAAAAAAACCTAACATTTGGAGCCCACTACACATACGGACTCAAGTCTGGAATTCTGGACTTTGGTTTGCAATGTTGTCATCGTACCATCCTCACGATGTGTGTGGACAAGGGGAGGGTGTTCGCGTCCCCTCCACATATTCCGGACGTCCGGATTTACCCACATTGTGGGTGCTCTTATTCCAACCATCACAAGGCATGAAATAGAATACGGATCTTATAAAATTTGTAGGTTTGAGTGTAATGTTAAACTCAGCTCGAACCGGTTTTGTTTAGGTCTACCCATGACGCATTGGTAGGTTGCCCTATTTATTCTTACATATTTTGTAAAATACGTATTATGTTATAATTTAAATTGATTACGTTTTTATGCCAAAATTTAAAACAAAATAGCGATTATGTAGTTTATATGTAACGTATGTATACATTTTTTTTGCAATCTAAAGCATTAATATGCAAAAAGATGAATAAAATAAAATTTTCTAGCTAAATATGTAGTGTAAGCGGAATTTATCATGCCGTGCTAAGATTTATGAGTTTTAATCGACTTTCAGGTTAGTGTCGTATCGAATTTTTGGGTTCGATTTGCAACTCACATAGTTCAAATCTAATAACTAGGGATATAGGTGTCGTTCTCAAACCAAGGGCATAGTTCAAATCTAATAACTAGGGATATAGGTGTCGTTCTCAAACCAAGGGTATTTGTTGAAGAAGGTTTTTCTTTAAGAGTTTTTCATCTACTTCTAATCCTGTTATAATATATCTATTTTAAAAAACATGGGTCTCGATCTTTATTTTATTTTATTCATTTATTTTTGTTTCCTGTTTTCGTTCGTTTACTCTCTATCTATAGTTGATCGATTTGGTTCTAATATATCTAACTAGATTAGAACCCCGTGTATTACACGGGCTGAATAAATGTGAATTTATATATTAAATAATAAAATAATATATCTTTAAAAACTTTGTTTATTACATGGATTGAATACATATAATTTTATATACTAAAAAATAAAAAGTTATATCTTTAGAAACCCCTTGTATTGTTGTACAGGTTGAATAAATATAATTTTATACATCAAATAATGAAAACAAAATACTAAATAATAAATTATTTATATATTTAAAAAACCTCGTGTATTGTACGGGTTGAATAAATCTAATTTTATATATCAAATAATAAAAAAAGTTATATTTTTAAAAACTCATGTATTACACAGGTTGAATAAATGTAATTTTGTATAGTAATTTATAAAAAAAGTTATATTTTTAAAAAACCCCGTATATTACACGGGTTGAATTTATATATCAAATAATAAAAAATATATTTTTAAATACCTCATGTATTACACGGGTTGGATAAATGTAATTTTATATAGTAAATGATAAAAAAAAAGTTGTATCTTAAAAACCCCATGTGTTACACGGGTTGAATAAATGTAATTTTATATAGTAAATAATAAAAATAAAAACTTATATCTTTAAAAAAACCTCGTGTAATACACGAGTTGAGTTTTGATTAATTTCAGATTTTGATTTCCTGCATTTTCTCTCCTATTAAATAATAATAATTTTTCTCTCCTTAAAATTACATCTTAAGTCATATTCTTATTTTTATAAAACATATTTAAAAAAATATATAATATTTTATTTAAAATAAATATATTTAAAACATTTACTGATTATAAAGAGTTAAATATATTTAAAACATATTACTGATTATCAAGAGTCATAGACAATTTAAATATGTTACCTAAATTTGAATGTAAAAGTATAAACGTAAATATTAAAATAAAATCTCTCTACGATATAACAAAACTATAGTGTAACCTATTCCTATATCTAAGGAAATATATTATTTTTATTAAGAGTTAAATATATTTAAAACATATTACTGATTATAAAGAGTCATAGACAATTTAAATATGTTACCTAAATTTGAATGTAAAAGTATAAACGTAAATATTAAAATAAAATCTCTCTACGATATAATAAAACTATAATGTAACCTATTACTATATCTAAGAAAATATATTATAAAAATAATAATTTAATATTAATAGTATATTTTCTAAATAAGTTTTTAATCTATATTATATCTCTACGTATATCTCATAATTATATATATTAAATAGTATATCTGTACGTATATCTCATAAATAATTATTTAATTTTAAATAATTATTTAATTTTAATAGGCTAAAAAATAGATGGCCTTAATGAGTGACATGTGTCCCAAAAGTAGTTTCTTTTATTATATAGTATAGATAGATAATATTTATGATTTCCTTATCTTATTATATAATATTTCTGCACCGTACTCTTATTGTTACTCTTGGATGACATGTCTATAGTAATCTTATTGAATATTTACAATTCATTCAAAATATATAAATCATCCTTTTTCTCAAACAAATTGTTAAATGAAGTTATGGTTCTACGTACGAATTAGAAGAAAAAAAAAATATTATATTTTTAAATGATTCTAAAAATAATTATATCCAAAGGAGCTTGTGTGGAAATAGTTAGCTTTTCTAGTTTTTAAGCCACCTTGACTGTTTTTCAAAATGATTATGATGAAAATAGTTCTATCCTAAGGAGATTGAATGGAAATAATTAATTTTGCAAGTTTTTAATCTCAGAATGAGAATGGAAGGTTAGCCAGTTTAGGCACTTGATGTGACAATTGCATTGAGAACTTACATTCTTGTTGATCATCACCAGTTTTGTATGTATGTAATAGAAAACATATAAATTATGTACTTGTTACAGCATTCAGGCGAGTACATAATCCAGAACTGATGCAACCATCAAGATAGACAAGATAGTCAGTTTGGTCCGGTTCCCGTCTTACATATGAGTGATGGGATTAAGGAGTTCTTATGAATGATGAACTCGTGAATAATGGAGAGAGAGGAGGACGATTGTGATGTTATGATAAGAGTCTAACATTTTTCCCTCTCTAATGATCTCCTTAAGAGGGTGTTTGGGATTGAGTTTGGTATTAACTTATTTGAGTCAATAAGTCATTTGGAAAAGCTCAAAATCCTTTTAAAAACAACTTATTAACTTATTAGCTTTTTAAAAAAACCAATAAGTCAATAAGTAATTTTCAAACTCATTCCCAAACACCCTCTAAATACACCCAAGGAGAATCTTTAGTAAGGATAATACGATCCATCAACAATTAACAACTAATATTATTATAAGGTATAATTGATTATTTTCATCTAATATAATATAAATGATTATAATGACTACTTGATTAAATACGTTTAATATATTTAATCGAACACATCAAATAGTTAAACGTTAGAAAAAGTTCTTCTATATTTTCACTTTACTGAACCTTGTTTCCTTTATAATATAATATGCTCCCCATTAAGTAGAATGAAGATTGTTAATCAACCATTGAGTGCAGTACAGGGCCGGCCCGTAAGGCTTATCAATCTAGGCTAAGGCCTAGGGCCACCAAAAAACAAGGGTCTCCAATTTTATTTCTCTTTCATATATTAGATTTGTTTTTTTCTATTTAAACAACGTTTCTAGGCCTAAGATTTAAGATTTAAGATTTAAGATTTACACTAGGAGTCTGCATTGTTCATGCACACAACACATCAACCCTCGTTACTTGCGGCGTCTTTTGAGTAACCAATGTGAAACTGATTGCGGATTGAGCGAAATTAGGGCCAAGATTAGGAAAAAAAACATCGCTATGGTTATTCAATCTCTCAAATCTCAACCTCAATTCCTTTATACCAATTTAATAGGGCCATGAGTTTGTAGTTCGCTTAGGGCCTCCAAAAATGTTGGAATGGCTCTGGTGCAGTATATGCTTGGAAGTATTCATATTTCTTATGAACAAACTATCTGTGTGCTTGATGGATTTTGCATAACTTATATCGCAAACATTAATTGTTAAAAAAAGTATTGAAGTTATTGGACCGCAAGTATAAAACATCAGGATCAAAAAGATTACAGTAGTTGGAATCTGTAAAAACTATAAACTCAAATACTGTGAGAACCAAGTTCAAGAACTCTAATCTATATTACGCATCATTAATGTGGACATACATTTAATGTGACGTTTCAGGTTATTGTTATAACTAAAATATTGCTTACCTTTTTTTTAACGGCAAAATTCCTCATTTTGAGCCACCCCAAGACTCGAAATCCCACCACTCATTGTGCCAGATATAAAAATGTTGCTTACTAGTTTGATAAATTTCAACTACTACTTTATATATAAACAAAAGAAGAGTTAACTGCCATTTTCGTCCCTATGGTTTGGTCACTTTGGCCATTTCAGTCCATTTTTCAAAAATGTGCCATTTTCGTCCCCCACGTTCTGGAAAGGTGCCATTTCAGTCCAAAAATCATAACCCAGTTAAGTCAGTTAGTAAATAAGGACTGATTGTGTAAATTTGTAACATAAAGGACCATTTAAGTAAATATTAAACACCACCACCACTAGCCCTGCCACCACCACCACTCCGCTGCCACCACCACCGCCACCACTGCCACCACCACCACCACAGCCCTGCCACCACCACCACTCCGCTGCCACCACCGCCACCGCCACCACAGCCCTGCCACCACCACCACAGCCCTGCCACCACCACCACAGCCCTGCCACCACAGCCCTGCCACCACCGCCACAGCCCTGCCACCACCGCCACCACAGCCCTGCCACCACCACCACTCCGCTGCCACCACTCTCAAAGATGTCAACAGTGTCATCTCCCCCAAATCGGTCAACAGAAGGTCAAACAGGAAAGTCAATGGCTCAAATTAACGACCAAAATCAGGTTATATTCCAATTAACCTGGTGCAAACATTGTACAAGTATAAACGAATGAACCGGAACAAGAAAAACGAACCGTTAACGGCTGGAACGACGTGTTGACTGATTCCGGCCACTGTGAAGATTCCGGCGAAGTTGCAGGTTCGGTTCCGGCTAAAATCGATGTGTTTGAGCATTGTGAGGGGTGTAAAATGTTTGTGGGGATCTAAGGAACTTCAGATGTCCGTTCAATTCGACCCAGATCGACAGAAACAGAGAGTGTGTGGTGGTGGTGATGGCAGTGGTGGTGGTGGCAGCGGAGTGGTGGTGGTGGCAGGGCTGTGGTAGCCGTTATGAATCTGAAGTGTTTCCGGAACCTGCAACTTCATGTATCCGTCATCAAAACTTGCAACTTCACTTCTCCGTCATCTTACCATCATCTTCGTTCACCTCCATCTTCCGTTTTGAAACCTCCATCTTCACCATTTCAATTCTTTCAGTCATGGTAGCAGGTCGGGTTATGTATGGAATGGTGGTTCGAAGAACTGTTGATGATGATCAACGTGATGATTGACGATGATGATGAACTCTTGATCGCACAAGCCAAAGATAATCGCACAAGATCCTGTAGTCGCGGTGGTGGCGGTGGTGGCGGTGGCTGTGGTGGCGGTGTGGCTGTGGTGGCGGTGGTGGTGGTGGTAGCAGTGGCTGTGGTGGCGGTGGTGGCTGTGGTGGCGGTGGTGGCGGTGTGGCTGTGGTGGCAGTGTGGCGGTGGTGGCGATGGTGGTGGTGGCAGCGGAGTGGTGGTGGTGGCAGGGCTAGTGGTGGTGGTGTTACAAATTTACACAATCAGTCCTTTATGTTACAAATTTACACAATCAGTCCTTATTTACTAACTGAGTTAACTGGGTTATGATTTTTGGACTGAAATGGCACCTTTCCAGAACGTGGAGGACGAAAATGGCGCATTTTTGAAAAATGGACTGAAATGGCCAAAGTGACAAAACCACAGGGACGAAAATGGCAGTTAACTCAACAAAAGAATATAATTATGTAACATCTTGTTGTTCATCTTTATATTTAGGAGAAATTGTTGTTCATATCCATTAACATAAACTTCGAAACCATCGACCTCTTGACAACCAAATGATACCAGATAACTTGTCCAGCGTACCACTAATCTAGGTAGTTACACATTTCAAGATCTTAGGGACATTCATTGATTCCTTCAACTATCAAACATTGTGTTTTTATTTCGTTTGAATGGATTCTCAGCTTAAATCCTCAAAAGAATCAAGAATCGGTTGCAAAAGAAAATTTAAAAAGGTGTTTAGTAATATTTGTTTAAGTTTTTAGTATGGTTAGTAAATTGGTATGTTTTTATTTAGTTTTCTTATGTTGGTTTAAGGTTTCTTGGTGTGGAAGGGGGTCAATATATTAGTTTTAAATAGTAGGGTTTGGTTTTTGTTTTCTACATCGAACTTCAATGGAAGAATAAACGTATTTTCTGCTTCTTATTCCATATCATCGTAGCCTACTCTTCTTCTTTTTTAGATCAACGATTAATTTATTTGAGGGGTTAGGCCAATAATTAGTATCGGGGCCTCTAGGCTCACACTGAGAGTTCGTAATAGCGGAAGCAAGGATTGAGCAACAATAATAAAATGATGCTCTGATTAGTATTGATCCAAGCAGCAACAAAAATTCAAAGGAACCAGCAGATAACTAGATGACTTGATTGAATACATGCGAATAAAGCAAGAAGTACGCAGGTTGCACCATGAAGGTTGATAGCAAGAGAAAAGCAAGTTTTTAGCAAGAAAGAATGTAATGCAACAAAGTTTTCAGCAAGATTAAACATGTAAGTGTTTCGCATCATTTTTTGCAAGAAAAAGCAAGTAGAAGAACACAACAAGTAGAGTAAGAAGAACGCAACAAGAGAAGTGAGAAAGAAAGCAAAAAATCACCAACACAGCAAGATTAAACAAGTAAAGCAAGAAACCCAACAAAAAATAGCAATATCAGCAAGAAAAAAAGCAATTAGTTTCAAAGTATGAAAAAAACAATGGCAAATAACAATGCATTGGCACCAACTCGTGAGCAAGGGGAACATGTCTTTGTATTGCCCAAAGTTAACCGAAGGGAATTGCACCACTAGGGCTATCTTGATAGAGACTATTTTGAAAGCATATGGGCTTTGGGAGACAATTGTTTCAGGAAATACAGTAGTTGAGAAGAAAGGGAATATCATAAAGGCATTGATCTTCCAACAACTGCCAAAATACATTCTGCTTTTGGTTGTACATCACGAATGGAAAGCAAGTATGGGATTCGATCAAGTTTCAATACCTCAGAGCTGGCGGGTTCAAAAAGCACATTTACCAACCCTGAGAAGTAAATCGAAAGTATTAGAAATGAAAGAAAATGAAACCGTTAGTGAATTTGTAGGCAAGTTGAGTGGTATGTCATTCAAGTTCAAAACTCTTGGATCTGATCTTAAAGATAATGTGATTGCAAGAAAGTTGCTTAACTCAGTTCCAAAGAAATTTCTACCTATTGTTAAAAGAATTAATGCTTAAGAAGAATGTTTGAAAAGTAATGATGAATCAGGGGAGAATGATCAATGCAAACATCTTTTGGTAAGTTCAAACAACTCAGAGGTTGATGATTATGAGTAGGGCTTTAAACGAACAGAACGAACAGGAATAAGGCCTTGTTCATGTCCGTTCATTAAGGAATGAGCCTGTTCATAAACTATTCACGAACGCTTACCTAACGAGATTTCTTGTTCTTGTTCGTTCATTAAGGAAATGAATATGTTCACAAACACTTATCAAACGCAAATGAACTCAAGCAAATGTTCATGAACGTAAACGAGCACAAACAATGTTTATGAACACAAATGAGTACACACGTACATATATTTATTTTAGAATAAGATCTGCATTTTTCATCACAAGGATTACGAAGAATCCTCCAAAAAAAATAAATAAGAACTTACCATAAGTTTCGGAACAAAGTTGACATAATTATCAGAAACACGATTAACACAAATAAGGAAGTTTGTCAAGCTTTAACATAAACTGAAATTGAAATAGTCAAATGACGGATGTTGGGAGAGCCATATAGTATAACTAGGGTTTCAAATTTTTGAAAACTAAAAATAATAAAATAACATATAAAAACCTTTAAATGAACAAACACAAATGAACATAAACGAGCAAACATAAATGAACACATTACCGAACGTTCACGAACATAAACGAACGAACGCAACCTCTGTTCATAACGAAATTTCTTGTTCGTGTTCGTTCATTTATTAAGCGAACTTCCCGCCGAACGGTTCGCGAACTGTTCGTTGAACGTTCAGTTCGTTTAAAGCCCTAATTATGAGAGTTAGCATTGTGGAAAGAGATGAGGTGATCAAATTTGTGGTCAAGGAAGTTGAGGATGTGGTGTAGAAGGGGCTCTTACAGAGGAACGTGAGACAAATTAAAGTGAGTTTAGATATTATGAATGCGGTGAAACTAGTCAGTCTTCATTCGAGTGCACCAAGTGGAAAAACAAGGAAGAGGCCAATCTGGTTCAATATGATGATGAGTTTGCTGTGAAGGTACGAGTAAAATTCAGGATTAATAGGGAGACGTTAGTTTAAATCCTGAAACAAGTTGCTTAACAAATTTGCCTATTAATTTGACTGTAACAGAGAAGCGGTAATGACGGATACCTATCTTTTAAATAAGATGTTTGCGACGTCACAAAATTTCCAACATTTTGTAATAGGAATATTTATCTTAATCTCATTTGTATTTACTTGGTATAGTTCCAATTTAATTATTTAACATAATTAAACCAAAATATCATAAAAGAGCAAAAATAACAACATAACATTATGGCCAAATTCAAGCCTTGTGATATTTATTCGTCCCATATGAGTCTTCAAACACAAGACAATAAAACATAGTTCAAATATGTGTTAATTAGTGTGTGTTTTGCGAGACCAAAAGGAGTAACCTTTTAGTTTATAAACTATTTGTAAAACAAAGTCTTTACTTTAATGATTCTTAAGAGTTTGACCAAATTTTGTCATCCACTCAAATCTTAAAAAAACAATGTTAATTGTTGCCGTACATCGTTTTACTTGTGGTTTAAATATACTTGTAGACCGAAAAGAAAGCAACAAAAGCAAAAAATGGATTGCCGAAGTAAAAAAGGTGGATCCACCAAGGAAAAAGACGGTGCAAGTGGGTTGGTACCATTTTGTGTTTTCGGACAGTTGTAAATAAAGCTTACTAGTGGCTCAATCTACATTTTTAAATATAAGGGGTGCAAAAGGACGCTTATTATTTAAGTTTTACGTGTATAGCGCATTTGTAAATAAATAAAAACCTTTGTATATTGCGTTTATAAGTTTGTTGTAATTATTATTATTTATTTAAAACTAGTTTTGAATAAAACGTTTTTCATATGCATATATTACAGAAAACGCCAAAACGTTATTAGGTTTGTAACTTGCGTGCTTTCGTCTATATGTTTAAAAATCACTATAGACATCCTTTATGTTTTATTTTTGTTGCATGTGTCTCTTGTGTACGTATTAGTTTTTTACATGTAAAACTAATGGTTCCTTAAATTTCCATTTTTTATGGTTCTTCAATGAACTTCTCTATCTATATATATATATATAAATGAGATGGATTTGGGCTAGGTGGCATTTGTATTTGGCCATCTTGGCTGATGTGGCAACTTGGTTTAGGAGGGAAATCACACAAATTCACAATGGACACGGGATCCAGAAAGCATCGGGTCGGACTTTTGGATTTGGATCAATCATGATGGATCCTTTATATATGTCTTTTTTTCTAATTCTTCTTCCATACTCTTCAACAATCTTCACAACCCTAAAACCAAACCCTAGATCAACTCAACCTTTCTGGACGTCACAGCGATTTCTCATCTCTCTAATCAGATCTTCTTCCGCTATTGAAGGTATGTGGTTTTACCCTTCAATCTATTTTTCTTAGCCGTAGATTTTAATTTTATTCTTTTGATTTCTCTTTCTGATGTTATTTTGTTTCTTCACATATAATCTACCTCACATCTTTGTCGTTGTTGTTCCATAACAGATTCATGTTAGCAAGAAGTATTTTGATGATAAGCACCGAAAAAATTCTACCTGCACGTCTATTATATATGTAGTACTACAGATTCGATTCTGGCATAAATGTCCGATTGATGTTAACTTTTTTTGTATTCTTATTAATTTTATGGAAATTGGTTGATTAGATCCGTGATGACTGAACGTTAATTTTAGTGTAAAATGTTTGAAAATGTTTTAGTTTTTGGATTGCACGCAAGGTGTTTGATGAAATGCTTGAATGGGATAACGGGTTTTTTTTCATAATTTATGTGTTTATATTGATGGTTCTCTATGTTTGTGGTGATTTAGTAGAGTTTTTGATGCACTTTTTATAGATGAATTCATGTCTGTTTTGCTTAGATCTAAAAGATTTTATATTGAAGCGTCACATTGAGTTTCAGAGACATGGCTTCTGGGTTAGTTTTGCTTAGATCTGATCTAATGTTGTTCCGGTATATTGAAGTTCTTCAGTTTTAGACGATATTTAAGTTTTCTGAAAAAATTTATTATTTTGGCGGAAAACTGATAATTTGAATCCTGATATGTAGTAGTTTTTTCGTGATTTTTTGATTTTTTTTGTTGTAATTGTTGTAAATGATTGTTTTTATAAAGATTGTTTCGATTGCTAAAAACCATTTGTTTTCTCATTTCTGTAGATCCGATAAAAGAAATTAAAGGTGTTTTGTTTTTTATGTTATTCGATTGTATTATACAAAGTTGTTTTTATGAATATTGTTGTGATTGCTAAAAATCATTTTTTGTCTGATTTCTGTAGATCTTATCAAAGAAATTAAAGGTATGTTTTTATTTATGTTGTTCGATTGTATATAAAGTTCATTTTATAAAGATTCTTTTGATTTCTAATAACGTTTTCTTTGTTCTGATTTCAGTAGATCCGATCAAACTTTATCTTTTTCTTTCTTTGGATTTCTAATAATCTTTGTTCTGATTTGTAATAACTTTTTCTTTGTTCTGATTTCTGTAGATCTGATTTCGGACTCCGATAATTCGTCAATCAAAAGAGGTTAGTTAAGTGTTATAGTTATTTTATCTTTTTTAAGTATGTAATATGTAATTTTATCCTTTATGTTCATTATTTTTTTACCTATTAATATATGTTCTGAATGATTTATGGTTTGTATTTTCTCATGGTGAACCCTCAATCTTTTTTGAAATTCGGACTCGGATTGTTAGTCTACCAAAATAAGTTATGTTGTTCTGAATTTTGTAGATCCGATCATAAAATTGAAGGTATGTTGTTTTAGTTTGTTGTTTATCTACCGTGCATCTTTAATCTAAGCGATTGAACATTTATATTTTTTTTTGCAAACAATATCAAGATCAGAGGTTTTGTTATCATCATCTACATTCTCTGATTTATGTAGTGTCTATGAACGTTAATCATGTCTTGGACATTTATCAAACTTACTGATTTTTGTTTATTTTGATTTTCATGTGAATCCCTAAATCTTGGATAACAATCGGACTCCGATCATTCAACAAGCAACAGAGGTTAGTTGAATGTTATAGTTGTTTTATCTTTTTTAACTTTGTAATGTTTGATTTTATCATTTATGTTCGGTGTTTTTTTTTTCAAAAATTAATAATATATGTTCTGAATGATTTATGGTTTGTTTTTCTCATGTTGAACCCTCAATATTTCGTGACAATCGAACTCGGACAGTTCGTCGACCAAAACAGGTTAGTTCAATTTTCTTGGTGTTGTTTGTTTTTTGATATCTATAGTCTTTGGTTTTAAATTTTGTCTTTATGCTATATTTTGAGAGTTTATGTGATTATCTTTTGAAGTTCATATGGTTTGTTTTGTCAGTTATATTTTTTTGCTATTTAGTTATGTTGTTAATTATTTAAGGATACTTTAATTTCTTTTAAAATTGTTTTTGTTTCTATAAACAGATGGCCATTTTTAATGTTAATTTTTTGTATTCGAAATTATTATTCGGTTTCTGTAAATAGACATTGTTTCTATAAATAGATTATCTTTTAAAATTATTATTCCTTTGCAGTTATGGATCCTAAAAACAACGCTCTTTCGTTGTTAAAGTTGATTGATCACTATAATCCTAATTTTTTGATATGTTTCTTTAGTTTTCAGTTTTTTTTTTTAAATTAGAAATATATGTTCTGAATGATTGATTGTTTGTATTTTTCCATGGTGAATCCTTAATCTTTTTTAAAATTCGGACTCGGAATGTTCGTCTCCCAAAACATGTTAGTTAAATGTTGTTGGTATTGTTTGTTTTTTGATGTCTATACTCTTTCTTATTTCTTTTTAAATTTTCTGTTTATGCATAATTTTGAAACTTTATGTTATTATATTTTAAAGTTCATATTGTTAGTTTTGTCAGTTATGAGTTTTTCTATTTAGGTTTAAGATACCTTTAATTTATTTCTAAAGATGTTTTTGTTTCCATAAACACATTACTGTTTTTAAGGTTAATTTTACTATTCTCAATTATAACTCTGTTTATGTAATTAGACATTGTTTCTATAAATAAGTTGTCGTTATATTTTTTAAAAAAATTCCTTATTTCTTTGCAGTTAGACATTGTTTCTATAAATAACTGTATTAGACTTTTACAAAATTAAGAAAAATTCTTTCCTTCCCAACTTTTTTTAAAAAGAATATTTTTTTACGATTTATAATACACGTATTATAACATATTAACATTTGTTTGTAAAAAAACATGTTATTCGAAATGTAATATTGATGATATAATATTTATCCGTTATTTGATTAATTTAATTGATTAAATACCAAAAAACAAAAAAAAAATACTTTAAAATATATATAATTTTAAATTTCGAAACACTTATTAACCATTAATCAAGATGATCTACATAAATCTTTCATAAGTTTTTCATTATTTGATAAAATCGTATATTAAAAAATTAAGGTTTCCAAATTAGATTTCCACTATATGATGAAAGTCCTATAAATACCCATATTTCGTGTAATTCTTACTCATTAGAAAATTCATATACATAACACCTCCACTTACACGGTTAGTTACTTTGTACTGTATTATAAATGTTTAATCTTCCATTGATAATTATCAATTTTTTATACAATAACTTTGTATTCAATCTTTTTTTTATTTATTTTTTCAGATTATTAGGAATCATGGAACTTATTGGGGATGACATGATATTTGAAGAGATCTTATCGAGACTACCTGCAAAGGCAGTTTGTCGTTTCAAATGTGTTTCTAAACAATGGTGTTATGAATTATCCACACCAAAGTTTGTTTTCATCCATACTCGGCGAGTTGGAAATTCAATACAAAAGAAGCTGCTCTCCTTGAAAGAAAGTTCCATAGTCGTTGACGACATAGTATCTGGCAACTTAGAAGTCGATACTAGCAAAACCGTAAATTTTCCATATGATGTCCATCCATCCTTTTTAAGCATTATATGTTCGTTTAATGGTCTGATTTTAGTTTGCATTAAAAGGAATCCCAATGAGCTGGTCCTTTGGAATCCAACGACGAGACGTTTTAAGTTGATATCGGACGACTACTTTATTCGTTATTTTGGTCGACACTACGATACTGGTGGAATGTACTTAGACGAGGACAACGATCTAAAAGTGCTTCATATTAATTGTTACTGGGACGTAGTTACTGCTCGTGTATATTCACGACGTCATGACTCATGGAGGAAATTAAACTTCTTGAACGGAACTCAATTCGCTTCAAACTTTTATTCATGGTCTTCTGGAATTTATTCCGGCAAAACAATATATTTCATTGTTTCAAGTTACTGGATTCCACCTAGTGAAAGGAACATAGTTGCTTACGATGTTATCTCTGAATCTTTCAGTTTACTTCGTTTTCCGGAGCGTATTGAAGTCAATCCTTGCCAAGTACATTTTCTAACAATTTCGAACAAGCTCCATGTCATTGTTGTTCATTATGCTGGTGAACTAATTGCAGATTTGGTCAAATATGAACAGGATGACTGGATCAAGGTCTTTTCTTTCAATAAGGCTCGCATAGTTCAACATTTGGAGCCTCAGCAAAGGACAAATGCAATTCAAGACAACAAGTGGTTGATAACCAGTATTTGTGGAGATACTGTTGAAGTTCTACTTTGCAATGATTCTTTTAACTACATCCAACATGTTGACAGCTACAACGGACCGAAAGGCGCATTATTTTTGGAGACAATTGTTTCGCCTTTCGATTAAAAATTAGGAATTAATTTGATACTATTTCATCTTTTGTTTCTCGAACAATCTAATTTGTTTCAATTATCTGAAATTTTATCCTATCGTTACTTTAATAATAAAAGAATTTAGTATTATTTTTCATCTTTTCTTATATCCAATTAAACATTACAGTAAATTACATATTTTAACATTCACTGTGGTAACTGCATTCTTTATTACCAAATACCATCATTGATTAAGATCCATCCTAAAAAAATTACAAATCTTATAATTAAAAAAATATCTTTGATGTTTATTAATATAGATAATAGATTGTAACACCGCCATAAGCATTAACAATAAATATGGAAAACTTTTTAAAAAAATTCGTATATTTTGATTATACAAAATAAGATATGTAGTTCAATAGTTTAGAAATTATGTATGTATTTCAATACAAAATATGCCGATCATAATTTCCATAATCAACTTTTTTTATATGCAGTGTCTAAAGGTGTTTCTAAACATATAGTAATCAAATTATAGGAACTATTACATATTGTTGTTTACTGAATTTATGATTTCATATGAATAAATAATTAAAAAACATACACATGACATTTCATGAAGAAACTATTACATATCGATTTTATATTATAAGATGTTGTTCACATATTATTTATGTTGTTAGTAATATTTTTTTAATAACTAAGTAGATGCGGTTTCTTTATGTAACGTCCTTTTGTAGGTATTTTTTATGGCTGAAGGTTCATCAAGGTATTTATTTTTAATTTTGTTACTTTATGTAACATCTAATTTGTATTATCTTTGTTTATTTTTCATATTTTTTTTATTTTTCTCACACTAACCTTTACTTATTACTCTTTATTAATGTTGTAATTTTTAAATTACTTTCAGAGGATACTGGTTCTGTAGGCTAATGAATGTAGCGGACGAAGTTATTTTGGTATTTTGATAACTTACTTTATAATTCATATTTATTATTTTGTTTTTTATCATTATTAAATACACTTTAATATTATTGTACTGTTTATATATTTCTTATTATACTAATAATTAAGAATGTATATGTTTGTTTTTTTAGTCTATTCCGGACGACGCTGCGTGCAAAATATGGGGTGTAGACCAAGGCCCTACAAATGTCATGATACACACTGAAGATGAGTTTATTAAAAGCTGGCCTATCAATTAATAGAATATACATGTGAATACTATGAAAATATGCACATCTTATTTGTTAACTTGCTTTTTTTATACTTTTTGTGAACATATCTTTCACTGAGAGCTTAGTTACCTTGTGATGTTATTTAGAATTGTCTTTTAACTTGCAGATCTATAGTGATGGCCGCAACAAGATATTATAGATGACTCTGAGAAAGAGTAACTGTTGTTTGTCTGGAGACACTTTAATTCTTAACAAAAGTAAAAAAATTTATTGTTTTTTACTTTAGTGCATTTTAACTATATTTTCATATTGTTAACAAGTAATTTATGTAATGTGTCACTTTTATATTTGTATTTATATTTATACACTTTGTGATAATGTAGATAAAATTTTCCTACCCGCGAAGTTCGCGGGTGATAACCTAGTATATATATATATATAAAATACTGTGTAATTATATATTGATGTACTACTGATTAAAAGTGTCTAAAATGTGAGAAGGGTAAGAAGTATTTTAAACCATTGGATATTTGATCTAATGTTTGAGATCAATAGGTTATAAAATGTAAATTGTGTTTTAATTAGAAGGACCTTATGTAAAATTAAAGGGCAATAATGACTTTTCCAACGTTTCAAATATGGTAACCGTTTCAAAATCCCCATCAATCTCCTATAAATCAGCGAATTTATGGTAACTGTTTCAAAACCCCCATCAATCTCCTAAAAAATCAGCGAATTTCTCGTACTGAAATAAATTCTTCGATTTCCTTCACAACAACTTTTTATAACACTATAAAGAACATTATATTACATGATAAAACACTATAGGAAGATATAACACTATCTGTTTACTGTAAGACACTATACATAAATAAAACACTGTTGATGGGGGATAAAACACTATGAAAAGGAACAGTATATTACATGATAAAACACTATAGGAAGATATAACACTATCTGTTTACTGTAAGACACTATACAAAATAAAACACTATTGATGAGGATAAAACACTATGAAAAGGAACAGTATATTACATGATAAAACACTATAGAAAGATATAACACTATCTGTTTACTGTAAGACACTATACAGAATAAAACACTATTGATGGGGATAAAACACTATGAAAAGGAGATTAAAGATACATGTACATAATATAACATTATTGACTGGGGATTATAACATTACAACAAGAACTTACCGTAAACAATTAAATGTATAGAACAAATCGAATTCGAATCACATCCCTAATATATCGCCTGATATTTTTGGCAGTTATCTTTGGAAATCAATTAATTGATAAGAATGGACAATTACTAATATACCCTTTTGAATTAATTAAGATAAGGGACACTTGTCATTCCCACATTATTTCTCACACTTCTCACAAAAGTTGGACTTTTTACAGGATCCTCTACCTATTAAGGGTTATTAATATAATAATAATAATAATAATAATAATAATAATAATAATAATAATTCTCTTTACTTTTAACTTTAATTTAATGATTTATTTAGTATCACAGGTTGGGATAAGCTTGTTGTTAACCGGTATCGAAAATAGCGGTACGATCATGTTCAGTATCGGTATATGAAGGTAAAAACCGGCACTAGCCTGTACAGAAAACGCCAAAAGTCGATACCGAGTTGATATTGAAAATCTTTTAGTTCGGGAAATTCAGTGCTGCTACCCAGTACCATTTGTTCATCCCTGGTCTCTGGTACCGTACAGAAAATGGTATCGTGCAACGTTTTTTTGTTGATTTTCTTCAACTTTTAATGATTTATTTTTTTAGTTTCAAGGGTAGAGATGAGCTCGGTGCCAACCGATACCAAATCGGTACTGGTACCGAAAATACCGGTTATAGTACTGTATATGAAGGTAAAAACCGGTAGCGAACCGTTACCAAGAACGCCAAAAGTCGGTACCGAATTGGTATTTATGATCTTTCGGTTTGGGAAATTCGGTACCAGCACCCAGTACCATTTGTTCATCTCTGACAATATGTTTCATACAAATAATATCATTACCATAAAATTTTTTTGGTTGATTTTCTTTCGGTTATCGTTTAGTGTTTTTTTCTACATTTACATTTTTTGTTCTTCTCAACGGTCCCGTACGCAACGCGCACGGAAGTATAGACCTAGTTTAACTAAAATGTGAACATAAGTATAGTCTGAGATAAATTACCTATATATTACCTATATATTAATTTTAGAAGTGAATGAACAGTAATTTCATTAAGGGATAAATAAATAGTATTGGGTACAGGTACCGGTATCTGCTTTTACCAAATCAGGTGTATTTTGGGTACCAGTTCGGCACCGGTATTCACCGATTTTTACCCTCGAATACCGGTGCCGTACCAGTACCGACTGGTACCGAGCCGTACCGATTGGTACCGACCTCATCAAATCCTATAGCAACGTAGCAATGCAAGTAATTGCACCGTTTAGATTACTTTTCATACACACAGTAAGTAAACTGTATTACGTTTGATTGAGATTTTATATACACAACAACTTATTTTGCTTTCTTTTTTTGTCTTTTTTCTGTAATGAATAAGTTGTAGCATGTAAAATTAACTTGGATATTTAGATTATTGATGAGCAAATCGTATCAAATCCTGTAATCAAACCGGTATCGTATCGGTACCAAATTTACTATTACCAAATCAATTTCGTTACCAATTTGGTACCCGCCTTTTGGCGTTTTCAGAATCGTTACTTTCGGTTCGACACCGGTCTAGAACCATACCTGTACTTATTGATTTTTACCTTCAAATACCATACCGTATTGTACCGAGCATTTTCGGTGCCGGTACCTAATTTCGATGATTTTCCGGATCGGTACTTTCGGTGCCGTTACCGGTAACGAGCTCATCCATATTTTAACGTGTTAGCACCGTAATAACTAAATTGAAAACAACCGAATTTTCAACGTGTAGGATGTGTGGGTCCTATTATTATATATTAGGTTATTTAAAATCGCTTTTTTTAGGACGGAGTGACCATCCTTACCACGTCATTTTTATTTATGTTTTGATATTCGGTATCTACTGTTGACACGCGTTTTGCATACATTGGGTCCCCGCCGCAACGCGCGGGCGAAAAATCAACTAGTTTATTATAAAATCTTATAATTACTATTTTTTTCAAGGATGATACGCACACTAGAAATAGGGATGTGTAAGACTTCAGAATTGGATCGAATCGCATCGAACTGAATCGAACCGTTACATGCTGAATATACGAATTGGAACCGAACTGTTCAAAACACGATTCGGAACCGGGTTAAACGGTTCTTGCCAGAACCGGTTGTCAATTAACTCTCAAAATTAACAACTAAATTAAAAAAAAATAAATTATTTAAAACATATAACTAAGGGTTGCAACATTCAAACTTCAAACCATTCAAAGTAAAAGTAGCAATAAAAAATAATTTCAAATCATAAAACGAACTCTAAATAAAACCATTCCAACCATGATGTTAATAATTAAAATGAACATCTGAATTATCTTCACTAGAAATATTTTTTGTATGATCCATCTGCAGAAAGTTGAAACAAAAGAAAGCAACATGATTATAATTGTATAATAGTATGTAGTGTACAACACAAAATAAGCTACTCAATAAAAGAAATGTCAAACTGAAAAAATTACATAAAAACATATGTATAAAAACTTCTAGTTAATTATTACAAAAATTTCATTCAAACATTTTATAAAAACTATTTCCATACATTAGATGGTCATTAAGTATATTATTTACAAGTTTAGAAAACACGAACTACTAAATAATTAGATTTATAAAACAAGCATGGTACACGTGATTCCATCCAAAAAGAAACAGAGAAAGGAAAAACTCTTCGATTATAACTGTAGTCAAATTGTGGATTGGATGGTAACTAAAAATATCAATTTATATTTGTATCATAGCGCCAAGTTTACTTAATTTTATAACTACTAAATCAAGCACTAGCAATTAAGATCTACTAACTCAAAACAGTGATAATATGTGTATAGCAAAAAGAATGATCAATCAATAGGGTTTTTTATATAAATATTTAAAGTTTCAACTTAACCGGGTGTAAAAGTTTTTTAAAACATACCCTAAATACAAGAATACAATTCAAATCTAATGGTTCCATTTCAATTCCCCGATTCTGACGGTTCAAAACACTAAATTACTTAGGCCTAGCTAGAAATATAACACCATCATAGCTATTACCTACAAAACATATATCATGTATTAACTTTTGCTCGCTAATAATTCAATGCATTTTGTTCAGCCTATTTCACCTACTAGACCTATTTCTTAGCCCGTATTATCTACTAGGCGTGGCCAACAGCATCCTTTGTTACAGGTTTTGGGCCTGGTCCATCTATTTCTCTTATGGGTCTAGTTCGAGCTGTTTTGGTCCGAGTACTTCTCAAGGATTTGGGTTGTCTCATTCTTGTCAATGAGTCGAGCAGCATACTTCCTCACATTATGGTTTGACAGGCTTATTTGTCAGGGATTTGTCAGCGGGTGGACTCTTGGGTTCCTGACTCGGGTGCTACTGCTCACATGACTGCAGACTTGTCCATTATCTTTGGTGCTTAGCCAAGAACCTCCTCTTATTTATTACTCTGCATGTTATTGACCATCCTATTGTTGTGATATTCTCTTGCATGGCAGAACATCCACCACACGTGTGCTAGTCCTCGTCAACTCTATTCATTGTCCGCTACTTTCTCTACTTCTCATGAGACTTGGCATTCTCCGTTGGGTCATCCTTATGATGATGTTTTGGCTAGACTTTCATTTCTACCTTTAAAAAAATAAATTATTGAATAAAAATTGTAACTCTTGTAGTATTTCAAAGTCTAGTCAATTACCTTTTCATTTTGTTGTATCTCACTCCATTGTACCTTTACATATTATTCATTGTGACATTTGGGGGCCATCACCGACTATATCTTGTTCTGGTTTTAGATATTTTATTACCTTTATTGATGACTTTAGCCGCTTTGTTAGTCTCTCACCCAGGTCCACTCCTTGCATATTTGTTGGTTATGCTCCGAGTCATAGTGGCTATATATGTTACGATCCCCATTATGTCGTACGTTCACTTCTTGATATGTTATCTTTGATGAGACAATTTTTGATGTTCCTGGTGTTTCATGACTCCTTCTCCTTCTTCTTTGTTTTTCATATCTTTCATTATTCCTCCTCCTTCCTCCTATGTTCCTTCTCCATTCTCAGATTCTTCTCCTCATCCTTCTCCCTCTCCTTCCACTCTTCTTCCTTCTCCTCATCCTCCTCCTACTTCTTTTTGTCATCCCATGATCACTCGTTCTCCAGATTAGACTCGACAACCTTGTCAGTTTCTAGATAATATTCTTATTCATGCTAGCATGTCTCCTACTACTGAGCCTACAACTTTTCATCAGGCTCAGAGATGGTCTGTTCGAAGAGATGTGATGCGTTCAGAGATTGATGCATTGCATTTCAACTGCACTTGGACTTTAGTTCAGGCTTCCACGGATACCAACATTGTTGGTTGTAAGTGGGTTTACAAGATTAAGCATAATCCTGATGCGTATGTTAGTCAATATAAAGCCCGACTTGTTGCTTAGGGCTTTTATCAGACCGACGGCATTGACTACACTAAGACTTTTAGGCCTTTAGTCATACCCACTACCATTCGCCTTATGTCGTCTGTTGCTTTCTCTCTGGGATGGGACATTAGACAGATTGATGTCAACAATGCCTTCCTTCATGGTGATTTATCTGAGATTGTGTACATGGCACAACCTCTAGGCTTTGTTGACTCATCTAGGCCACATCATGTTTCTCACTAATGGGTTCTCATAACGTGTTTCTGATGCTTCTTGACTTGTCTATCATCGAGATGGGATCACCTGTTGTGTACGTATATGTGGATGATGTTATTATTACTAGGTGTTCCTTAGTATTTGTTACTACATTGATTGCTCGTCTATACTCACAATTTGCACTCAAAGATCTAGATACTCTATCCTATTTCTTGGGTGTTTAGGCTACATTTTCAGATGACGAGTTTCATCTTTCTTAGCAACATTACTTACTCGATTTATGACATCGCATAAGTCTTGGTGATTGTCGACCATTGTGTAAACCGGTGTCTTTTGGACAATAGTTATCCCGCCATACGGGTACTCATTTGGCTAATCCGACATTGTATCTGAGCAATGTTGGGGCTCTTCAATATCAGGTCATGACTCGACCCAAGATTGCTTATGCAGTCAGCCAGGTGTCTCTTTTTTACACACACCTACTGATCGTCACTAGGTCGTTGTCAAGCATATTTTATGATATCTTCGAGGTATTGAGTCTTACAGATTGACTATTCGGAGGTGCGATACTCTTACTATACATGCTTATTCATATGCAGATTGAGCTGGTTGTCCTGATGATCGATGATCTACTACTAGTTATTGTGGTTTTCTTGGACCCAACCTTATTAGTTGGAGTTCCAAGAAATAGCACACCGTTGCTTGTTCTAGCACTAAGGCTCGGTATCATGCATTAGCTCATACAAGTGCTCAGATTCGGTGAAATATGTCTATGTTACTTGAGCTACATCTTGATTTGTCTTGTCCACCCACATTATGGTGTGACAATTTTGGAGCTACTTATCTTGCGGTCAATCCGGTGTTTCACCGGCGTACAAAACACCATGAGATTGATTTACACTTTATTTGTGACATGTTGTTAGCTCAGACGTTGAGTATTTGTTATGTGTCTACTGCTTTTCAAATTGTTGTTGTCTTTGCCAAAGGGTTTTCATCTACTAGTTTTGATACTCTGCGGTCCAAACTTCACATTGTTGTACCCCGTTAAACTTGAGGGGGATGTTAGAGTGTGTTAGTTATATATGAGTTAGTTAGTTATCATCTTAGTTCTTGTATATATAGACATACTCTGTTTTAGAAACTTACATGGAATGAATCATACTTTCACTTGCTTTAAGATTGCTTACACATAAAAAGTTTAGAAACTTACATGGAATGAATCATACTTTCACTTGCTTTAAGATTGCTTACACATAAAAAGTTTGGTTCTCTCTAAATCTGAATGTTCCTATGTGAACAAGTCAGAAAGTAGTAAAATTAAAGTCTCACTGCTATAAAATTGGGCATTAGTAAAATCGGTCACAAATGCAAACTACAATTCGTCACGTGCTACACAATGGGGATCCATCACATACAACAAATACAAAGCGAAAACAAGAAAGACAGGAAATTAACTATAATTTGTGAGAACAGTGAGAACTTGATCAAATCATTTAAACTAAAAAATTACACTTATCATTATAATACAATATTAGAAAATAAATTTGTATGTTTAAATTTACATGTACTCGTAAATAGATTGATTTACACGTGTAAGAAATTTACATATGTGTATATTTATTATATTTACACGTGTAAGAAATTTGTTAAGATTGATTTTAAAAGAATAGATGAATTATTTAAAGACTAATTTTTTTAACGTTGTATTTTAATTATAACGATGGTTGTATTAAAAAGAAAATGATTTTGATTAGTTTTTTCACTAGTTCTCACAATATTTAGTGTTTTTATGATTACCCCCACCCCCTCTATATGTGCGTGTGTATGGAGGTGGGGAAAAGGAGGGGGGAGATTGGGTTCAATGGGGAAATCATTTTTCCATAGAATGAAAAGCATTTTTACATGATTTTTTTGGAGTATTTCAAATAAACATACGTAGAAGCCGTTTAAAGTATTTTTTTTTTACTTTTTTGAATTTTTTTTATTTTCATTTATTTTATTAAAACGGCTTTTACATATATTTATATGCAAAAACTCTGAAAAAAGATTAGGTAAAAATTAATTTTTACATGTAAAATATATTATTTATAGATTTTTACATGTAAAATATTATATATGTGTGTGTGGATAAACTAATAGATAGATAGAGAATGAAGGTTTTATGCGTAGTTACGCAATCATCAGGGGTGATGCTTTGAAAGGGCTGGGAGGGGCGCCCGACCCACTGAACTTTTAGGCCAGTAGTGTTATATATGTAGTTTTCGTATAGAAATTTTTGGGTATATATGTTTTCGACCCCCCGGTTCTATAGAAATTTTTGGGTGTCGAATCCCCAAATCCCTGGATAAGGTTCAAAGGGTCTTCGCTGACGTTGTGATATTCCAGCCTTCGTTTTCTATAAAAAAGAAAACCGTTAGCCTCGTCACGGGGGACCCCGTGGGGAGGGGGGGTCCGTGACCAAGCTCCGGCGTGAGAGTAAGTAAACTTGCCGGGAGTGAAAGAGAAGCTTATTCCGATGAGAGTATTCGCCGGAATATCCTCTGCGGTGTGGATCTTTTGGATTCAGTTATAAATATAGGTATTTAATTTGGGAGAATGGCGGTCGGAATAAATGATGATATAGAGCATTTAGTGAGTTACCTTGGTTCCGGAAGTAGATCCTTTTTTACCTTTCTTATATAGCCGATATGGCTTATCTTCTTGATGGAGAGGTACCAAAGAGAACTAACGGTCTCTGATCATCTTTGGGGGATTCAGACACGTGTCTGAGCCCCAACGGCAGGATCTCTGGCTTCATTTAATGAGGCCAGCTCGGAAGTACTATGTTGCCGGCGATACTCTTCTTATCAGACAGGCATTAAATGCCCTTGTTATCTCTGAAGATACTTTTCCCGCTCATTTGGTATGCATAAGTCCCTTAAGAGACAAGTATCGTTACTGGGCCTTAATAGTTGGGCTTACATGATCGAAGCCCAAGACGGATCAAGTTGGGCAACTAGTTGGCCCGTCGTCAAGTCTTCTTTAGTCCTTGCAGTGCTGAGTCATGATTACTAATGGAGGTAGTCTTCTTGGGCTAAGAATGTGGGCCCACCCCTTGCTAATTATCACGCGCCCCTCTCGTTTCTCGAGAGCCATCAGATGTCAGAGATCAACGGCGGGGGTTTAATCTCCTTAATACACGTGCTCCGGGTAGTTTTAAATTTTGAAAAGTTGTGATGTGACGGTTTCCTCCTCTCATGTCAGTTATCCTCTTTAAAACCCTTACCGCCCCTCTAATTTCCTTTAACTTCCACCATTTTCCTTCACATCTCTCCCTTTCCTTTCTTCTACTATAATTCTCCGATCACCGTTCTGCCTTACAATGAGCCGTACTGGTCGTTCCTCGATTCGCTCCGTCTTGACGGCGAAAGACTTGGAATCCTTTGTCGAGGCTTAGAAGATTCCAGAACGTTTCTCCCCAACTCTGCCTGGGCCTGATGATTCAGCGGAGTGTACCCCTGACCGGATTGTCATCTATACTTTATTCTTTTCTTCTTGTGGTGTTCGTTACCTGCTCTCGACTTTCAAGGTGGACCTGTTACGGCATTTCAGGGTTCATTTCTCACAACTACACCCCTTGGGGTTCATGAGGGTTGTGCATTTTGATTTGTCATGTGTTGCAGTTTCTGATGAACAATCGATTCCTCTGTTTTATATGTTCTATAAGTTGATCTCGAACGGGGATTGGTTTACTTTTGCCAAACGGAAGGACAACATATCCCATCCCTGCTACTCTTTCATGCCTACCTCTACCTACCCCAAGGAGTGCAAAAGTCGGTTCATCATTGTTTCGCCCGCTATGGTACCGGAATCACCACCGTTGAGGGATGCAAAGGCGGTTATTGAAGACAGCATCCCGGTTCTGTCTGCCGATGAGATTGTCCAGTGGAAACGTATGTATGAGAATCCCACAAGAGCTTTTACTTTTCGGGAGGGGATCTTGGCTATGGGGGGATTAAGCCCTTTCTATTCAGTCAGGGCAAAAGCTTTCTTGGGCAAGAAAGGTACTTTCTTGTTTTTGATATGTTGTGCTTGTCTTTCTCTGAAAACTTTTCAGGGATTCGTGTAGTCATCTTTAGTGTCACCTTTGTGTAGAGATGACCCTGTGGGGTTTGCTCCATGGGGACTGTAAGGATGTCAAATTTATGGTGGGCGACAAAGTTGAGCCAAGCATGAGCCGAGGCGTTGGGAAGAAGGTTCCTGAAGGTTCTGTCCAAGCTAGGGACTCTGCTGCCGGAGAGAAGGATGAAGGAGCTTCCTCTAATGAGGAAGAGGGTCTCCCCGGCTCCCTTCAAGTGAAGGGTTCCAGCGATGACGATGAAGATTTGGAGAGTCGCTTAGTTCGTAAGCGAAACGCAGTCCAAGCTAGTAGCCTTAAACAAGTTCCTGCCCCTCGCAATATCTGGCTGAGGCTTCGGAGTGCTAGTGGCCAAAAGGCTTTTCCTGCTACGAAAGCCTCCTCTGAACTTCCTCCTACTGGGGTCAAGAGTTCCTTGTCTAAACATCTGCGATCATCCAGTCTTGTTTGCGAGCCTTTGCTGGTAAGTTTTTCCCTTATACTCTGTTTTGATTAATGTGATGGCCTTTTGAATCCTTGCTGATTTTGGTTGGTCTTGATCCGGTGGGTTTTTTATTTTTCTCTTTTTATGTGTTTGGAGCAGGGGAGTTCTAAGGCCCCGATTGAGATTCCTACTGCCCCCTCTTCTTCTCGAGTCCGGGACAAGACTCCCGAGATCAGTGTTGCCCGTATTACCCCAGCCTTTGAGGTTTATCCCCTTCATGCTATTGGAACCAGCAAACCTTCCCATCTGCAAGGTTTTGTCTCCCACTCCCCTTTGGCTCTCTTGTTTGCTGATGCTCTCCCAGTCCCATATATTCCCAGATGGAAGATAACCCAGTCTACAGTAGTGGGGACTCCCAAAACTACCCGGGACTTTTTGGCTCATGTTGTTCCTCTTTCCCACAGGTTTATGAACTCTGCTCTGAGATCTGATCTTTTCGATGATCAATACAGTATGTCCCTTTGTGAGGGGGTTTTCCGGGGAGCTTACATGCTATAGCGGGTGGATGAACTGAGGAGGGAAAGTGAAGGGTTGCGGGGTGATCTTAAGATTTCCCAAACCATTGCTGCTGAGCTTTGGTGTCGGGTGACTGATGCTAAACGTAGATTGCAGGACGAGAAGGTGCATAATCCTTCTTCTCTCCCCTCTTTCCCCTTTTTTTTGTTTCCCTTTTCGTGTTTCAGCAATTTTTCAGGGAGCTGGTGCCGTGTTAGAGCAAAAGGAACATGTTTGGGCGAGGGAGATGGCGACTTTTGTTGAAGAAAAGGAAGATTTGGCTGCTGAGCTGAAGCGTCAGAAGGAGATTGACTCCGTGTCTCAGAAGGATCTAGACACCATGTATGCCGAGTGGGGGATGGCCTCGGATGACAGCCAGAAGCTGGCCAAGGAGAAGTATTGGCTAATCACTGAGGGTTTTGGGTCCTTCCTTACTGTTGTTTCTCAGTCTGAAGATTTTAAGAGCAGTCTTGAGAAGGTTTACAGGGCTTACCGGGACGTAGGGTATTAAGCAGGCTTGAAAGATGGATATGCTTATTCTGCCCAAGGCCTGGGAAGGAAGGAAACTCCTCTTTACAACTCCAAGGCTAAGAAACAGTTGTCCAAGTTGGACAAAGAATTTGGAGGGAAGATGCCCGCCCTTCTTGAGAAGCTCCTTGAGCGTCCCCTGATGTCCATCGATGAACTCAAAGCATTGCTTGCCCCCGCCGGTCCTTCTTCGCCGAAGTCTTTGTCTGGGAATGATTCCCTGTAATTCCAAAACAATAAGTACTTCGATATGGTTGTATCTAAACACTTGTGCACCTTAGACACTATTAACTTTTGATGTTTGAAGGGGGGCCTTTGTGTTGGGGTCCTCCCAGTACCTAACTTATGACCCACTAGTTATCCTATAACTGTGTGCTGCCAATTTGCTTTTGTTGTCTTTGTTTTGCTGGTTTTTTTTTTGCAGGTGTTATTACCGGGAGCTGGTCCGGGGCTTGCTTGAGGAGCTTTAGTTATTCGTAGTTTGGTTACGAACTTTGTAATTTGATCATAAGGTCCTCTAGTGTGTTTTTTGTACACCTTGTTTCCTTTTTGTAGCTTAATTACAAAAATTCTTTAGTGTTTATATTTACACTTGTTTCTTTTCCTGTAGTTTATTTACAAGAAAGTTTTTTCTGACCTTGTGGTCTGTTTTGTAAACTAGGGTCATTTGTAAACCGGGATCATTTGTGTGAAAATGTCCTTTGGACAAGTTTATAACCAAAAGTTATGTTTCTTAACTTGTTTGTCCATTTTCTTTGGGCTAGCTAGGCCCTACCTTGCCCCACAGCCGGGCGTTTGGTGTGTTGGTTACACGTGTATTGATTGTTATTGGGTCTATAGTTTCTAGGCATGTCTGCCTTGATATATTACCCGTAATTTGCCAAGAGGAACAAGTAGATCGTTCATTGTCATATATGCTTGGGGACCCAGTCCTCCAGTACATGATTATACAAAATGTTTTTCTTGGGACAGACTTTAGCTAGTAGTTAATTTTTACAAAAAGTGGCTTCTAAGCCGTTTTTTACTGGTCCCTTCTTGGAGATGATCTTGCCTTTCACATGTAATACTTCCGGAGCTGCATGAGGTTCCAGGTTCTTGGAATCTCCTTTCCTTGAAGTGTCTCCAAGTTACAGCTTCCTTTGCCATTTGCCCAGGTGACTCGGTAGGGTCCCTCTCAGTTAGGCCCTAGCTTTCCAGTACTCTCTTGCAAGCTGGCTTCGTTTTCCATTAGGACCAAGTCTCCGGGCACTAGATTGAGCCTCTTCATTATGGAATTATAATAACTCTCGAGTTGTCTTTTATATTTGGCTTCTTTTACCGCTGCTATCTCCCTTCTTTCTTCGAGTAGGTTCAGATTCATCTGGAGGTCTTGCTCATTCTCAGCTTCTCTTAGCTTCATCCTTGCGGTAGGGGACCCTATTTCAGCCGGGATGACAGCTTCCGTCCCGTAGGTCAAGCTGAAGGGGGTTTCCCCGTTGCAGTCTTTGGGGGTGGTCCTGTATGCCCATAAAACGAAAGGTAGTTCTTCCAACCACTCCTTTTGCTTCATTCCTAGCCTCCCTTTCATCCCCTTGATCACACTTTTGTTCGCTCTTTCTACCAACCCGTTACTCTGGGCATGGGTGACTGAAGTGAACACTTGGTGTATATGCATCTGCTCACACCATGGCTTAAAGGGCTTCCCTGCGAACTGGACTCCATTGTTGCTTACTAACTCCATTGGCACCCCATACCTGCATATGATGTTGTCCAGCACAAATCGCTTCATTTGTTCTCCCGTAATCTTTGCCAGGGGCCTTGCCTCAACCCATTTGGTGAAATAGTCAATAGCGACCACCACGTATTTAACCCCTCCTGGGCCCTCCGGAAATGGCCTGATAATGTCAATGGCCCACTTCTGAAACGACCAAGACGTCGACACGGGTATCATTGGGTGCTTGTGGCAGTGTGTCATGGGTGCATGGATTTGGTATTTGTCACATTTCTTAATTTCTTCCGACGCTGTCTCATACATTCTGGGCCAATAAAATCCCACATTCATTGCTTTTGCCACTATTGTCCTTGGCCCAGAATGCATGCCACAAATACCTTTGTGTATTTCTCTCACCACATACCTGGCTTCTTCATTATCGACACACTTCAGCGATGGTCCTAAGTATGACCTTCGATAAAGTTCCTCGTCAATCAATTCATATTGTAGAGCTTTGACTCTTATCTTCCGGGCTGCCCAGTCACCCTCGGGTAGCACTCCGTCCTTGAGGAAGTTTACAATCGGTGTCATCCAAGTTTCTTGGGCGTTTTCAATCGTAGCTACTTCTTCTGCTTTGATGGAAGGGGAGGTTAAGACCGCCACCTTGACTTCCCTTGCTAGGTGATCGAAGGCTACGGAGGCTAGCTTGCTAAGAGCATCGGACTTTCTGTTTCTCCCTCGGGGGAAATACTCTAGCTTGAAGGTCTTGAAGGCCTTGGTCAACTCTTTCACTCTGTCCACGTACTGGGCCATCGTGCTATCCTTCGCCTCGTACTCCCCGTGGAACTGTTTGACTACCAATTGTGAGTCAGTATTGGCTTCCACGTGCTTCGCTTTCACCTTATTTTCCATCCTTAATCCTGCCAAAAGGGCTTCGTATTCCGCCGTGTTATTGGTGTTCTCAAAGTCTAGTCTGATGGCATACGTTAATTCAACTCCCTCGGGGCTGATCAACGTGATCCCTGCTCCACTTCCCACCTCGCTTGAGGCTCCATCTGTGAGCAGCTTCCATACCGCTTCATACTCTTTTTCCTTTTCCTCCTTCTCTAGGGCTTCCCACTTCAGGAGTTCCTTTTCCTCATCCTCTTGGACTTCAGCCAGAAAATCTGCCAGTATATGTCCTTTCATTGCCGTTCTGGCTTTGTATTCCAAGGAATGTTCCCCCAGCTCAACTGACTTGGCCAATCAGCCCGATAACTCTGGTCTCCTGAGTACCTTTTGAAGTGGTTGATCTGTCATCAACGTGACCTTGTGTGCCTGAAAGTATCTTCGAAGTCTTCGGGACGCAAAGACAAGCTCCAGGGTTAGTTTTTCCAGAGGCATGTAACGCTCCTCAGGGCCCTTGAGGGTTCTACTAATGAAGTATATGGGGATCTGCTTTTCCTCCCTCTCAACCATCATTACTGCACTTATGGTCGTCTTTGAAGCGGACAAGTATAAGAGTAGCTCTTCCCCGGGGACTTGAGTGGCTAGGGTTGGGATCTTGCAGATGTAGTCCTTCATTTCACGAAAAGCCGTTTCCGCTTCTGGTGTCCATCTGAACTTGTCTGTTTGGAGACAATCCTTCAGCACTTTCATGAAGGGAAGAGTTCTGTCGGCTACTTTTGACAGGAAACGGTTTAGAGCCATCAACCTCCCGTTCAGCTGTTGAATATCTTTTATGGACCGGGGGGATCGCATTTCGGCCACCGCTTGGGTCTTCTCTGGGTTGGCCTTGATCCCTCCCTTGGTGACCACTATTCCCAGAAATTTCCTTTCCTCCACCCCGAAGCAGCATTTCCCCGGGTTTAGTTTCATGTTCACGTCTTGCATGGTTCATATGGTTTCAGCTATATCTTCTATCATAGCCATCTCTGTGAGCCTTTTTATGACAATGTCATCGACATATACTTCCAAGTTTCGTCCCCACTGTTCCCTGAAGAGGGTATTCATGAACCGCTGGTAAGTGGCTCCTGCGTTTTTTAGTCCGAAGGGCATTTTGGTGTAACAAAAGGTCCCTTCGTCTGTGATGAATGCGGTCTTCTCTTCATCCTCCAGCGACATTTGGATCTGGTGATATCCCTTGTATGCATCAAGGAAACACTTCAGGGGGTACTGAGATAGGGAATCCACCTGGACGTCTATCTCCGGAAGAGGGTAGAAGTCCTTGGGGCATGCTTTCTTCAGGTCCTGCAAGTCTATGCACATCCTCCATCCCCCGTCTTTCTTCTTGACCATGACTGGATTAGCAACCCAGGAAGGGTATTTCACCTCCCTTACTATCCCCGCTCTGAGTAACTTTCTGGTCTCTTCACACACAGCCCTTCTCTTGCTCGGGCCCATGCTCCGTTTCTTTTGCTTTACCGGCTACACCCAAGTGTACGTATTGAGCCTATGCTCGGTCAGGCTTCTTGGGATCCCGGTCATGTCCCCGTGTTGGAATGCGAAAACTTCTATGTTGAGGAGGAGCAATTCCTTGAGGGCACTTTTGCACTTGTCGCTGAGGTGACTTCCTACTTTGACCGTTTGCTCTAGGAATCTGTCGCAGAGGACCCATTCTTCTATTCCTTCTTTTTGAAGCTTCTCGGGCACTTCTCCCTCCGAAACTGAGGATATTACTTCGTATGAGGATTTTACCCAAGCCAAACCTTTCGGTGTTTGAAATACCAAGGCCCCGTGCGGGGTTGAAGCCTGTGCCTGCAGATCACCGATTCCTGGCCTACCTAGAATTGTGTTGTACTTTGAGGGTGCTCGGACCACTGTGAAGGTGAGAGTTATGGTCCGGGCACGGTCTCCTACTCCAACAGTGAACGGGAGTCTAATCTTTCCAAGGGGATGGGACACACTGTTATTGAAACCAACTAGGGGAATCGAATCTTCCTCCAACCTATCCCTCACATCTCTGTCAAACCTCAGGAAGCAATGTTCATATATTACCTCCACTCCACTTCCTCCGTCCACATGTATCCTGGCCACCTTGTGTCTAGCTATGACAGCCGATATATTGAGGGGGAGCCTTTGCACCTCGTTCTCCTCCAGGTGTGGCATAAGTATGGGAGCTTTCATGCGATCCGGGGGGCCCAGGACCCTGGCCTTGACACTTCTAATGGGGGTATTCGTCCCTTCGTCTAATCATGTCCACGTATGACCTATCCGGCTCCTTTACATCTTTCCCCTTACGATCTCCTCCTCCTTCCTTGATTTCTTTAACTAAGTGTGCCAATTTACCCGTTTTTACCGCGGCTTCTATTTCCCTTTTTAGGTACATGCAATCATCAGTTCTATGGCCATAGCCCCTGTGAAAGTCGCAATATTCGTTTGGTTGTGCCTTTGGCCCCGGTTTTTTGGGGGGTGGCCTTGGAAAGGAGCTCTTCACCCTCTCGGGTTGCTCCTTCGGGCTGGGATGTCCATCTCCTTAGCCTAGCTGACTGTGTCCTTTCCCCTGACGAAGTTATAACCTGATCCATAAGATTATCAAACGTGTGTGGGAACTCCTCTCCCAGCTTCTCGCACAACTATGCATATTTCAGCCCTTGATGAAGCTACTGATCTTCATGACCTCCGGGACATCTTTGATGTTCATGCTTTCCTTGACGAACCCATGTATTGATGTATTCGTTCGTTATCCCGTTGCCTTATATGCATGATTTCATTTGGCTTTTTTACCACCTTTCTTTATTGGTTGAAGTTTCTCAGGAACTTCTCGCTCAGTTCCTCGTAGCTGTCGATTCCCTCGGGAGGAAGGCTGTCAAACCAGAGCCTAGCTCCCACCGTTAGGGTTTGTACGAACATGTGGCACCAGACAGGCATGGGCCATCGCCCTAGTTGTCCTGCACCCTTGAAGGCATGCAAGTGATCCTCCGGGTCCCGCGTCCCATCATATCTATCGAAATTCAAGGGCAGTTTGAGTTTAGGGGGCATGGGAGCTTCGGCGATCCTTTTGGTAAACTTTGAGACCTCGGTTAGATCTCGAGGAAGGTAGGGTTGATCCAAACCACTGTCTCTTTGGCTCTCCTTTTCTTTTCCTTTTGATTCTATTCCCTGTATGAGGTTTTCCCTTTCTTCCGATGTCATTTGCTTCAGAGCCGTCATGAAATTTTTCAAAGAGTCAGAGCTGTCGCCCTTGTTCTGTGGAGAAATCTCTCCCTTATTGACTGGTGTGTCGAAAGACAACCTAGCCTTGAGTCTCTCCAGCCTCTCCTGCATTTCCAGGTCTTCAAGGTGTTTCTTGAGTTCATCCTTATGCATGGCTACGAAATCTAGGGTGATGGTGCTTTCCTTTTCCGCGACTCTTGCCTGAATCTCATTCTCTTCCTCATGTGTGATGTCTTCCACTGAGACTGTATTGTTGTCACCATGCACCGTTTGAATGGTTCGTGCACTGGAAGGCGTTGTCATGTCGTCTTTTTGGGTGATGGGTTATCAAAACGCCGATGATTTATCGAGTGGGAACCTCAGTCCGGCTGAAGTCCCATGGATGGCGCCAATGTCGAATCCCCAAATCCCTGGATGACGTTCAAAGGGTCTTCGCTGACGTTGTGATATTCCAGCCTCTGTTTTCTACAAAAAAGAAAACCGTTAGCCTCGTCACGGGGGACCCCCGGGGGGGGGGGATCCGTGACCAAGCTCCGGCGTGAGAGTAAGTAAACTTGCTGGGAGTGAAAGAGAAGCTTATTCCGAGGAGAGTATTCGCCGGAATATCCTCTGCGATGTGGATCTTTTGGATTCAGTTATAAATGTAGGTATTTAATGTGGGAGAATGGTGGTCGGAATAAATGATGATATAGAGCATTTAGTGAGTTACCTTGGTTCCGGAAGTAGATCCTTTGGCTTATCTTCTTGATGGAGAGGTACCAAGGAGAACTAACGGTCTCTGGTCATCTTTGGGGGACTCAGACACGTGTCTGAGCCCCAACGGCAGGATCTTTGGCTTCTTTTAATGAGGCCAGCTCGGAAGTACTATGTTGCCGGCGATACTCTTCTTATCAGACAGGCATTAAATGCCCTTGGTATCTCTGAAGATACCTTTCCCGCTCATTTGGTATGCATAAGTCTCTTAAGAGACAAGTATCGTTGTTGGGCCTTAATAGTTGGGCCTACATGATCGAAGCCCAAGACGGGTCAAGTTGGGCAACCAGTTGGCCCGTCGTCATTGGATATATACGTTTTCGACCCCCCCCCCTCGCGCTGTAAAAAATTTCAAGCTTCGCTACTGACAATCATACTGTTTGTTTATTACAATGCAAGTCGCAAAAATTTGTTTGAAGGTTTCTCAACACGTAGTCCACCAGTTATTTGTGAAAGGAAGACGTTAGTGGACTGTGTTGGATCAGACACTCTAATTTTGCTGTTTATACGAGTTGTTTGGTTATATGTTTGTTCCAAGCCCAGCCCATTTTTTATAATATTGGATTTTAAGGTAAACAATATCTGTTAGAAATGTTATACTTGTTTCTAAACCAATGGAACCTAATGGAATAGCAGGTAACATAAGACTTATTATATACTTTCGTATAGCCATTAGCCAATGTAAATCATGACAAATTTTATACTCGGTATATAAAAGTATAAAAAACAACAACCGTACCCAGTTAATCGCACAACATAGCAAAAGCTATTTGTAGGGGGAGGATGGGATGTTGGCAAACCATACCTCTATCCTTATGAATAGAGAGACTACTTCTAGAGAGACCCTAGCTCCAAAATATATAAAAGGATAAAAAGTTATATAAATATATATAAAACTTTTCCACCCCATAATTAAAGGTATCACTAGAAATGATAAAGAATAATCAAGATACCCATGAAGAAAAGAATGACCCAAGTTTAGAGAAGTTGTGTGCACGGTTGAGTTTTCGTGGTTTTTACGTTAAACCGTGAATCAAACTCTTAGCAATGTAACCCAATGTAACTGGGTCTTAGCAATGTAACAGTTTTTACATGTTTTGCTAGTTATATATTTAACAATTTTAAAAAGGCAGGAATAGATAACATATGTAACATCTTTTTTGTAGTGCACGTAAAAAGTATGAAACATTTTTAGTAGGAAAAATGACTTTTGTAATAATGTGATAAAATGTAAGAGAGAACATGTTACATTTTGTGTTGGGGGATAGATGAAAACGTGTTACACTTTGGTGGTGTTTGTTTTTTGGCTAGAAGCTCTTCTGAGCACTTATGTTTGCGTCGCGCAGAGGTGCGCAGACATAAGATTCCTGCAGCTTGTTTGTTTTCTTGAAGATCTGCAGACCAAAAACGTCTGCCTCACCTCTTCCCCAAGCAGACTTGTCCACAAGTCTTCTAACCCCTGTAGACCTTTCTCCCCTAGCTCCACCTCCACCTGCCACCACATCACCTCTCAGCCACCACCTCCACCTCCACCTGCCGACACCACCTCCACCTCCGACACCACCTCCACCTTCGACACCACCGACACCACCACATCTCCGCCATCACCTCCACCATCATCAAAACCCACCACCAAACCCATCAATTAAAACAAAACCCAATCGGAGACCATCATCATCATCATCATCGGAGACCTCCACCTCCGAAACCCATCACCTCCACCTTCAACAATCACCACCTCCATCTTCACAAGAACCGGCCGGAGATGTACCGGTGGTGGTTGAGATGAGACCGGCCGGAGAAGGAGGTGGAAAAGATCGTCTTCAGTAACCCCCAAATCGAAACCCACCGGTTCTCTCCCTCCTTCTTCCTCTCCGGTTCTCTCCCTCTTTCCCGTTCTTTCTGCAGAAACCCCCAAACCGAAACCCACCGGCCCCTTCTTCATCTCTGGTTGCGACGGGGTGGGTGGTGGCTGAAGTGGTTTAGGTTGGTTGTGGTGGTGGCAGGTGGTGCGGTGGTGGTGGTGGTGTGGTGGTGGTGGTGACAGATTGTAGAGAGAGAGAGAGAGAGAGATAACACAGAGAGAGACATCTGTGGTTTGTGTGTGTTATGTGTGAAGTGTGTGTGTGAAGATATTTTTATATAAAAAAACAAACCCTCTTCTCCTTGCAGGCTGCAGACATTTGGTCCACCTCTTCTCCTGAAGATGTCTGCAGATGTGGTCCGCAGACTGCAGACCTTTTCTCGCAGAAAAAACAAACACCACCTTTGTGTCAGAGAGGAGAGAGAATATGTCATATTTAAAAAAATGCCTTTTTTGTGCTTCTTATCCATGTCTTATTAAAAAGAAAAAGTGGATGAATCTCAACCATAGATTAGAGTGGATGTACAGTGAGATAAGGTTTGCTTGGTTTTTTCAGTTAGAGTATGTTTTCATTTTATCCGTGCCCTAGTAAGTATAAGGCTAGGTGGTATGAAATGGGCTCTATTGTGCAACCTCATCGCCACATAAACATACGGTCTCCATTGCGTCCTACCAATAACACCCAAACAATGGAATAAAGCTCCTTCAATAATTACTTAATTATTTATTATTTTTTTTATACCATTTAAACTAATTAAAAAAAACATTACATTTATACTAATAAACAAACATAAAAAACTGCTGCTAGTTAAGAGATTTAGTTCAAATACGTTGTTTCCAGCTTCGATAATCAGACGGTCCCCCTCAAAGAAATGTGGGTGGGCTTCTCGAGAAACTTAATCAGCAACCCTTTGCATATACATTTGCAATTGGTTCTCTTGTTCCTTAATCGAGATAGGTCGAACAAATTTTTCATTCAATTTGGAGAAGTTTGATGCACCCTCGGTATTCGTTGTTGTTGTAGACGAGGATTCGCCTCGGCTCTTGCAGCTGTCTTGCTTTTATCTATACCATGCGGGCGTTGCAACTCTTGGTGTTCCTCAAACTCAAGGTCGTCAGTGGTTTTGTTTAGGTCTAAATAGGAACAAGCATCTGATCCACCTACAGACGAGTTCGGCTCTAGTGTACCTAAAGTACTCTTGGAACACCTAGACGATCGACCTGGGTTGACAAGTGGCACAGGATACCACTTTGGAGAATTTAGAAGTGGCTCCCAAGCTTTTATCATGTTAAAGGCGCAACCGTATTGTAATCTAAATTCACCGTGGGCGCTCGTCATGACGTCTACATCGTTCAAACCACTTCCTCTTTGACGATTATTTGTATGGCAGTTGGAATATTACTGAAGTTGCTGATTTTTGTTCGCATTTTCACGAATGCACTTCAAAACACGAGTGCCTCTTGATCATCGCCTATTTAAACAATTAAAATATAGTTAAATAAACAATTTTAAACAATTAAATACTTATGTAATAAAAAAACTTAAAAATTTAATAATTTTAGTTGACGGAAAAAGTATACCAATGATGGGTCTTTGGAAACGTCGAGCCACGTTCGTGCCAAAGCTATCTCCTCTTTGCTTAATCATTTCTGGTGTGTTTTTAGAGCACGTTCTTCTTCCGGTTGCTTTCTAACGCGAATGTAATAACTGTGTTTTATTTTAATTCCTAAACTACTTTTGCAGGGCCAATCCATAAACACTTTTGCCTCTAGTTTTTTTAGTGGTGATATTTTTGGGCTTAAATAGTGATTTAGGCTGGGCTTTGTTTCAGGTGGTGTTTGGGATTCCTTATTTTACCAACTTATTAACTTATTTACTTCTTGAAAACATAAAAAAGGACTTTTAGAGTGTTTGGGATTGTATGTGATGTGAGGCAAGAAGTCAATAAGTTAGAAATTCTGACTTATTAACTTCTCAAAGAAGTTGAAAAGGAGTTTTCAAAAGGAAAGCCAAACATGCCCTCAATATTTCTAGAATTTTCTTGGGTCGTGACCAAAAAAAAATAGATAAGCAAACATCTTTAATGTCTTTTAGCTTAAGTGTAGAGAATTATATATTTAAATAAATCCTATAGTTTCAAAACCCTGTTCTCTAGATCCCAGATTTATTATTTTCCATTCTGGAGTTATCACCAGTAAACAACTTCTCATATTGGTAGGATTTACTGAGTATGATGATAATGATGATGATTTAGCATTAGGCTGATCACGTCATCTAACTACATTATATTTACCTGGAATAACAAAACCAACACTTCTACAAAGTCCAATCCGTCGCAAATAAACATATAATGTAAGACGATTTTGGTCGAGACAAAAATCTCATCACAAATAGTAGTAGCGCAAGTTTTTGCGACGGAGTTGAGTTTGTGACTATTATAACAAAAATGACATTGTTGTATTTGTGACAGTAAAAGATTTCGGCCAGTTTAGCAACAGATCCCAGGACCATTTGACGGCTTTTACACTCTGTCGACGATTTCGGTCACTTCATAGGTTATAAATTTTTTTATTTTATTTTTAAATTGTTGGGTTTTGCTTAAAAGTTAACAAAAATATTCACAAAGCACATAAATTTATAGAATCCTATCGAAAACTTCATCCTACAAGTTATAGAAACTATCAACCCCACCAAAGAATGTTAACATATAAACAAATGACAGTAACAGTAACAAGCAATTAAAAAGGAAAATAGATTCAATGCATATAATTATCAAGTGTCATTGTCGTGTAATGAATTAGTGATTTTGGGTCCGAAAAGGAAAGATTTTAGGGTTTATGAAGACATGTAGGATACCACATCTTCAAGCTTTGAAGGCATGGAGGACATACATAACCAAGTTGTTTGATTGAATAATTACACTCAAGCATTACTTGTAGCCACATCATTTTGGTCTACATCAAAACCTCCAAAAGACAAGTAAAACTAGAAGTTTGACTTATTTTTATTCAGTGAGATCATATCATTATTGTAACTAACCAACTGTGTTTTGAGTTTTCTGGTATGAGAACTAGCGTACTATGAACGGTCTCTGGGAGACGATTTGGTCGAGAAACGATTGTTATGTTCATCTTGTGTGTGATGGTTGTTACTATAAAAGTATATTAAAGTGGAGTCTTAAGAACACTTAATGTTAATTGAAGTGGATTTAATAGTTAATAGCAACCATGTCACATGATTTTGATTAAATATTATTGGGATCAAATAAACTAATTAGTGTAATCAAAAGCAACACACATTGCATGATGATGATGATAGTGAAGGGTTAATTAAATGTATGTTAGAATCTTGACATTTGTTCATGCTTTGTGAGGCACAAAACCACCAAAAACTCAGGCATGAAAACACACACAAGATATCATGAAAGCAATCTAATTTATATTTTTTAATGGACATGAAAGAAACAAAAAGCAAAAAAGCCCTAGTTCTAGGTTGGTGCTACTTTTGATTTATAACTCTTTTCCCCAATTTTTTAAAATTTCTTTCCTTAATGGGATTCATCCAAATCTTTTGAAATTTAAAAATCTAGGGATCGGTGCACATGTAATCCAAATATGATTTTTCAAGACTTTTCATTACTTATTCAAATATTCTGTTAACAAATGGAACGAAAATATGTGACTTACTCGAATATATATATACATATACTAGTATTAAGCCCCTGCGTTACAGCGCTTGTCATAAAACTGTGTTAAGTAGTAGCAATACTATACCATTGTCAACGACTACCAACACCGGAAAACTCGTAAAAACAAAATAAATAAAAACGGGAAAAAATAACGCCGAGCGAAAAGCAGACGTAAAATCTTTGAATCATGCACGCATGTTGCTGAGAAATTAAACCGAAACGTAAAACACAGAAAAAAAAAATAACTAAGTCCATCCAGGACCCGCGTGTTGGACGAACTTGTCAAACAGAGAAAAATAGATGTGACGCGACAGAACAGTCAAACGGGAAAAAAATATACGAAAAAATGTTGGTGGACCAAAATTGAAAGTAAAAAAGAGTTGGTATTAAATTGCAAAAGATGAAAAACTTTGTGTTAAAAGTAAAAAAAACAAAGGGTCTAAATTGCAAAATTGAAGTTATTTATTAGTTTTAGATAAAGATAAGGATAAAAATAAATGATATTTATATTTGGTTATTAATTAATATCTATACTTTCTATAAAAAGAGAAAACCACGTGACATAAGAAAAGCTGAGGTGGAGCCATAGAGGCTGTCCAACAAGGCTTTTCTTATGTCATTATCGCATCATAAACCTTAATATATAAAATCACTTTAATTTTCAAAGGTCTGGCCCTATACTTTTAAAGGTATGTCCGTAGCTTCTTATGCAGTGTTTAAACCTCTGCCCACATACAAAATAACAGTTGTTTATACACACTTCAAACCTCTGCCCATAGCTTCTACCCATATTCAAAATTTAAAATCCTGGCTCAAAATTCAAACTACATATGAATCTGGCTCCCTATAAATAAATATATGAATTTGGCTCCACATTCAAATTTCAATTTTTCTCTCTCACTCATATTTGCAATCATATCTCTCTCACTCAAATGCATAGCTCTCATGATTGAGCCGGTTAATCTTCGATTATAGTTCTTTGTTCGAACATTTGTTGACTCTGTTTACACATTATCCTTTCAATATTATTGTTCCAATATCATTGTTCCAACATCGTTGTTTCATTGAAGCTCTGTTTCACACATCAATGTTTCACCTCAGCTTTTCTTATGTCACTTGGTTTTCTCTTTTTATAGAAAGTATAGATAGATAGATTGTTACAGAATGCAGAATTTCCATATTCAGTCTGTTCATCTCCGATTACAGCTTTTTGTACTTAACATAATTTTTCCAACATCATTGTTGCAACATCGTTGAGGGTATGTTTTTTTTCTGTAATTTTGAATCTTAAATTTTGAACTGATCTATTCTAATTCTTGCTTTATATTTCAGCCTAATCAGAGTTAAAATTCAAACAATCAGTTGCGGGTTATTTTAGGTTTGTTGATTCTTTTAAACTTTTGATATATGTTGATAATATTTATTTTAAGGTGTTAATATATTTCAGCTTTGTTTTTTTCAAGCGTGGGAAATTCTTCTGCACTGTTCTTGAAGTCTGATGTAGAAGAGTGGAGGGCTTCATGAAGCAATCCGATGCTGTTCCAGGTTTTCTTGTATTTATTATCACCGATGATGTCGATTTTATATATTAGTTCTTCATTAGGCCGGTTGTGTTCCAACTTTGTTTTTTGAGAGGACATGTTTTTAAAACACAATTCTTGATGTTTTGAATCAGCCTAATCATCTGCCTTTTTATAGTGTTTAAAATGCATCTTTATGATAAATGAAGAAGTTAATGGTAATTATTGATGTGCGTGTAGTGTAATATATTTTTGATGTATATTTTAAGCCCTTTTTACACTTTTAGCCAAGTTTTAAATTTATAAAACACGATATTTACTAACACTAAACACACATATGGGCAAGTGCACCCATCGTGGACGTAGTATAGTGTTGGTAAGATACCGAGGTCGTCCAAGGACACAAGAGCTTTTAGTACCGGTTTATCCTCAACGTCTAATCAAATCAAAATGTTAGGAAAGGTTTTTAAACTAAGAAAATAAAAACTAACTAAATGCTGAAAAATAAAAATAAAATAAAAACAGATAGACAAGATGAATCACTTGGATCCGACTCGTGTATTAGTATAACCTTTGATTATTTTCGCACTTTTGCACTTGTTTAAGAGATTATCTTAGTTATTGTAGTAGGCCCCTCTTTTGAAGGCGACGTTACCCTCAACCCAGTAGTTTGAGTCAGCAAGGATACAATCCTAAAGGGTTGGATTATTGGAAGATAATTAATTAAGTTATTAATGCAAATTGTGGTAGGCCCCGCTTTTGGCGGTGACGTTACCCTCGGCTAAGTAGTCTGAGTCAGCAGGGATACAGTCCTAAATAGCCGGGTTATAGTATTAATAGTAGTTAACTTATGAGGGGGTCAAAGAGTTTGGATCCCCGCCATCCAATACCTATGAGCATTGAAGGAGATCCTACTAAATTTGACCCAGGTCCCTTGCAGGACCTCTAAACTCTGAACAAGGGCAAGACCCTTACCAAACCGTTCCCTTAACCCCCGACCAGGTAGCCAACATACCTCCATATAGACCGTGGAGATATGAATGGTGAAAATCTTTTATTTTATATAGACAGTAAAATAATGCCAAGACACCACGGACAAACGATAAGGAAAGATCACCTTCAACATAAGTAACTAGTTATTAAAGTCATTAATACAAAACCAAATAAAAAGTGCAAAAGATTAAAAATAAAAAGTATTATACTAAACACTTGTCTTCACCAAGTGATGTAAGAGACTTAGGCAAACATGGCCTTGATTGTCAAGAACTCTTACGATCAATCTTGGATCCCGAGACGACTCAGACACTCTACGATGGACAATGGATGATGGTGGTGGATGATAGTGTTATGGTGGTGGTGGGCGGTGGATGAAGTGTGAGAGAGGTGGTGTGCCAAGGGATGAGTTGAAATGAAACCAAGCACTCCTATTTATAGGCTGAACAGAAGGCTGGGCACGGCCCCGTGTCCGCTGGACACGCCCCCGTGCCCGTCTGACACTCTCTCTCTTCATTAATTGTAATTCGCAATTACAATTAATGCGCCTGCTGTACTTTCGCCACGCCCCCGTGCTCACTGGACACGGCCCCGTGGTGGGCAATAGAAGCTTCTATATGTTTGTCTTTTCTGCTGCTTCTTGGGCACGGCCCCGTGCTGGCTGAGCACGGGGCGTGTTCAGTCTTCTGTTTTCTCTTCTTTGCTTAGGAGGATGCCGTTGAGGGGTCGGGCAATCCACTTTTGTTCCTTTTCTTGTATTTATGTTAGAATTAGCTGTCTTTTTGCTTCTTTTGTGAATTTGAGCTCATTTCATCCTGAAAATACAAAAGGAAGACAAAAACACTCTTTTCCTAACATTAGTACTTAAAAAGGGTTAGTTTTATGCCTCATTTGATGTAATTTATATGTTGCATTTTACACACATCAATTATGATAACTTGTTTTTTTATTTATTTTTGTTTTTTCGTTTTTTGATATTTAACTTTTTAGTTTTCCCATGAAAACTTATTTCTGAAAGGCTTTACATTAAATGGCTGCTGTTTTGAAATATATGAGTTTATATGTTTATATTAACTGTACACGTTTTTGCCTCCTAGATTAGTTTAATGGTGTGGTGAAATTAAGTCTGACCTTTGGGTTGTTAGCTATTTCACTATATAATATGATTGTCAGTTCAGCGGTTTTTCATCACGTTTTACTACCATAATATCCTTCTTTTACATTAGAGTTGAAGAAATATAGAAGTTAAAATGTCATCTTACCCTTCTACTGATTCTGATGATTTAAAGTATCTCTTTATCAAGCAAGTTGAGAATCAAGTATATGAGGATAGGGCTACTCTTCAAGAGCTGAAGAGGTGTTTTGATGGACTGCACCTTGGTCTGTTTACGAGAGACCAAGTGTCCAGAAACCTGATGGCGATGCCTTCAACTGTCGTACGTGACCTTTGTGTTGTCAATAATATAGAGTGCGGAGATAGAGACTTGGAGTTCATGGCGATGCTCAAAGATATACATAGAGAAGTTCAGTACTCAATGGAGTTGAAGCTAAAATTTCTTAGTTTTTGATGTTAGATTATTAAATTTCGTTGACCACTGCTTAAAATCATTGTCTTTAGATTATTAAATTTCGTTGTTCAGTACTCGATGTAATTGTTGATCTATCGTCATATGTCATAGATAAATTTTAATTCTATTAATCTTTGTAGAGCATTTTATTTTTACTAATTTGAGCTGATGTTTTAATTCTATCAAATTCTATCAATAGTCGTTAGAGTTGATAACTGCTATTGTAAAGGTCTGTTAAAATTAAATTTTGCCAAAAGAGAAGAACTGCTTGGAATCATCGTCTATTAATGATTAAAACATTATAATGTCTTCAGAACATCAAAAGTCCATTCTTAAAAAATAGCTATTTTTAAAAAATTTGTCAAAAATCTCTAAAAGTCTGTTGAAAAACACTGTTTTTAAAACATCTGTTTGGCTAAAGATTCATCCGCTGCTGAAAGGTATTGTCTGTTCTCATAATTTCTGTTTTATGTAATGACTGTTGAGTTGCTACTATTGCCAACATCTGTTATTGCTAACAGCGGTTTCCAAAGAATTGTCAACCATTAACACAACAGAAGTTCTGAACATCTGTTATTGCCCAACAAATCTTTGTAAAATGTCTTCAGAACATCAAAACTCCATTCTTAAAAAATAGCCAGTATACAAAGATGAAACCACTGTTAGACGTCGGCAGACCATTACATCTAAAAAGCTGTTCTCATCAGCAAATGTATCCATTGCTGCCTTGAACCAAAGAAAAAGACAACAACTGATTGATGAGGAAGATGAAAAGAGAGAAGCTGAAATCAGAAAAGAGTCTATCAGAAATCAGTTACGATATGGATTGGATGATGCTTCGTTGCAATTACAAGCTCAAGTTGCTCAAACACTTCAGAAGTTGGCAACCAGGCGTCAATCGCCAAACTCCTCTCAAATAAAACTTCTCCCAAGAAACCCATCAGACCCATGAATTGACTTTGATCAAGTCTGATGGTAGTGTTGAAAAGATATCAAGGGAGAATGCACTTGGTCTGAATCTAGTTGACCTCCAAGATCTTTTTAACCTTCAGCTTGATAGGGATGAAGATGATACTGATTCCTTGGATTTTGAGCTCCAATTCAGAGGGCAAATCCGGGAAAGGTTGATGAGAGAATAAAGATCTGCTGATTTCTAAAGTCTGCTGATTCCTTGATTTAGCTTTGCTGAAAGTTGTTGAGGCAGGTGATTGTGTGTTTGTAGTTAATGTTTGCTGAAACTTAAGTTGTATTCAAATTCTATTAAGTTTTGTTAGACATCTTTTATATGTACTTATGTCTATAAATAGATTATATTGTCTTTTTAGGTAAACAGTTTACATTGTCAATGGGTGGATACACGCTTTTTTGGATAAGAGAATGGAAATAATCGTTGTAACTGATATATTAACCGATAATCTATGTTTATAGTTGTCTTTTAGCTATAATAGATAACACGTTTTGGTACAATATCTATATACCTATCTATATTTTCTATTAATATGAGTTATGCATGGTTTTCTAAGAAACCACCCGTGTTTGCACACGGGTCTTACCGCTAGTTAATATTAAAAAAAAATTATTACAAATATAAATAAAATTTATGAGTTTGAAGGAGAGAATGCCATGTGGCATTATTTGGAGTCTTTTATTATAAGTTAGATATAGGGAGGGTTCAAGTAAAAAATCTTTTTATACACAAAAACTAGCGAAAATTGGTATGTTTTTTTGGTTTTTTTAGTTAGTTCTCGAGTTCTCGCGTTAACTAGTGGTTTTCATTTTAACTTTCCCCGTATATATAGAAAGTTTAAACTACAAAAGTCCTTAACGTGCAAAGCATACGCAAGCAATAGTATAACGTACGTGATTATGTTACAACATGTATAATTAGGGTTTCTGACAATGCGTGATTTTGTATTTGCCATGCGTGATTATGTTTTTTTCTTAACCATGCATGATTTTTGTGTTCATGCGTAATTAGGGTATGCGTAATTTTACAATGAACATGCGTAATTTACTTGCATACGTTTCGCACGTTAAGCAATTATTGTACATTAACCTTCCTATATATATTATAGTGAAAGAACCATTCACGCATAAAATAAATAAAAACAATTTTATTAAAGATTACAATACAGAAAATAAAGAAAGCTACAAATTATAATACATTTACAACTAAAATAAAAGAAAATACAAGAACTGTAGATGAACAGGAAGGGTAAATTGGCTGAGGGTTGTGTTTGACACATGACCCTTAAAACAAATATTGAATCTCCCACGAGAACTCGTTTTGTTTCCCAGGATACAATAGCCGGAGCAGTATGTAATGTAAAAGCTGGCACGAGGACCCGAAGAGTACCTTAAAGCAAGTAAGAAGAAGATTAGAAAGTTGCACAGAGTATTTTGCATTACTTTTTGGTGTATCCTGCAACCAGGCTTCACCTGGTTTTTATAGTGTAGATTGAGTTAGACTTGTCACACCCCAACCGATTGGCGGAAACATCAGGGCGCGGCACTGAGCAAAACAGATTGTCCAGAAGTTCCCATAACAACTACAATTACCAATTATTTAAAGCATCACGTCCCATACCATGACATAATAAGTAGCATAGTTATTACAGACAAAATCAAGACAAATAGTTCTGTTTCAACAACTCAGAATTTAAATAAAGTAAATTGTCTTTGTTTCTAGACTCTTTCCTAGCCTCGATTTCACAGCAAGCCAAGCATTTTAACATCTTAAGCACCTGCCACATACGTTAAAGTAAAAGTCAATACACATAGTGTAAAGGCGAGCATACAAGTTTAATAGATATAGTAGAGTTCGAAATCGTTTACGCATAACCAGCACGTACAACGTATGAAATGAAGCACGTAAGTTATTGACATGATCCTATCAATACCAATGACTGCGGATTGACTGCTCAAGGCAGTTCGTAACACATATTCACCACTGTGAATCATGTGATTAATAGTCCTTAACAACCCCTGAGTGAACATGTGCTGAGTCCAAACTATAGTACTATCATTGTTAAGGCAGGTAAACAGTAATCTATGTGTAAACATAACAAACAAGCATTCATCGAGTCACGTATAACATGTGGTAGCGGTTAGCGTTAAAGTATTGTGTAGTGTGTTCGATGTGATTTAGAATAAGTAACGTATGTAACACCCCAAAGTGCGTAAAGCAAAAAGGGTTCGAGTATACTCACAGCGATGATGGATTGAAGGGAGCGCTAGAGTGAGTTTAGCCTGATCAGAACGATAGCATAAACGATAAGCGGTGCGTAAACGGTGCAAGTGAAAAGTGTCAAAGGGTCGGATGGCAATCTGATTGGATGGCAATCGATCGGATGGCCAGTTGATCGGGTGGCAATCCGTTCGGATGGTCATCCGATCGGATGGCCATTCGATTGGATTGTCACATCGTCTGGTGAGGATGTGTTTGTGTATGATGGTTGGAACTTTGAAGTTTTCGTTGTAGCATTTTGAAAACAGAGAAGTATCTCTACCTTTCAGGTCGGTCAATCAAACGGCGGTTCGATCGGACGGCGATCCGTTCGGCGGGACATTTCTCAGAGAACAAGTTCACAGTAGTGTTGTCACTCGATCGGATAGTCTACCGATCGGGTGGCAATACGTTGGAACTAGTAATGCTTTGAACATGTTGAAAATTGTTTAAGTGTTGAAGTCCAAACATCACATGGTCGGGTGGTAATCCGATCGGATGGAAATATGATCCATATGCTGAGTGTAGGATCCTGCCGGTTGGAAATATGATCCTGATGCCTGAGTCACTACTGCTGGGCCGAAATGCACTCCTCTTGATCCACACATGTGTTGAACGTCTGGGACCTCTGATGGCTGAGAAGTAATCATCGGAGTATCAAAATTCAAAGATTTGGGCATTAGTGGGGAATGATCCTCTGCCGTTTTCTTTTGCCTTTTGAGATCGCCGATTTCCTTGAGGACCTTGTCATTAGTTTCATCCTGCTGCTGCATACGATCCCTCATCTGCAAAATCAAAGTAAATATATCACTAGTACTGGGAACAGAAGAAGTTAGAGCAGAAGATGATGGTTTAGAGGAGATAGGAGTTGGTCTCTTCTCAGCATTTTTCTGAGATCCAGCTGGTGGTGGAGGCAAAGGTGGAATGCCATTAGATGAATTGACTGCAGACATTGCTGTGGAAGTATTCTTCAACGATGAAGCCATGCTACACTTCCGGAATGATCACTAACAGAAAAATTTTCTTATGAATGAAGCACCAATTGCCCCACGGTGGGCGCCAAACTGTTTTAGTCAAAAATCACTTAAAGATAATGCAACCAAACTTTATGTAAACGGGGAATGATGCTTGGTATGATGAACAAAGTGAAGGATCACTCAAATGTAAAATGCACAAGTGACACAAGGATTTATACGAGGAAAAAGCCCTTGATCAATGAATGATCTCCGGCATAAAAAACCTCGGGTGATGGAAACTACCGATCACCAAACTTCAATATAACAAATAATGGTTACAACTTCGGATGGTAACGAGCTAGGTACAAGGATCACTATAGTATCGTATGCTAAAGCGTGTGAGAAATGTGTTGTGTCTTCCGAATGTTGAAGAGTGCTACTTATACAAGTGTGTGTGGTCGTATTTTAGGTAAATAACCTAACTATTAGCTCGTTACCCCTTCAAGAATAGAAGTAAATTTAGCCTAAATAATCGCCCTTGAATTGTGCTGAGTTTCCATATTCTTCATAACGTACATCTTTGATTATGCATGTGCAAAATTAGCGTGATAGATTCCTTGTTTACGTTGCTAAGACCAAGTCCAACTCGTAATTCCTGCAAAACAACATTTAATCCAAAGAGAACAATCGTTAGTGTGAGGATCCTTAGGATGATCCGTGATCCTGATCCTGGAGCTCCTCTGAGGATCACTATCTGCCAAAGAAGTAAGGATCACTTGTTAGGATCACATGTAAGGATCATAGGTCATAAAAATCCAGCCCTAACAATTGCCCCCAAAATATAAGGAGTATTTATGTAATATAAACGAGTTATATTTTGCTGAATCTTATCTCTAACTAACTCAACGGATATATAGCCGTTAAGAATGAACTATCCGTTGCGATCTGACGTCATGGAGATGACAGCCCTGCACAAATCATCATTATAAATAGAAATAGGGATAGGATCGTTTGCATTTAAATTCGAGAACTCTTCCCTTTATAACCGCGATCAGAGGATTGAACAGGTATTCCCCTTCTCCTTCTATCTTGCTTGCTCTGTTTTTCTTTTTCTTTCCATCGTCTTGAAAAAAAAAAATGTTGCTCCGGAACTCCCCTTATAAGGATCCTAAGAAGAACAGCCCCTTGAAGGGTCAAGGGATCATCAAAGATTCTCCCACCGAGAGGTGCTGTTTTACCGATCCTCAAATCGACAGAATCCGTCAATGCTTTCCGGCGAACACTCTCTTCAAGTCTTTTACCCCCACTGCTTTGAGTGATTTTATTTCTGATACTTGGGTAGCTTTCCCGGTTACTCCGTTCTTGATAGGATATTCGTATCCTTTCTCACAGTTCACTCAATCCTTTTTCTCTCTTACCGGCATCTGCTATATCCAGGCAATGCCCATGATCTGGAGGGTGTTATACACCCTTGAGAGGATCATTGAACAAGAGGGGATTGACCTTGGCATGGCGGAGTTGGCTGAGATGTATGATCTTACCACTTTCGGATCCCACCGATACTTGTTTAAGCGAAAAGCTGGAGAGGATCATCATGTCTTCAAAGTTACCAAGAACGACACGAACTGGAAGCGACGGTTCTTTTTTGTTAGGAGAGATACCATCCCTGATGGGAAGGATTTGCCCAAGGAGTGGGCTACTCATGGTAGGATAGAGGATCCTGGAAGGATCACCGTAGGACCTATCTTTTAGCATAAGGATTACTGATGTTCTGTTATTTTTTGTGCAACTATCTCCATCTCTCATCTGAAGTTAACACCTGCTGCAAAAGAGAGACTTTTGGCCTTTAAGAAGCTTGATCCAGAGACAAGAACTTTCCAGGTTGCTACCCAGGATTCTCAAGAAGTATCCTCTGCCTCTGTCACAATGTCAAGTAAGTATCCTCATTTAAAAGTAATTCTATGTAGGATTTTCAAGTTTAATTAGAATACTTATCTTATTTTGGTCGTGTAGGTGCTGGAAAATCCTCTAAGTCTGCTTCAAAGTTCGGTATTGATGATCTTGCTAATGTCAAGTCTGCAAGGAAGAAGACTCCTGCTGCTAGCCCAACTGCTTCAGCCCCTAAAGCACCTATTAGGGGTAAAGGAAAGAAGAGAAAGGCCCCTGAGGATCTACAAGGTCTGCCCTTGCTCCGCCAACAGTTTCTGGACTACTTTAACGAGGTAAGGATCACTGCCCCTGTTTGTTATCCTGACAGTTTTGAGGATCACTTGTTTCTGACGTTATGCCTTGTTTTCCTTGCAGAAATTTGCTGAGATAGAGACTTATGTTGGCCACGTCGAGGATCAAGACCGCCAAATTGCTGACCTCCAACAGATGGGTGTGCTGAAGGATCTTAAGATAGCTGATCTTGAGAAGGAGCTCCGGGCCACCAAGGATAAAGCTGCCAGGATGCTGATCAATTTTGATTATGAGAAGCATGAGATCACCCAGGATGCCAAGGTCTCTGCTGCGATAACCATGTATAAGATCCAGCTGCAGATGGCTGCGGAGGCTCAGGATCCTGCCTTCGACAAGAGCACCTGGGACGTTGAGGGCTGGAAGGCGAGGCTGGCAGAGTTGGAGGATGATGAAGAGGCTGAGGAGGTCCCGATGCTTGAGGGTGGTGATGTTGGCAAGGATCAGGGTGGAGAGGCAAGTGGAGCTGGTGGTGATGGTGCAGCGAAGGCTTGAGCTGCAGGATTGGGCGATGAAGGAAACTTCTAGACATAGCCGGAGCCCAATTTTTTTTGTGTTTGTTGATGTTTTTAAACAATTATGGTCTGTAACTTCGAACAATAGGTTTAGGGTTGAGGATCCAGGATCCTTCAGACAATAGGTAGGATTACACATGGTGGAGGGATCCTCTGTTTGGGGGATTAAGCCATTGTGATCCTACCGCCTTTTAATTTCCTGCATGCTATGACCGCACAAACAATGGACACCCTTTGCCAACCCATGTGGACGGGCCACGTTTTGCTGGTAGAAACGTGGGTTGGCAATTTTGACAACTTACGAAGGGTTTTAAACCTTTGTTAATAAAATAACTCTAATCTTTTTGGCTTATCTTGTGTTGTTATCCTTTTAATTTCCAATTGTTTTGATATATATTTGCCTGAGTGAGAAAGGTTAAGCAAATTTTATGTTTAAGAATTTTAGGATATGATCCTGGATCAAATATCCTATAATCGAAAATTTTCAAAGTAGTTTATTTTAAGGATCATAGGTTCAGTTGTCAAAGTCTAAGGGTTATTCAAACAATTAATGAATGAAATTGAAAATAGTTGAGGATCATACCTGAGGATCCAAGTTAGGATCCTAACCTTTAATCAGGATAACCATAAGTGAAACTTTAATGGATAATAAGGATTAAGGATCCTTAATTGTTTAACTTTGAAAACCTGAAAAGTAGAACATAACTTGGGACTAAGCCAATTTAAAAGATAAGTTAGTAACTGGGGACAAGCCCAAAGGATAACTGGGGACAAGCCCAAAGGATCACTGGGGACAAGCCCGAAGGATAACTGGGGACAAACCCAAAGGATAACTGGGGACAAGCCCAAGGATCGTATGTAAACTGGAGTATGGCCCTTATTGGCGACTATCCAAACTTAGTGACATGAAAATGCCAAAACCTTAGCTAACGTGAAAACGTTAGAAACCTTAGGAACGGATGTATGGTACGTCTACCATTATACGTAGGATCCTAGGTATAGCCAGTACGACGAGGTTATCAGCCCCTAAAGCGAGTACTGGTCCCAAAGACGTGAACTATACCAGGATCATCGTGCGCTACAGGCGAAAACTGGGGACAAGCCCAAAGATAGCTGGGGACAAGCCCAAGGATCTGAGTTGCTTCTGAAGATTGTTGATATTATGCTAAGGATACCTGGACTTATCAGAACTCAAAATCTCGTGAGAGAAGGATGAAGGATACATGATCCTTATCCTTAAATAAGAAGATATGTAAATAAGAGTTCGAGCTTAGGACATTACCAGAGTAAGGATCATTGATGCTTCAGGGATCCTTTGAAGGATACTTCCAATGTAAGGATCAATCATGCCAGAAGGATCCTGCTTCACATGAAATATTTCTTTAAGTGAACAGCATTCCAGGCTCTTGGTAACTAATTAAACTTGAAAATCCTACGTAAAACTACTTTTTAAATGAGGATACTTACTTGACATTGTGGCAGATGCGGAGGATACTTCCTGTGAATCTTAGGTGGCAACTTGAAAACTTCTTGTCTCCGGATCAAGCTTCTTGAAGGCCAAAAGCCTCTCTTTTGCAGCAGGTGTCAGCTTCAGATGAGAGATGGAGATAGCTGCACAATAAACAAAAAAACAAAGAAAATATTAGTGATCCTCATCCTAAGGAACAAATCTGATGGTGATCCTTCTAGGATCCTCTATCCTACCATGAGTAGCCCACTCCTTGGGCAGATCCTTTCCATCAGGGATGGTATCCCTCCTAACAAAGAAGAACCGTCGCTTCCAATTCGTGTCATTCTTGGTGACCTTGAGAACAGGGTGATCCTCTCCGGCTTTCCGTTTAAACAAATATGACAGGATCCAAACGTTGTGAGATCATACATCTCAGCCAGCTCCGCCATTCCTAAATCAATCCCTTCCTGCTCAATGATCCTTTCAAGGGTATATAAAACCCTCCAGATCATTGGCATGGCCTGGATATAGGAGATGCCGGTGAGGGAAAAGAAGGACTGGGTGAATTGAGGAAAAAGATACGAATATCCTATTAAGAACGGAGTAACGGGAAAGGCTACCCAAGTATCAGAAATAAAGTCACTCAAAGCAGTGGGAGTGAAAGACTTGAAGATGGTGTTCGCCGGAAAACAATGACGGATCTTGTCAACCTGAGGATCGGTAAAGAAGCACCTCTCGGCAGGAGAATCTTTGATGATCCCTTGACCCTTCAAGGGACTGTTCTTCTCAGGATCCTTACGAGGGGAATTCCGGAGCAACATATTTGCAGAAGAATGGAAAGAGACAGAGAAACAGAATAAGAGAAGGAAGAAAAGAGGAGAATACCTGATCAATCTTCGGACGAGATTATAAAGGGAGTTTCTCTTGAATTTAAATGCAAATTGATCCTATCTCTATCTCCTATTTATAATGATGATCTGCAGGGCTGTCACTTCTGTGACGTAAGAATTGCAACGGCTAGTCCGACTTCAACGGCTAGTTATCCGATTAACTTGTTGCGGATAAGATCAAGCAAAATATAACTCATTTATTACAATATTACTCCTTATATTTTGGGGGCAATTGTTAGGGCTGGATTTTTATGACATATGATCCTTACATGTGATCCTAACCAGTGATCCTTATTTCTTTGGCAGATAGTGATCCTCAGAAGAGTTCCAGGATCAGGATCACGGACCATCATAGGGATCCTCATGCTAACAGTTGTTTTCATTGGATTTAATGTTATCTTGCAGGAATGTCTAGCAGGATCCGCTCTTAGCAACGTAATCAAGGGACTCGTCTTTACAACTTTGGCATATGCTTAATCAGAGATGAACGTTGTAGAGGATATGGAAACTCAGCATGATTTAAGGGCGATAATTTAGGCTAGATTTACTTTTATTCCTAAAGGGGTAATGAGCTGATAGTTAGTCTATTTACCTAAAATAGGGCCACTCACACTTGTATATATAGCACTCTTCCACATTCGGAAGACACACAACACATTCCTCACACGCTTAGACACAATACTATAGTGATCCTTGTACTCAGCTCGTTACCATCCGAAGTTGTAATCATTATTTGTTATATTGAAGTTTGGTGATCGGTAGTTGCCATCACCCGAGGTTTTTTATGTCGGAGATCATTCATTGATCAAGGGCTTTTTCCTCGTATAAATCCTTGTGTCACTTGCATATTTCATACTAAAGTGATCCTTTACTTTTTCATCAAACCAAGCATCATTCCCCGTTTACATAGAGTTTGGTTGCATTATCCTTGTGTGATTTTTTGACCAAAACAGTTTGGCGCCCACCGTGGGGCAATTGGTGCTTCATTCATAAAAAGTTTTTCTGTTGGTGACCATTCCGGAGTGTTGCATGGCTTCGTCGTTGAAAAATACTTCCACAGCGATGTCGACAGTCAATTCATCTACTGGCATTCCACCTTTGCCTCCACCACCAGCCGGATCTCAGAAAAATGCTGAGAAGAGACCAACTACTATCTCCTCTAAACCATCATCTTCTGCTCTAACTTCTTCTGTTCCCAGTACTAGTGATATATTTACTTTGATTTTGCAGATGAGGGATCGTATGCAGCAGCAGGATGAAACTAATGACAGGATCCTCAGGGAAATCGGAGATCTCAAAAGGCAAAAGAAAACGGCAGAGGATCATTCCCCACTGATGCCCAAATCTTTAAATTTTGATACTCCAATGATTACTTCTCAGCCATCAGAGGTCCCATAAATTCAATATATGGGTGGATCAAGAGGAGTGCATTGCGGCCCAGCAACAATGACTCAGGCATCAGGATCATATTTCCAACCGGCAGGATCCTATACTCAACATATGGGATCCTTCATGAGCTTAGGATCCTCCTTTGTTCCAGGGTCATCCCAGGTTCAAGGATCCTCCTTTGTTCCAGGATCATCCCAGGTTCAAGGATCCCTTCAGATGCCAGGATCCTTGAAGAATTTGCAAACAGGAAGTCTAGATGTCCATCAAGGAGATTTCATTCCAATGCAGACCATTGCTTCCACTGGTCCCTCCATCATCCCAGAATCCCAGCAATATGGATTCACATCCGGTGTTCCTAACTTGAACCCAATGGGAGGTAACGCCTTAAATAATTATCTTACCGCTAACCCTGGATTCGTGCAGGATACAGGTAACCATGCTATGGCCAGAGAACTGCAGAAGCTGAAGGATATGATCTCAAGTGTTCCAGGGGTAGTCAAGCCTATCCCGGAGATTGCAGATGGAAGCCATAAGGTATCTCGTTTTGCACCACCAATTTGTGATGCAGAGGTACCCAAAAGGTTCCATATCCCTACTATGAAGCTGTATGATGGTACAACGGATCCTGAGGAGCACATAGCACAATACAGGGAGAGGATGGAGATCAATCCAATCCCAGAAAAGTTAAAGGAAGCATGCCTATGTAAAGGATTTGGATCCACTCTTACTGGATCAGCTCTTAAATGGCTGCTAAGTCTTCCCCCTTACTCTATTACTTCATTTGCTAATTTAGTTAATTTATTCAATAATCAATTCTCTTGTAGTAGAAAGTTTGAAAGATTGACTAGTGATTTATATAGGGTAACTCAGGGTCATAATGAATCATTAAGGGATTACATAACGAAGTTTAGTAAAGAATCCTTGGATATTCCTAACTTGGATATGGCCACAGCTGTTGAGGCCTTCAAGATGGGATTGCTTAAGGATTCATTATTCTATGATGATCTTGTTATGACACCATGCAGGAACCTAGATGAAGTAAGAACTCGGGCACTCAGGTTCATCCGGCTAGAGGATGACAAGAGGATCCAGGAGAGACAAGCAGGACCCTCAAAGCAAGAAAAGCAAGGATCCTCTTTCAAAAGCAACAAATTCAAATCCTACCATAGAAATGACAACCAGAACGTGCATGCTGTTGACCAAGAAGAGGATGATGAGGATTATCCTCCGATTTCTGAATATTGTTTTTCCGTTGACAATCATGAACTAATCCTTGCAATGCAGAATCTAGGAGAAAAAGCCAGGTGGCCCAGAAAGAATGACAAACCAACTGGAACTAAAGACAAATCGAAGTGGTGTGCATACCACGAGGATTTTGGTCATTTAACTGAAGAATGTATCGCATTAAGAAAGGAAATTGGATATCTGCTAAGCAAGGGGCATCTAAAAGAGTTGTTGGGAAGAAAAAAGCAAAGGACTCAGGAACCTGAAAGGATCCCTGAAAAAGCTCCAGCCACTCCGGCAAATGCACAAGTGATCAACTTTATTTCTGGAGGATCAGACATCTGTGGTACATCCTTCTCGGCAGCTAAAAGGCATGCAAAGGAATCTAAAATGGATAACGGAGAAAGGCCTATTCGAACATCAAGCGTCTCGGAAGGAAAAATTATAACCTTCGATGAGGATGATAGAATTAACATCCAGGATCCTCATCATGATGGTCTAGTCATCACTCTCTTTATCTCTAACCATTTTGTCCGCAGGATCCTTATCGACGGAGGAAGCTCAGTAAACATTATCCAGCTTGATGTTTTGAAGAAGATGGGTATTCCAGAATCAGACATCACACCAAGATCCTCTGTGCTTGTGGGATTCAGTGGAGAAACTAAGAAAACCCTGGGGGACATCAAACTCCCAATCTACGTGGAAGGATTACATAATTATCAAAAATTTTGTGTTATTGACTGTTTATCTTGTTGTAATGTTATCCTTGGCAGGCCCTGGATACATGATATGAAAGCAGTCCCATCCACCTACCATCAATGTGTGAAACTCCCTAGCCCATGGGGAATAATCAAGATCGACAGTGATCAGCAGGAGGCTAAGGATTGTTATACCTCATCCATGAAACCAACCTCGAAGCCAAGGGAGCAATAGCAATTACAGTATCCTCCAAGGAATGTCTTGGAGGCAAGGGAACAGGATGTGGACGAAATCCTTTTGGATCCTAATGATCCTGAATCAAAAATCTATATCGGATCAGGGATCCTTAGCAAGATGAAAGAAGACATGATATCCTTCCTCAAAAGAAGAAAATCTACCTTTGCATGGAAACACGAAGATATGACAGGTATATCTAAGGATATTATCACTCATAAACTTGGCATTGACAGGTCAATCAAACCAATCCATCAAAAAAGGAGGAAGTTTGCACCAGAAAGGAATGCCATTATCCAGGAAGAAGTAGAAAGACTACTTCGAGCAGGTATGGTCAGAGAGGTAAAATATCCAAAATGGTTAGCCAATGTGGTTGTTGTCCAAAAGAAAAACGGAAAGTGGAGGGTATGTGTCGATTTCACTGATCTGAATAAGGCGTGTCCCAAGGATCCTTTCCCATTACCCCACATTGACTCCATGGTGGATGCAACGGCGGGGCATGAACTGTTAACTTTTATGGATGCATCATCTGGATTCCAACAAATTCAGATGGAGCCATCTGACCAAGAGGATACGGCTTTTATGACCCCAACCGGTTTATATTGTTATATTGCCATGCCTTTTGGATTAAGAAATGCAGGTGCAACATATCAAAGGCTGGTGAATATGATGTTCAAAGATCAAATTGGACAGACTATGGAAGTATACATAGATGATATGGTAGTAAAGTCAAAGAAAGTTGAGGATCGCCTAAGGGACTTGGAGGAAGCATTTGATATCCTTGATAATTATAACATGAAGCTTAATCCTTCAAAATGTCACTTTTGTGTTAAAGCAGGTAAATTTCTAGGATATATGGTAACTCAGAGGGGCATTGAAGCAAGCCCGGAACAAATTAAAGCATTGGTGAATATCAAATCCCCTGCCAACGCTAAGGATGTGCAAAGGCTAACAGGCAGGATAGCAGCTCTAAATAGGTTCATATCCAAATCCTCAGAAAGATGTAAAGAATTCTATGATATCCTAAGAAAGAACAAGAAATTTGAGTGGACTGAAAAACATGAGAATGCTTTACAAGCCCTCAAAGAATACATGTCCTCAGCTCCAGCATTGATGAAACCCGGAAAAGGAGATGTGTTATCCTTATACCTGGCGGTATCCTCAACAGCTGTAAGTGCAGTCCTTGTTAAGGATCATGAAGGTACACAATATCCTGTCTATTATGTAAGTAAGAGTTTACTTGATGCTGAATCCAGGTACTCACACCTTGAAAAACTTATTCTTGCATTAATTATGGCATCTACTAAGCTAAGACATTATTTTGAAACCCATGCTATTGTTGTTAGAACTAATTTTCCAATCAAGAATGTCCTCAGGAAACCAGAGATGTCCGGAAGGATGGCTAAGTGGGCAGTAAAGCTTAGTGCCCATGATATAAGATATGAGCCTAGAACAGCCATCAAATCTCAAGCATTAGCAGACTTTGTGGCTGATTTCAGTAGTGATCTACAAAAGGAAGCCGAATTGGAGGTCCAGCAGCTGGATGAGACCAAGGATCCTTGGATACTACATACTGATGGATCCTCAAATGTCAAAGGCACAGGGCTTGGCATACTACTAAAATCGCCACAGGGGGACATAATACCCCATTCCATAGCTTGTGAGTTCCAAGCCACTAATAATGAGGCTGAATATGAAGCCTTAATCGCTGGCTTACAAATTGCTAAGCATATGGGGATCTGGTATCTTGAGGTATACGTGGATTCATTGTTAATCACTAATCACTTTAATGGATCCTATGCTGTGAAAGGTGAAAAACTAACCAAATATTTAGAGATAGTCAAAGAATTGGCACTCTCCTTTGTTTCTTTCAGTTTGTCACAGGTACCAAGGGAGGAAAATACAGAAGCTGATGCATTGGCCAATCTAGGATCATCTTTGAAGATCCCAGAGAATATAAGTATCCCCATCATCCATATCCTGGCTCCTGCTATTGAAAAACAGGTGGCCATGGAAATAGAAGAGGATACTGCAATGATCCCTAGCGAGGATACTCAATCTTATTCAGGATCATGGATCTCACCAATCATGAGATACTTACAACACGGGGAGATTCCTATGGGAGAAAATCCTAGGGCTTTCAGGATTAAGGTATCTCAATTCACAATCTTAAATAATGTGTTATATAAGCGATCTCTTGCAGGACCATATTTAAGATGTATTGAGGATCCTGAAATTCAAGAAGTGTTAAAAGACTTCCATGAAGGAGATTGTGGAAACCACACTGGGGGCAAGGCATTGTTCTCAAGGATCCTTAGGACAGGATACTATTGGCCAACTATGAAGAGGGATGCTGTGGAGTATGCTAAGAAGTGTGATCCTTGTCAAAGACACAGCAATATCCTTCATCAGCCGGCTGAATTTCTACATCCTATACCATCCTCTTGGCCATTCATGAGATGGGGGATGGATATAGTTGGCAAGCTCCCTAAGGCACCTGGTGGAAAAGTATTCATGCTTGCCATGACTGACTACTTCTCCAAGTGGATAGAGGCCGAAGCCTTTGCCCAAGTCAGAGAAAAGGAAGTGATATCCTTTATTAAAAGAAACATTATAACTAGATTTGGCATTCCTTCTGAAATTGTATGTGATAATGGTTCCCAATTTATTGGGAGCAGGACTACTAACTTTTGTGACAGTTGGGGGATTAAGATGATAACATCAACACCAGTCCACCCACAAGCCAATGGCCAAGCAGAATCATCCAACAAGATCATCATCAACAATCTGAAGAAGAAACTTGGATCCAAGAAGGGGAAATGGGCAGAAGAATTGCCTTATGTGCTTTGGGCTGACAGGACAACTCCCAAGAATGCTACTGGTCAAACACCCTTCTCCTTGGTGTTTGGGGCAGAAGCAGTGATCCCAACAGAAATGGTGGTTCCAACTGCTAGAACAAGTACCCGTGATCCTGAAGAGAATGCTGCAAACTTGGCTCAGGATTTGGATACTATTGAAGAAATCAGGGATCTGGCTAGGATAAGGATGGCTAGCTACCAACAAAGAATGGCTGGTGCTTATAACAAAAATGTCAGAATAAGGAAATTCCAAGTGGGGGATATGGTATTGAGAAAAGCATTCCAAAATACCATCAATCCTGCTGACGGGAAATTAGCACCAAAGTGGGAAGGTCCTTACTTGATTGAAGCTGAAGCAGGAAAAGGGGCATATAGATTGCTAACCATGGAAGGAAATTTGTTACCTAGAGCCTGGAATGCTGTTCACTTAAAGAAATATTTCATGTGAACATGATCCTCCTGGCACATATGGTCCCTACATTGAAAGCATCCTCGAAGGATCCCGATAATGTCAATGATCCTTACTCTGGTAAAATCCTAATCCTAAACAATTTCATTTTCTTATTTTTACCTAAGGATAAGGATCATGCATCCTTCATCCTCTTCTCACGAGAATTTAAGTTCTGATAGTCCAGGTATCCTCAGCATATCATTAAGAATCTTCAAAAGCATCTCAGATCCTTGGGTTCAACCCCAGTTATCCTTGGGCTTGTCCCCAGTTTCCGCCTGTAGCGCACGATGATCCTGGTATAGTTCACGTCTTTGGGACCAGTACCCACTTTTGGGGCTGATAACCTCATCGTACTGGCTATACCTAGGATCCTACGTATAATGGTAGACGTACCATAGATCCGTTCCTAAGGTTTCTAACGTTTTCACGTTAGCTAAGGTTTTGGCATTTTCATGTCACTAAGTTTGGATAGTCGCCAGTAAGGGCCATACTCCAGTTTACATACGATCCTTGGGCTTGTCCCCAGTTATCCTTCGGGCTTGTCCCCAGTGATCCTATGGGCTTGTCCCCAGTTACTAACTTATCCTTTATATTGGCTTAGTCCCAAGTTATATTCCATTTTTTCAGATTTTCGAAGTTAAACAATTAAGGATCCTTAATCCTTATTATCCATTAAAGTTTTACTTATGGTTATCCTGATTAAAGGTTAGGATCCTAACTTGGATCCTCAGGTATGATCCTTAACTATTTTTAATTTCATTCATTATTCATTTGAATAACCCTTAGACCTTGACAACTGAACCTATGATTCTTAAAATAAGCTACCTTGAAAATTTTCGATTATAGGATATTTGATCCAGGATCATATCCTAAAATTCTTGAACATGATTTGCTTAACCTTTCTTACTCAAATGAATTTGTTTTTAAACAATTGGAAAATAAGATGATAAACAAAGGATAACAACACGAGATAAGCCAAAAAGATTAGAGTTATTTTATTAACAAAGGATTTTAAACCTTTCAAAGTTGTCAAAATTGCCAACCCACGTTTCTACCAGCAAAACGTGGCCCGTCCACATGGGTTGGCAAAGGGTGTCCATTGTTCGTGCGGTCGTAGCATGCAGGAAAATAAAAAGCGGCAGGATCACAAAGGCTTCATCCCCCAAACAGAGGATCCCTCCACCATTTGCAATCCTACCTATTGTCTGAAGGATCCTGGATCCTCAATCCTAAAACTATTGTTTAAGTTACAGACCATCATTGTTTAAAACATCACAACCACAAGAAACCACTACCAAATTTAAAAAAAATTGGGCTCCGGCCAAGTCTCGAAATTTCCATCATCGCCCAATCCTGCAGCTCAAACCTTCGCTGCACCATCACCACCAGCTCCACTTGCTTCTCCCTGATCCTTGCCAGCATCACCACCTTCAAGCATTGGGATCTCCTCAGCTTCGTCATCATCCTCCAACTCTGCTAACCTTGCCTTCCAGCCCTCCACGTCCCATGTGCTTTTGTCGAAGGCAGGATCCTGAGCCTCCGCAGCCATCTGCAGCTGGATCTTATACATGGTTATCGCAGCAGAGACCTTGGCATCCTGGGTAATGTCATGCTTCTCATAATCAAAATTGATCAGCATCCTGGCAGCTTTATCCTTGGTGGCCCGGAGCTCCTTCTCAAGATCAGCAATCTTGAGATCCTTCAGCACACCCATCTGTTGGAGGTCAGCAATTTGGCGATCTTGATCCTCGACGTGGCCAACATAAGTTTCTATTTCAGCAAATTTCTGCAAGGAAAACAAGGCATAACGTCAGAAACAAGTGATCCTCAAAATTGTCAGGATAACGAATAGGGGCAGTGATCCTTACCTCGTTGAAGTAGTCCAGAAACTGTTGGCGGAGCAGGGGCAGACCTTGTAAATCCTCAGAGGCCTTTCTCTTCTTTCCTTTACCCCTAATAGGTGCTTTAGGGGCTGAAGCGCTTGGGCTAGCAGGATTCTTCTTCCTTGAGGATTTCACGTTGGTCAGATCATCGATGCCAAACTTTGAGGCAGACTTAGAAGATTTCCCAGCACCTACACAACCAAAATAAGATAAGTATTCTAATTAAACTTGAAAATCCTACGTAAAACTACTTTTTAAATGAGGATACTTACTTGACATTGTGGCAGATGCGGAGGATACTTCCTGTGAATCTTAGGTGGCAACTTGAAAACTTCTTGTCTCCGGATCAAGCTTCTTGAAGGCCAAAAGCCTCTCTTTTGCAGCAGGTGTCAGCTTCAGATGAGAGATGGAGATAGCTGCACAATAAACAAAAAACAAAGAAAATATTAGTGATCCTCATCCTAAGAAACAAATCTGATGGTGATCCTTCTAGGATCCTCTATCCTACCATGAGTAGCCCACTCCTTGGGCAGATCCTTTCCATCAGGGATGGTATCCCTCCTAACAAAGAAGAACCGTCGCTTCCAATTCGTGTCATTCTTGGTGACCTTGAGAACAGGGTGATCCTCTCCGGCTTTCCGTTTAAACAAATATGACAGGATCCAAACGTTGTGAGATCATACATCTCAGCCAGCTCCGCCATTCCTAAATCAATCCCTTCCTGCTCAATGATCCTTTCAAGGGTATATAAAACCCTCCAGATCATTGGCATGGCCTGGATATAGGAGATGCCGGTGAGGGAAAAGAAGGACTGGGTGAATTGAGGAAAAAGATACGAATATCCTATTAAGAACGGAGTAACGGGAAAGGCTACCCAAGTATCAGAAATAAAGTCACTCAAAGCAGTGGGAGTGAAAGACTTGAAGATGGTGTTCGCCGGAAAACAATGACGGATCTTGTCAACCTGAGGATCGGTAAAGCAGCACCTCTCGGCAGGAGAATCTTTGATGATCCCTTGACCCTTCAAGGGACTGTTCTTCTCAGGATCCTTACGAGGGGAATTCCAGAGCAACATATTTGCAGAAGAATGGAAAGAGACAGAGAAACAGAATAAGAGAAGGAAGAAAAGAGGAGAATACCTGATCAATCTTTGGACGAGATTATAAAGGGAGTTTCTCTTGAATTTAAATGCAAATTGATCCTATCTCTATCTCCTATTTATAATGATGATCTGCAGGGCTGTCACTTCTGTGACGTAAGAATTGCAACGGCTAGTCCGACTTCAACGGCTAGTTATCCGATTAACTTGTTGCGGATAAGATCAAGCAAAATATAACTCATTTATTTACAATATTACTCCTTATATTTTGGGGGCAATTGTTAGGGCTGGATTTTTATGACATATGATCCTTACATCTGATCCTAACCAGTGATCTTTATTTCTTTGGCAGATAGTGATCCTCAGAAGAGTTCCAGGATCAGGATCACGGACCATCATAGGGATCCTCATGCTAACAGTTGTTTTCATTGGATTTAATGTTATCTTGCAGGAATGTCTAGCAGGATCCGCTCTTAGCAACGTAATCAAGGGACTCGTCTTTACAACTTTGGCATATGCTTAATCAGAGATGAACGTTGTAGAGGATATGGAAACTCAGCATGATTTAAGGGCGATAATTTAGGCTAGATTTACTTTTATTCCTAAAGGGGTAATGAGCTGATAGTTAGTCTATTTACCTAAAATAGGGCCACTCACACTTGTATATATAGCACTCTTCCACATTCGGAAGACACACAACACATTCCTCACACGCTTAGACACAATACTATAGTGATCCTTGTACTCAGCTCGTTACCATCCGAAGTTGTAATCATTATTTGTTATATTGAAGTTTGGTGATCGGTAGTTGCCATCACCCGAGGTTTTTTATGCCGGAGATCATTCATTGATCAAGGGCTTTTTCCTCGTATAAATCCTTGTGTCACTTGCATATTTCATACTAAAGTGATCCTTTACTTTTTCATCAAACCAAGCATCATTCCCCGTTTACATAGAGTTTGGTTGCATTATCCTTGTGTGATTTTTTGACCAAAACAGTACCTGTGTAAAACTGAAAGAAACAAAGGAGAGTGCCAATTCTTTGACTATCTCTAAATATTTGGTTAGTTTTTCACCTTTAACAGCAGAGGATCCATTAAAGTGATTGGTGATTAACAATGAATCCACGTATACCTCAAGATACCTGATCCTCATATGTTTAGCGATTTGTAAACCGGCGATTAAGGCTTCATATTCAGCCTCATTATTAGTGGCTTGGAACTCACAAGCTATGGAATGGGGTATTATGTCCCCCTGTGGCGATTTTAGTAGTATACCAAGCCCCGTGCCTTTGACATTTGAGGATCCGTCAGTATGTAGTATCCAAGGATCCTTAGTTTCATCCAGCTGCTGGACTTCCAATTCGGCTTCCTTTTGTAAATCACTACTGAAATCAGCCACAAAGTCTGCTAATGCTTGGGATTTGATGGCTGTTCTGGGCTCATATCTTATATCATGGGCACTAAGCTTTACTGCCCACTTAGCCATTCTTCCGGATATCTCTGGTTTCCAGAGGACATTCTTAATTGGGAAATTAGTTCTAACAACAATAACATGGGTTTCAAAATAATGTCTTAGTTTAGTAGATGTCATAATTAGTGCAAGAATAAGTTTTTCAAGGTGTGAATACCTGGATTCAGCATCAAGTAAACTCTTACTTACATAATAGACAGGATATTGTGTACCTTCATGATCCTTAACAAGGACTGCACTTACTGCTTTTGAGGATACCGCAAGGTATAAGGATAACACATCTCCTTTTTCTGGTTTCATCAATGTTGGGGATGAGGACATGTATTCTTTTAGGGCTTGTAAAGCATTCTCATGCTTTTCAGTCCATTCGAATTTCTTGTTCTTTCTTAGGATATCATAGAATTCTTTACACTTTTCTAAGGATTTGGATATGAATTTGTTTAGAGCTGCTATCCTGCCTGTTAGCCTTTGCACATCCTTAGCGTTGGCAGGGGATTTGATATTCACCAATGCTTTGATTTGTTCCCGGCTTGCTTCAATGCCCCTCTGGGTTACCATATATCCTAAGAATTTACCTGCTTTAACACCAAAGTGACATTTTGAAGGATTAAGCTTCATGTTATAATTATCAAGGATATCAAATGCTTCCTCCAAGTCCCTTAGGTGATCCTCAGCTTTTTTGGATTTCACCACCATATCGTCTATGTACACTTCCATAGTTTGTCCAATTTGATCTTTGAACATCATATTCACCAGCCTTTGATATGTTGCACCTGCATTCCTCAATCCAAAAGGCATGGCAATATAACAATATAAACCGGTTGGGGTCATAAAGGCCGTATCCTCTTGGTCAGATGGTTCCATATGAATTTGTTGGAATCCAGATGATGCATCTATAAAGGTTAACAGTTCATGACCCGCCGTTGCATCCACCATGGAGTCAATGCGGGGTAAGGGGAAAGGATCCTTGGGACATGCCTTATTCAAATCAGTGAAATCGACACATACCCTCCACTTTCCATTTTTCTTTTGAACAACAACCACATTGGCCAGCCATTTTGGATACTTTACTTCTCTAATCATACCTGCTCGTAGTAATCTTTCTACCTCTTCCTGGATAATGGCATTTCTTTCTGGTGCAAACTTCCTCCTTTTTTTATGGATTGGTTTAACCGACCTGTCAATGCCAAGTTTATGAGTGATAATATCCTTAGATATACCTGTCATATCCTCGTGTTTCCATGCAAAGGTAGATTTTCTTCTTTTGAGGAAGGATACAATGTCTTCCTTCATTTTGCCAAGGATCCCTGATCCGATGTAGATTTTGGATTCAGGATTATCAGGATCCAAGAGGATTTCATCCACATCCTGTTCTCTTGCCTCCAAGACACCCCTTGGAGGATACTTTAATTGCTATTGCTCCCTTGGTTTTGAGGCTGGTTTCATTGATGAGGTGTAACAATCCTTAGCCTCATGTTGATCACTATCGATCTTGATTATTCCCCATGGGCTAGGGAGCTTCACACATTGATGGTAGGTGGATGGGACTGTCTTCATATCGTGTATCCAGGGCCTGCCAAGGATAACATTACAACAAGACAAACAATCAATAACACAAAATTTCTGATAATTATGTAAACCTTCCACGTAAATTGGGAGTTTGATGTCCCCCAGGGTTTTCTTGGTCTCGCCACTAAATCCTACAAGCACGGAGGATCTTGGTGTGATATCTGATTCCGGGATACCCATTTTCTTCAGAACATCAAGCTGGATAATGTTTACTGAGCTTCCTCCGTCAATAAGGATCCTGCGGACAAAATGGTTAGAAATAAAAAGAGTAATAACTAAACTATCATGATGAGGATCCTGGATGTTAATTCTATCATCCTCATCAAAGGTTATGATTTTTCCTTCCGAGACACTCGATATTCGAATAGGTCTTTCTCCGTTATCCATTTTAGCTTCCTTTGCATGCCTTTTGGCTGCTGAGAAGGATGTACCACAGATGTCTGATCCTCCAGATATAAAGTTGATCACTTGTGCATCTGCCGGAGGAGCTGGAGCTTTCTCAGTGATCCTTTCAGGATCCTGAGTCCTTTGCTTTTTTCTTCCTAACAACTCTTTTAGATGCCCCTTGCTTAGCAGATATCCAATTTCCTTCCTTAACGCGATGCATTCTTCGGTTAAATGCCCAAAATCCTCGTGGTATGCACACCACTTCGATTTGTCTTTAGTTCCGGCTGGTTTGTCATTTTTTCTAGGCCATCTGGCTTTTTCTCCTAGATTCTGCATTGCAAGGATTAGTTCATGGTTATCAACGGAAAAACAGTGTTCAGAAATTGGAGGATAATCTTCATCATCCTCTTCTTGGTCAACAGCATGCACGTTCTGGTTGTCAGTTCTGTTATAGGATTTGAATCTGTTGCTTTCGAAAGAGGATCCTTGCTTTTCTTGTTTTGAGGATCCTACTTGTCTCTTCTGGATCCTCTTGTCATCCTCTAACCGAATGAACCTGAGTGCCCGAGTTCTTACTTCGTCTAGGTTTCTGCATGGTGTCATAACAAGATCATCATAGAACAATGAATCCTTAAGTAAACCCATCTTGAAGGCCTCAACAGCTGTGGCCACATCCAAGTTAGGAATATCCAAGGATTCTTTACTAAACTTGGTTATATAATCCCTTAATGATTCATTATGACCCTGAGTTATCCTATATAAATCGCTAGTCAATCATTCAAATTTTCTACTACAAGAAAACTGATTATTGAATAAGTTAACTAAATTAGCGAATGAAGTAATAGAGTATGGGGGAAGACTTAGCAGCCATTTAAGAGCTGATCCAGTAAGAGTGGATCCAAATCCCTTGCATAGGCATGCTTCCTTTAACCTATCTGGAATAGGATTGATCTCCATCCTCTCCCTGTATTGTGCTATGTGTTCCTCAGGATCCGTTGTACCATCATACAGCTTCATAGTAGGGATATGGAATCTTTTGGGTATCTCAGCATCACAGATTGGTGGTGCAAAACGAGATACCTTATGGCTTCCATCTGCAATCTCCGGGATAGGTTTGACTACCCCTGGAACGCTTGATATCATATCCTTCAGTTTTTGTAGTTCTCTGGCCATAGCATGATTGATACCTGTATCCTGCATGAATCCATGGTTAGTGGTATAAGAATTATTAAAAGTGTTACCTCCCATCGGGTTCAAATTAGGAACATTGGATGTGAATCCATGTTGCAGGGATTCTGGGATGATGGAGGGACCAGTAGAAGCAATGGTTTGCATTGGAATAAAATCTCCTTGATGGACATCTGGACTTCCTGTTTGCAAATTCTTCAAGGATCCTGGCATCTGAAGGGATCCCTGAATATGGGATGATCCTGGAACTAAGGAAGATCCTTGAACCTGGGATGATCCTGGAACAAAGGAGGATCCTTGAACCTGGGATGATCCTGGAACAAAGGAGGATCCTTGAACCTGGGATGATCTTGGAACAAAGGAGGATCCTAAGCTCATGAAGGATCCCATATGCTGAGTGTAGGATCCTGCCGGTTGGAAATATGATCCTGATGCCTGAGTCACTACTGCTGGGCCGAAATGCACTCCTCTTGATCCACACATGTGTTGATGTTAGTGTAGTTGTCTGTCGACTACATCTTTGTTCGAGTTTTAGAGAGAGAGAAAGTCAAGTCGCTACGAGTTTCACTACGAGATTGACTACGGCAATATCCAAGGGGGAGATTGTTGATGCATTTATTGTCTATCGCGTTCGTCAATCTGAGTCGTAGTGAAAAGCCGGAAGAAATCAAGCGCATAATGTCATATTTAGTTAGAAATGGCAAGGTGGCAAACTTGTAATTAATGTGAACTTTCATTAAGTTGCCTTGACCATATAAATAGGGGATTATGTCACTAGTTTAGTTAGTTATTGAAAGAGTTTAGGAGGAGACTTGGAGGAGAAGACTTTCTAGAGAGAGAAAGTAGAGAGAGAAAGTATTGTATTTGTGATTCTTGTACCGTACACGTCAAATTTAGCAATGGAATCACATTAGTAGTACGTTATCGTGTGTTCGGTCACGTTCGTTCACGGATTCCGCACGTGAAACGTTCGTTACGCAATCGAACGGCGTCAAAACCGGTCCTACAATTGGTATCAGAGCTAGGAGCTCGATTGCTTGATCAAACACATCATTCGTACCAGATTTCAGAGCCAAATCAGATCCGGATTCATTGATTTCTTCATCTTCTACTCATTTCTTACGTTTTTCACTAAAAAACGTCAAATTAAAGTGTAAATACGGTCCGTTTCGTCTGATTTTTGGATATGTTGTGCGCATAGACCCGATCTACAACCCTACCAAGTTTCAGCTTGAAACTCCAAGTCGTTTAGGAGTAATCGCGGTTTTTCGGGTCCGATTCGCGTCAAAGTTTCGAGACCGCTCGTAATGCAGTGTTATGAATCGCTCATGTGTCACTCTTTGAACCGCTCATAGTTCAACTGTTGAACCGCTTATTTGGTCAGAAGGTTGGTTCGCTTATAGGGGGCAACTGATATGAACCGCTTTTAAGTCAATGTTATGAACCGCTTATGTGACATTGTGGTCCGCTCCAAGTGTCAGTATAGATCGCTTTTATGTCATCGTCTTCACATGATGAATCTGATCTTACAGGTTGTCACATGAAGTAACAGACTATTTTTAATAGCCTATGTGAGTGTTATTGACTTTACAACTACGGCCCAATCACACAAATTCATGTATACCGCCCCACAAATAAATAAACAATTGTGCACCGCCCACTTATGAGTTGTTGTTGTTGATTGGTTGCACCATCACCGCCCCCACTAATAAATAACCGTCCCATGTGAAGCCCAAAGCCCAAGACCCACTTGCATTAAAGGCCCAATCCAAGCTTTCCAGTTGCCGTCCACTGTCATTTGATACTTAGGCCCTATTATAGTTGACGACAACCTATACAAATAGCTCAATCACAGCCCACTACTTGTTGTTCGGCCACATTTAAAGTAAAGTAAAATTGTTTTGCTTTGCTGTACATCAGCCCAACATCACCGGCCCATATTCACCGCTAAATTGATATTGCTTGAACCGCTCGAACGAATATTGTACATTTGAATTTCTGGTTCGCTTATTTGGTCCGCTTATTCGTCCAGTCCGCTCATTTAACCCATCCGGTCCGCCTTTGTGTCAAATTGCTGATTGGTCCGCTTTTCCGTCATCCTTGGTTCGCTTATTTGTCAACAAACACGTGTCGGGTTTTTGCGAAAAATGGCAATGGTGTTTGATGAACAGGAGAACTATTATTTCGAAAGATTTAATGATTGGCATCACGGATTTCTAGATGAGGGTTATAGAAAAGTGAGCAAAGATGGATGGGCAAAAAGGTTTAAATATTTTGTGTGTCTGAAAGACGAAACGTTGGATGATCTTAAAGACCGATATAGTGTTTTACTGAATTATCTGAAAGATCATGAGATATATCCGTCAAATGTTGAGAAATTGGAGAAATTTGCAGATGCATTACCGATTGAATGGGGTGAATGTTTGAAAAATTTAAGGGAGGACTCAAATTTTTCAAAACTACCTCTAAATCAATTCATCAGCAAACTTAAAGCTCATGAACTTGAAGTTAGAAAGAAAAAGAAAGAAATGATCAAGGTTTTGGAGAATAATGTGCTAGATCTGAGTTCAGATGTGATTGAAGAGATGCACAAAAGAGTTACTAAATGTATCAGGACAAAACATGTGCTGAAATACGATTTCAAACGAGGTTGTTATATTGATAATAATGGAAATCCTTTTGATTTCGTTAAAATGTTCTGTGCAGGTACATTTATAGCGACAGCAGAAGAAACTTCAAAAGCTGAAGAATCGGTGAAGAATGAAACAATGTGCTCAACATGTGACAACTTTAAGACAGACAATGACAAACTCGTGAAAGATATGGCAAGTTTGGCATCTGAAGTCAAAAAGTTGAAAGACGAGAAGCACGTTGTTGAAAATCAGATTCTTATTTTGAAAGAAAATTGTGAGAAGTTGAAAGCTGAAAATGACAAACTGTTGGTTGATTTTAACAGTTTGACATTGAAAAATCAAGAATTTGAAGGGCAAATGAAAATTCTTGAAGATGGGAGAAATGTGTTCAGTAAAAACAACATTGAAAAACAGAAAATGATAAATTCCCATCTTCAGAAGATTGTCGAACTTGAAAAAGAAGGTGAAAGCGCTCAAAAGAAAATCAAAGAGTTGGTAAAAGAGATTGAAAACAAACAGAAATCTTCAGAAGATTTAGATTTCTGGATTAAGCTTGAAAACAAGAATCTGAAAGCGAATGAATCAAAATTTCAGGAACAGATCAAAATTTTGATAAATGAAAAGTCTGTTCTTGAAAATTTGAAGAATGATAATGAGAAAACAATCAGGTCTCATTTTGGGAGAATATCTCAGCTTGAAAGTGAAGCTGAGAATTCGAGGAACAAAATTGATGAACTTGAGAAGAAATTGATAGGTTTTGTGACTAAATCTGACAGTGTGAATTTTCCCTGTCCAAAACCAATCAATTCAGTTCCGATAAGTGAAAATGTTACAAACTTTGACAAAGTCAAAGTTGAAGATTGTGATGAGAAAACTGATGATGAAAATGAGAAATTTTATTCAGCAGATGAGTCGGAGACAGAGTCTGATGCTGAAATTAAGAAAAATAAAACAATTTCAAAATTAAGAGGAAAATTTCAGAAAACTGTTTTGCACTCGACTGAAAAGGGAGAATGCTCTAAGCAAAAACCTGTGAAGAAGAGTGTAGATCAGAAACAAAAATTTAAAAATGAAGAAAAAAACTCATCAGTACGATCATCCAATCAAAAAGAAAAATTACGAAAAGTAGAAAATGAAAATTCAAAAATTGTTGGATGCAGGACAGACTATAGTGCTCAAAAGCCAAATCCAGCAAACTTGAGGAAGGAATATCACCAAGCCAGACAATGCTATGATCTGAGCGTTTGGTGTAAAGGTGGTATACGGTACGATAACAGAGTGTGTTACAGCTGCGGATATCACGGACACATTGCTGTTAACTGCCAATACTGGAGTTATGAAACCAGGAGGTGCTATAATTGCAATATCAAAGGTCACATTGCCAGAGATTGCCCAAGGAGATCGCATGAAAGATTGAGGGCCAATTCTCAAAAAATGGCAAAGAAGATACCAGTCGTTGTCAAGCTCAAAGAATTGAAAGCTTTGGGTCAAAACGTCAAAGAACCGAAGGTCAAAGAATCTAAAGTTCAAGAAACAAAAATGAAGCTTTCTCAGGGGCAGAAAGATCGACTGAGGAAAAAGAGAAAGAAAGCGAGAGAATATCTCGAAAAGATTTTGTCCTCGGGTTCACCCGACAGATCGAAGAAGAGTGCTGATGAATCAACTTCCTCAACTGCAAAGTCAAGCAAGTCGAATTCATCAGATGCAAATCTGAGGACAAAAGAGGAGAAAAAGAAGAAAGTGAAGTTTTCACTTCCTGGCGATGAATCTGTTTCTTCGAAAACAAAGGAGCCACATGTCGGCGATGAATCTGACTCATTAAAGTCAGACAAGCCACATTCAGGCAATGATTCTGGTATGGTAAAGCCAGAAGAGCCATGTGTTGAGGTAAAGGTTGAGAATTCTAGTTTAACAATGGATGAGAAAAATTTTCCACCATTGTTGAACAAGAATTCAAAATCACCCAAGGCTGGTCAGGCTTGGGTGAAACTTTTCAAATAGAAAAAACCTGACTTGCCGGAGCTCTCAGGTTGGTAAGCGTGGAGCATGAATCGGCATCTTGCTTGAATTTTATTCGGTAACGTCAATCATGCAAACGGTAAAGAGGTTTGGTTGTGTTTGTGAATGTTTTACAAGTGGTACAGAGGATTCTGGACTGCATATGGTAAATCAAGGACATTAACTTGTACTTGGATTTTCCTACTTTTGTGTAGAAAACAAGATGATGAAGTAACCCCGTACCTAAACTGTGTGGTAAAAAACTAAGTTTTCCGGAAAAGCCATTTTGATTAAAACAAACTTAAGTGTTTTGAAATCACAATGGGAAAATAGTTTGTTGTGAGGGGGAGTTCTGATTGTTTATGCCAGGTGGATAGAGAATTGAAGTGATTCTCATCAGGTTGTCAAGTTTGTACAGTTTGTTTCAAATTTTCCCAGAAAATCAAAATTGAAACATATTTTGATTTTAGGGGGAGAAAAATTTAAAAAAAAAATTAGAAAATTTGAAAATGTCAAAAACATTAAAAATTTAAAAATGAGTTTTGTTGTGAAAAAGAGGAAATGATTGTAAATCAGTGGACTATCATAGCATGCTAAAGAAATGTAATGTAAAATGTGATAAACGGTCTCACTGATGATGTGACAATAGGTTTTTGTACATTTAGTAGATTTATTCGGGATATAAACCTAAAATTTCAAACTTATGAAATTCGTGGGGAACACTACTTGGATATATAGGTAACCCCTGAAATCTCGTTTGAAAGGTCTCGTATTCTGATATACTAGGTGTTTATACTCTATGATGTCTGGGGTATTATTCCGGGACTTCTGCTGAACGGTAGTTCTGACCTAGTCCTTGGCTAATGCTTTCCACAAAATGCTTGAAATATAGCATAAAGCCCTCAGTTGATTAGACAATAAAATTGATAATCATCTGTTGTAGCTGAAAAGATCCTCTAAAGGGGACACACTGCTAAGTCGAAGCTGATATCTCTCTGCTGAACGGAAGTTCTGACCTGAGATCCCTCAGTTCTCGCATCTTTCCCCTAATTTATGTACAGACATCATTGTAGTGTTCATACCTGTAAGACTGAATATTGGGATTCTGGATACGGGAGTATATTCAAGAGGTGGGACACATGAATTGAACTAAGTTCATAAAATACCTAAATAGTATCCTGAATAGATTGAAAATTGTATGAAAATTTAAGAGGACAATTATATCGTCAATCTACGTGAATCGTTTAGAACTTAAAACGATTAAACGCTTAACGGTGCTTGTGTTATGTCTCAAAAACTGATATGATCCTCTTGCACAAACTCACAAAAATATGTTTGTTTTGCATTTAAATTTCTGTCTTTGCATTTATGTTTCATATTTTCAAAAATCCAAAAAGATTTTCGACAACTGATGGTGAAGAGCTGATTTTCAAAATCTCAAAGGCTAAACTTGATGAACATACATGTTGGTTAAGACATTTGAAATGTTTAAAATGATTCATTATTTTTTTTAATTTGAATTAGAAATTGAAATGTTTCAAATTTGTGATTAGTGTTTAATTTGTAAAAATTCTCAAATGATTTGTTGATTCATTAAGTTGAATCACAACTTTATTTGTTTGTGATAGAGTGTTTGAGATATATGCAGATGATGCAGATGATGAGCTGAACAGAGAGAAGTCAGGAGATAATTTCTATGGTGGTAACAAATCCCAGATGTCTATCCTAGCAGGGTGATAGGGGAAGTCTGATGAAAGTTATAGCCAAAGAAAGAAAGATCCAGGCAGAATTTCTGAAGAAGACCAAGCTATATCCGAGAATGTCATGTTGAAGACTCTCACTGAAGATTCCGTCAACATTCAATCTGTTGATACGCAAAGCCAGGTGTCGATCCCAAAAGCACGGAAGCTTGACGCAAGGGGGGGCCTGAAGAATCTAAAGAAAGAGAACAACGGAAGCTGAAGACAGATCCACCGGGATTCTGTTTGAGCTAGAGTAGTTGAAGACTCTCACTAAAGATTCCGTCAACATCCAAGGGGGAGTTTGTTAGTGCAGTTGTCTGTCGACTACATCTTTGTTCGAGTTTTAGAGAGAGAGAGAAAGTCAAGTCGCTACGAGTTTCACTACGAGATTGACTACGGCAATATCCAAGGGGGAGATTGTTGATGCATTTATTGTCTATCGCCTTCGTCAATCCGAGTCGTAGTGAAAAGCCGGAAGAAATCAAGCGCATAATGTCATATTTAGTTAGAAATGGCAAGGTGGCAAACTTGTAATTAATGTGAACTTTCATTAAGTTGCCTTGACCATATAAATAGGGGATTATGTCACTAGTTTAGTTAGTTCTTGAAAGAGTTTAGGAGGAGACTTGGAGGAGAAGACTTTCTAGAGAGAGAAAGTAGAGAGAGAAAGTATTGTATTTGTGATTCTTGTACCGTACACGTCAAATTTAGCAATGGAATCACATTAGTAGTACGTTATCGTGTGTTCGGTCACGTTCGTTCACGGATTCCGCACGTGAAACGTTCGTTACGCAATCGAACGGCGTCAAAACCGGTCCTACAGTTGAACGTCTGGGACCTCTGATGGCTGAGAAGTAATCATCGGAGTATCAAAATTCAAAGATTTGGGCATTAGTGGGGAATGATCCTCTGCCGTTTTCTTTTGCCTTTTGAGATCTCCGATTTCCTTGAGGACCCTGTCATTAGTTTCATCCTGCTGCTGCATACGATCCCTCATCTGCAAAATCAAAGTAAATATATCACTAGTACTGGGAACAGAAGAAGTTAGAGCAGAAGATGATGGTTTAGAGGAGATAGGAGTTGGTCTCTTCTCAGCATTTTTCTGAGCTCCAGCTGGTGGTGGAGGCAAAGGTGGAATGCCATTAGATGAATTGACTGCAGACATTGCTGTGGAAGTATTCTTCAACGATGAAGCCATGCTACACTTCCGGAATGATCACTAACAGAAAAATTTTCTTATGAATGAAGCACCAATTGCCCCACGGTGGGCGCCAAACTGTTTTGGTCAAAAATCACTTAAAGATAATGCAACCAAACTTTATGTAAACGGGGAATGATGCTTGGTATGATGAACAAAGTGAAGGATCACTCAAATGTAAAATGCACAAGTGACACAAGGATTTATACGAGGAAAAAGCCCTTGATCAATGAATGATCTCCGGCATAAAAAACCTCGGGTGATGGAAACTACCGATCACCAAACTTCAATATAACAAATAATGGTTACAACTTCGGATGGTAACGAGCTAGGTACAAGGATCACTATAGTATCGTATGCTAAAGCGTGTGAGAAATGTGTTGTGTCTTCCGAATGTTGAAGAGTGCTACTTATACAAGTGTGTGTGGTCGTATTTTAGGTAAATAACCTAACTATTAGCTCGTTACCCCTTCAAGAATAGAAGTAAAAATAGCCTAAATAATCGCCCTTGAATTGTGCTGAGTTTCCATATTCTTCATAACGTCCATCTTTGATTATGCATGTGCAAAATTAGAGTGATAGATTCCTTGTTTACGTTGCTAAGACCAAGTCCAACTCGTAATTCCTGCAAAACAACATTTAATCCAAAGAGAACAATCGTTTGTGTGAGGATCCTTAGGATGATCCGTGATCCTGATCCTGGAGCTCCTCTGAGGATCACTATCTGCCAAAGAAGTAAGGATCACTTGTTAGGATCACATGTAAGGATCATAGGTCATAAAAATCCAGCCCTAACAGTCGTTTTGGTACTTTGTGTTTTATTCGAGGCAGTGTGATAACGTGCTAAACAACAGAACCTCATCATGGCTCAAGTAGCCCGATCGGATATGAATCACCCTAGTCCGACCAGTTTGACTGTGCGAGACGGCGTTTCATGTTTAGCCCGAAATTGATAGTCTCTTGGATAGAATTCAGACCTTGAATCAACACATCACTAAGAAGGAGTAGAAGATCAGAACAAGCTCCGATTCTATCGGTTTTGAGTGCATTGAGTGTAAAAGAGTTGAAAGAAAGTTAGAAAACCATCTTTCAATCCTTTACACCTTGAATATATTCAGATCTATGCAAGATCCTTGTTTATTCATGTTGAAATCATTCAGATCTAAGTTGTTCTTGGTGGATTGAAGCCAAAACATGAAGTTCATAAGAACCCCATGATGCCATCATCCTAGAACACCTTAAATCTAGTGATTTCACGGTTAGAAGTTAAGATTCAAAAGATAGGAAGGTGTAGGAGTGTGTGTAGATCAAGAAAGTACAAGATTTAGGATGAAAACTTACTAGAATCGCGAGAAATTGAGAGAAAGAGCGGCTGGAGCGAGTTGAGTCGAGTGAGAGCTGTCACATCAAGTGATGTGACATATGAAGGGTATTTATAGGGTTTCCCAAAAAGGAAAGTGCATTGGGTAGGGTGGGTCACTGATCGGGTGGCTGTCCGATCGGGTTGCAATCCGATCGGATGGTCACTCGATCGGGTGACCACTCGATCCGGTGTCCGGCGTGTTGAGTTTCGTTGTTTCGATTCGCGTGTTGAGCGTCGTGATGCGATAGAGTTTCCCATTAATCCCAACTACTATATCTAACATACAATCATCAAGTTAACTAGGATGATTATTCTTGCGATTAGCGTCTGCGATTCGATTGCGATTGCGTTTCGATTAATCACCACAACATAAACATAAACATAAACATAAACAAACATGCACAAGTAACACATAATTAGCACACACACGTAAAACAATATCCAGAACTCATAAGTTAGGTTGCGAATGCGATTGCGATGCGATAAGCGATAAAGTGATAAACATCGATTATAACAAGTACTCCACATAATACAACTAACGTAACAAAGTAAATAGACTATCTACAAGTCAAAGAAGTCAAAACAACAGTTGAGCAAGGAGTGACAGATCGCAATTAGCAATCTTTTCTTCCTTTGACTTCAATGTTGACTTTGACTTTGACTTTCGAAACACGGGGTGTTATAAGACTAGCAAAAACGAATTAAATACAAAATTAAAGTTGATTGAACGTCTTCAATGCTTTTTAACTCGTCATATAATTCTCAGTCAATGCTACGCCAGTCTACGCCCGCTGTTTCACTCCACACAGGCTAGCAACTCCACAGGCCCGCGCCCCTCAGGTGCACACACCATGTCATCCATGAGCTTATATAAACACGCCACATAGTCATGCCATTTGGATCCTCTTAGTATGTCATGCGCATGCAACCTATTCGCCCTTGAGAAGGGCCATGTACTCGTGCCACCCACCATGCCATGACCCACCACCTGGTCCACTCAACCTCTAAACTGAACCACGCGCACGCGGTCAAAATACAAGGCAACTCTCAAGCGGCTCGCGACATTGTGAATGTGCAAAGTGCGCCATCAAACGCCCAACGCCCGTGCCTCACACACGCGTGTGCATGTGCGAGTTAGAGTGCTTCTCACATTTAGCGGCTTCAATAATTTGTGCTTCCATGGAACAATAAGGGAGGAGAGTTCCTACTTATATACCACCTCAAGTTTTGTCTCTTCTCCTATGTGGGACAAGTTGTCACTTTCCCATTCCACTTCCTTTTTTCAGCATTCTTAGTGTCGAACACTAAACGTTAAGCATCGATATCTCAATCATCTTAGCTTCGTTTTAGACACGGTTTGGTTCGTTGCACAACTTTCACAACATAGAAAACCTACAAAGAAATATATATTAAACTCTGTTTCTTATATTTATATATATATATATATATATATATATATATATATATATATATATATATATATATATATATATAGGGTAGGGTTCATGCGAGAACCACCTTTATTGTGAGAACCGCGAGAACCAATGTGAACACATGGCATTATTGTAAATACATAATAAAAATTAAATCAGCTGCCTCTCCTCCTCCTGGACTTCAAACACCAGATTAAACCATCATTTATATTCAGTTCACGTCCATTCATCATCTCAGATCCGATCTCTACACAATTCATCAGCTCAGTTCATGTCACACTCCAAATCCCCCAAAATTCATCATCTCGATCTTATAATTCGTCATCAAAATTTGTATATATCAGTGCATTAACAACATAATCACCGATTGCACATTTGTATTCCAGTCGAAATTAGGGCAAAACGATCGTAATGCACAGATAGGGATAATCGGAAGAACACAAGTCATCCAACGGACTATCGATCCTCTGTTGCACCGTTCCGTGAAATTATAAGTTCATACACCTTGTTTTGTACTCGTATATGATAAAACAACTATCAACAGTCGATTCAGACATGTTATTATGTGGTTATTACATTTAAACAGTTGTTTCATAAATGAATTATTGAAAATCGTGGTATATATACGATTTTTGAGTGAACAGAAGGGCTAATGTTGTGATGAACTATGTGTAATGTGATTCTGATGTGTTGTTTTCTGTATTTTTTTATTAAAGAATGTTGTTATATGCATAATGTTGGATATGATTGGCAACACAGAAGTTGATTTGGTAAATGATAGGGTTTTAGTATTGAATTATGACTGTCGACAAGTTATGTGGTGTTAATGCACATGTGCATTAACACGACAGAATAGGCTTATACAGAAAAGGCAGAATAGGCTTATACGAAACAGGATAATAAGATAATTTTATGATATATATGCAGTTAATGCAGATTTTTGAGTAAACAGAAGGGCTAATGTTGTGATGAACTATGTGTAATGTGATTCTGATGTGTTGTTTTATGTATTTTTTTTTATTAGATAATGATGTTATATGCATAATGTTGGATATGATTGGAAACACGGAAGTTGATTTGGTAAGTGATAGGGTTTTAGTACTGAATTATGACTGTCGACAAGTTATGTGGTGTTAATGCACATGTGCATTAACACGACAGAATAGGCTTATACAGAAAAGGCAGAATAGGCTTATACGAAACAGGATAACAAGATAATTTTATGATATATATATAGTTAATGCATATGTGCATTAACACGACATAACAGGCTTATACATAATAGGTTTATACGGAACATGAATAAACTAATTTTATGTTCTATACAGTTATGCACATGTGCAAAGTTTGACAAATTACGATTACACTGAATAAGACAATGAGGTGTGTGATACATAGTTATGCACATGTGCATAAAACGTAATAGTATGTTAACGTGTACAAAAATTTGAATAGGATTCACTTAATAAATCAATATAATAAGGTGAATTTTTGTTTTATATAGTTATGCACGTATGCATAAATTGTCATAGTTTGTTAATATGCACATTAATTTGAATACTAATCTCAATTATTTATTCATAAATGATATATAATTTGTATGTATTGTTATTTTGGTGTTGTTTTTTGTTATGACATACAGTTATGTAGTTATATTATTATGTAATCAATTATATTATGAAGTTATATGAACCTGTAACTCATGGTTGAATATGATAATAAGGTAGCATTGGGTGATATACAGTTATGCACATGTGCATAATTTGATAGAATAGGTTAATAAGGTCATTCATGTTAATGTACATGTGCATAGTTTGTCATAATATGCTAACAAGGCCAGTCATGTTAATGCACATGTGCATAATTATGAACAAAACCCATTTCCCAAATATATTTAGAATGGAACAAGAGAAATGACGACTGGTGGCGGACCAGTACAATCAGGATAATAAAAACTTTATGGGGGTTTGGAATTTGTCGAGAAACCCAAGCTCTGCCGAATAATTACTGTAATGGCACGAGTTGAACGGTCTCCTCGATAATGTCACTTTGTCCGATGGCAAAGATGGTTGGGAATGGTTGGGAGGTAATGACTCTGATTTTTCAGTCAATGCTGTCAAGAACTTCCTGTATAGTGGCTCCGATTTCAGCAGCAGGCACATTGTGAAATGGTCGAAATGGGTCCCAAAAAAATGCAATATTTTTGTTTGGAGGGAGGTTTTAGATCGTATTCCCACGTTGACTTCACTCTGGGATCGGAACTGTTGGGGCGGAGACGTGAAATGTTGTCTGTGTGAAGATGGCGATGAAACAGCTGAACGCCTTCTTTGTTCGTGCAGGGTAGCGTAAACTGTCTGGTATCACATCAGTCAGTGGTGCAAGGTGAGTCCTTTTATTCTGTTTTCAGCTAAAGATATCGTAATTGCCTCTGAGTTTTACAATCTGGATAGAGAAGTGAAAGAAGCTTTATATGGCATTATGTTCGTGACAAATTGGTGTATATGGTTAGCCAGGAACTATAAAAGGTTCCCGGAGATATTATCCATAATATTAAGTCCGTCGGTTTTTTATGGTATAAGAATCGGTCCAAAAATAGGTCCGTGAGTTGGGAAAAATGGTGTAGGTTTGATATAAGGTAGCTGCTCGTTTTCGGTCTTTAGGTTCTTGTGTTGAGTTGTTGTCTTTCGATTTGTTGTAGTGGTTGGTTCGACCGCCTCTGTTTTGGAGGTTAGCGTCCATGAATAACATTTGCATTAAAAAAAATTTATGCACATGTGCATAGTTTGTCATAATAGTTTTGTTACTAATTGATGTTAAATATGATTGGTGGTAATACGAATTTTGATTTGGTAAGGGTTAATTTTTTTATTGAAAAAACCTGTTGATAAGGTCAGTCATGTTAATGCACATGTGCATAGTTATGCACATGTGCATATTTTGTCAGATTAAGTTAATATGAATGTATTACGGCATATGCAAACGTGCATTATTACCTTAAAACATAAGCATTGTACATATTGTATGTAATATGATTACTGCACATATGCATACATGAAATAATTGATGTAATGTATGCAGGAAAAAATATATTCGAAACTGCTCATGGATTGACAACAAGGATGTATTTGATTAATAGGTTGACGGATGAAAAATTATCGGAAAACAATAGACGAAGATGCATTGAAACATGAGGAGTGTTGGAAGATGCATAGAGATTGGAAAGAAGAGCAGAAGGTGTGAGGTTGTGAACTAAAGCGAATGTTATGTGTAGGTAGTTTGTGGACATGCAATACGGATGATCATGTCTTTTAATATATGATGTATTATGTTGTTTGGTAGAGGTAATGTTGGTATTGCACATGTGCAAAGTTTGATATAACATACATATTGGTATTGTATAATGTATTACGAATGGTAACATTTGTTAATTTAGGATGTCATATTTTGTTTAGTATAGTATATCTGGTGATGCATATGTGTAATAACGATTGTTCTTCGGATTATGTGATTCATTATGATAAGGGTGTTATATTTACTTGTTGTTATACAAAAGTTGTGTGATAGTGTGTTAATGTTGGTAATGCACCTGTGTATTAAAAAAAAACAATAAACATGGTAGTAATGAATATATGTATTTTTTAAGATATTGTATATTTGTTCATATGATATTACGTATGTGGTACCCTATTATGTATGGGGTACCACATTACATATGTTGATGTATATGTAAAGGAAACGGGTTATATGTAGGTAAAATATTCATGTATGCACATGTGCATTGGTAGAAACAATAACAATATGAGTGATAAAAAAATAAACACGTGCAAGTGCAATCATAAACAGTGCAAGTGCAATCATTAACATCGGAATTTGTAATCATAATATCGGAATACATAGTTTAAATGATGTTTAACCGAGTAGTTCAACGTAAATGTGTAGGTCAAATTGAATGTAAACAGTAATTCAAAATAATCAAAATGAACGCAGACGTTTCAAATTAAGTGTAAACAACAGTTCAACGTAGGTGAGCAACTTGAATGTAGACAGTTTAGATTAAATGTAAAACGAATAATAAAACAAAATGATCAATATTTTGACGATGAACTTAATCAAATTTTTGATGGTTGGGTGCATTATGACGTCTGGATAAACGTCTAAGGGGCTGTTCATGTACATTTGTATGTGAAGGGTATTCAGAATCATCATATGTATCTTCATTAGTATCATTATCATTATCGGAATAAGAATTGGTTTCATCGTTAGGGGGGGTACGGAATTCCAGCAGCAATGGTAGCAGCTTCATTGTGTATGAATGTTCCTGAAAATATAGAAAGAATGTTAAAAAGTGAATAAAGAAATGGTAAAAAGTGATATTTAATAAGGTAAATGTTATGTGTAAGAATGTTGTATAAATGATAAACAGATTATTGGTGATGATTATAGGATAATGGTAACGTGCTGCACATGTGCAGGATGTAGATTATTGGTGATGGTTATAGGGTAATGGTAAAGTGTTGCACATGTGCGGGATGGTGTATTTATACAAGAATCACGTCTGACACTCGAATTACATTAGCAGTTCTCTGTTCTCAAGCATTAGCAGTTCTCTGTATTTCGTCTTCGTCGTCTTCGTCTCGATTACATCAGTAGCGATAACGATACACCATAAACCGTTCGTCATATCGATTTTACCATCAAACATTTCAATTTCGTCATATAATTGAGGGTAGTGCTCCAAAATTCATATTATAATCGGTATTATTACAGTAAGAACATAATCATATATCATATACTAGGCTAAGAACCCGCGAATTTCGCGGGTGGCTTAACACAAACATTTTATTATTTATTAGTGTTACATAAACTTTAAAAGGTTATTTTTATCTAATGAAGAGCAGCTGATAGAATACCCTATGGAACTACTAAGCCAATGTACCCAGCATCAGTCATCAGATCTGGAAAATTTGGTGCATATGTCTAGGTGATCAAAAAAAAGATACTTAAGAAAAATAAAGAATATCACAAGTATCTCCTAAGTTTAAAGGTAAAACAAAATGAGATACCATCATTAATCAAGGGTAACATGGGCAAAAATTGTCTATAGGGGTGTCTAACTTTGAGCAACATAATTATCCAATCACCTAAACTAACTAATACTTTTAATTGCAGCAGTAGACATTTACAGAAGTGTTCATACACGATTACCTTGGAGAATCAAACATATTTATTTCCCTAATCATTGCTGGTACAAAAAAACTACTTACCATTGCTTCAAATCTGGTAATTTGACACCAATTAACCAGTAATACAGTCCTGCATGAAGTTGATCCAATCACTCAACCTAACTAAGACTTCTAATTACAGCAGTAGATGTCTACAGGGTGTTTATCTCCCTTATCATTGTTCTTACGAAAAGTACTTATTAATTAACCAAATCTAGTATCACAAGAATTAGCAAATTACTATGTTGACCACAGGTGCACCAAGGCCATTGCTTTTGTCAAAACGGTTCGTTTATATTTACCAAGACAATGAACTACCAACCAAAGTATTAATATTTCAGCCCAATCCATTGGTAATCGAGTATTCCATTCGTAATTAGGGAAACACGATCAGAATTATCGAGGAGTGTGGCACAATTAGGGTTCTAGGGGGAACAATGGTAGGAGGAATGACACGATTAGGATTACAGGAGGAACAAAGTATGAGGAGGATCAATAGATGTATGAGGATCGATACCTGATGAATCAGAAGACGCTATATGCCACCGTAAACACTGTGCCAACTGCCACCACCGTGAAATATGTGAACGCCGCCGTGAAAACCACCATGGGCCTCTACTCCGCCGTGAAACCACCGTGAATGCGTCTCTGCCACTTGTGAAAACTGTGAACTGATGAAACCCCTTGAAACCCTAAAATGGAGAACAGTGACAAAAAAAGGAATGAGCGTGTTTTATATTAAACATATTATAATTACAAAATTGCCATGTGTTCACACTGGTTCTCGCAATAAAGGGTGGTTCCTAACGGATATTTATCCTATATATATATATGGTCCAAAATTAGGAAAATGCATTTTATATAATTATGAAAATTACATTTTCAGAAAATTTCCGACATATATATATATATACATATATATATATATATATAGAAAATCTAATAAAAAGTTGATTTGGCCTATGTAGGGTAAGAAGGAATCTTTACTTTTCATTTTCCAAATTAATGGCTAAAATGAAAGTGTGCTACATTTTTATACGAGTTATTTTTGTTGTATTTTGAGAAAACAAAGGGGTGAGAGTTTGTGTTTTAGGGGGTCAGGGCGCATGCGGGGACTAGGTCGGGCATCCCTTACCTGTTCCTTAACATCGTCGCCGGTCCATCGGGTAGGGGTGCGCGGGTTGTCTTTGGTCTAAGACGTTACCGATTGAATGTTGTGTAGATCAATATGTGTATGACCATTGAACTGTCAAAATTCTTATCTAATTAATTAATTTATTTTTTACACACTATAAAAACTATACCCAACTCACACAGCAATCACAAAATTTTAACCACACTACTCTCAAATACTCTCCATACAATCAGTCACCCATAATAATTACACCATGTCCGACGAGTTTTACACTATGTTATTATCAAACGATAGTAGTCTACAATATTTTGTGGATGCCGTCGAGCGGGCCTAATTAGAAGACACGGAAATGTATTTTTTTAATTTCTAGGAATAACTTTAAGCGTTTATATTTTGAAAAAAAAAGGTTAATTCGGTCTAAGTGGAGCCATTAAATAGGGTTGGAGAGGGTAGTGATGCTCTAAGTGACGTGGTGTAAAGAGATTGATGAAACTTAAAGTAGAGAGTTTAGGTATCCTTACATTCTTTAAGACCAAAATTTTATTTTATCCTACTTATAAGGATAAGGAGTGTTAGATATCATCTATATAATATTTCCTATGCTACTTAACCAAAATCCTGTTATAATGGATCTTCCTCTATATATATAATTTATTAATAATACATGACTTCCAATAACTTAAATGTTTTTTGTACTATTGATTATACTCTAATAATGTTGAAAAGTAATTTCAAGAATGTTGACTAGTCATATCGCATGTAGTTGCAACAAATTCATAAAAATTATCATCATTATACTTAGCAAAGTTAAGATAGGATCTAATAAGGGCGAGATGTAAACAGTCTTACCTCTACTCCGTAGGAATAGAGAGGCTACTTCCAATGAGACCCCCGGCTCGATAAATTCATTGAGTGTTTGAAATATTTCTTTATTTTTTTAACGGCAAATTTGGATCACTGGCGGATCACTAGAGTATCATCGTATCACCAGCGGAATCACCCGATCATATCCATCTTCATGAGGCAATAATGCCTATACACCAATTCAGGAGGAAACCCAATAAATATGGGAAAACCCCCTAATAGGAATCGTACCCAGGATCTAATGGTCTCTAAGCCTTATCCCACCCCCAAGATGCCACTAAGCATTTGAAATATTTCTTTTGTTAGGTCATGCGTAGTTGGGGGTTTTGTAGATGTAAGGTTATACGACACGTGGCAAATGTGTAAGAAATGAGGTCATATAACTTGAGCGTGTAGTGGGTTATGTAGATGTGGGGTTATACCCCTTCAAGTATATATATACATATATATATATATATATATATATATATATATGTGTGTGTGAGAGAAACCAATGTATAGTGCCGTTATGCCCATTGCGGGGAACGAATTCAACAACCCATAGCGCTAGGGAGCCACAGCGCCGAGGAGGGCGATGTTTCCCGACACTATAGGGCGCTATGACATGGATGAAGTCCCTATAGCGCTCGACTACGCAATGGCTTTTACCGGTTTCTTTTTATGATTTACTGACCACATGAAGTTTCACTTAATTCCAAAACTATATGTAGTTATTTCTAGAAGAAGCTTAAAACACAACACTTGTAGGTAGGGTTGTAAACAAGTTGGGCCGAGCCCGAGCTTGACTGGGCTCGAGCTCGGCTCGTCATGTTTTTATGAAGCTCGAGCTCGGCTCGGCTCGAGCCTACTTATTTGAGCTCGAGCTCGGCTCGCGAGTTTAAACCAAAGTTTGATCTCGGCTCGACTCGAGTCGGCTCGAACTATTTTGAGAACAACCTTAAACGGGCAAAAAGCTCGGCTCGAGCTCGCTTCAATATCGCTTAAACGAGCCAAAGCTCGGCTCGAGTTCGACTCGCCAATGTTATCATCATTATTATTATATTATATAAAAAATAAATAAATTTTTGTTTGGGGGCTCGTTTAGGCTCGCGAGTCTAAACGAGCTTTGTATTTCAGGCTCGAGCTCGGGCTCGATAACTAAACGAGCTCTAATTCAGGCTCGAGCTCGGGATCGGGCTCGTTCAAGCTTTTAGCAGAGCCGATAACGAGTAGCTCTCGAGCTTATGGACTTGTTTACACCCCTAGTTGTAGGGTGGAACTTTATTGTGCTATTAATGCATTTTCCTTCAAATGTTGGATGATATACAAGCTGTTAAAATTCAAAACCTTTGACCTATCATTGAGTCATTGATATATTTCAACCACATGAATAGCCTAAGTGATACTGTATCTATTATATTACCATTTATTTTTATTTTATTTTTTATCAACAAGATAAGTACTACTCATGCATGTTTCATTATTCAAATCACTTGTTCCATAACATCCTAGGATAGCCATTTTTAAGTCACAATCCAAACCCTTTTGAGACATTGATAGAACAAATGTTGACAACATCTTACTATGTACCATGACCGATGTTTCTTTTGTTACAAAACAATATATAGGACGGTTATCTTTGACAACAATATATGGTATTGAATTATAGAAAAACTGCGCATATATTGTGTTTCTTGAGTTAGGATTGTTTAAAACAAGATTTAGACTTGTGAAACAAAAAAATGATAAGGACCGTAAGAAGTGATTCAAGACTGTGACTGAAACATATAAGTTGAAAATTCTATAAATCCATAGTTTTGTATCTCTATCAAGATGTTCGATAAATTTTAAAGCATTAAAGAAATTATAATACGTGTCCAATTGCATAAATGCATTCGATGCATTTATATAATCACATATAAAACCAAGAAAATTAATAATCACGTCACTAAAAATTGTATCCCCTTCGATGCAAAATCATCAACTTTATTATTATAGACTTATGAGATTTATTATATTTTCATTTACAATATCATCCTTAAAAATCTTTTTTTATGAAAACTGATTTATTTTATTTTTTAAATCAGGTTAATATCCGTTCTTACTTCAAGTATACCTTAAGGTTGACATATATTTTATATTAGATTAGATTTGCTAAACCTTCCCATAAAATCCATCCATACTTCAAATATACATCTTTAATTTTTAATTTATACTTTATGATAATAAGGATTTTTTTAGAATTAAACCATACTAAAAACATATTTTTATGAAAAAAAAATTATGTTAAATTTAATACAAACTAACACTTTTTTTTTTATTCAACATGTGTAATACACGTAACTACAAAGCTAGTTTGCTAATATCTAAATTCTTATTTAATCTTGAAAATATATAGATGTGCACAATATATATACATAGTTTATCACACTTTTGATGACCGACAACATCAATAAAACATTTGATTTCTTGTATACAAACTGTATTTATTTGTGATGAATTAAAAAATATTACCATTATTTAAAGATTTTGACTAATAGAATAGCTCGTCCATCGACATCATAAAATATCAATTACTATTTATGATAAAGTATCGAATTATATCATAGATAAATGAAGTTTATAAGCAAGTGTTTTATCATATGTAACATTATTAAAATGAGTTAAAGATGGCTAGTTTCTAATAATGACACGTGATTTTTTTTAATGTGGCATCGCGAGGAAATGTCACATAACAATTTAATACGTGTTTACGTATGTATTTACTATAACTATAATATATAAATAAGTGTTCACTAAGCACTCAGAATTATATAACAACTCTAATAACTAACGAATAACTAATTATTCTTTGAATTTAAATAATGTAAATCAATGAATTCATAAATACACCGGTCCACTATAAATATATCTATACATTGTTGCATTTCGATGCATCTAAAAATCTATCAAACACTTCAATGAAATTATAAAATTATAAAATTTATGAATTAATCAACTTTGATCATAATAATAAAGACGTTATATTTTAAACAGATAATATTATATTTTAATTTATAATATACAACCTACGTAAAAGACAATTGAATTTATCACACGAAAAATTTAAATTATATAATAATTTATGAAACATTTGATATACTTATCAACGATACACATATTAAAACATGTAATAAAATTATAATGCTATTACTTTTCTTAACGGTATTACACATTTTTATAAGATTATAGATTATAGTTCCTTAACTCGTGTGATAAAATTCATGAATTGTGAATTTATAATATTATAATATTATCACATTCTTTAACCATGTGATAAGAATTATATAGAAGTTTATGAATTTTTTTTTCGTCATTCAACCTGTGTAATACATGTATTTATTATAACACCTATAAATTAAAATATTAATCAGTTTTTTTAATCATTTAACCAATGTAATAGACGAATTGTAAACTAGTATATCTAATACATTGATGCATCTAAAAATCTATCAAACACTTCAATGAAATTATAAATTTATGAATTAATTAATCAACTTTATAAGCATGGTTGTAAAAGTCGCTAGGCACTCCCTAGTCGGTCGACTGGGGAGTTGAGAGTACCCGTCCTAGGCGGAGAGTACACGGGGAGTACTCGGAAATGCCAAATTATAAAGAAATTAGTTTTCGGAAATTAAATATATGTCAAATAATGTAAATTTACTAATATTTATAACAAAATACATGAAATTGATATGCAATCTTTAATATGATAGGCATAGAAATTAGGTTTTATTTTATTTTAAGTCAAACTCGGTCTGAGTTGACCTACTAGATCTGATTTTGGCCAATGTTGACCGCATTTGATCGATTCTGAGAAATTAGTCGGAGTTGAAGAAAGTCGCATTGGCAACCTACCTTGTAGCGACTACTCGAGAGTACTTGCCTTGGAGACCTTATTTTACAACCATACTTATAAGTTTATAAATTATAAGTAGTTTGAATTTGAATGTTCTGAAAAGTATTTAACTTTTTATTTAATTATTATATATTCTCATACTTTAAATAATATAGTTGTAAAGTAAGGGGTGGCCCACATTAATAATATCTTGGACATTGTTGTCTAGAGGTTGCCATGGTCCCAATTTGAAAAGGTAAAACTAATGGAGTGAGGGCCATTTCAAGGAAGAGGAGTACCATGTGGAGTGCTCACCTAACAAACATATTTTTTTAATTCACTTATATATGGATGTAGATAGGCCACGTTTATTAGGAAAAAGCAAATTGTATACTCCCCTTTTTGTAATTTTCCTTTGTCTCATAATTTTATCTATTAAATAGGTACCGCATAATTTTGCAATACATAAAAGCAATCTATACTACATAATAAATAATAAAAGATGTCATTAAACCATCTATTTTTTATAGATAATTAATAACAATTAAAAGATAATTATAAAATTAAATTTAATATAAATTTAAATAATTTATATAGGAGATAATATAATATTTTAAAATATTTATCAGATTAAATGTAAATGATTTATTTATTTTATTAAACTAAAGTAGTTAAGGGTAGAACCTATTTAAAAAATGCTTATAACGGTAAACAAAAATATTAATCAACGTTTATTGGTTCTATACTTTTATTTTCGTGTTCAACTCTCAACTAAATACGGTAATCACTATGTTTATGTGACATTTATAAGAACCATCACCGCAATCACCCCATCCATCGTATATCGAGTATATCTGTTAGTTTTTTTTAAGATATAAATTTTTATTAGATTCATTCAACCCGTGTAATAAACGTAGTTTTTTAAAGATATAACATTTTTATTTTTTACTATACAAAATTACATTTACGCAACTCGTGTAATAAACGGGGTTTTTAGAAATATAATTTTTTATTATGTAGTACATAAAATTAGATTTATTCGATTCATATAAAACATAGGGTTTATAAAGATGTAACTTTTTATTGTTTGGTATATAAAATTACATGTGCTTAACCCGTATAACACATGAGGTTCTTAAAAATGTAACTTTTTCAGTATTTAATATATAAAATTAAATTTACTCAACCCGTACAATACACGAGGTTATTAAAAATATAATTTTTTTATTATTTAATATATAAAGAGTTAATTACATAGTTAGTCCTTGTAGTTTGTACAAAGTAACATACTTAGCTACTAATATTTTAAAATCACATTCTAGGGTATTAACTTTCATTTTGTAACATATGGAGGTATTAACGTTATTTGTAGGTTTAAAATCACATTCTATTAGTACCTAAGTATGTTATTTTGTGCAAACCACATGGACTAACTATGTTAATACCCTAAAAGTTAATACCTCCAAACGTTACAAAATGAAAAGTTAATACCATAGAAGGTGATTTTAAACTATTAGTACCTAAGTATGTTATTTTGTGCAAACCACAGGGACTAACTATGTAATTAACTCATATATAAAATTACATTTTGTTCAACCCATGTAACAAACGAGATTTTTAATATATATTGTTTTATTATTTGGTATATAAAATTACATTTATTTAACCCGTCTAATAAACGAGATTTTCAAAGATATTTTTTTTTGATTATTTGGTATATAAAATTATATTTATTCAACCCGTGTAATACACGGGGTTCTAACCTAGTTTATTTTTATATTCAAACCACTAGAATGATTAGCATGTAATTGACGAGGTATAACCCGGATCGGCTAACCCGATCCGGTCATTACCTATTATTTCATTATAAATAATTAATTACATATGTTTATTCTAAATGTTCTATTATGCATGGATAAACTACATAACCGAATCCCTAACTTTTTGGAAAGATCATGCAAATCCCGAACTTATCGGAGCCCATCCTAAGTTAAAGGAAACCCTAATGGTAAACTATAAATAGAGGTAAACATATAAGGTATAATCATCTTGCTCTCGTCTACTCTCTCTCTCTCTCTCTCTCTACATACAAATTTACTTTCTCCCATACCGAGACTTATTCTCACGCTGGAGGGTGGTTACAGGAATAACCCCATTCCTGTAACGAGTCCTAACGGTGTTCTGTTTTGCAGTAGCTGTTCGGATCGCCAAAGAGTCGAAGTCCTAGTCGGAGCTTACTCATAAGGTCAGTGTTTCTTCATTGGCGCCATCCGTGGGACCTTTCGGTAACAACAACAAGACTGAACCCAATGGCAAGCGACCAGAACACGGCAGTAACACCGAGTCAGGCGATGATGACTAGCAACCCTTTGCTGGGAACGAGCCCTGTTACCACCATGCCAGCCTCACTTGCTGTGACCAGGTCTCTCGACTTGGAATTCGAAGCGGAAGGACCACCACCAGGTTTTACAGATACCACCGCTTTCTCTTCTGGGACGACAGCGACAGACCTTTTCTCATACACCTCCTTTCAGTTCCGGTGATGCGGGCCCAAGTGTGGAAGAGCGGGCCATCTTGTATTTGGAGGCCCAAGATCGCGTAACAAAAGGGGCTTCACTAAAATGGCTCTAACTTGGGCTACGGGGGTCCGTTTTGGGCGTGTGACCAGGCGAAACGAACGTGAGAACGAGCTCTATCTTGCTGCAAACGCCTATGGCGGTTTGGGTCATCGTCCGGGCCGAAAAATGCTTATTTCTATTAGTTATTTCCATTTTTATGTTTTTTCAAGTATTTTGGGCATTTTGTTTTTGGGCTTGTGTTTGGCCCGTTGTCTTTTTTAGGCCCATTTCGAATTTATGTTCCTATTTATATGTTGCTCTAGTGAAAGGAAGGATCAGACTTGAATTCTGAGAAAACGGATTTTTCACTTCAAATTCCGTGCCCTTTGAGTTGAATTTTGGGGTTGGGGAAGAACTACACGGGTATTCGCAGAATCAATGTGTTGATCTTCATTTTCTGTTACACACGCTACATCATCCGGTCAGTGGAACCAACTACAACAGACGCCAATGTCTTCATCCCAGCATCAACCACGAGTGCACAGACTATATGTCACAGCACTACGCCGGTTATCACATCAGCAAGCCCAAGTACTGTCATACCACAGGTGAGCATGCCTCAATACTATCAGCCCTCGGTCACATACGCCATGCCACCTTTATACTCGGCAGCACTAACAGCAGCGTTATCCACTCCACCACATCAACCAGTTGTCATGCCGGCATGGATCATGAACGCCCCAGTTACGTCGGGAAATCAAGCTTACTTCCCAGGATACTATTAAGCGCCCCCCATACGGGTATTTACCCCCATAAAATACTCTGACATTCACTCCCTAGGGGGCGGCGCAAGGCTATGCACAGTAGTCGCCATACGCGGCTTATATGCCACCTTGGTGGACTTTTCCAACATCCCAGCCAGCTTACAGTCAGATCCCATCGACAGCGGAACCTGTGTATGATAGAGGGAACGCGTATAGGCCTCGTTTTTCTCTAAGTGGGGGTCCCAGCTCTACACTAAATATCACCCCGGCTAAACTCCCTATTACTCAGGGAACCAGCCAGGGCAGAGCAACCCCTCCAGTTCAAGCCATTAATGTTGAAGAAGACGATTTCACTAGGCCTTACAAACCAGTGGACGCCACTTTTAAGTCCAAGTTCACAAGAAGGATAACTGAAGCTCCAATCAAGGAAAAACCCAAGATGCCCCAAACTGTGGGCAAATACGATGGTCTGGGTGACCCTGATGACCATCTCAACCTGTTCAAGAGCACTGGGGAAGTAGCCTGTTGGTCCATGCCCCTATGGTGTAAGATGTTTGTCCAAAAACTGGTGGGAACAACACGGGTCTGGTGGGATAGTCTTCCCATTGGGGAAATCGATAATTTTGAAGATCTAGAGGCCAAGTTCACATTGCAATTTAGCCAGCAGAAAAGGCACACAAAGGACCGAAATGAACTCCTTCACATTTGTCGACGAGACAATGAAACAGTGGAAAGTTTCACCGTTGGATTCAACGAAGAAAGCCTGGCAATCCCAGGTGTCACAAACGATCTAGTGTGTGGTGCTTTCATACAAGGGGTAAATGATAATGAATTGCTAAGAACACTCTATGGGAAGGATGGTGTACCTCCCACCATAGACGAAATCCTGAGGATAGCCAAGGTATACGTCACACAAGAAAAGACTGTTGCAGCTAGTCACGCGGCCAACAGAAAGAAAGAGGCTCAGAAAAGCCAGGATGACAGAGAGCCGCGGGGCTCTAAGGGTAAAAGTAGAGGAGACCGATATCAAAAAAGTGACAGAACAGACTCGCGGTATGATAGATCTAGAAGCACCTACTCACGAAACGAGTCCTCTTCTAAACCGCGATCTGACTACCCTAACCTGAGCAAAACGCCAGCAGAGATCCTGGCCTCTGAAAACCTCAAGTTTAATCCTCCAAAGCCGTTGAAGGACACTCCCAACAAAGACACCAGCAGGTACTGTGAATACCACAAAGGGAGCGGCCATGATACCACTGACTGTTTTCAATTAAAGAAGCAGATCGAGTATTTCGTGAAGGCGGGTAAGTTGGCTCATCTGGTGCGAGACATCAAACAAGGCCCGCCTCCCATCAAAGAAGAAAATGATAAAGGGGCGGGTAAGAGGCAGCGAGAGCTAAACATGGTGTAAGCCGATAACGGAAAGGGGGCTAAACGGAGTTTCTCCACGCTCGAACCCTGGATGCTGGCAACCATGACGCCCTAATCATATCCGATGCGGTAGGTGATTATAATATGAGGAGGATCCTGGTGGACACCGGGAGTTCTGAAGATATCATCTACGAGCATTGCTTTAATAGAATGCACCCAGAAGATAGAAGACTGCTTGAGTCTGTACACCCCCCGAGAAAGAACCATACTCCTTACATTCCTTGTGGTACGCGCTAAGTCTTACCACAATGTGATTATCGGAAGGTTTACCCTGGGAAAACTGGATGCCATAGTCTCTACGACATGTGGGTTCATGAAGTTCCCAACCCCGCGGGGTATTGCAACGGTATACCGGGATAAACTGTGAGAAATATTGGATACCAAAAGATGCCATCAAGGGCCTATCGGCGCCATCGGCCCGAAAAGGTGGGTTTTAAGCACACGCCATCTAGAGCAGACAATAACAATAGGGGACAGCCTCTCCCCTGAGGTCAAAAACAACCTGAAACAACTGCTGAGAAGGAACGCCGACATCTTTGCTTTTGAGCACTCTGACAAGACTGGGATACCTCGGGATAAGGCAGAGCACAAGCTAGCAACACTCTCGGCCATTAAACCCGTCGCACAGGGTAAACGCAACATGGCTCCGGATCGAAAAGCAGCGGTAGTCAAAGAAGTACGAAAGTTGGTTGAAGCTGGAATTCTCAGAGAAACAAAATATCACACATGGGTATCGAACCCAGTGATGGTCAAGAAACCAGACGACACGTGGCGGAAGTGCATCGACTTTAAAGATCTGAATAAAGCATGCCCCAAAGATGCCTACCCGCTGCCTGAGATGGACTTCAAAGTTGATTCTCTAGTCCCTTATAGGTACAAGTGTTTGTTATATGCTTATAAGGGTTACCACCATATCAAAATGTCCAGAGAATACGAAGAAAAAACGGCGTTTCATACCGATGTGGGCATCTTTTGTTATACCAAAATGCCCTTTGGTCTGCGAAACGTCGGAGCCACTTATCAGCGGCTCATGGACAAGGCTTTCGAAAAACAAATCGGTAGAAACTTGGAAGTTTACGTCGATGACTTGGTAATCAAGAGCAGAGAAGAAAAACAAATGCTCGAAGACATTAAAGAAACCTTCCAAAAGCTCAGAGAATACAATATTAAGCTCAACCCCAAGAAATGTTCATTTGGGGTAGAAGAAGGCAAGTTCTTGGGGTGGTGGTCACCCGGGACGGCTTTAAAGCTAACCCGGAAAAGGTAGCCACCATAACGCGGATGCCCTCCCCCAGGACTTTGAAAGAGGCGCAAGCGTTAAATGGGCGTCTAGTGGCCATAAAAAGATTTCTGGCAAGACACGCTGAGAGATCTTTGCCATTTATAAAGACGTTGAAAGATTGCCTTCACAAGAAAATTTTCAAATGGACCAGCGAAGCGGAAGAAGCCCTGCAAGACATGAAACGTTTCATCGAGAAACTACCCATGTTAACAGCGCCATACCCAGAATAACTACTCAAAATGTATCTGGCGGCGGCTGATAACGCGGTAACGTGGAGAGAGATGGGAAACAAACACCTATATATTATATCAGCCGAGTTCTGGCGGGACCCGAGACGCGGTATCCAACACTTGAAAAGTTGGTACTAGCACTAGTCCACGCTACCCGGCGACTTATAAGATATTTTCAAGTGCATCGCGTACAGGTCTTAACAAATTACCCGCTACAGCAAATTTTGCACAAGCCTGAGATCTCCGGAAGATTGTCTAAATGGGCGATCGAGATGGGAGCCCTGGATATCGAATATCGAAAGCGAACAACAATCAAGGGGCAGGTGATCGCCGACTTCTTGGCTGAAATTCCTGACGGTGAAATTATACAGGATCCTGCAATCCAGGACATCCCGGAATCCAGTACAGCCAGGCAAACCTGGAAGCTCTACACTGACGGATCATCCAGTGGGAAAGGTTCCCGGGCAGGTCTCATGTTGATAAGCCCAGATGAAATAAGGCTGATGTACGCCTTACGGTTTGATTTTGAATGCTCCAACAATGAAGCAAAATATGAGGCGCTCCTCGCGGGCTTGAGGATGGCCCAATCTATGGGAGCCACGAGAGTCGACGCGCATGTTGACTCTTTGCTGGTCAACAACCAAGTAAATGAGACTTACGAGGCCAAATAGCAGACGCCTTGAGCAAACTTGCTACTTCGGGTATGGAAAGAGAAGTAAAGGTAGAAACATCTCAAACGCCTTCTATTGAACCCCGGGAAGTTTCCGCCATCACGGCAGAAGAACCCTGTTGGTACACTCCAATACTAAAGTTCCTCACAAAGGGTGAATTACCTCCTGTCAGAGGCGAAGCCCAAAAGATCCAAACCAAGGCATTGTAGTATGAAGTAAACAATGGCGTCCTATATAGGAAGTCATACTTGGGGCCACTGTTATGATGCGTATCCCTAGCAGAGGCAAAATATCTAATCCAAGAAATACACTCTGGCATATGTGGCATTCACGCTGGACCCCAGGCAGTTGTTGCCAAAATCCACAGCGCCGGGTACTACTGGCCGGGATGCATGAAAACGCGGTAGATGAACTAAAGGTGCCGTAGTTGCCAAAAGTTTGCTCCTCAAACACTCCGTCCCAAGAACAACTTAATCCCTGTCACAGCGGCCTTGCCTTTCTAGAAATGGGCGGTCGACATCGTGGGGCCATTCCCGCTGGCCCCCCGGAAGCTAAAATACCTTATTGTGGCAATCGACTATTTCACCAAGTGGGTTGAAGCCAAACCTTTGGCTAAAATAACTGCTGAAAACGCCAAAAAGTTCCTATGGGAGCACATAGTGTGTCGATTTGGATTGCCGCTATACTTGGTGAGTGATAATGGAACGCAATTCACCGATAGGGTCTTGCAAGATTGGTGTGCAGAACTTCAGATTTAACAAATCTTCACATCGGTAGCACATCCCCAAGGAAACGACTAGGTGGAGCGGGCAAATAGAAGTTTGCTGGATGGCATAAAAAGAAGGCTAGGTTATGAAGGAAGCTCTTGGGTGGAAGAACTGCCGAATGTCCTCTGGGCACATCAAACAATGCCCAAGACAAGTAACAATGAAACCCCCTTCAGCCTAACCTATGGCGCGAAAGCAATAATACCCGCGGAAGTTGGATTGCCCTCGCTACGGCGTCTCACTACTAATGATGACAATGACAGGCTCCTAAGGGAAGGCTATCTGCTAGAAGAAAGGCGTGAGGCAGCCGCCATCAGCGAGGCAAAGTACAAGAAAACTCTGGAAAAATACTATAATCAGCGCGTGGCTCAGCACACTTTCAAGGAAGGCGAGTACGTCTTGCGTGATAATGAAGCCAGTAGAGCGGAACCCTCAGGCAAATTAGGACCCAACTGGGAAGGCCCCTACGTCATCCAAGAAGACTTTGGCAAAGGGGCCTACCGCCTATCTAGGCTAGATGGTACCGCGGTTCCTCGTAGTTGGAACGCGACCCAATTGAAAAATGTTATATGTAGTGCCTTGCCCCTAACGGCGGGTTTGATTGTTTTTCTTTTTATAAACAAGTGTAATTCATCTCTAACGATGTCTCTTTCTAAGTTTGGAGTTAATAAAAGTTATTTCTTTTTATTTTTCCTCATAACTTACATGTACAATAAAATTTACCATCGCATTCAAACTGAACTTTATGGTACAAACAATTACCATCGCATCTAAACTGCACATAACGGTAAAAAAGCATACTGGACACGAAATATTTTTCATATCTAAGTCAAAGGATCAAAAATATACAGCGCTAAGAGTGGGTATCTTGGTAATAGTCTAATAGATACATTAACCACTACAAAAAAGATAGGTATTTTGGTAATAAATACATATAACTATCTTGCAAAAAACCAAGTACTTGTCCCTGTTGCTAAATACCAACATACGGGAACCAAAAAACGAACATGTTCTAAGCACCTACTTATTGGAAAGCATTGCTTTCACCTCTGCAGGGGTGTACAATGCCACACCATAACATTCCAATGGATGAGGATCAATGATCAAGTCATCGACATTCTCCTCATCCACCGGAAGAGTCAAAACCTCTTGATCATCAACTAGGTCCACACCGGAACGACCACCGTGGTGTCATTCGTATACCAATCCATAACGTTGGACACGATCAGGGGAAAGGCTCCCATCAGAGTATCAGCTGTTAGCGAGGCCACACCTGCATCAGCTTTTAAAGGTTCCTCATATATGACACTCTTGCAGGACCGGCTAACCCGGGGTAAAGCATCATCGGAATGCACCTCCTTTCCTTTGATCATCTCCTCCGTCACCGGAATTTGGAGACGAATCAAACCATCTGCTGCATCCAATCGTCGGAAAATGTCGGAAAGTCTCTGTTTATAGCACTTCCGGCTCATCTTTTCGGATTACCAAATTTGGAAAAAAGTAACTTAATTTATAGAAATCTAAATGGTTTGACAGTGATGACGACAACACAATTAATGAAAAGTAATCATCACACGTCAAATCATCACATTTCAGGCAAATGGCGGCATCATTCATCATGACATTAGCATTAAATGTCTGACACAAAATCGAGTGTTTGCACATAACCCAAGCATAATAGTGTTTATACAAAATATCTAAGGAGCAGTGTACATAACAAAAAAAAATAAAAACACTTATTCCTCCTCCGACTCCTCCGCGGGGTCCAACATTAGGCGTAAGGAGTCCACGCCATCTTCGTTCACTTTATCCATCAGATCAGCATACGCGGGTAGCGTGTCGCAACCCCCGTCCCCCTATTACTTAGACAGGAACGGGCGGCCGCGGCCAGTTTTGGTGGTATCTTGTTATTGTCTAATTTGGCAACGGATTTTTACATCAGGACTCGAGTTAGGAAATATTTTATCAGAGTAAAATACCACACTTTCATAATATTAAACACATGGGTAAAACCCAAGTTTTCAGTACACACTTTTTCATAGGAATAAATCCTATTTTTATTTAATAAAAACATCTATCCATTTTAGGTAACTTTATTGCCACTTTTCCAAGCCTTCAGTGTTGTCCAGCTGGCTTCTAATTGGCTTTCACATTTTGTTACCTGAAATGCGTTTAAAAACATTTTGTCAGTGGGAAATACTGGTGAGTGAATCCCAGTTCAATCAAGTTTTAATAAAAACCATTGTACAGTATTGAGGGCGCTTCCGCAATTACATTTGTTTCCAAGTCATATCAATTACTACCCACGGTACTGTTGTTCCGACTTATGGTCATGTTACTCCTTACCAGGTTGTAACAAATTTTGTATACAAAACCCCAAATTTACCAACTGTAATTGTATCCTTACAAATACTCAATAACTGTTTAATATATAATTAATTAAGTGACGTTTTGTAAAAACAGTTTGCAAAAAGGAGATTACTCACATTGCTGTCTTAGGATTTTCAGTAAGGATTTCCTGGGAATAATCTATAATTTACACAAATGCATACGTGTTGGTATAATAACCCATTTTAACATTAGCAATGCCCTCCCCGAGACGACATTCCAATGACTACGTCGGGCAGAACCACGACAGCCGTTACGGAACCCTAGATCAATCGGGCAGAGTATCTAATACGTATCCAGGGGTTATGATACTTACAACGGAGCAGAACCTCGTTATTTAGGGGGTATAATACCCGAATATAGCTTCTACTATGTGGAAATTCGATTAGAAAGAAAAGAATTGAACGGGTCGACTGAAGATCTGAGGCCTGCTACTTATAGGGCTTCACTTTGGGTTTCTCGCGGCCCGCGTAAACATAGGCAAAGGCCTACGCGGCCCGCGTCAACTCTGGTCAACGATGTAGCTTGTCTGGGTCACTATGTAGGCTTGACGGGTGTTGGGCCACGTGGTGGCCCAGGGCCTTTCCAGATCTTTAAGTCGTCGCGGCCCGCGTAAGCTTAAGGGGTGGCTTACGCGGCCCGCCTAAACCCCAAAAATTCAATTTTTAATTATTTTTTAATAATATTTAAGGTATTCGGGGCCTGTTATTACTTATGGGGTGTTTTTAGGGACATATTGGGATATTTTAAATATTTTTAGGGTGTCGGAAATATTATGAGGGTGTCGGTTCACGTTAGGGTTGTTATATCCTCCTCACCTTGTTTTAGAGCTCGTCCTCGAGGTCTACTGGAACAGGTGTGGATATTTCCTTTGTATTTCTGATTCAAGCTCCCATGTGTATTCGGGTCCTCTTTTGGAGTCCCACTTCACTTTGACCAGAACTAATCTTTTGTGCTTAAGATTCTTAATCTTCCTGTCTTCAATTTGTAGGGGCCTTTCTACAAACTTGAGTTGTTCATTTACCTCTATATCCTTAAGAGGTATCATTAATGATTCCTCTGGCAGTTGTAGCTGATAGGCTACAGGTTCTATTTTTCTAATAATCTCAAAAGGTCCAACATACCTGGGACTTAGCTTTCCTCTCTTGATAAATCTTACTACTCCTTTCCAAGGAGAGACTTTTAACAATACCTTGTCACCTACCTGAAATTCTAACGGTTTACGTCTGTTATCAGCGTAGCTCTTTTGTCGATCACGTGCTGCTTTCAGTCGTTCCTTGACTTGAATGATCTTGTCGGTTGTTTCCTGCACTATCTTAGGTCCAGATAGTTGCTTTTCCCCAGTTTCTGCCCAACAGACTGGGGTTCGGCACTTTCGTCCATAAAGTGCTTCGAATGGTGCAGCATTGATACTTGTGTGATAACTGTTATTTTAAGAAAATTCTATTAAAGGTAGGTGATTGTCCCAATTACCTCCGAAATCAATTACACAAGCTCTAAGCATGTCTTCCATTGTCTGAATTGTCCTTTCGCTTTGTCCGTCCGTGTGAGGATGATAAGTTGTGCTTAGATTTAACTTGGTTCCCATTGCTTTTTGGAAACTTGACCAAAAACGAGAGGTAAAATGGCTATCCCTATCAGAAACAATTGATAAAGGAATTCCATGTAATGAAACGATTTCATTTACATACAATTTGGCTAATTGTTCCATACTGAAAGTTTCCTTCATTGGTAGGAAATGAGCTGATTTGGTTAGCCTGTCTGCAATCACCCAGATTGTATCATTACCTTTTCTTGTTTTGGGTAATTTGGTAACAAAATCCATTGTTATCAATTCCCATTTCCAAACTGGCATTTCTAGCTGTTGTAATAATCCAGAGGGTTTCTGATGTTAAGCTTTAACTTGCGAACATGTTAAACATTTGGAAACATAAGCTGCTATATCCTTCTTCATTCCTATCTACCAGAAATTTTTCCTTAAATCCTGGTACATCTTATCACTTCTTGGATGCATCGTATATTTGGACTTATGAGCTTCTTCTAATATACGATGACGTAGGTTTCCTAATTTAGGTATCCACATTCTTTTCTTATGGAATCTCCAAATTCCATCTGCTCCTTGTTCTAATTCCTTAATCATTCCTTTTAATTTTTCAGTATCTTCCTTGATTACTGATTCTTGTGCTTTTCTAATTTGATCATTTAAATCTACTTGTAGATTTAATTTAAGAGAACGTACCCTTTTTGGCTTTTCATGATAATTCCGGCTTAAAGCATCAACCACTACATTTGCCTTTCCTGCATAATACTGGATATTACAATCATAATCACTAAGTATTTCCATCCAGCGTCTTTGTCTCATATTCAGTTCTTTTTGCCCGAAAACATACCTTAAACTCTTATGATCAGTGAATATGGTAAACTTACTACCACAAAGGTAATGTCTTCAAATCTTAAGAGCAAAAATTATGGCTCCTAGTTCTAGATCATGGGTTGAATAATTCTCTTCATGGTTCTTAAGTTGTCTAGATGCGTAAGCTATAACCTTTTGGCGTTGCATTAATACACATCCATAACCTTACTTAGAAGCGTCACAATATACTACAAAGTCCTCTGTTCCTTCTGGTAACGCTAGTATGGGTGCATGGGTTAGTCTTTGCTTAAGGATTCTAAAGGCTTCTTCCTGTTTTGGTCCCCATTCAAACTTAACAGATTTACAGGTTAACTTAGTTAAGGGAATGGCTATTCTGGAAAAATCTCGAATAAATCTTCTGTAATAACCGGCCAATCCTAAGAAACTTCTAACTTCGGTTGGTGATTCAGGGGTTTTCCATTTGGTAATCGCCTCGATCTTTGTTGGATCCACATGAATTCCTTCATGGTTAACTAAGTGTCCAAGAAACTGTACCTGCTCTAACCAAAACTCGCACTTTAAAAACTTAGCATAAAGCTTTTCTTTTCTTAATAAACTTAAAAGTGCGTGCAAATGCCTTGCATGATCCTCTTTACTTTTAGAGTAAATGAGAATATCATCAATAAAAACACTTACGAATTTATCCAAATATGGCTTACATATTCGGTTCATCATGTCCATAAATGCAGCTGGGGCATTGGTTAAACCAAATGGCATAATAGTAAATTTATAATGGCCATACCTTGTTCTAAATGCGGTTTTAGGAATGTCCTCTTCCTGTACCTTTAGTTGATGATATCCCGATCTTAAATCGATTTTTGAGAAAAAGCGAGCTCCTTAAAGTTGATCGAACAGATCATCAATTATTGGTAATGGGTACTGATTTTTAATCGTGACTTTGTTCAATTCATGGTAGTCAATGCACATATGCATTGATCCGTCCTTCTTTTTAACGAATAAAATCGGTGCTCCCCACAGCGATGAGCTTGGCTGTATGAATCCTTTCTCCAATAATTCTTCTAGTTGTTTCTTCAGTTCCTGCATTTCGGCTGGTGCCAAACGATAAGGTGCTTTGGCAATCGGTGCCATTCCTGGTAACAGATGGATTCTGAATTCAACTTCCCTATCTGGCGGTAGCCCTGGCAATTCTTCTGGAAATACATCTGAAAACTGGGACACTACTGGAATTTTTAGTTCTTTTCCTTTAGTGTTAGTGATTATGGAAATCAAATACACTATAGATCATTTTCTTATATTGTTGGTGCAGTTGTCTGTCGACTACATCTTTGTTCGAGTCTTAGGATAGGGCTAATTGTATAGTGAACGGTAAACGAGAAATCTTGAATTGTATTGGACCGCTTATAGGGTAGAATAGGTGGGTCGCTTATGTGGCAATCTAGTGGATCGCTCATGTGTCACTTGGTTGGATCGCTCATATGGACTTGTCCATATGAGCGGCCCAAGGTTCCTATATATATGGGAACATATGAGCGATTCTAGAGTCTGGTGTGTGTGTTTTCGAAGGTGTAAAGGCGTAGCCCTGTCCGATTGTCTCCACAAACTTGTAATCTGATAAATAATCAATACAGGAGACGTTAAGTAGTGAAATCAAGCTTTACGAAGACTAATTCAATGAATTCCGCCTATGAACTAGTCTAAGCACTCTTCTGAACGACTCGTCAGGTCAGCAAACGATCCTACATATATAACTTGCAGTTTTCATCACAGAGATGAATTTAGTAGATCTAGATGGTTTATCTCCCTTAATTGTGATCTTTTCACCCCTAGGTGAATTTACTTGAATTAACTTTTGATCACATAAAATACTGGCTTTATTGGCTATTAACCAATCCATTCCTAATACAATATCAAATCCTGCCAGATTCATTGGGTAAAGGTTTGCAATAAACTTTTGGTTTAAAATTTTTATTCTTGCCCCGTGCAAGATTTCAGAAATTCTAACGGTTTCTCCATTTGTTGTCTCTACTAGACATTCTTGTGGAAGTTTAGTTAATGATTGATTTAGAAGTTTGCAAAACGAAGTATTAATAAAACTTTGGTTTGCACAAGAGTCAAATAATACTTTAGCAAAAATATCATTAACTAAAAACGTACCAGCTATCACGTCTAGAATCATCTTGGCTTCATCTGCAGTCAGAGCAAATGCTCTAGCATTTTTAGTGTTATTGTTGTTTTCAGCTGGAGCCAATTCGAACAATTTGGCTTAATATGGCCCTTTTCTCCACAATTGAAGCACAGTCCATTAGTTGGTTTCCTTCTGCAGTTTTCTTCCTTGTGCCCTGGTACTTTGCAAAAATTGCAGTAAGTGGAGCATCTTCCAAAATGCTTCTTTTTACAGGCCTTGTAGTATGGTGCAGAGGTAGAACCCATGTTCCTACGGTTGGAATTTCCAGAATGGAATTCTTGAGTAAGCCTTTGGGTTAGGTTTCTCCTCTGGTCTTCTTCTCTAGTACGGATTAATTCGTCTGTCAAGGTATTTGCTAGTTCTACAGCTTCTTCTATGGTTTGAGGTCTAGCTGCCTTGACTACATGCCTAATCTCCCCGATTAGTCCCCAGATGTATCAGGAGATTAATACCGGCTCAGTTGATGCAAGGGTTGGTACTATTCTAGCATATTCAAAGAATGTGGTAGTATAACCCTTACTATCTACCCCAGTCATTCTAAGGTTCAGGAATTTATTTTCTATCTGTTCCTTTTCATTGGGAGGGCAGAATTTCCTTTCTACCATATTTTTAAATTCCTCCCATTCCATGTTATACACCCTATCACTTCCTTTTGACTGGAGGATAGTGTTCCACCATTCTAAGGCTGAGTTCTTAAGTAGGTTGGAAGCAAACATTATCTTGTATTCTTCAGCACATTTGCTTATTTTTAAAACAGCCTCAGTCTTTTCTATCCAGCGTAGAGCTGCAATGGGTCCTTCATTGCCCGAGAATTCTATTGGTTTGCAGGACCAGAATTCTTTATAAGAACAACCATACGGCATGGTTCTTCTTCTTTTGGGAATGGGCACTTGAAGTACGGGTCCATTGTTTACATTGTGTTCAGGTTTAGTTGGTCGCTTACTGCCATGTTTACTTTTATTTTCTGCTTCCTCAACAGTTTGAATAATAAATGGCATTGCATCTATGATTCCTTGTGCCACTATGTGTTGGATGACACTATTATCCACTTGGTTTCCATTGTTATTGTTGTTCAGATTCTCATTATTCAGATTATTGTTATTCGGGTGATTATCACTCTGGTTTTCCTGGTTCACTTCGTTGTCCATCTGAATTTTAAACATTTACCACGAACAAAATAATATTTGAATATAGTCAATCACATGTCACGCACTTTGGTCAAAAGCGTCGAGCATTACGACTTTTACTCTTTTCTTATAGTATGCATCTATTACACACCAGTACTGAAATTAAAATTACAATACCGACTGAAATTTAAAGTTACACTACTAGTAATAGGCATCCGTAGTTTTTTTTATACACAAACACACATATATTATATTATTATTATTATTATAACTTACTCCACCATCACTTCTAAGGATATGGATTCATCCAGAAATCCATATTGCGCTCGTCGTACTTCTAGACGAGTCGCTCTCCCACCTGTCTCATCCTTTCACTATTCTCTAAAATTTCCTCACCAAATGTCCTAAGTTCTTGTACGTTTTCTGCACTCATTGGGGGTGCAGGTTCTAGGACTGGGTTCGGAATCTGGGGTGCGGGTTCCTGTTATGGAGGTGTAGGGGCCTGAAATGGGTAAAGATTCTCTAAGATCTCCCTAATGTACACATCGTTATCGAAATAGGGATCTAGAGGATCTAATCCTAGGTAGGCTCCTAGGTTTTGCATGGGCATGTCTTCGTGTATCGGGTAACGTTGCACATAGTCCCTATTGTCGTCCCACCATGGGTCGAAATTTGGGTCTAGGGGATTTGGTGCGGGTACCCTAGGTATTTCCTCTGGATTGAAATCATGCATTTCTACTTGATTTTCAGGGTTTTCTATCTCCATTGGTTTGTTAGGAATCAGTGGTTATGGTTGGGGTGCTAACATTTGCTCTAGGTTTGGGTCAGCTGCAGTGGTTGCTAAGATGTGAATATTGGGTATACCCCTATTAAGCATATCCTGGGCATAAGCATCGGTTTCTCTTTTAGTTGCAGCTAGTGCTCTCTGATCTTGTAACTTTTTCATACGCTTTCTACGCTCGTGTGCTCCCCTACTGAACCATCCCCTCTTTTTCTGAGGAAATGGCTCTTCAGATTGAGCCTTAAATTTGAATATTCCTTCTTCCTTATCAGCAGAATACCCCGAGAGGGCAGGCTGAGAAGAGGCACCTTCGCTTCTAGGCGAACTAGACGGTACGCGTCAGATGGTCCTTGGTCGCTCATACTGTAAACTAACAAATAGTCAAATAACACATAACAAGAAAATACAATTATGCACGTAGTTCCATAATTTGTTTCCTAACACTTTGAATTTTGGTGTTAGCAGAACACTTCTGTGGCTGAATCAGTGGCTTAACTCTGATACCACCTTCTGTCGCAACCCCCGTCCCCCTATTACTTAGACAGGAACAGGCGGCCACGGCCAGTTTCGATGGTATCTTGTTATTGTCTAATTTGGCAGCGGATTTTTACATCAGGACCGTAGTTAGGAAATATTTTATCAGAGTAAAATACCACACTTTCATAATATTAAACACATGGGTAAAACCCAAGTTTTCAGTACACACTTTTTCATAGGAATAAATCCTATTTTTATTTAATAAAAATACCTATCCATTTTAGGTAACTTTATTGCCACTTTTCCAAGCCTTCAGTGCTGTCCAGCTGGCTTCTAATTGGCTTTCACATTTTGTTTGTGTAACACCTCGAATTTTTGCGTCCAATAATGTGTTAACACGTGTCATTTGTTTACACGTGGCATTGATATTAAATAAAGGACTAATTTTGACAAACCTTGAAAGTATATAAACTCGAGGGTTGTAAATGTCAAAAAGGGTAAATATACTGTATAGTAACCCTAAATAATGCTTGAACCTTCAAACGAATGAATCATGAATCGTACGGAAGCGAAACACGAAAGAAAGTGAGAGATTACAAGCTACATGGGGTTAACTGTGTCAACATGTTTAATTATACCTCTGAGTGACCCTTTGACGTTCCCAAGGCTTTGTAACGGTATTATACACTCACTAAAATATAATATATAAATTTCGCGAAGTTTCGTTATGAAACGAGAAAGTTACGATCGAATTCGTAGAAGAAGGGTTAAAAGCGTCAATAATGAAAGTTAAGTCTTTCTGAATAATTAATAAACTAACCGGGGACTTAATAATGCGGGTAAATAACACGAGGCCCCTATCGGTAAATAACCGAGGGCCAAACCGCAAAGTTACCCCTTCAAACCCGAAAGGTCAGGTAAATCATAACGAAAGATTTCGTTATTAATTACCAGGATTTCGCAATCATGACAAAAGATTTAAAATTTCTGAATTTATAACCTCTCGCGACCCGCGTGAAGGTTAGGGATAAGTTGAGGCGGGCCGCGAGCCTCCTAATATACGCGTCTGATAATTGGATCTCAGGCGACCCGCATTATAAACACATGGAACTCCCATGCGGGCCGCATTAGACGCCCAGATGCAGAAAGTTGTAACATCTTGCCTTTTGGAGCCTTTGAACGACCAAACAACCAATTAATGGAGCATGGGTGCCCCCTACTCGACCCATATCACTTAGGGACACCTGCCCATGATCCATGATCAAAGGTAGACTGAGTTGTGATGATCTTGAGGTCTTGTGAACACTATAAATAAGCACATTTGGTTCATAACATTCACCACAACACAAACACTTCTATCTGATCATTCTAAGAGCTCTCTAGCATTCCCTTCTGCTCTCTAAGCTAGATACCACTTCTGTAAGTCGTTCATAACCATTTTGGTCATACATTTCCATAGTTATAGCTTATAAACACAACCGTCGTAACTAACGGTTGTCATTACAATAACTTGCAAATGCTTCAGTCTTATGACGAATCAAAAGTGGTTTTGAGTTGGTATTTATGTGGGTAATAAACCTCTAAAAGGGTTCCCCCTGATCACCACTCTAACTATGTCAAATATCGAGTCAAACGCGCACTTAAAAAGTCAACAGAAAGCTATTTTAGCGATTTATGCATAATCTGTAATGTACATACTAAGAAACCTGTTTTGAAACTCATAAAATATGATATTAAGTATATAAACTTGTTTGCGCTCGTTTGAATCGACCATTTGCTATATTGACCCGGTTCGGAGCCGAATGTCGCAAAAGTTTGACTTTTGCATTGACTTCAGTTCTGACCCGTTTTAGTGAGGTATAGATATACCTTAGGACTCTCTTAGGACCAGGTTACATGATGGTATAAACCTCTGTAATCGGTTCATGAGTTATCCGAGTCTTTTGCGCATTTCCGTTAATCGCCTAGAAGTTGACCGTAACGCCATTTTGAAAATAAAACGAGTATTTCGGACACGTGAACGGACCAGAACCTTGCCTATTAAATTATAAGCATGTCCTTAAAGTTTCACGTCAATCCGAGGTCTAGAATGAGAGTTATGCTAATTAGCGCAATTTGAATAAACTTTTGTAATAAACGGCGCAATTAGCATAACGCCTATCTAAACCAAGATTTCGGCACCAAAACTTTTCCCCACTGTTATAAGTTAATATTTTGGAAATTTTAAAGATTTTTAATAATTTTTACCTTGCTCATAACCTGCGGTTATGGCTACGGTTCGGTAAATACCGAATATGCCCTTTTCGGCCAAAACATGAGTTCTACAAGGTCTTTTGACCCGATTTCAGTTGCTACTGATTTTAAATAATAAATAAAGTATTTTAAGCTTTATAAGCTGTTCGGGAAACTCAGATTTCCTGTAGAACTCGAAAAGCCCTTTAAAAGTCTTTAAAATGACCGAAAAACCCCTACGGGGCGTAATAATGACTTAAACTCGTTACGGGCGTCACGGAAGGTATCCTACTGATACCACAACCTCTTTAAGGCATATTGACTTAGGAAATAAGCGTACGACTCTCATGGTTAACCGTTTCGCCTATTGCGCGCACGGTTCGGCTTATGAAACTAGTTTTCATAAATTAGCCGATACGGGTCAAATTATATTATTTGGACCCCAAAATCCAGAGTGTGAACCACAAACCCATATAAAACAAGTCTCTGAACTTGTTGGGTCAGAATCGCACTCCATTCTCGGTTTTCGCCTTTTCACGCGATTAAACCATATTCACATATCGGAACCAACCGGTCTAGGCTACGGCCATTATAACGACTCGTTAGGATTCTAAGAGGTTAATTAAAACCTTCGTTCCAGATTAGGAGCCCCAGTAAAAGCTATCGGTGATTTAATCCAAATTAAGGAAATATACTTGCAAAGGTAAATACTTTAACTTATTTCCCCTATATGGGCTTGGGTTACGGTATATTAATACCCCTTGATTGAGCATTATATTTTTCCATCGCTTAGGTGGTTAATTAAATAATATGATCGGCTCATTTAAACAGTTTTGTTTCTTAAAAGCCTTTGGGGGGTTTAATGACCGTTGTCCCGGATATCCTTGGCATCATTTTACGAAATGGCCACGACCATCGACATCCCGGTGTAGGCGTACACCCGGTATATATTGTCGACATTAAATTAAAAGACGTAGCCGTTGGTTTTTATACTACGGTTTTACGCAATGTGGTGTGTCTATAAATCTTTAACCCGGCACGACCCGGGCTACTGAACGCATAAAAGAACATGTAAAACGTTCACAAGATTTTAATAATTTTCCCAAGTTATAAAAGAGTTTGTGCCTCGTGCATTCAAATCAATTTTAATAAACATTTTCAAATGTGTCAGTTGAACGTATTTACCAGTGTAAACTGACGTATTTTCCCCAAAAAGATTAAGTGCAGGTACTATACGAAATGGGCTGGTATAGGCGTCCTAAGCATCGTACATAGTCTCGCAAACTCGATGCTGCATCTGAATGAACAATAATTTATTATTATTTTGATCCGCTGTGGATATATTCGACTTCTGTAATACATTTGATATTACAACCAGAGGTTGAAGTATAAATTTATCTTAAGCTTCCGCTGTGCATTTATATAATTGTGTGGTTTGACTATATTGTTGCGAACATCGTCACGGTAATCCCCCACCGGGCCCACCGGTGAGACACGTGGAAATCGGGGTGTGACAGGTTGGTATCAGAGCCAACATTGAGTGAATTAAACACATTAGGCATTGTGTTTAATCTCAATGACACAATTGCACATACTTGAGTCTAGACAAGAACTTAGGACAAATTCGAATTGTTATTCCAATTTTGTCTTTTCTTTTATTATTGGAATTTAAAGTTTTATAAAGCAGGAAAAATGCCACCTGTTATATTCCGAGGAAGAGGAAGGGGAAGAAGAGGCAGAGGAGATATCGTGACGCATCACGATAATGAAGCTGGACCATCTGGTACAAGACATCCTTCGATGACAAGGAGCGAAGAACCACAACGACGAAGAGATCTCTACGAACCCGCGAGGCATTCCACCTCGCACAGCTCGACGCCATCCTATCGGCACTCCTTTGGGCCAAACTCAGAGAATGATCACAACAACCCACAACCTTCCTTCATACCTCTACAACGATCGGTATCGCACCGAAATTACGACGACCCTACTCCATACTTCATAGGTCAGTTTAATCCGGCTGACTATATACAGGAACCTTCAGGTTTTGTCCCACTAGGGCCACAAGATCACTTCTCCGAGGACCATATGGATGAAGATACGGATCCAATTGAACCTGCTCGTGGTACGCCCACGCATCCGATAGAAGTCTCTGATGGGTCATCCTTCCATGGCACACCCTATCAGGGACCAGACAGTTTCCAAGCGTTGTTTGACCGACATGAGTGGTACTACACACCACCTCAACAGACATCACAACAACCGCGACATCCACAGGATCCCTCTGAGGATTCACGCTTTGAGGCAGTTACGCCACCACCTCCGCCACCGGCGCAACCAGTAATACCTGATCCGCCAAGGCGTAGGAGGACAAATGCTCGTATGTCCACACGAGGAGGAGGGGGTATCCACTTCAGCACCCCTCGACACTCTAGTAGTAGCCACTATCCGCCACTACAAGAAGAAGGACCTTCAAGTCCTATACAGGAGGCGAACTCCGCACCAGCTGCACCAAATTCGCCACCATTTGGGTATGACCAACCCATACCTGCTTACACGGGTCCAACGGCTTACAACCCGTTCGAACCGTCACAAGCACAATACAACTACGGCTATGAGCGCGACCCATATGTGGTGTCGGCTAGATATAATGCGCGCTACCCTGACGGAGCTCATGGGAACATGGGACCACCGGACTACTCAGCTCATGGGTATCCAATACCTCCCAGACCCCCAGTTCCGCATCAAGCACCGCAACCACGTTTCTCTCCTCCTGAACAGGAAGAGATACTCCATCGACTAGATCGTGTGGAGAGAGAGTTCGAGGAAGAAAAGAAAAGCCACCGAGGATTTCTCAAGGGCTTGGCAAACCTACTAAAGGGCAAAAAGAAGAAATGTGACCATTAGCCCTTAATAGTTGTACTAATGTAATTTCTATTTTGAAATAAGTCCCTGCGTGGACACTTATCGTATTTCAGTCCCTACGTGGACTTATCTTTTAGTCCATACATGGACACCTATCTTAAGTTAGTCCCTGCGTGGACTTGTCGCTTATTTTAAACCTCTATGGAGGTATGTACTATTTGAAAGACCCGTTTAGGGCAATATGTAATTGTATTTGAGATTATGGAATGTATGTTATGAGTTTTGTTTTAATATGTATAAAATAAATCAAAACCATTCCTTTTATATTGATCTGCCTAGATAAAGAATCTTAAAAGGTGAAACCTAGCTTGGTGTCTTTTAAGATCCAGTCAAGATGGTACGACCTAATTGAAAAGATTCTGATTCCCTGTTAACCTCTGTACGCATGTTAACAATCATGGCAGATGTGATTCGTTAAAATCACGCACGTCATTCTTATACAATAATTCTTTAAGGATTTCAAAACCCAACTAAATGATTTATAAATCGTGGGTTAAAACACCAATGAAGGTGATCAATTATATTAAAACATCCATTAGTGATGTAGTGCCTACGGGCCAATATTTAAAACATCCATTAGTGATGTAGTGCCTACGGGCCAATATTATAAAAACATCCATTAGTGATGTAGTGCCTACGGGCCAACCTTATTAAAACATCCATTAGAGATGTAGTGCCTACGGGCCAACCATATTAAAACATCCATTAGAGATGTAGTGCCTACGGGCCAACCTTACTAAAACATCCATTAGAGGTGTAGTGCCTATGGGCCATAATAATTGTCTTATAAAGACAAAAGACAGTGGTGGTCTATGACTCCCTGCCAGAAAGGGGTAAGAGAACTACGGTTCAAACCTCTATGCCTTTGATTCTCTGAAATCTCGGCTAATATTATAAAACATCATCATGATTAGGCTTTATGCCGCCAATACTATTTATATAGCTGAAATAGGATATATTCAAATCCTAATATGTAATGAAATAATAAGTTAACCAAATATGGTCTCTGTACCATGGTTGACAAATTGTCATAAAAGACAATTATATAATAATCTCCTGAATAAAATTTTGTTATCTTCTGTAACAGATTCAAGTTACAATGGCGGATCCCAACGGAGAGAATAGCCATACTAATGAAGATGACTACGACAATACGCCAGTGCATTTGACAGGCGCACAACTGAAGGCTCTGATTGACAATGCTGTTCAGGCAGCTCTTGATCGTCAATATACTGAGTCCCAAGGCAGAACCGTGTCAAAACCACCCTCTAAACCAAAGACACACTCCAAACCACCCTCCCAACCCAAGAAAGATGACGACAAACACTCGTCCACTGAGAACAGCGTTCATCGCGATAGAGAATATACTGATGCATCAAATGCTAAGGGTTGCACCTACAAATACTTTGTATCTTGTAAGCCCCGGGAATTTACAGGGGAGAAAGGTGCTGTGGATTGTATCACCTGGCTAGATGAGATGGACACTATTGTGGACATCAGCGGGTGTGCAGAGAGGGATGTGGTGAAGTATGTGTCCCAGTCATTTAAGGGCGAGGCCCTGGCATGGTGGAGAGCGTTGGTGCAGGCATCTGGTAAGTCTGCTTCATACAAAATGACGTGGGAGGAATTTATTGCTCTCATTAAGGAAAACTACTGCCCTCAGCATGAGGTTGAGAAGATCGAGGCTGACTTTGTGTCACTGGTGATGACGAACCTGGACTGCCAGGCATATTTGACGAGCTTCAATACGATGTCTCGCCTAGTCCCATACCTTGTGACACCAGAACCCCGAAGAATTGCATGTTTCATTGGGGGCTTGGAGCCTGCGATAAAGGCGAGTGTAAAGGCCTCTCGGCCGACGACCTTCAGGTCAGTTACTGACCTCTCCTTGTCTCTCACCTTAGACGCTGTCCGTCTGAGGACCCTAAGGAGCAAGGAGGCTGAGAAGAGGAAACGTGAGGATGATACCTCACGAAAATCTGTAAAGAAGCACCGTGGAAATGGTGACGGCAAGAGAGGGGCTGAGACAAAGAAAGATGGGCAAGCTGGTGAAAGGCCCAACTGCAAAATCTGCAAGAAACCCCACTCTGGGAAATGTAGATTTGCATCGAACTCACAGTCGCAATCAAAGACTCCTTCCTGTGGACTATGCAAGTCCAAGGATCATAAGACTGTGGAATGCAAAAGGATCAAGGATGCAACCTGCTATGGTTGTAACGAAAAAGGGCACATCAAGAGTAATTGCCCTAAGTATGCCAAGAAGGCGGAAGAGACAAAGAAGTCAAATGCGAGAGTTTTTCGCATGGATGCAAAGGAAGCGGTCCAGAACGACAACGTGCTTACAGGTACTTTTCTCGTAAATAATACATTTGCAAGAGTACTATTCGATTCTGGGGCTGATAAATCCTTTGTAGACCAGAAATTTTGCCAACTACTAAATATGCCTATCAAAACCCTTGATGCGAAATACGAGGTAGAGTTAGCAGACGGCACGATAGAAACCGTCTCTACTGTTCTAGAAGGATGTGAAATGTCCATTAGGAACCATTCTTTTCCTTTATCTCTACTTCCCTTCAAATTAGCGGGTTTTGACATTGTGCTAGGCATGGACTGGTTATCCCATAACCAGGCCCAAATCATTTGCGGCAAAAGGCAGATAGTTTTAAAGACTTCGAGTGGTGAATCTCTTACCATTCGAGGAGATACGCAGTACGGGTTACCCGAGGACGTATCTATGCTCAAAGCTTCAAGGTGTTTGAACAGAGGCTGTATAATTTACAGGGCTCAGGTGATAATAGAAGAGCCTAAGCCGAAGATAGAAGATCTTCCTGTCATTTCTGAATATTCTGAGGTTTTCCCTGAAGAACTACCTGGTTTGCCACCGGATAGACAAGTGGAATTCAGAATAGACATCATTCCTGGAGCAGCTCCTATAGCTAGAGCGCCTTACAGATTAGCTCCGACGGAAATGAAAGAACTAAGGACCCAGTTGGATGAACTGCTGACGAAAGGTTTTATCAGACCTAGTTCATCTCCCTGGGAGCACCAGTCCTATTTGTAAAGAAGAAGGACGGATCGATGCGGTTGTGCATCGACTATCGAGAGCTAAATAAAGTTACCATAAAGAACAGATATCCTTTGCCAAGGATCGATGATCTGTTCGACCAACTGCAAGGAGCAAGCTATTTCTCAAAGATCGACTTGAGGTCGGGCTATCATCAACTAAGGGTCAGAGATGAGGATGTACATAAGACAGCATTTAGGACTCGCTATGGTCATTACGAGTTCCTAGTGATGCCTTTTGGGCTCACAAATGCACCGGCTGCGTTCATGGATCTCATGAATCGCGTCTGCAAGCCGTATTTGGACAAATTTGTCATAGTCTTCATCGACGATATCCTTATATATTCCAAGAACCAAGCTGACCACGAGAAGCACCTCCGTTGCATTCTCGAATTACTACAGCGTGAGAAACTCTACGCCAAATTCTCGAAATGTGAATTCTGGCTACGAGAGGTTCAATTTTTAGGTCACGTTGTGAGTGAGCATGGTATCCAAGTGGATCCCGCTAAGGTAGAGGCAGTCATGAACTGGCAAGAGCCAAAGACGCCTACCGAAATCCGTAGTTTCCTGGGATTAGCAGGATACTACCGGAGGTTTATTGAAAATTTTTCAAGGATTGCTGCGCCCTTGACTTCCTTGACCAAGAAGAAAGAAAAGTACAGTTGGGGCCCAAAGCAGCAAGAGTCCTTCGAAATACTGAAGCAAAAGCTAAGCAACGCACCTGTGCTGACATTACCAGAAGGTACAGATGAATTCGTAGTTTACTGCGATGCATCACACACGGGCATGGGGTGTGTGCTTATGCAGAAGGGCAAGGTGATTGCCTATGCTTCAAGGCAATTAAAGGTGCATGAAAAGAATTACACCACCCACGACTTGGAGTTGGGTGCCGTTTTATTTGCACTAAAATTATGGAGGCATTACCTTTATGGTATTAAATTTGTGATTTATTCTGATCACAAAAGCCTCCAGCACCTGTTCAACCAGAAGGAGTTGAACATGAGGCAGCGCCGTTGGATGGAAACCTTGAATGACTATGATTGCGAGATCAGGTACCATCCCGGCAAAGCGAATGTGGTTGCTGATGCCTTAAGCAGGAAAGAAAGGGTAAAACCTATTCGAATCAATGCGAAGAGCATTGAGGTCAAAAACAATTTAATTGAAAGGATTTTAGCTGCACAGCGAGAAGCTGTGTTGGAAGCTAATTATCCCAATGAAAAGTTAGGAGTAACTGAGGAGCAGTTGACTCTTAGCAAGGATGGAATCCTTAGACTGAACGGACGTATATGGGTTCCGATCTATGGAGGACTACGAGATGTTATCCTCCAGGAAGCCCATAGTTCCAGATATTCAGTCCATCCTGGTGCTGACAAGATGTATCAAGATTTAAAGGCGAATTATTGGTGGATAGGCTTGAAAAAGTCTGTGGCCGCCCACGTAGCAAAGTGCTTGACTTGTGCTCAAGTCAAAGCCGAGCACCAAAAGCCGTCTGGCTTGCTACAACAGCCTGAACTTCCCGAGTGGAAGTGGGAATGCGTAACTATGGACTTCATAACCAAGTTACCCAAAACCAGGAAAGGAAACGATACAATATGGGTCATAGTTGATAGTCTGACTAAATCAGCTCATTTTCTACCCATCAAGGAGACGTATAGCTCCGATATGTTAGCCCAACTGTATGTTGATAAGATTGTAGCTTTACACGGCATACCTGTGACTATTATCTCCGACAGGGATACCAGGTACACGTCTCACTTCTAGAAGAGTTTCCAGCAATCTTTGGGCACGCGTTTAAACTTTAGTACGGCTTACCATCCACAGACGGACGGTCAAAGTGAGCGTACTATCCAAACGCTAGAAGACATGCTTCGTGCATGTGCAATCGATTTAGGCGGTAACTGGGATAAGAATCTACCCCTGATCGAATTCTCCTACAATAATAGCTACCACACCAGCATAAAGGCTGCGCCTTTCGAGGCATTATACGGTAGGAAATGTAGATCGCCTGTTTGTTGGGCGGAAGTAGGAGAGGTCCAATTATCAGGACCAGAGATTGTTTTCCAGACAACGGACAAGATTGTCCAGATCCGGGAACGTCTCAAGGCTGCCCGCGATAGGCAGAAAAGCTACGCCGATCCAAAACGTAAGGATCTTCACTTCGAGGTAGGTGAGAAGGTGTTGCTTAAAGTATCGCCCTGGAAGGAGGTGATGCGTTTCGGCAAGAAAGGTAAACTGAGTCCGAGATACATAGGACCTTTTGAGGTCATTGAACGTGTCGGATCAGTCGCCTATAAGTTGAAATTGCCTGAAGAGCTCAATGGAATTCACAACGTGTTCCACATCTGCAATCTCAAAAAGTGCTTCGCCGATGAATCATTGGTGATTCCACACACAGATGTGCATATAGATGAGAGCTTAAAGTTTATAGAAAAACCTTTGTCGATTGAAGATCGACAGGTGAAGAAGCTTCGAAGAAAACACGTGCCGATTGTAAAGGTAAAATGGGATGCTCGTAGAGGTCCCGAATATACGTGGGAAGTCGAAGACACAATGAAAGAAAAGTACCCCTATTTATTTGAGTAAATCTCGGGTCGAGATTTATTTTTAAGGGGGTGAGGATGTAACACCTCGAATTTTTGCGTCCAATAATGTGTTAACACGTGTCATTTGTTTACACGTGGCATTGATATTAAATAAAGGACTAATTTTGACAAACCTTGAAAGTATATAAATTCGAGGGTTATAAATGTCAACAAGGGTAAATATACTGTATAGTAACCCTAAATAATGCTTGAACCTTCAAACGAATGAATCATGAATCGTACGGAAGCGAAACACGAAAGAAAGTGAGAGATTACAAGCTACATGGGGTTAACTGTGTCAACATGTTTAATTATACCTCTGAGTGACCCTTTGACGTTCCCAAGGCTTTGTAACGGTATTATACACTCACTAAAATATAATATATAAATTTCGTGAAGTTTCGTTATGAAACGAGAAAGTTACGATCGAATTCGTAGAAGAAGGGTTAAAAGCGTCAATAATGAAAGTTAAGTCTTTCTGAATAATTAATAAACTAACCGGGGACTTAATAATGCGGGTAAATAACACGAGGCCCCTATCGGTAAATAACCGAGGGCCAAACCGCAAAGTTACCCCTTCAAACCCGAAAGGTCAGGTAAATTATTACGAAAGATTTCGTTATTAATTACCAGGATTTCGCAATCATGACAAAAGATTTAAAATTTCTGAATTTATAACCTCTCGTGACCCGCGTGAAGGTTAGGAATAAGTTGAGGCGGGCCGCGAGCCTCCTAATATACGCGTCTGATAATTGGATCTCAGGCGACCCGCATTATAAACACATGGAACTCCCATGCGGGCCGCATTAGACGCCCAGATGCAGAAAGTTGTAACATCTTGCCTTTTGGAGCCTTTGAACGACCAAACAACCAATTAATGGAGCATGGGTGCCCCCTACTCGACCCATATCACTTAGGGACACCTGCCCATGATCCATGATCAAAGGTAGACTGAGTTGTGATGATCTTGAGGTCTTGTGAACACTATAAATAAGCACATTTGGTTCATAACATTCACCACAACACAAACACTTCTATCTGATCATTCTAAGAGCTCTCTAGCATTCCCTTCTGCTCTCTAAGCTAGATACCACTTCTGTAAGTCGTTCATAACCATTTTGGTCATACATTTCCATAGTTATAGCTTATAAACACAACCGTCGTAACTAACGGTTGTCATTACAATAACTTGCAAATGGTTCAGTCTTATGACGAATCAAAAGTGGTTTTGAGTTGGTATTTATGTGGGTAATAAACCTCTAAAAGGGTTCCCCCTGATCACCACTCTAACTATGTCAAATATCGAGTCAAACGCGCACTTAAAAAGTCAACAGAAAGCTATTTTAGCGATTTATGCATAATCTGTAATGTACATACTAAGAAACCTGTTTTGACACTCATAAAATATGATATTAAGTATATAAACTTGTTTGCGCTCGTTTGAATCGACCATTTGCTATATTGACCCGGTTCGGAGCCGAATGTCGCAAAAGTTTGACTTTTGCATTGACTTCAGTTCTGACCCGTTTTAGTGAGGTATAGATATACCTTAGGACTCTCTTAGGACCAGGTTACATGATGGTATAAACCGCTGTAATCGGTTCATGAGTTATCCGAGTCTTTTGCGCATTTCCGTTAATCGCCTAGAAGTTGACCGTAACGCCATTTTGAAAATAAAACGAGTATTTCGGACACGTGAACGGACCAGAACCTTGCCTATTAAATTATAAGCATGTCCTTAAAGTTTCACGTCAATCCGAGATCTAGAATGAGAGTTATGCTAATTAGCGCAATTTGAATAAACTTTTGTAATAAACGGCGCAATTAGCATAACGCCTATCTAAACCAAGATTTCGGCACCAAAACTTTTACCCACTGTTATAAGTTAATATTTTGGAAATTTTAAAGATTTTTAATAATTTTTACCTTGCTCATAACCTGCGGTTATGGCTACGGTTCGGTAAATACCGAATATGCCCTTTTCGGCCAAAACATGAGTTCTACAAGGTCTTTTGACCCGATTTCAGTTGCTACTGATTTTAAATAATAAATAAAGTATTTTAAGCTTTATAAGCTGTTCGGGAAACTCAGATTTCCTGTAGAACTCGAAAAGCCCTTTAAAAGTCTTTAAAATGACCGAAAAACCCCTACGGGGCGTAATAATGACTTAAACTCGTTACGGGCGTCACGGAAGGTATCCTACTGATACCACAACCTCTTTAAGGCATATTGACTTAGGAAATAAGCGTACGACTCTCATGGTTAACCGTTTCGCCTATTGCGCGCACGGTTCGGCTTATGAAACTAGTTTTCATAAATTAGCCGATACGGGTCAAATTATATTATTTGGACCCCAAAATCCAGAGTGTGAACCATAAACCCATATAAAACAAGTCTCTGAACTTGTTGGGTCAGAATCGCACTCCATTCTCGGTTTTCGCCTTTTCACGCGATTAAACCATATTCACATATCGGAACCAACCGGTCTAGGCTACGGCCATTATAACGACTCGTTAGGATTCTAAGAGGTTAATTAAAACCTTCGTTCCAGATTAGGAGCCCCAGTAAAAGCTATCGGTGATTTAATCCAAATTAAGGAAATATACTTGCAAAGGTAAATACTTTAACTTATTTTCCCTATATGGGCTTGGGTTACGGTATATTAATACCCCTTGATTGAGCATTATATTTTTCCATCGCTTAGGTGGTTAATTAAATAATATGATCGGCTCATTTAAACAGTTTTGTTTCTTAAAAGCCTTTGGGGGGTTTAATGACCGTTGTCCCGGATATCCTTGGCATCATTTTACGAAATGGCCACGACCATCGACATCCCGGTGTAGGCGTACACCCGGTATATATTGTCGACATTAAATTAAAAGACGTAGCCGTTGGTTTTTATACTACGGTTTTACGCAATGTGGTGTGTCTATAAATCTTTAACCCGGCACGACCCGGGCTACTGAACGCATAAAAGAACATGTAAAACGTTCACAAGATTTTAATAATTTTCCCAAGTTATAAAAGAGTTTGTGCCTCGTGCATTCAAATCAATTTTAATAAACATTTTCAAATGTGTTAGTTGAACGTATTTACCAGTGTAAACTGACGTATTTTCCCCAAAAAGATTAAGTGCAGGTACTATACGAAATGGGCTGGTATAGGCGTCCTAAGCATCGTACATAGTCTCGCAAACTCGATGCTGCATCTGAATGAACAATAATTTATTATTATTTTGATCCGCTGTGGATATATTCGACTTCTGTAATACATTTGATATTACAACCAGAGGTTGAAGTATAAATTTATCTTAAGCTTCCGTTGTGCATTTATATAATTGTGTGGTTTGACTATATTGTTGCCAACATCGTCACGGTAATCCCCCACCGGGCCCACCGGTGAGACACGTGGAAATCGGGGTGTGACAGTTTGCTGAAACGCGTTTAAAAACATTTTGTCAGTGGGAAATACTGGTGAGTGAATCCCAGTTCAATCAAGTTTTAATAAAAACCATTGTACAGTATTGAGGGTGTTTCCGCAATTACATTTGTTTCCAAGTCATATCAATTACTACCCACGGTACTGTCGTTCCGACTTATGGTCATGTTACTCCTTACCAGGCTGTAACAAATTTTGTATACAAAACCCCAAATTTACCGACTGTAATTGTATCCTTATAAATACTCAATAACTGTTTAATATATAATTAATTAAATGAGGTTTTGTAAAAACAGTTTGCAAAAAGAAGATTACTCGCATTGCTGTCTTAGGATTTTCAGTAAGGATTTCCTGGGAATAATCTATAATTTACACAAATGCACACGTGTTAGTATAATAACCCATTTTAACATTAGCAATACCCTCCCCGAGACGGCATTCCAACGACTACGTCGGGCAGAACCACGACAGCCGTTGCGGAACCCTAAATCAATCGGGCAGGGTATCTAATACGTATCCATTGGTTATGATACTTACAACGGAGCAGAACCTCGTTATTTAGGGGGTATAATACCTGAATATAGCTTCTACTATGTGGAAATTCGATTAGAAAGAAAAGAATTGAGCGAGTCGACTGAAGATCTGAGGCCTGCTACTTATAGGGCTTCACTTTTGGTTTCTCGCGTCCCGCGTCAACTCTGGTCAACGGTGTAGCTTGTCCGGGTCACTATGTAGGCTTGACGGGTGTTGGGCCACGTGGCGGCCCAGGGCCTTGCCAGATCTTTAAGTCGTCGCGGCCCGCGTAAGCTTAAGGGTGGCTTACGCGACCCGCCTAAACCCCAAAAATTCAAATTTTAATTATTTTTTAATAATATTTAAGGTACTGGGGGCCCGTTATTACGCATGGGGTGTTTTTAGGGACATATTGGGATATTTTAAATATTTTTAGGGTGTCAGAAATATTATGAGGGTGTCGATTCACGTTAGGGTTGTTATATAGCGGCTCATTGCATGTCGCTTTAAGAGCATCCGCCATATTTCCCTGAAGTTTGCCCTTCGTTGTGTGGATCTCGGGAGTAATCTTCTCTGATTGTTGGCACTCAAAGTAGCCCTTGTAAACACCATCGTGATGGCCGGAGTAATAAGCTGCGGCAGAAAAGCGGTCCAACAACGCTATAAAAGATCCTGACTGGCGGAGATACTCAAACGCCCCAACCAGGCCATTGGTTATCAGCCAATTCCTGTCACCTCGTAATTCAGCCAGCTGGCTTGTCAGGCTGTCACCTCGGCGTTTGTTTGTTCCAAAGCATTTTCCGCCTTCTTAAGGCGTGCCTGATGGGTGGCGGAGGACTCAACCAATTTGTACCTCTCGGAAACAAGGGAATCGCACTGTTGTTGAACCTCCCTAAGTCATGCTTCTCGTTCCTCCAGCTCAACCTGCTTCGCCTGCACCTTGGTGTTAGACACTTCTACCTCAATAGTTAAAGCCTGGTACTGCTCCTGCACCCGAGACACAAAATCAGTGTCAATTCGGAACTTTTCCATCTTAGTAGACATTTCAGATCTCACCTTTTGGGTCTCGGTAATAGCTTTACGCTCCAATTCTTCTTGAACAGTTTTGGCATGAGCAAGGACCCGGTCCTTCTCCGCTATATCGTGGGCCCACAATATTCTATCTTCCGCAAGGTAGGTGGTCACCCGCTTAAGGTCATCCTCTGCCTTATTTTTCTCCGACACAAACCTGCTCTCCCTCAAACCAGCGGCTTGGAGTTGACTCTCCAACTGTTACTTTTCGTCCTTCAACCCCTGAATAGTAGCCCGCGCCTGGTGGAGCTCGTTGTTATCATGCATCCACCTACGCCGGATCTCTGCAAGCCTCTGGGGCTAACTAACGGAGTCCACTATGGTGGCATTCATCAGGTTTTCATTGTTTAACCCCTCAACATACGCTGACTCAGCTGGGGGGTAGGCCCGCTCAACCCAGTGTTGAATCACTAGAGGGAAGATCAACCTTGAAGACTCAGCTATTTTCCACCGGGGTTAGTAGTGCTTATCCTGCGCATTCGGATCCCAATTAATGGTGGGTAGATACAGATCATCGCCCAAATCTGGACCCCCAGCATCGTTCACGGTGGTATCTCCGGCACTAGTTGCCTCGTGAGCAGCGAACACCGTAGGTGTCTCCTTTCCAGTTGCAGAGAAAACGTTGAAAGAAGAGTCAAACAAGGAGGAGGGGTAATACTGGAAGGCAGCGATGTAGACACCGGACTAGTGGTCATCGCCACAATAGCCGTGGGCATAGGATGAGGAATGGAACAGCTGACATTAGCGGTAACACTTGCCTGAAATATAAGCTCTGAAAGGCTGGGTCCGCTAGTAGCGGAAGGCATGGTATCCACAGATGTCAAGGGGGAAGAAGTTACACCCTCAACTTGAACCCCAGCAGTAGAACCTATATTAAACCAGATGTTCAGCAACATAGAACACAAAGTCACAATGACACCCACAGACAAAATTACTTACCAAGGGTCAAGGCGTAAGCGGCTTGCATAGCCTCGAAAGCAGTCAGGGCAGATACAGTAAAAGTCTTGCGTTTTTTCGACATGCAGGTCGGACTTGTCAACTCAGCAGCAGTAACAGCAGCACTCCCAGCGGGTGCAGTCACGCCAACCGAGGAAGTCGCGGCCCCCGTGGCCATGTACTTCCTCCCGGTAACTTTTATCCGGGTCGATTTCTTCTCTATGGCAGCAACGTTACTTCCTCCGCTAGGGGGAGGCTGAGAAATGTAAACAGCCGGGTCCGCCGACACAGTTGGCAGCAAAATCTGCTCCAAGTGAACCTTCAAAACATCTGGTTACTGTTCACCAAGCACGCGGTGTGCGGCCCTTAAAGCAGCGTTCCGCGGAGGATCCACAAAGTCAAACAAGCTCCATTTACCTATGACATATACACATGTCAGTCTATACAGTTGGCAAAACATCTGCAAAGCCAAAAGCTACATACCTTCATCATCCCTCCGAAAAGAAGGATACAGTTTTATATCACGCCACAGCAGGCTCATTCCCGCCATCACCAAAGCTCCCTCCGGGATTACCGTGCACTCGGAAGGGGGCCCGCATAATTTCGTATAAAGAGCGTTGGCCACGTAAGCATCTTTTGGAGGACCCTCGTCTTTAACTTTGTCCTTCGGTCCCATCTCCCTCCAATGCATCTCTTCGGGAATGACACCGACATCGATATAGAAGAACTTTTTCTTCCAGTCCTTATCCTTGGAGCTGGTAGGAATGTCTCTCAAGCAAGATACATCGGTGTCCCTTCTGTCGAAAGTAAAAAAGGGGGATTTCCATACAAGGACGAAAAAAGCCCTAAAAACGAGGAATTCAGTGATATGCCCTAAAGCGATACAGGCAAACTCAAACTGTCAGAGTTTAACCAACCCTAACGGATGTAATTGGGAAATGTGGATGGGATAATGGTCAAGGACCAACTTGCAGAACTTGGTGATTGGCAATCGGAAGTTGCAAAACTTGAAAAAATCACTAAACAGAGTGATTTTACCTTTTTTCAACGGAAATGTCGTGTCTGTCTTCGACGGCAGCACCGGATTCCACTCCACCCTAATCTCGTAATCCTGCATAAGATTGTTGAACGAAGTCTGCCCCCATTTGACGTACTGGGCATCAATGCTTGTGGGGGCAGAAGAAGAAGATTCGCCGGTCTTCGAGGCCATTTTTCGATTCAAGAAATTGAAGGAAGTGGTTGTGAACAAGGAAGGAAATAAAACTCAAAACCCTAAACAGGAACTCTATTTATACGAAATGGCAACTTTTCGAATTCGAAAAGACAAACGGACGGGAACACGCGTCAGAACAGGGTAGGTACAGCTGTCATCCTAATGATGATTTAACTGTCACATCCTTTCCCATCGCCGCCATTTTTTCAAAAAACATAACGGTACCCCACTCGAGAAACTTACACTCAAAGGGGGAAATTTTGACTTTTACTTTTTAGTCCAATTTTATGAATTTCATTTCATAACTTCGGACTGGGGGGACATGACGAGGTATGACCCGGATCGGCTAACCCGACCTGGTCATTACCTATTATTTCATTATAAATAATTAATTACATATGTTTATTCTAGAATGTTCTATTCTGCATGGATAAACTACGTAACCGAATCCCCAACTTTTTGGGAAGATCATGCAAATCTCGAACTTATTGGAGTCCGTCCTAAGTTAAGGGAAACCCTAATGGTAAACTATAAATAGAGGTAAACATCTAAGGTCATCTTGCTCTCGTCTACTCTCTTTCTCTCTACATACATATTTACTTTTCCCATACCGAGACTTATTCTAACACCGGAGGGTGGTTACAGGAATAACCCCATTTTTGTAACGAGTCCTAACGGTGTTCTGTTTTGCAGTAGCTGTTCGGATCGCCAAAGAGTCGAAGTCCTAGCCGGAGCTTACCCATAAGGTCAGTGTTTCTTCATAAATATTTTGACATAATACTTCAGAAATAACAAATAGTTTCGACATAATCACCCTATGCCCTTACTTGCGGTGTATGCATATAATATATATATGTGTGGAGATTCGGATGGCAAAAGTGAAATTGCACTAGTTTTAATGTTATTTTACTAATTTCGTGAAAATAACGTTAAAAGCGGCGGACAGTTAGTTATACATCATGTGATGGCGTTGATAGCTGAAACACAAAGGGGGTACATGCACCAATTGATCTTTGTCCCGATTGCTAAGTGTTATATGCCTTAGGTCCAAGGCTTGATACAAAACTACTATGGAGCCGGGGTTTCATTGGAGGTAGCATCTCTATTCCTATGGGGTAAAGGTATGGTTGTTGACATCTTATCATCCTCATACTCTACCTTAGCTTTGCTATTGGTGGGATTTACTAAGTATGATGATCAGTGGCGCAGGTTAGAAGGGGCCGGAGGGGCACCCGACCTCCCGAACTTTTTGCTCAACAGTGTTATATATGTAGCCTCCGTATAGAAATTTCTGGGCATATACGTTTTCGACCCCCTGAATATATATCGGAAATCTCAAACTTCGCCACTGATGATAATACTAATCAACAACCGTTGTTTTCAACGATTGTGGTTGTGACGAAATTTAGCATGCAAGTACTAGTAGACTTTTTTTTTTCTGTAATGTCTACAAAAACACAAAAAACTAGGGTTGCAATTGCAAGTTGCAACACCATTAAGGGGAAAAGATATTGAAAATCTATACTTCATTTTTATTAGAAAAGGAGAAGTGACTATAATAAATTCAATGAAGTTTATCAAGCTAACATGATTGCTTGAAACACTTTAAATTTCGAGCCCTCCATATCCAACAAATAGAATAAAGATTGGCGCAAGAGATAATCGTTTGATCATCTAAATGAAGATTTTCTTTTTGAACGGGAAACTCACTTTATATATAGGGTAGGGATCCTAAGAGAAGTCCACCCTATATGAGAAACTTGAGAAGCATTCTGGACCACACATTTTTCTAAGCCTTTCGTAATATACACATATGTATAGTTTAAAATTGACTATATACATATATGTATATTGAGTTATACACATATGTATATGGTCAATTTTAAACTATACATATGTGTATATTACGAAAGGCTTAGAAAAATATGTGGTCCAGAATGCTTCTCAAGTTTCTCAACTAGCCTATCACTTCTCACATGATCCTTATCCTATATATATATATATATATATATATATATATATAGGGAGAAGATCATGCGAGAACCACCTCTTATTGTGAGAACCGCGAGAACCGATGTGAACACACCAAAAATGCCTAAAAATAGCTAAAAATCACACAAAAAATTTTGTTTTGAATTTTTTAATATTTTTTATAAAAAAATCGCTACTTTTCGAAGCCAAAAAAAAGTTTTTTAAAAATTTTTTTTTTTTTAAATTTTTTTTGGCTTCTAAAAGTAGCGATTTTAACATAAAAAATATTAAAAAATTCAAAAAAAAATTTTAGATTTTTTTTTGATTTTTTAGATTTTTTTAGGTTTTTTGGGGGTTTAGTTTTTAGCATTTTAGCTGGGGGGGGGGGGAGGGGGGTTTAGGTTTTTGGGGGGTGGGGGAGAGGGGTTTAGGTTTTTTTTTTTTGGGGGGGGGGGTGGGGTTAGGTTTTTTTTAGGTTTTTTTAGCATTTAGCTTGGGGGGGGGTTAGGTTTTTTTTTAGCATTTAGCTTGGGGGGGGTTAGGTTTTTTTAGGTTTTTTTAGCTATTTTAGGTTGTGTTCACATTGGTTCTCAAGGTTCTCACAATAAGGGTGGTTCTCGCATGAGCCCCTCCCAATATATATATATATATATATATATATATATATATATATATATATATATATATATATATATATATATATATATATATATATATATATATATATAAAGAGCCAGCAAGAAGCTGAGAGAAACACAAACAAAAAAACGAGAAAAACAGACAAAACAAAACGAAGATTACATTGGTCAATGGAAAGTCAACCCGTAATAGAGCATGCATCGAATGTGTCCCCTTGAGTGGTAATTCTTGTTTGACTTAAACTGTTTGATCTCGTGAACATTATACTTGACAATTTAAGAATGTAAGATATGAACATATGAATATCTATATGTAAAACTAGTTTCACATGTTCATATATATATTCTCATAGAAATAAGGAATACATTTCAAAACGTGTGACCATGTAAGCACTCACAATCTCTCTCTTTTTTTAGGAAAATTGCAACCAATTTACTAAATATAACTAGACATGTGAATAATATATAGCAAACACTCCTTCATAATTTTTCACTTTCTATAACATCACATATCACAATATGTCCTAGTAATAATATCCTTCAATCTCCATGGCTCCACCCAACCTCCTATTATGCCTCCTAATCCTGATATGTAATTCATGCAAATAGCCCTGAAGCAGTACAAGGAATTGATGTGCGATGATGTTGAAAAAATGTACTTGAAAGTGAAGCAGCAATCCACCAAAGAAGGATCAACTTCTAGACGTGTAATGAGGAAGTGCAAAGAAATATATATGGGCATGTAGATGGAGACATGCATCTAGGGTACGACTACTTCGCTCCAGATCCGGTGTTACCAAATAACTACTAAGAGAACTTTACATTACAATTGTAAATGAATCATATATACATTCTTTACACAAACAAAAGGTGCGGTCGGTAGAAAGGGTCTTTCTTCCATTCAAATTTGCACATTCGCCATATGTCATGACATCTGATGCAATCAATGAATACATATGGATTGTTGAAACTACGGCTGACGATTGTATACACAAAATTATATCTGATATAATGTATGCATGCATTATATTATATAACATGATCGTAAAAGAAGAAGGATACGCTATAACTAATTGGCCTGGTGATGAGGGTGAAGAAGTAAAAGCACCAAGCCATAGATAGACATACGATTTTACAGAATGCTTGGCAAGGTTCAAATATTTAGGTAACAGTGAAGCTCGCCATGCGCTACAAGCCGATTTAGTTAAGCATACATGGTTTATTAAAGGATAAGTTTAGTTTTTGTATCTTTTTTATTTTTAGTTTAGGTATGTTTTTATTTTTATTTTATGTATGGATTTTATTTTTTAGGTGTCTTTTTAGTTTTAATATTTACTTTTACTTTCTAAATTTTAAATGAGTTTTAAACAATATTCTAATGTAAATGGAATACAAAAAATAAAATTATCATAAAAGTAATTTGATTTATATAAATTAAATAATTGTAAAGGTAGATCATGATGTAGCGTGTGACGTGTAGACTTGTGAAGGTTTGATGTTGTGGGAAAATCAAGTGATCTTAAAGGGGGTCTTGTATTGTGAGTGCACTTGATAAGCAAACAAAATAATGATAGTTGGATTCCCCCTTGATTACCAATTGTTTGATTGGTCTCACATATTAGAGCAAGACAGAAACAACACCATGTTCAAAGAATACAGAATGGTAGCAAGTTGCCATGGTTTAACATAAGCAAATAAATTAAGTGTAGGACATAATTATACGTGTCCTACCTTTTTACAAGTAGTCTCTCTTAGCTAACAACTACAAAAACGATGCCAATATATAATATGTACTAAAATCATGTGATTTTGAATATTATGATTTTGAATCATTTATGTCCACAACTCTTTTTTCACTCGGAACGCTTATTTCTACTCTATTACACCAATAATTCTATATTATTCATCCTTGCTTAGGGTTGAACCTAATACCTCTCCTTTAAGAGGCATAAGCCTCTACGAAGTGTTCGTCCCATCGATGTCTAATACTAAAAGCCGAAATTGGGATTAGAACCCTAAGAACTCTTAAGCTTATTGCCTCACTTCCCAAATATGTATACGGTCTATATCATAGAGAATGAATGTGTATGCATTGAGTTAAATATATTGAATATTATACACATTTTTGTTTAGGAAGTTATGTAGTCTTCTAACCATATGTCAAGTGATAATTAGTAATGAATTAAAAAAACATAGACATATTGTATTAAACTCATAATCTTGAAGTATATAAAAATAATTGGCCATCTTTTAACCTAACAATTAGGTTTGAATTTCTAAAGGGGGAACAAGGAAGATAATGATAATAATTATTAAGGTTGTTATTCAATCATCTAGCATAGTGGTATAGGATTATATTCTAGATAGTAGTGTGTTAGGAACTTTTAAATTCCCTTTTCCGATAGCAAATATATAGTTACTTGTGCTTGATAATGTCATCGTTGTCTCGGCGAGAATTATATTTGTAATTGTCTAGAATAATATATTAGGGTATATTTGATTATGGATATTAATGAGTCAATAAACTCTTTATTATTATTGTTGTACTATATAGAATCTTACACGACTATGTGGTCGATTTCTCATAGTCGTGTGTAGTCTGACTTTGTAAAAGATTTGCCAAATGAATTTTACTGTGGAAATATATAGCTTAACCATATGTATACACTTAACGTTGTTAATGATGTGTAATGTGTAATTCCGGGTGATAAGAAGTTGAAAGCCAAAACCAAAGAATATGTTTGACAATTTAAGGTGATGTTTGTTTTTTTCTAAAAAAGAACTGCATAGGTTCTTCTGTCTGCGCAGGCAGACCATGCACAGACATTGCTATCTGCAGACTGTTTGATTTTCCGAAGACATTTCATTAAAAAAAACGTCTGTGCGAGCTCATCATGGTGCAGACTTGGTCTAGCCACTTCTAAAATCTTCTAAGGTCTGCGGAGGGTTAAACACCACCACCCACCACCATCCACCACCGTCTACCACCACCGTCCACTACCACCCAACGTCCATATACAACACCTAAACCTCAAATTCGTTTATTGTATTTTGTTAGTTGTTGTTTAGCATATTTGGGTTTGCTAATATCAAGCTTATTATGCAATCATTGTAGGATCCTGATGGTATTTGGGTTGTAAGTTAATGATCTTAAAAAAGTTTTATATACAAATCTATATTGACTTGAATCATGTTTAAATTTTACGTATTTGAACCCGTTTTGAATTAAATATAATTCTAAATGAGTTTTATAAAAAAAAATGGGTATAACATTTTCCATCAAACAAATGTCACAACAGTTCTAAATGCCAAATAATGAGAAGAATTTATTTTAAGTAAAACTAGCCTCTCATACGTAAGTTCAAATACTAGTCTGAATGGCCCCTAGACTTGTCTATTTGGTAGAAAGCTTTTGTCAAAACGTGTGTTGCATCAAAAGGAGAAACATCCAAGAGTAACAAGAAAAGTGATGGGGAATGAAGTTATTCTTGTCATTTGCAATGGTGACCATACAAGTGAATTTTGTGGCATTCATATATCTCGAAGTCATAACATTACAATGATTCATTGAGCTCAGTCATATGAGTCGGCATTTATATTTATATGATAATTTAAAAGTTAATAAATGGATCTTGGTGATGGAACTAAGTAAATTTTATTCGTCATCAATGATATAAATTACTATAATATTTAGAGGTTACAAATCTATATTAAATTTTAAAGCATGAATTGGATAAAGAAGCCAAGTAGAAAAGTTACTATACTTTTTGAAAGAATATTAAATGGTGATATTAATTGAGAAGACAAAAAGAAAAAAACGAACAAAATCTCTTATATGAAATATGAAAACGAACAAAGATCTTCTAACATCGTACGAAGAAAGTGTGATAGAAAGTTGGAGAGTATAGCCAATGATTTCATGGTAACATGGTTGAGGCATTCTGGTTTTTTCCCAGAAGCCTGGGTTCGAGTCTAACCCATTGCACTTTAGGTGGGAGCACTCAACTAGCCTAGTGGTCTTGTGGGGTTTTCTCCAGTTGGACGTCGTGTCATTATCTGCGTCAGCGTGAGCTCTATTGTAATGAACGACCGTCTAGCCTTAGTGAAACCGAGCTTCTAATAGGGAAGTGCGATGTAGATAATTTTCCGTTTCAAAAAAGAAAGTTGGAGAGCAGAACAATGAGATGTCACATATGACGTATTGTAGTATGCACTATGCAGTTGTCAGAATCTTCAAAAACACTAGTTACAACTAGGTAGATATGAAAGGGGCTTATGTGTGTTATTTTTTTATGAGATCAAACTTGGGAATCCTAGGTGGAATAGTGATTGGTAATAGGGGGCAAACGATTGTAACATAAGTACCGGTAAGGTTCTCGATGAAAAGAAATGACTTGAGTAATGGTAACTAACTCTAGAGTCTATACTCTTATAATAAATACTTGCTTAGTGAAATAAATACCAAACAAGACTTCACATATTAAGTGTATTCGAAAACAAATTAAGTCGTCTTATCAAGCATCCTTATGTTCATTCTTATCACATTAATTTATATAACATATTTTAGTACTTGGGTTACAAATAAACGAACATTCAGCGAATAGTTCGTGATCGTTCGACGAGAAATTCATTTACCTTCGTTCGTTTAATAAATGAACGAACATGAATAAGAAATTCCGTTCGTTCAGTTATGTTTGTAAACGTTTGGTATTGTGTTCGTGAACATTCATTCATGTTCGTTTGTTTATATTGTAGATTAAAGATTTTTTGTGCATTTATTTATTTTATAGAAACTTTTTTATATTTTTTTTAAATCTTGGTTGTTTATTACCCGAACATCTATTCTCATCTTGTTTATGTACCAATCCATTTCCTTCTCATTATTCAAATCAATAAATATTATCGACCGTCGTTCCATGATTAGAGCTCTGAGGTCTAGCGCCATGCCCTCCAGCCATCAACCTCTAGCCTTCGCCGATTTTATTTGTGTTCGTGAACATGTTCATTTCCTTAATAAACGAACACAAACATAAAATCTCGTTCTATAAGGGTTCATGAACACATTATATCCTTAACGAACGAACACGAACAAGACCTTTTTCGAGTTTATTCGGTTCGTTTACAACCTACTTAATACATATTGCGCTTAACCTGTTATAACATTATACAAGTTGTGTATTAGAAGTCTTTTAGTTTATACATGATCATATTCAAGTACGTAATGGTCCATTACTTGAATCCTATTTTACCAGTTATGTAGTTGGTCCTCGTTGCTACTTCTTACAATCTCTTTTATAACAATGATAACACATAGTAAAATAAATAAATAAAAATATACAAATGTCTTCTCATGTTCTACCCGCTTTCACAATCATACTAAAAGTGTAACATCTTTTTAGTTTTTACAACAACAATATTTTTTAAAAAACAATATATAAAGCAAGGGTGATTATTGTAATTTACCAGACGAAAAGGGTTAAAAGTAAATTGGTTTGCACGTGTAATTATGTGATAAGAGGGGGACGGTTCGATCAATCATAGAGATGAATGAGAGCTTGACACGTCATCATTAATACGACACCGTACTGCAGGAAAACTTTTCTCTCCAGTTAATCATCGACACACGGCTTGAAGCTGATTGGATGATTTCTTGACTTTATATTGTGGTATGAAAGTGCCACGTGGGACCAGTGGGACCCACACCAATTGTGAAAGTTGCGTCCTACACGGCTTTAATAAAATAAAGTCAAAAAAGTTTTTGTTTTGGGGGAAAAAAGGAAATTGCTTTTGAAAGAATAGTAATTATTAATTCCAGAAATACAATGCATTGTTGACTTGTACTCCATGAAATAAAACTAAATATTTGTTTTCAACTAGTACAACTTAGATTTGGAAAAAGAGATGGCTGCTTAATTGATTGGAGTCCCGCGGGCCCGGTGGGTCCCACTTTGTTCGATTGCGATAATAGCAGGTCGTTTCGATATGAGTGCTCCGTTGATTGACGTATGTACTGTGGTGATTGGGTCCCACACTCTGGGTCGGGACCATCTTCGAAAACCTCCGGCCAGTATCGGTAGACGGTGGCGTGTCATGAATTCGTTGGTCGGCGTTTGTCTTGTTGGCGTGATTTTCGTGCCTGAAAAATAAGTCGGTACGTGCTATAGTTATTAACCTGTTGTCAAATATGATGTTTTGTGTAAAAATAAAAACTATGAGACGGATTTTTATAAGACATGATATTTAAATATCGATACGTACTTTATATGCCCCTTACGTGAGACAAGTGATTTTGGTCCCGAGACTAATAAAGTGACACAAGTATTTAAAGTTATTGATTTGTACTAAAACGATCTTGACCTAATACAAACAAATAAAGGACAATCGCTTAAATATATGGTTAAATAACTAGTCAACAATTTTTCAATCTATGTAATATATTCTTAAATGTAAAAAAAAATGTTGGACAATAAGTATTATAGTTATTAAAGTAGTGAATTATAATAGTCTTGTTTTCTCGACTACTAAAGTAGTGAACAAGTAGGTACCAATATTTTTTTAATATGGTTTGTACCAACATTGTTGTTCTAGTGTAAGGATGCAAGTGTGTATACGGTGTGTAACACAAATAATTGTTTGCTTTATCAATCAATTATGTCTTGTAGCCCGAGTTTAACATGAGAATAAGTATTTGTTGTGAAATGAGGGCAAAACGAAAGTTAATGGTAGAGAGTAGATAGAACTGCATGAGCTTGTGAGTCTCTTCTATTCATAGTTTGGGTAGAAACATTAATTTCAGGTATTACATTCTGACTCAATTGGGTATGCACGACGGTCAAGATAGGGATGAGCATTTGGTACTGGGTACCGGTACCGAATTTCCTGTACCGAATTTTTCGGTACCGCTACCCACTTTTTGGTATTTTCGATATCGGTATTTTTGGTATCTGTACTGGTTCGGTACGGTACGGTACACCGATCTTTACCTTCAAATACTAGTACCGGTACTCAATTTTGGCGAATTTCGGTGCCGGTACCACGCTCATCCCTAGTCAAGAGGGATGGTATCGTTCCAAGCATAGATCCATACCTCTGTCCCCTTTTGCAGGCTGTGAACGTGTCATATTACATCAAACACCGATGTGAAACTTGTTTGGATTACTCACTTTCTATGGGAGTTACATGCCTTACCACTTGATTGCTCGACACTTTTTTGAGACAATAAAAGTGTGTTGTTTACAACCCAAATATCGTTACTCATTAACAGGCAAAACACATTGTCCTTGATTTATCATTTCATCAGGGAACTTGTTGCATCCGGTAAATTGTATACTAAGTTTGTTCCAACCAATCTTCAGGTGCCAAACATCTACCAAATGCCTTCCACTTACTCAATTTGAGACGCTTCACGCCATGCTCCATCTTGGTTCGCCACCATTTTGATTAAAGGGGACATATACATTTTTTCCGTCTATCCCATATCCGACCTTATTCATGTTAGTGATCGCTCAGACGGCAGGATATGTGTTGTCATGATCATTATTGACGAGTGGCGTACGCTTCATGCTTTACCCGAACCATTGTTGGTCTGAATGAGATGACGAGTCTAGTTTGAATTAATATTGGTTGGTATACATATGTTGTTAGGTTTAACTTATCCGGACGATATATCATCATATACATTCATATATCTGTGTAGGGTTTCTTTTTAACAACATATATGTATGTAGGTGTGCGTCCATCTATGTGTTCATGGAGAATACTTCAATAAGGTCAACCCACAATAATGACTCATAAACATAATTATGCTAGCTAAAAGTAGGCTCTTTAAACCAACCATAAAAAATGCCTACTTTTTTTTCCTGTACAAGCTATTTAGATTTCAGGTTCATTGAACATATAATCTTTTTCAAAATAAAAAAATATGAAATAAGTTTTAAATGAAATGAACAAACTATACAAAGTAATAAAATGTTGAGAAATATTATTATACAAGAGAAAAGAAATGTAGGAAGTGTAGGAGAGAAATTTGGTATTTGATTTGCAAGATCAATAACTGGTCCTTAAATATAGAATTCACATCACTAAAAACAAGGAAACAAGTGAGGAAAATGGTAAAATAGAAAAATCCAATATTGTTATAAACCCACTTCCCCTTTGATTTTCAAACGACTATAATTTTCTCATACGCTAATTTTTTTTATAAAAATTACACCATATTAACGAGCATTTCATTCTCGTTAATTCGAACAACTTATTGCTATATTTTTCTTAATATTTTTTTTGAAGGATTTTGAAAACCATTACGTGATTACATGATTTTGAATACCCAGTAAGTGACTACGTGACTTTGAATACCCGTTACGTGATTACTTGATTTCATTATAGTATTTTATGTGAAACACCACTAAGTGATTACGTAATTACGTAACAATAGTTGACTATGTATTATTACATGATTACATGATTTTAAATACTCATTTCTTAATTACGTGATTTCATTATAGTATTTATGTGAAACACTACTGAGTGATTACGTAATTAAGTATAGACAAAACATGTAATACATAATATTTCATATGGAATACCTAATATTCCAGGTATAATCACGTATGAAGGATAAATTATATACAAAATCAAACCAACCTATAATAGCAACATAATGTCGTATATTAGAGATTTAACCACATAATAAAAACTAAGCAATCAAGTTCTTATTATTGAATGTGTAATCATGTAATAAGCATAATTGTATTAATTTTAGTTATAACAAATCATATTGAATGTGTAATCACGTAATGAATTTACATTGAATGCGTAATTATTTATGTTGAATGTGTAATCACGTAATGGGTATTAAAAAATCACGTAGTCATGTACCGGGTATTCAAAATCACGTAATGGGTACTGGGTATTCAAAATCATATAATCACGTAATGGGTATTCAAAGTCCTATAAATTATTTTTAAGAACACTATAGCAATAGACTGCTCGAAATAAAGAGAATGAAATGTTCGTTAATACGGTGTAATTTTTTTGAAATATTAACGTATGAAAAAGTTATAACCGTTTGAAAATCAAGGAGAAAACTACTTAAAGAGAGAAAAGACCATTACACCATTCTCTTATTAAATTGAGAAAAACAAATGTATAGTCATGATTATAATTGTCTACTACACTTTATACAAATCTCTTATACATAATCTCTTATCATAATATGTAACCCTAAATTGCACTATTTCTAATAAATTATAATATATCTTATTATTTTATAAAAAGTATGTACATTCTTTTGTTACTTGGGTATCAAGTAATTTATGTCTTGGTTTGTGATCAGTATGTTTGTGATAGCCAAGTAGAAAGTAGTGATAACATCTAAAAAAAACTTTTTTTAAAAGATATATTATTAAATTTATATTGTGTTTACTGTAAACGTTTGCATACACAGGCCATGTGGGGTAGTTTTTTCAGTTATGGTTATGGATGCAATTGTGATGTTTAAGGGTGAAGGGGGTGCTCACCTAATAGGTGAGTCCCCTCTCTTACGCCAAACCAATCCTCGTGTGCCACGTCAACTCCCCTCTTAAACTCCCCTAACACCCTAAATTGATGGCGGCACTCCCCTCTTAACTCCCCTTATTTTTTTATTCAAAAAAAAAAAGAAAAAAAAAGGAAAGGTTTGATTGGTTGGAAATTAGATTGGCCCCACCTTCCTTCTCTTTCTTCAGCGGTGAACTCCCACCTCTTGGCCTTACCGATTTGCCTCACCGCACCAACGGCGGCGGTGTGCCCGCTCGGGATTTTGGGTCACCGATGGGGGTCACCGATGACACCCCGTATACCCTAAGATTTATTTACACCATCACGGCATCAAACAAGATTGGTCAAACCTTTGATTTATAATCCAACGGATTTAATATATAAACAAATTGATTATTATTTTATTTGAGTTATATTATTATAAGAAATAGAACTAAAGTGGTATAATGCGATATAAAAGCGTGTTTATTAAACAATAGAATAATTATGGATAGTTAAAGGTTAGTTATCTTAATATAAGAGGTAATATAATGTAGATTCACCACATTGGGATACACTCGCCTTTCGAACCGGGAAAAACCCTCACCTAGGGCCGAAGCCCGTGAACACTCGCCCGAAGGCACGACAGTGCGGTGAGGTAAAACCCGCTCAGTTCAAGGATCGAACTAGCGATCGCCGCCTACTCGCCTAGTCTCCCATCATCACCAGGTGCCGCAGAAACTAAATGCTAGGGGTAGGCATTGAACTTGGGTCACTTGGAACACAAGGTCTCTCCCTTACCACTCCACCACTAGCTCATTAGTGGTGGAGTGGTAAGGGAGAGACCTTGTGTTCCAAGTGACCCAAGTTCAATGCCTACCCCTAGCATTTAGTTTCTGCGGCACCTGGTGATGATGGGAGACTAGGCGAGTAGGCGGCGATCGCTAGTTCGATCCTTGAACTGAGCGGGTTTTACCTCACCGTACTGTCGTGCCTTCGGGCGAGTGTTCACGGGCTTCGGCCCTAGGTGAGGGTCTCTTAAGTTTGGTCAGTTTTGCCACTTTAGTTCAAATTTCAAACCTTTTGCTATTTCGGTCCCTGTGGTTTTGTTCTTTTGCTATTTTGGTCCAAATTTCAAATTTGGCCAGATTTCCGAACTTAAAACCTTCTACTTTGTCTTTATCCTCAAAGGTGTTTTGGTCATTTTAGAATTGTTATAACTATATATATATATATATATATATATATATATATATATATATAGGGGGCTGCTAGAATGAGAACCACCCCGAGTTGTAAGAACTGCGAGAACCACACCATGCGAGTCGCCTTTACCAAGATTTTTTTTACAACTAGATGTGTGTATTATAAACACATCCGTAAAAAAAAAAATTTAAACGCCGCAGCCGAGGGGGTAGTTTTTTACACCACAAGTTTGGTGTTTTTATTTTTTTTTGTTTTCTTTTTTTTTTTACACCAAACTTGTGGTGTAAAAAACTACCCCCTCGACCGCGGCGTTTAAAATTTTTTTTTACGGATGTGTTTATAATACACACATCTAGTTGTAAAAAAATCATGGTAAACGGCGACCCGGATGGTGTGGTTCTCGCGGTTCTTACAACTCGAGGTGGTTCTTATTTTAGCGCAATTCATTCTATATCTATATATATATATATATATAATACCCTAAAATACACACACATACAGACACCACACCACCCTATTCTCACTCTGCTCTTTCTCTTTGAATTACCACCACCACACCACCACCACCCCCACCACCGCATCATCCCCACCACCACCATCCCACTGCCGCCAACACCACCATCCCACTGAAACCCCAACACCACCATCCAACTGCCGCCACCTCTGGACAACCACCAACACCACGATCCTCTCAAAACCCCAACAACCACCATCCAACTATGGTGGGTGGTGTCGGTTGGGAGGTCGAAGAAGAGAGAGACGAGTAGAAAGAAAGAGATTGACGAAGAGAGAGAGGACGAGGATAGAGAGAGCGGTGGGAGAAGGGGGAGCCGACCCCTCTCCGTCGCGGCAGCGACGATAGATGGCGGAGCCGTCTTTCCTGCAACCCAGAAAGAATCTAGCAGCGGCGGTGGTCAGGTGGTGGCGGAACGGTAGTGTAGGTGCTTAGGTGCAGTGGAATTAGGGTTTGGATTAGGGTTTTCTGGTGAAATTGGGTCAAGGGTGGATGTTGGGGGTGGTTTTGAAGAGAATGGGATTAAGATTGGTGGTAGGGATGGTTCTGTTGGTGATAGTACGGAGTTATGCTTTTCAGAGGCGATGATGATGATGGGTGGGTGTTGATGATGGCGGTGGTGAGAAGGGCGAGGAGGTGGTGGTGGTGAGAAGAGGGAAGAGGTGGCGGTGGTGGTGGTGCTTGAAACCGTTGTCGGAACTGGCTCCATCACGCGATGTTTGCAGCCATGGCGGTTGGTTCCTCTTTGTTTTTATTATTATTAACAGATCTGAGCCTCTTCTTTTTCATATTTTCTTTTTTATTTTTATCAAGTGTTGATGGGTGGGTGTTGATGATTGCGGTGGTGAGAAGGGGGAGGAGGTGGCGGTGGTGAGAAGGGGGAGGAGGTGACGGTGGTGAGAAGAGAGAGGAGGTGGTGGTGGTGGTGGTGGTGAAAAGAGAGAGGATGTGGCGGTGGTGGTCTTCTGCTTTTGGGAAGATGAAGACATGGGGTGCTTTTATTTGTATTGTTTTAATTAAAAATGTGTTATAATCCCAAAATGACTAAAATACCCTTGAGGATAAAGACAAAATAAAAGGTTTTAAGTTAGGGAATTTGGCCAAATTTGAAATTTGGACCAAAATGGCAAAAAAAGCAAAACCACAGGGACCTAAATGGCAAAAGGTTTGAAATTTGGACTAAAGTGGCAAAACTGGCCAAACCTCATGGACCAAAATGGCAGTTTACTCTATAATGTAACTATAGGTTCTATAAACTCACATTACAATTACTAATCCCGTGTTTTATCTTCTAATGGTCGGTATTTTATGCTTTGTGTTAATCACTATTCCTGTTACATGTGGGATTTTTCTATTAACAAACAAATTTGATATTTACAACATATTTACAAACTTTGTTTGCATGGTGGAACGTCAATTTAACACAAAAATTAAACTAGCCTAAATTAACCGGGAGGGGGGGTGTTGTGAATCCCCTTGGCAAGTTTCTTTCAGTCTCTCGGTATAATCCATTGTTTATGATATTTGCACATAAGCAAACAAAATGGCTTTGTTGAGCGTCAGTATTGCTACGTTGTCGAGACTGAACCCACGCTTCTTGCCCAATCCTCTGTTCCCAAACGATTTCGGTTTTTTTCTTTTGACATACGAGATTATATGTAACAACTCTCACTAAAATCATTACTTATTATGTTAATTGTCTAATAAGGAAACCCTAATTGAGAAACCCAAGTAATTCTGCATAAACCCTAAAATTTTCATAACAATCAGAATCAGGATTAGGCCCCTAAAACTCACGGGGGGGGGGGGGGGGGGGGGGGGGGTAAACCCTAGCTGACGATTATCTTCATAATTTGCTGTAGAAAATGAATTCAGTCGAACAACCAACTCCTCTAGCCTACAAATGAACGTGGCCACTCTATGCTAGAATTAGACCCGTCGCGCCACGCGAAAAAGACAGGTGTCCCTGTCGCGACACGCGAGGGAGACCATTTTCCAGCTATAAATAGAGGGGGTTGGCACTTGAATATTAGTGTTAGTTCGACGTTCAATTTCTAATTCTACACTGAGATATACGTAGATTACTACAAACACACACGAATCACTAAACGCTGCCGCGATAAACAGGGTAATAACTCGATCGCTATTACGATTCAACGTCCGATCGATTGAAACTATCCAACGAATGTTTAAGTGCTGCTCAAATTGGGTTTATACTTTGTCATTCGTCGTTAATTCGATGGATGTTTAAGTATCGCACTTTGTCATTTGTTGTGAGGGTTTAATCTCGTGAATTGTCGTAAATGTAGTATTAGTTACTAACCTAGTTTTGTGTGCATTGTTATTTAAATTAGGTTAAACAGGCTAATCAGTAGAATAAACTCCGCCTGCATAAATCTGCAATGTGAGTCACTCTCTTTTTACCAACCTTGCTTTCAAAATCATGTTTGTTTTCAAAGTTATAATTACAGGGATTAAGTCTTTGTAGTCTTCATTACAGCCGGTATGTGGGGTTTTGTATACATTACTTGTTAATCCATCACCATTGGACAACGAGATAGCCAAGGGGTGATATGACCATAGTCACAGACACCATTGGACAACAAGATAGCCAATGGGTGGTCGAGTGACAAATACCGTGGGTATATGGCTGACATGTAGAAACATTGTAATCGCTCTTAATACTGTAAATTATAACACTGCATCGTTTTAAAAAAAAGAATGATTCACTCAGTATTTCCCCGCTGAAAAAACCTTTTTCAAACTAGTTTCAGGTGATCTGTTGTAATGCAGGAAAAGTGCCGTGAAGCACTACAAGCTTAAAGGAGTGGCTCAATATATATAAATAAAGAAACATGTTTTGTAAAATAAGGATTTCCCAGTGAAATCACTTTATTGTAAATTACAAGGTTTTATCCCTAAATTATGTAAATAAAGTAAACGGGCATTTTTAGTATTAAAGGATCCTGTATTAAAGACTTCCGCTGTCGCCTAAATTAAATACCACGGGGTTCCTGTCTCGCGGCTCTTGACCGGGTCAAACCAGGGCTAGGGCCGTGACAGGAAAAGGTGGTATCAGAGCCACTGATTTAAGCAAATTAAGTATTCAGCAAAATACTTAATTCTACTGATTGCCATTCTGTGGGTTATGTGTTTTGTTAACTCACTATCTGTTAGTTACAGTATGGGTAAACAAAGACTTTCAGCTATCTATCATAAATTAGATACTTCACCTAAAGAAAAAGGAACTTCCTCAAAATACCCAGCAGATATGGATGAAGGAATATTTGTCCGTAAAGCACATTTTGAAAAGCCATTATCTCCCAGTAAAAGAAGTTTGATTAGTAGGAAAAGTCAGGAGAAAGGAAAGAAATCCCAACCAAAGAAAGTGATATTTAATCCGGAAACCCAGGAAATAGGCAATAATTCACCTTGGGAAGACAAATTAGATGAAAAATGGGCAGATCTTTATATGTTAGCAACGGTAGCAGTAAATACCAACCTTTAAAACTTTCAGGACCCTGAATCAGTATTAGCACCTATATTACCTACAAGCCAGAAGCTCTAATGAAAAGTATCCCGTAAATAAATAAAATTACATAAACCTTAGTGTGTTTCAAATTTCAGTTGTCCTTTGTATTAAACTGATCATCCGGTATGCAATAATACTTAAATGTTTATTTGTGAAATTTTGTTATAAAAATTTTAACTTAGCATTTTTGTGCATTTTTTCATATATGCTAAACAGCATGAATGAGTTATCTGAAGCCCTTCAGAATCTCAATCTCTATCCTGTACCAATAGAAGTTTCCAACAACTTCACTAGTTACATTGCTGATTTGGAGGAACCTATGGAATTTCAAGCTCCACCTCCGGAGAAAGCAAAGCCTAAGAAAAGAAGAAGATATGTAGGATGGAGGAAAGTGCGCAGGAGGAAACCGACAACTAGGAAATTCCCAAAATAGAAAATCCTATGGATAAAGGAAAACGGATCGAGATCGGAGAGAGTTCTAGGCCAGCAGGGATAGAAATCGGGGGAAATTCTAGGCAAACGGGAATAGAAATCGGAGAAAGTTCCAAACAAACTGAAGAATTTACATTCCAGGAGGAATTAGATCATCTACTGGCAAGCTGTGATGTCATTAGACCTATCACCAACAATCTCTACCCTTGTCCTGCTCAAACCCAACTTCCAATGAATTTGGAACCAGCTATTCCAGACCCTCTAAGCCACACCCGACCTTTAGGAGAAATGGATGAGTGGTGGACTAACGACCGGGAATTTCAAAACCTTCTTAATAACCCTTATGACTTTTTCCCTCAGTTCGACCCAGAACCTATACCAAATCCACCGATGAGTAATGAGAACTTAGCCGAACTCCGCCATTTTGGTGAAGAACTGATAGGTAAAGGGAATAGGATCCGGGAAATGGGAGAACAAATCTCCTGGAAATACGATGAGAGGGAACGCCGCTACTAAAATGCCAGCAGACAAAGGAATAGTGGGGTTGGGAGGCTATGTTTTGTATAATAACAGTAGTAACAAAAATATAATTCTGTAAAATAGAAATAAAACGTTGTAAGATAAACAGTGTGTATGGATGCCTAATATAATCTATAAAAAAATGGAAGTCGAGAAATCGACAATTTTGGCTATATATGTGTGTTGTAAAAGTTTGTGTAATTATGTGTAATTGATTTGTATATGTGATTATCGATTATTTGACACTAATAAATTATATTTATAATAATTACCAGATGGAAAACGCTGGTAATGAACCAATTAATGAAGTGAATCAATCTGAGCAAAATCAGGAAAATCAATTTATGACTAGGCAAGATATCGAGAATATTGTTGCTCAAGGGATAGCCAATGCTATTCCAGCATTTCTGGCTGCTGCCCAGAAGCCTGCTGAACCTCAACAAATCATTCCTAGTAAACGTACTCAGGAAGACAATTTCAGTAATAGCGTAAACGGAGGCGGCAATCATGATAATCACAACAATGATCCACGGCAGACCCCACTCCCTAAGAAAATGAAAGCTGCAACGCCTGGTTGCACTTACAAAGAATTTCTTGCTTGTAAACCAGCTGAATTTGCAGGCAATGAAGGGGCAACTGCGACACTGCGTTGGTTGGAGAAAACCGAAGTAGTAATTATGATAAGTAAATGTGCTGAAGAAGACAAGGTTATGTATGCTTCGCATCTTTTTAAGGAAGGAGCGCTGGAATGGTGGAATACGGTACTTCAAGCCAAAGGAAGAAATATGGCCTATGCCATGAATTGGAAAGAATTTAAGCAGTTAATGGAAAGAAAATTCTGTCCCGAGTATGAAAAGGGACAAATGGCAAATAAGTTCCTAAGCCATCGTATGGTGGGTGTAGACCGTCGAGGATATACTTCGACATTCTTTGAATATGCGAGAGTGGTACCAACCCTGGCTTCGCCAGAACCGGTGCTTATTTCCCGTTATATTTGGGGATTGATTGGCGAAATCCGTAATATCGTTAAAGCTACGAGACCTCGCATTATAGACGATGCGGTAGAATTAGCTAACACCCTAACTGACGAACTGGTACGTACAAGAGAAGAAAACCGGAAGAAGGATTTGGCTCAGAAAATTACCCAAGGATTTCGTATGGGTAATAATAACAAGTTCAAGAAGAGGGGAATCGGGCAATCTTCCACTCCGCCTTTCTGCAGGAATTGCAGAAAGAAACATTTTGGAAAATGCAATGAAACCTGTAACTTTTGCAAAGCTATAGGACATCGTGAGGAAGATTGTAGGAAAAAGACCAGGATCTGCTATAACTGTGGAGAAACCGGGCATTTCAGAACTGAATGTGCCAAACTGGTCAAACCAGCAGACAACAAAGCTAAGACGACCGACGGAACTACTAAAAAGAATGCCAGAGCATTCCAGCTGACCACTCAAGAAGCAGAACTCATTCCCGATGTGATAGCTGGTACGTTCTTAGTTCACGACGTGTTTGCAAAAGTATTATTTGACTCTGGTGCAAACCAAAGTTTTATCAATACTTCATTCTACCAAGCTCTTAATTTACCCTTAACCACCCTTAGGCAGATTTTTACAGTCGAAACGGCAGATGGAAATTCTGTTAACATAGATAAGGTTTTGCAAGAAGGAAAGATAGAACTATTAGGACATAAGTTTTCTGCAAACCTGTTACCTATGAAGTTAGCCGGATTCGATATAGTGTTAGGAATGGATTGGCTAGTAGCCAACCATGCTCGAATCCTTTGTGATAAAAATTCCGTAGAAATTCGTACCCCCACAGGAGAAGTAATTTTAATTACAGGAGATAAACCTCGAAAGCCACTAAAATTTATTTCAGTAATGAAGTTGGTCAGTTATTCAAGAAAACAAGGAATGGTGTACATGATTTCAGTAATCATTAACACTAAGAATAAGGAACTTCAGGAAATCCCAGTAGTATTAGAATACCCAGATGTCTTTCCAGAAGAATTACCCGGGTTACCACCTGATAGGGAAGTAGAGTTTAGGATTCATCTAATTCCTGGAACTACACCAATAGCCAAAGCACCTTACCGGCTAGCACCCACTGAAATGCTAGAATTGAAAAAGCAGTTAGATGAATTACTAAGCAAAGGATTTATACAGCCTAGTTCATCCCCTTGGGGAGCACCAGTGTTGTTTGTGAAAAAGAAAGATGGATCGATGAGAATGTGTATCGACTATAGGGAACAGAATAAGGTTACAATTAAGAATCGATACCCATTACCTAGGATTGATGATCTTTTTGATCAACTCCAGGGAGCTAGGTATTTTTCTAAGATAGACTTATGCTCCAGATATCATCAGTTGAAAGTACAAGAAGAAGACATACCTAAAACTGCTTTCAGAACTAGGTATGGTCATTTGAGTTTACAGTCATGCCCTTCGGACTAACAAATGCTCCTGCAGCATTCATGGACATGATGAATCGAATTTGTAAACCATACTTAGATAAATTCGTAATTGTCTTCATTGACGATATACCTATTTATTCCAAAAGTCAGGAAGAACATTGTGAGCACCTGCATGCACTCTTAACTTTGTTAAGAAAGGAAAAACTTTACGCCAAATTCTCGAAGTGTGAATTCTGGCTGCAAGAAGTGCAATTCTTAGGACATATGGTAAATCACGAAGGTATTCATGTAGATCCTTCTAAAATAGAAGCAATTACCAAATAGAAGGTTCCGCAAACGGCTATGGAAATTAGAAGCTTTCTAGGCTTAGCTGGATACTATAGACGATTTATTAAAGATTTTTCTAAGATAGCTGTACCCTTGACTAAGCTAACCTGTAAAGCAGTTAAGTTTGAATGGGGACCTAGACAAGAAGAAGCTTTTAAGGTATTAAAACAAAGGTTGACAAATGCTCCAATTTTAGCCTTGCTAGAAGGAACTGAAGATTTTGAAGTATATTGTGATGCTTCAAAATTAGGATTAGGATGTGTGCTAATGCAACGCAAAAAGGTAATTGCGTATGCCTCCAGACAATTGAAGAAGCACGAGGAAAATTATACTACTAATGACTTAGAATTAGGAGCTATAATTTTTGCCCTTAAGATCTGGAGACATTATCTGTATGGAAGTAAGTTTACTATTTATACAGATCATAAAAGTCTAAGGTATATATTTAGGTAGAAAGAGTTGAATATGAGGCAAAGAAGATGGATGGAAATCCTGAGTGACTACGACTGTGATATTCAATATCACGAAGGAAAAGCAAACATAGTCGCTGATGCTCTATGTCGTAAGTATCATGAAAAGCAAAAGCAAGTCCGTGCTCTTAGATTAAATCTGCAGTTAGATTTAATGGAACAATTAAAGAAAGTTCAACAAACGGCAATCAAAGACGATGCTGAAGGAATGAAAGGACGAATAAAAGAGTTAGAGCAAGGAAATGATGAAATTTGGAGATTCCACAAGAAAAGAATTTGGGTACCTAAGCAGGGAGAATTAAGAAATAAGATTCTAGAAGAAGCTCATAAATCTAGATATACCATGCATCCAGGTAACAATAAAATGTACCAAGATTTAAGGAATAATTTCTGGTGGATAGGTATGAAAAAGGACATAGCTAAATACGTGTCTAAGTGTCTTACTTGTTCGCAAGTTAAGGCAGAACATCAGAAACCTTCGGGACTACTACAACCGTTAGAAATGCCTGTATGGAAATGGGAACTCATAACAATGGACTTTGTTACTAAGTTACCCAAAACCAGAAAAGGTAATGATGCGATTTGGGTAATTGTGGATCGATTAACCAAATCAGCTCATTTTCTACCCATGAAAGAAACCTTTAGCATGGAAAGATTAGCAAAGTTGTATGTAGACGAAGTAGTATCTTTACATGGAGTCCCGCTCTCCATTGTATCGGATAGGGATAGTCGTTTCACTTCCCATTTCTGGACTAGTTTTCAGGAAGCAATGGGAACCCGACTAAATTTAAGTACTGCCTATCATCCTCAAACGGACGGACAAAGTGAAAGAACGATATAAACCCTGGAAGACATGCTCCGAGCATGTGTGATAGATTTTGGTGGTAAGTGGGATAACCACCTACCCTTAATTGAATTCTCCTATAACAATAGTTATCATTCAAGCATTGAAGCTGCCCCATTTGAAGCACTATATGGACGTAAGTGTAGAACTCCAGTTTGTTGGGCAGAAATAGGAGAAAGTCAATTATCAGGTCCTGAAATTGTGCAAGAAACCACTGACAAGATAACGCAAATCAAAGAAAGGCTGAAAACAGCTCGAGATCGTCAGAAAAGTTATGCAGACAATCGCCGCAAGCCGCTAGAGTTTCAAGTCGGAGACAAAGTACTTTTAAAAGTTTCTCCTTGGAAAGGAGTAGTACGGTTCGGCAAGAAAGGAAAGCTGAGTCCAAGATACGTAGGACCTTTCCCAATAATCCAACGAATAGGACCAGTTGCTTATCGTTTACAACTACCAGAAGAATTAGTTGGAGTACATGACGTATTTCATGTATCCAACCTCAAGAAATGTCTATCGGACGAATCCCTGGTAGTACCTCTTCAAGATATCGAGGTAAATGAAAAGTTGAAATTTGTAGAGAAACCACTGCAAATAGAAGATAGAAAGATCAAGTTTCTTAAGCACAAACGACTAGTATTAGTCAAAGTCAAGTGGGATTCAAAAAGAGGACCAGAATACACTTGGGAACTAGAATCAGAAATGAAGCGGAAACATCCTCATCTATTCCAGTAAATCTCGAGGACGAGATTTTTATTAAGGTGGGGAGGATGTAACAACTCTCACTAAAATCATTACTTATTATGTTAATTGTCTAATAAGGAAACCCTAATTGAGAAACCCAAGTAATTCTGCATAAACCCTAAAATTTTCATAACAATCAGAATCAGGATCAGGGCCCCTAAAACTCAGGGGGGGGGGGTAAACCCTAGCTGACGATTATCTTCATAATTTGCTGTAGAAAACGAATTCAGTCGAACAACAACCTCACCTAGCCTATAAATGAACGTGGCCACCCTATGCTAGAATTAGACCCGTCGCGCCACGCGAAAAAGACAGGTGTCCCTGTCGCGACACGCAGGGGAGACCATTTTCCAGCTATAAATAGAAGGGGTTGGCACTTGAATATTGGTGTTAGTTCGACGTTCAATTTCTAATTCTACACTGAGATATACGTAGATTACTACAAACACACACGAATCACTAAACGCTGCCGCGATAAACAGGGTAATAACTCGATTGCTATTATGATTCAATGTCCGATCGATTGAAACTATCCAACGAATGTTTAAGTGCTGCTCAAATTGGGTTTATACTTTGTCATTCGTCGTTAATTCGATAGATGTTTAAGTATCGCACTTTGTCATTTGTTGTGAGGGTTTAATCTCGTGAATTGTCGTAAATGCAGTATTAGTTACTAACCTAGTTTCGTGTGCATTGTTATTTAAATTAGGTTAAACAGGCTAATCAGTAGAATAAACTCCGCCCACATAAATCTGCAATGTGAGTCATTCTCTTTTTACCAACCTTGCTTTCAAAATCATGTTTGTTTTCAAAGTTATAATTACAGGGATTAAGTCTTTGTAGTCTTCATTACAGCCGGTATGTGGGGTTTTGTATACATTACTTGTTAATCCATCACCATTGGACAACGAGATAGCCAAGGGGTGATATGACCATAGTCACAGACACCATTGGACAACGAGATAGCCAATGGGTGGTCGAGTGACAAATACTGTGGGTATATGGTTGACATGTAGAAACATTGTAATCGCTTTTAATACTGTAAATTATAACACTACATCGTTTTAAACAAAAAGAATGATTCACTCAGTATTTCCCCGCTGACAAAACCTTTTTCAAACATGTTTCAGGTGATCTGTTGTAATGCAGGAAAAGTGCCGTGAAGCACTACAAGCTTAAAGGAGTGGCTCAATATATATAAATAAAGAAACATGTTTTGTAAAATAAGGATTTCCCAGTGAAATCACTTTATTGTAAATTACAGGGTTTTATCCCTAAGTTATGTAAATAAAGTAAACGGGCATTTTTAGTATTAAAAGATCCTGTATTAAAGACTTCCGCTGTCGCCTAAATTAAATACCACGGGGTTCCTGTCTCGCGGCTCTTGACCGGGTCAAACCAGGGCTAGGGCCGTGACATTATCTTACCAACCGAATGCCATCTTGGACATCTTCCAACAAATCTCTATTCGAACATCTCTTCTATTGTCACCCTATCTACTCCCTCATTCAAGTATTTAATTGTATGTGCTTTCCTCATATTCGACCCTACAATACTCACAAAATGGATTTCGGTCCACACCCTGTATATTACTAGGCTACAATCAACAACATCATGGGTATTGGTGTCTCGATCAAACAAATGACCGCATTTACTATAACACCCCAACCCGGAAGGGCTGACGTGTCACTCTAACAGATATCAATCCAAAAACCAATCCAACCAATTTAATCAAAAGAATTCTAATTACATTTTCTTACATTACAAAACAAAACAAAAATAAATCTTGATCTTCAAGGCACTCCTCATTTATTCCCCACGTTTCCCAATTTACCGGTTAAACAAATAAGACAATCACAAAAAGAAAACTACGGCTTAGCCAAAAAGTTGCTCAGTAACGGAGAAATCAATAGTACATGTAAAGACGAACAAAAAAGAAGCTGAACTGAGACTGTCACTGAAACTACATTTGAAACTAAACTAATATAAACACATAGACTTGTACTGAACCGACAAAAATACTGAACCGAAGGATATCTTGAATTAATACTCGAAACAAAACAGTTCTAAAAATAAATATTGAGACGGACACCGGAACAATGCTGAAAGTAGATACCGACAGATACAGACTAACGTATAACATGACATGTGAATCTAAGTCGAAACTAAAAATAATATTAAGACGGATACTAAGACAAAATCAATACAGATACTAAGTCAAAACAACTATAACTAATACAAAACATAATCAGATACTGAACTTAACCAGAGGCATTCCAAATACATGATCAGGCACATAATTAGATGCATACAAACATATCAGACATATCGTAACAGATACAAGACATACGTGACTACACATAACAATAAATAAGTCAAGTAATATAGAAGCACTCACGAGCCTAAATAGAATGGTACACAGATAGCTAGTCTATACACCAAGGAGACGGTGCATGTAGGCGTACACACATTGTTCCGTCTCAAACAGGACTCGGGAGTCAGAGCTAAGATCGATCTATTCACCTCTAAGTGGCCCAGGTACTAATCCAGTACAAGTTAGAGATACCGTGAACTTTAGTTGTGCACCATCACGATGAGTGTCATGTCGTTGACGCCCCCAAGACATGTCTTAACATATAATTGCTCGGGTGACAGAGTACAAAGCCTTATTAAAATAATAAACATACCATTGACATAAGTCTAAAGGGGAACATGCAATAATGGGCAGAAGATCTAAGGTCTATTGCATGCTACAATATATACTAGTCATATCACGATACGAAACGATAATAATCTAACAAAAGCATCCGTACTACAATGTAATAGATATGAACAAAAAACACTATGATGTCAAGAACAAGAATCCGTAACTTAGCCAAGAAGCAAAAGGAAGTAAAGTCGGGTTGTCCAAAAATCATACTATAGTACCTACATTTTTATTATTTCAATAAAATTCGGCTTGGCTTGTGTTACGTTTTCTTCGTTGGTTGCTTGATGTTCCGATGATGTTGACTTTTTATCCTTTTAACATATTTCTTTTCAATATCACTTAGAGTTGTCTAATCACAACTTATTTTCTTATACAAAAATAAATAGTAACAAGTATTACTAGTTTGCTAATTATATTAGGTTTTTTTAAAAGAAAATACAAAACAATGTTATGGACTTGGTCGTATGAATTTGTATATAAATAATACATATTTTATTGAAACAATAAAAATGATACCATAAGAATTATGGTATATTGCGTTTGAATGTGTGTGCATAACAGAACTATTACGTTCTCATTTATCAAAATTAAAATAAAACTATAGGTGTCGCAACCCACGTCCCCTAACAACCAGGAACGGGCGGCCGCGGCCAGTTTCGGTGGTATCGGTGTTTGTCATTTTGGCAACGGAAATTACATCAGGGCCGTAGTTAGGAAGTATTTTATCAGAGTAAAATACCACACTTTCATAATATTAAACACGTGGGAGAAATCCCAAGTTTTAAGTACACATATTTTCATAGGGATAAGCCCTATTTTATTTAATAAAAACATCTCTTTATTTTAGGTAACTTTATAGCCACTTTTCCAAGCTTTCAGTGCTGTCCAGCTGACTTCTATTTGGCTTTCACATTTTGTTACCTGAAACGCGTTTAAAAACATTTTATCAGTGGGAAATACTGGTGAGTAAATCTCAGTTTAATCAAGTTTAATAAAAACCATTGTACAGTATTGAGGGCGGTCGCGCAATTACATTTGTTTCCATCTACTTTAATTACCACCCACGGTACTGTCAACCCGACTTGTGGTCATGTTACTCATCGCAAGGTAGTAACAGATTTTGTATACAAAACCCCAACATACCGACGATAATTGTAGAATACAAATACCCAATAACTGTTTAATATATTATTAATTATGTGAGGTTTTGTAAAAACAATTTGCAAAAAGGAGATTACTCACATTGCTGTCTTAGGTTTTCCTTTAGGGTTTCCTGGTAATTATCTATTAAATACACAAATGCACACGTGTTAGTATAATAACCCAATATTTACATTAGTAATACCCTCCCCGAGATGGCATTCCAAAGACTACGTCGTGCAGAACCTCGACAGCCGTTACGGAAGCCTGGATCAATCGGGCAGTGTATCTAATACGTAACCAGGGTTATGATACTTACAACGGGGCAGAACTTCGTTATTTAGGGGGATATTGTACCCGAGAATCACTTTATCTATGCAGAAATTCGAGAGAAAAGAAAGAGAATGAGCGACTGGAGACTGAAGCCAAATGCATCTATATATAGTGTCTCCTCGCCTTCTGTCACGCCCCGCGTAAACTTCCTCCAGGACCAATGCAGCCCGCGAGGCCAGCTAGGGTAGGCCCTAGGTTGGCTGACCGCCACTAGGCTTGACACGAGTGGTGACACATGGCGGCTCAGGGGCTCGCCCTGACTCTAAGCTGTCGCGGCCCGCGTAGCTCTTAGCCAACTGGTTCGCGGCCCGCGAGCGAGGTGAAAATATTGTTTTTATTTAATTTTAATAAAAATAAAGGTATTCGGGGCCCGTTTTCGCACACAGGGTGTATTTTAGGACGTTTTGGGACATTTTTAAAATATATTAGGGTGTCGAAAATATTTTGAGGGTTGTTATATCCTCCCCACCTTGTTTTAGAGCTCGTCCTCGAGATCTACTAGAACAAGTGTGGACATTTCCTTTGCATTTCTGATTCAAGCTCCCATGTATACTCTGGTCCTCTTTTGGAGTCCCATTTCACTTTGACCAGAACTAATCTCTTGTGTTTGAGGTTCTTAACTTTCATGTCTTCGATCTGTAGAGGTCTTTCAACAAATTTTAATTGCTCATTTACCTCTATATCCTTTAGAGGTACCATCAGTGATTCATCAGCTAAGCATTTCTTGAGATTAGATACATGAAATACATCATGTATTCCTGCCATTTCCTCTGGCAGTTGTAGCTGATAGGCTACAGGTCCTATTCTTCTAATAATCTCAAAAGGTCCAACATACCTGGGGCTTAGCTTTCCCCTTTTGATGAATCTTACCACTCCTTTCCAAGGAGAGACTTTCAATAACACTTTGTCTCCTACCTGAAATTCCAACGGCTTTTGTCTGTTATCAGCATAACTGTTTTGTCGGTCACGTGCTGCTTTCAGTCGTTCCTTGACTTGAATGATTTTGTCTGTCGTTTCTTGTACTATCCCTGGTCCAGAGAGTTGCCTTTCTCCAATTTCTGCCCAACAGACTGGGGTTCGGCACTTTCGTCCATAAAGTGCTCCGAATGGTGCAGCATTGATACTTGTGTGATAACAGTTATTATAAGAAAATTCTATTAATGGCAAGTGATCGTCCCAATTACCTCCAAAATCAATTACACAAGCTCTAAGCATGTCCTCCATTGTCTGAATTGTCCTTTCGCTTTGTCCGCCCGTTTGAGGATGATAAGCTGTGCTTAGATTCAACTTGGTTCCCATGGCTTTTTGGAAACTTGTCCAAATATGAGAGATAAAACGGTTATCCCTATCAGAAACAATTGATAAAGGAATTCCATGCAGTGAAACTATTTCATTTACATACAACTTAGCTAACTGTTCCATACTGAAAGTTTCCTTCATTGGTAGGAAATGAACTGACTTAGTTAGCCTGTCTATAATCACCCAGATTGTATCATTACCTTTCCTTGTTTTGGGTAATTTGGTAACAAAATCCACTGTTATCAATTCCCATTTCCATACTGGCATTTCTAACTGCTGCAACAATCCTGAGGGTTTCTGGTGTTCAGCTTTAACTTTGAACAGATTAAACATTTAGAAACATAAGCTGCTATATCCTTTTTCATTCCTATCCACCAAAAATTCTTTCTTAAATCCTGATACATCTTATCACTTCCAGGATGCATCGTATACTTAGACTTATGGGCTTCTTCTAGTATACGGTGACGTAGGTTTCCTAATTTAGGTATCCACATTCTTTTCTTATGGAATCTCCAAATTCCATCTGTTCCTTGTTCTAATTCCTTAATCATTCCTTTCAGATTTTCAGTATCATCCTTGATTACTGATTCTTGTGCTTTTCTAATCTGTTCATTTAAATCTACCTGCAGATCTAATTTAAGAGAACGTACTCGTTGTGGCTTTTCATGATACTTTCGACTTAAAGCATCAGCCAGTACATTTGCCTTTCCTGCATGATACTGGATATTACAATCATAATCACTAAGTATTTCCATCCAGCGTCTTTGCCTCATATTCAATTCCTTTTGCCCGAAGACATACCTTAAACTCTTATGATCAGTAAAAATGGTAAACTTACTACCGTAAAGGTAATGTCTCCAAATCTTAAGGGCAAAAATTATGGCTCCTAATTCCAAATCATGGGTTGAATAGTTCTCTTCAGGATTCTTAAGTTGTCTAGATGCATACGCTATAACGTTTTGACGTTGCATCAATACACATCCATAACCTAACTTAGAAGCGTCACAATAGACTACAAAGTCTTCAGTTCCTTCTGGTAATGCTAGTATGGGTGCATGGGTTAGTCTTTGCTTAAGAATTCTAAAGGCTTCTACCTGTTTTGGTCCCCATTCAAACTTAACAGATTTACAGGTTAGCTTAGTCAAAGGAATGGCTATTCTAGAAAAATCTCGACTAAATCTTCTATAATAACCGGCCAATCCTAAGAAACTTCTAACCTCGGTTGGTGACTCAGGGGTTTTCCATTTGGTAATTGCCTCGATCTTGGTGGGATCCACATGAATTCCTTCATGATTGACTAAATGTCCAAGAAATTGTACCTGTTCTAACCAAAATTCGCACTTTGAAAACTTTGCATAAAGCTTTTCTTTTCTCAATAAACTTAGATGTGCGCGTAAATGTTTTGCATGTTCCTCCTTACTTTTAGAGTAAATGAGAATATCATCTATAAAGACAATTATGAATTTATCCAAATATGGCTTAAATATTCAGTTCATCATGTCCATAAATGCGGCCGGGGCATTGGTTAAACCAAATGGCATGACAGTAAATTCATAATGGCCATACCTTGTTCTAAATGCGGTCTTAGGAATGTCCTCTTCCTGTACTTTTAATTGATGATATCCTGAGCGTATATCGATTTTAGAGAAAAATCGAGCTCCTTGCAATTGATCAAACAGATCATCGATTCTTGGTAATGGATACCGATTCTTAATCGTGACTAGGGGTGCAAACGAGCCGAGCCGAGCCCGAGCTTGAGCTCGTTTAACATATGAAAGCTCAAGCTCGAGCTCGGCTCGATTTGAGCTTTATTTCTAAAGCTCGAACTCGGCTCGAAGGTAATTTTTCAAGCTCGAGCTCGGCTCGGGCTTGACTCGTTTAGCATTTATTAATTAATTTATATTAATTATAAATATTATTATTATACATATAATTTTGTTATTTATTATATTTACATAAATGGTAATTATAATTTTATAAATATATGTTTAACATATTAATAAAAAACTATATAAACAGAAAGCTCGATTAGGCTCGTGAGTCGGCTCGAGCTCGATAAGCGAAGCTCGGGCTCGGGCTCATTTACTAAACGAGCTTGTTTTTAGGCTCGGGCTCGAGCTCGTTAAAGCTCAGCTCGTTCGAGCTTTTTTTTCGAGCCGAACTCGAGTAGCTCGGCTAGTTTGCACCCCTAATCGTGACCTTGTTCAATTCGCGGTAATCAATGCACATACGCATTGATCCGTCTTTCTTTTTAACGAATAAGATCAGCGCTCCCCATGGCGATGAACTTGGTTGTATGAATCCTTTTTTCAACAATTCGTCTAACTGTTTCTTCAGTTCCTGCATTTCTGCGGGTGCCAAACGGTAAGGTGCTTTGGCAATTGGTGCTGTCCCTGGTAGCATGTGGATTCTGAATTCAACTTCTCTGTCCGGCAGTAATCCTGGTAATTCTTCTCAAAACACATCTGGAAACTGAGATACTACTGGAATATCTTTCAGTGCTTTCCCTTTAGTGTTAGTGATTATAGAAATCAAATACACTAATGATCCTGTTCTTATATAACTTACTGTTTTCATCACGGAGATGAATTTCATGGATCTAGATGGCTTATCTCCTTTAATTGTGATCTTTTCACCCTTTGGTGAATTTACTTGGATTGACTTTTGATCACATAGAATACTGGCTTTATTGGCTATTAACCAATCCATTCCTAATACAACATCAAATCCTGTCAGATTCATTGGATAAAGGTTTGCAATAAACTTTTGATTTAAAAATTCTATTCTTGCTCCCTGCAAGATTTCAGAAATCCTAATGGTTTCCCCATTCGCTGTCTCTACTAGACATTCTTGTGGGAGTTTAGTTAATGGTTGATTGAGAAGTTTGCAAAACGAAGTATTAATAAAAGTTTGGTTTGCACCAGAGTCAAATAATACTTTAGCAAAAACATCATTAACTAAAAACGTACCGGCTATCACGTCCGAAATCATCTTTGTCTTCCGCAGTCAGAATAAATGCCCTAGCATTCTTAGTATTTTTGTTGTTCGTAGCTGGAGCTAGTTTCGGACAGTTTGGCTTGATGTGACCTTTTTCTCCACAGTTGAAGCACATTCCATTATTAGGTTTCCTCCTGCAATCTTCTTCCTTGTGTCCTGGTATCTTGCAGAAATTGCAGTAAGTGGAGCATTTTCCTGAATGCTTCTTCTTGCAGGCCTTGCAGTAGGGTGTAGAGGTAGAACCTACATTCTTCCCACGGTTGGAATTTCCATAACGAAATTCTTGGGTAAGCTTTTGAGCTAGGGTTCTCCTTTGATCCTCTTCCCATGTACGCACTAACTCATGTGTCAAGGTATTTGCTAGTTCTACAGCTTCTTCTATAGTTTGAGGTCTAGCTGCCTTGACTACATGTCTAATCTCACTGATTAGTCCCCAGATGTAACGGAAGATTAATACAGGTTTAGGTGATGCAAGGGTTGGGACTATTCTAGCATATTCAAAGAATAAGGTAGTGTATCCCTTACTATCTACTCCAGTCATTCTAAGGTTTAAGAACTTATTTGCTATCTGTTCTTTTTCATTGGGAGGGCAGAATTTCCTTTCCACCATATTCTTAAATTCCTCCCATTCCATATTATAAACCCTGTCACTTCCCTTAGACTGGAGGATAGCGTTCCACCATTCTAAGGCTGAATTCTTAAATAGATTGGAAGCAAACGTTATTTTATCCTCTTCCGCACACTTGCTTATTTTTAAGACAGCCTCAGTCTTTTCTATCCAGCGTAGAGTTGCAACGGCCCCTTCATTGCCCGGAGAAATCCATTGGCTTACAAGACCAGAATTCTTTATAAGAACAACCATAAGATATGGTTCTTCTCCTTTTGGGACTGGGCACTTGAAGGGTATGGGTCCATTGTTTACGTTGTGCTCAGGTTCAGTTGGTCGCTTACTGCCATTGTTACTTTTATTATCAGCTTCCCTAACTGTTTTGATAATAAATGGCATTGCATCTATTATCCCTTGTGCCACTATGTATTGGATGGCACTGTTATCCACTTAATTTCCATTGTTATCATTGTTCGGATTATCATTATTCGAGTTATTGTCATTCTGGTTATTATCATTCTGGTTTTCCTGGTTCACTTCGTTGTCTATCTGAATTTTAAACATTTTCCAATTACTAATATCACACTAATATCACATTGCGACTTACTCTTTCTTATATATATGCATCTAATACTAACCGATACTGAAATTTAAACTTACAATACTATTATGCATCCATAACTATTGTCTAGATTTTTTTTTCAAACATACACATATAATATATATATATATATATATATATATATATATATATATATATATATATATATACTACCACCACCATTACGGATATGGGTTCATCCAGAACTACATATTGCGCTCGTCGTATTTCCAGACGAGTCGCTCTCCAACATGTCTCATCCTCTCGCTACTTTCTAAAATCTCTTCTCCGAAAGTTCGGAGCTCTTTCACATTTTCTGTGACAACTCGAGTTTCCAAGATTCCACCTTCACGTTAATTGCACGTTAATGGTTTAGTTGTTTACTTACACGACTTGTTTGCCTTGTAATTGTACACGCTGGATTATATGTTGAGATGTTTATTTGATATGTTACCTATTTAATGTGATCAAAGTGTTTGGTTACATGAACTTGTAAACTGTTTGAGATTCGGAGCTTTACCCGATGAAACAACCCGACGAAACAATTACAGTTTCGCCATAAACCACTTCGACGAAACAGGGAGTGTTTCGCCGTCTTCATCTCGATGAAACACAGCGTTTCGTCGGCCCAGCATGTTCCGAAGCCCAGTAAGGGCCCAATGCATCTACGCTTAATTTATATTAGTAGGGTTGAACGATGGCATAAGATGATCGTTCAACAAACCCTAGCCCTCCTTCCCCAGCCGACGGCAGATCTCTTCACATTCGAATCTGTATCCCTCTCTCGTTCTTGTTCGAATTCAGTAGTGCGGTTAGTGATTCCACGTTTAGTTTGATTTCAATCCTAAATATATGAGTATGATGTTCTTGATTTCGTTATGCATGATTAATCGGTTACATAACTTTATGCGAAACATGATGTTGATTTAGGGATTTTAATTATCAGTTTGTGCATGAATCGAAGGGATGGATTAACTTTATGCAGAACTAGAATTTATATGATTGAATGCATGATCTTGAATGTTATTGATGTGATCAGGTCCCGAAAGCATGTTAACATACTAATGATGTCCGATTTCGTGATATGTAATGTGGATTGGTTTGATGTACTCGTAATCTAGGGTTCATGTTAAATGTTGAAAGCTGTGATGTTATCGGAATGATGTTAAATAACAATAGATAGCTACTGTAATTGAGAAATAACTATATGATTGATGAGTTTGGGAAGAACGACTGATGATGATTGGGGTTGTAATTGTGTGCTTAACTGTTGCATTGACGACGAGAGTCACACCCGACGGAACTCTGTTGACGACGAAACATAATGGGTTTTGTCGCTTGTTAACTCGACGAAACATGATAAGTTTCGTCGCATGTGGGTTTCGCCGAATATATGTTTCGCTGTAAGGCTTATCATGAACAGTGGATCCATATGTTTACGTATACTGCATAAATGTTAGAAACTGGTTTTGTCACTTACTGTTGATGATGTTACCCTAAATATGAATGAGTTGATTAACTGCTAAGTGCTTTTGGTGATCACTGATGTAATACCCATTATGATTGTATTTTTACGTGAACTCTCTTTAAAACTTGTATAACGATGTGAGAATACGGGAACGCTACTTGCATAATGTGAATGTGGGATACATGATTCATGTAAACAAAATTGATTACCCTTTGGCAATCACAGAAGGGTTAGGTTGACCATCTGGGAACTGGTAAAGTAACTTAACAAACCGAGCAAACCGAGGTGAGTTCACACTTTCTACAAGGCATGGGATTCCCAAGGGTTGGGAATGGGTTAATAAACTAAAACGGAAAACTACATATTCTCCTTGGGTAGAATATGTACGGCCATCCTCCTTGGGTAGGATGCCACTATAACTCCTGCGTATTCTCCTTGGGTAGAACTACGTATGTTCGTCCTCCTTGGGTAGGACAACAACCTTAACTTACTAGACAAAACTCTATCATGAAGTCCCTCCACTTTATATCGACTTAATCGCCGAGGCCGATGGCGAGCGGGTCATTAGTTAATAGCGCTATTAGGTTTAACAAACCTCACACCGTGTCGTTCGAACGGGCGTGTACTAATGGACTATGGCAAACTGTCAGTGATGATAGACACTGATGCAGGGCACAACTTATATTTCGTTAGTAGTCGATATGGTATGGTCTAGTGGTTCACAGGGGAAGCCCCCCCCACTTCTTATGGTCAAGGTTTGGGAAACAGGGAAACTGGTAATTCACATGGGAAGCCCCCACCATCTATGGATATGTTTGGGAAACAGGGTAAACTGGTTAATCATATTTTCAACTATGGGGTAAACCCCACGGCAAGTAAGCCAACTAAAGACAAGCTATGTTTTCGTAAGCAACTTAAAACGAACACCCAACTGTGAACTCGCTCAACTTTGTTGTTGACTCGTTGTTACATGCCTTGCAGGTCTTTAGGTGCATATCAATGGAACTTGCTGTCTGAGAAGCTGGAGTGGTCATGGGTCGAGCAACATGGAAACGCAACACAATACTAAGAGCTTATACATGTGGTTTATAAACACTTAACGAGTTAAATATGCTTCCACTGTAAAATGTGAACTATTGTAACGGTGTAACACTATTGTTAATAAATGAAAGTTTTATTTAAATATACTCATGAGTTCAATGTGATTGGTGGCTAAGATCCTGGTCAGTCACGCCTCCAAGCGGTGGTACTCCGCATGTGGAATTTGGGGGTGTGACATTTTCTGCACTCATTGGGGGTGCATGTGCTAGGACTGGGTTTGGGAACTGGGGCATGGGTTCCTGGTACGGGTATGGATTCTCTAAAATTTCCCTAATGTATTCATCGTTATCATAGTAGGGATCTAGAGGGTCCAAACCTGGGTAGGCTGCTAGATTCGGCATGGGTAAATCTTCGGGTATTGGGTAGCGCTGCTGGTAATCCCTATGTTCATCTAACCATGGGTCGTAGTCTGGGTCTAAGGGATTGAGTGCTGGAATTCTAGGTATCTCTTCTGGGTTGAAATCAAGCATTTGGATTTGGTTTTCTTGGTTGTTTTCTATTTCCATTGGCTGGGTAGGGAACAATGGTAATGGTTGGGGTGCTATCAGTTGCTCCAGGTTAGGGTCGGGAGCTGTGGTTGCTAGGATATGGAAATTGGCTAAACTCCTATTAAGCATATCCTGTGTGTGGGCATCGGTCTCTCTTTTAGCGGTTGCTGGGGCTCGCTGTTGTTGCAACTTTTCATTCTTTTCCTACGTTCATGTGCTCCCCTACTGAACCATCCTCTCTTTTTAGGAGGGAAGGACTCTTCAGACTGAGCCTTAAACACGAATATCCCATCTTCATTGTCAGCTGAATACCCTGAGAGGGCAGGCTGTGAAGAGTTGCCTTCGCTTCTAGGCTGTGAAGTTTACGAGGGGCGCGACAGAAGGCGAGGAGACACTTTCATTTGTTTTCACAAACGGCTTCTTACGTCCAACATTTGACTTATTTGAGAATACGAATATCGTATAAGGTCATTCAGAGGCATAAGTTTAGCATGTTGACACTTTTAGTCCCTCCGCATACATCTTTTCACTGTTTGTCAACTTTAGTCCTTCAAAGTCAACTTTTTACACGTTTAGGGTTTAGGACACGTGTCTTCACATTATTGCTCATGATTTTATGAGGTGTTACATCCTCACCCCCTTAAAAGAAATCTCGACCTTGAGATTTACTAAAATAAGTGAGGATACTTTTGTTGCAAAGTGGACTCAACCTCCCACGTATACTCAGGGCCTCTAGGGGCGTCCCACTTCACTTTTACAATTGGTACATGATTCCTTCGGAGCATTTTAACTTGTCGATCCTCGATCGATATAGGTCTTTTGTTGGACCCATTATGGCCTAAACAACTTCTTTTCACGTAATATGGCAAGTGATTTCAGTAGATGTGAAAAGGATGTGCGGAAATGGAAATCAGACTTTCAAGAAACAAGACCTACAGAATTATCAAGTTTATATCACTTTGAAACAAAATAGTTTAACAAGGTGATTGTAAGATTATTATCTAATACAAATGAATCTTGAATTCTGTGGGTGAGAAGGGCAATGGAGTTTGGGTGTTTGTATGTGAATGCTAAGCTTCAAATTCAGTTATCTTCTGCTGGTTGAGCCTTCTACTTATAGAAGGCTGGGTGCATGAATAAACAATAGTTTATTCATGCAATAAGTCCTGCAAAAAGTGGCCATTTGACATATTCATTGAATCTGACATTCAAGTTGCCTTTTTCATCATGATATCCAATAATGTCAACTTGCTTCGGTAAGTGTGGCAGGATAGAGCCAATTTCAGACAAGTGGGGTATTTCATCAGAATTCTGATAAACCACTTCATCAGAAATTCTGATGAACAAATCATCAGAAAAATCTTGATGATCAGAATCGTCAGAAGCTGATGATATTTCATCAGAAATATCATCAGATCCATCAGAAATGACCTTTACTGATAATCAAATTCAGCTCTTGATCAACTTGTGATTCTTTGAAGTAGATTCTGTGCATTTCAGTTGTCCTATCTGATCTTCTTCTTCTTGTTGTGATCTTCAGGACTGATATCTCTTCAGAGATCAAGTTGATTGAGATTTTCTTCAGTACTTACAAATAAAGTTTCCAAACAGTTTCCCCCTAAGTATTGTAAGAAAATGAACTACCTTATGAATATAAAATTTCCAAACAGTGGAAACATTGTACTTGCAAATTTAAACCAGTTGCTGAAGTTTTTGAAAAACAAATTACATAAAAGATGAAATTCAAATAAACAAGTTCTTCAATTCAGCTTCACTCTCTTGTGCACATCCCCTATCTTTAACTGTTTCTTGTAGGAGATATACTTATTGCAGCTGACATACATGTCTTTGTACCATTCTCTTGCTTGGATCCATTCTTCAATCATTTGCTCAATTTCTTTCCTGTGTCCCTCCAAGTTCATTTCTGTCTTCTGAAGATGTTCTTGTCTTTTGTTCATGGTTTTCATGATATACTTCAGAGTTTGATTTGAGTACTTGCAGATATCAACACTTCTGAACAGAGCTTTGTTATTCTCAATATCTCTGAAGATGACACCATAGTTGTGAATGTTAGTTTTGCTTGTAATGATATCTCCAGATCTTGCGTCTTCCAATATTTCTGAGGGAACTTTTGTCTTTGGTGGTCTGATATACACCTTTTTGTTGTGTACATGCTTAAAATTGATGCATAGATCAAAGTCTGAAAAAGCTATTCTTTCAAATAGTAGTATTCCAGCCTTTGATATGCCATTTAATGCTCTTCTGACCTCTTGGTTATTTTTTATTTCCTTTTCATAGTAATCCTTCATAAACATAATGTCTATAGGATGCAACTGGTCAGCTATTTCTTCATCAGTCACCATTTGTTCTTCCCCATTCTTTCTCAGAAGTGTGTATCTGTTTTGTACACGAGTTCCTCCAACATCATCGATTGCTACTTTCACTTCATTCACTTTTAAAACTTTCTTTACTTGATTCTCATTCTTGGTGAGAATGCTGCCTGGATTTCTTTTAAACCTTTCATTTCTTAAAGCCAGTCTGACAGGAGACAATGGTCTTGACAATTCATCTTCTTTTGTTGAGTAATAACTCACCAAATTGTACTCAGGGAATATCATTACATCCCTGGCAATCTCTTTAACCATGACAGACTGAGTTTCAAATATTTTTCTCTTAACCACTTTTGATTTTCTTGATGAATCACCTTCTTGTTCCCATTCATTCATTGTTTGTATATTCATATATTTACTTATGGCTGAGTCATCAGATAATGTTGGATTTGGGACAGATGCTAGCAATTTCAAATTTGTAATAACTTGAGGTTTTGCAGTTGCTAACCTTTTCAGCATTTCATCTTTTGGAACATTTGGGGGTGGACCCATCATTGTGGTCCCAGCTTTGGTGATTGGTGTGGTTGATGATTGTTGAGGAGTTGACTTTGGAGCTTCTTGATGTGAACTTTCAGTAGGAAATTCTTTCATGAGTTCTTTGGGATCTACTTTGGCCAATTTTGCAATGTTAAATTGCATCTTCTCCATCAGTTGTTGCACCTCTCTTACCTGTTTTGAGTTGTTGATTATGTTTTTCTGAACTTCGGTGAATTCAGCTTGAGCTTTCATCTGAATTTCAGACCATTCTTTTGACAGCTTCTCAAGGGCATCTGTGATACTGTTGTTACTTGCCCTTTGTATGGTAACTTCTTCCAGAACTCTATTTGAACTGCTTGACTGCCTTGATTCCACAACATTTGCAACTTGTGCCTTGATGTTTTCTATTTCTGTGAGAATCATCTGGATTTCTGTTGCAGAGATGTTGGATTCTGGTGCCTTTTCTTTCAGCTTTTGGAGAGACTTTAGTACTTCAGTGTTTTCTTCAGTTTGTTTCTTCATTTCTTCCACTGATTCTGACAAAGTCTTTATATCAGCCCTTTGACCTTGTATTTCTGACAGCAACATATCAAGTTTTTCTTCTACTGGATTTCTTTTGCAGATTTTGAAAACACTTTCCAGCACAGTTTCCAGATTTTCTTGATTCATAGGTGTTTTAGGGATATTTGGAACAACAGATGTTCCTGCTAACTTTCCAGCTGCAAACACATTTGCTGTTGTTTTGGAAATGATAGGGTCACTTTTGGCTTTACCAGATTTTAGTGCAGCTTTAAGTTTACCATAATCATCTCCACCAGTGATGAGAAACTCATTTTCGTCCTGGATTTCCTTATATCCTTGAACCATATCAACATATGATTCTCCATAAGTTTTTGAGGTAAACAAGTTACTTTTAACCAGATTTCCTTGATCAATTTCCTGACCTCTATCTGTTGGGATCTCATCCTCTTCCTCATTTTCTGATTCAGAGTTGAGACTAATGGCACTAGTAACCTCATCATCAACATTAGTTGTTCTGTATTCTATCTTGTAAGAAACATTAACTAAACTTTCTGATTTTGTTTCTTTTGTGTGAGAGTCAACTAAGACAGTGTTTAAAAGAGATGTACCAGCAATCTGAGATTCATCATAATTTATGACTTCAGTAGCTTCAGTTGTAGCAGCATGTTTTTCTCCAGCAATTTGTGATTCTGCATAATGTTCTTGATGAATTTCAAATTCATGATGAATTTCAAATTCATGATGAATTTCAAATTCATGATGAATTCCTACTTCATGAATCTGTTGACTTTCAGCATGTTTTTCTGGTGAGTTAGCTATCTCCATAATTCTTTTTCCTCCTGCACCCTCTGTTTCTGATGGCGAGGACTTCTCATTATCTCCTTTTTCTGTTGATGAAGAACAGTTCACAACTTCTTTGCTGGGCTCTTCTGTTGGAGAATCTGATTTGGTCAGAAGTTCTTCATGTTGTGTTCTGTATAGTGAGTCTGGTGCAATGAGGCATAACATGCTTTCTGGTAATACAGGGATATCTTTGTCTGATTCCCATCCATGATTGGAACTCTAGGCCTTCATGGTATTTGAACTCCAGACTTCTTCCAAAATTGGAATTTCTATGTTCCTTGTAGCAAATGTTTCAGAGATAAAAATAGAGATTAACCTCGGATATGGCAGATGTGAGGTTATTCTTCAATTTTGGTAATGATTGATCTTTTAAGTAGGTTGAAAATTTCTGACCCATAATCAATTTTGAACCCAGTTATGAGTCCATACATGATTGTCAGAATAGCTTGACTGATTTGATCAGTTCCTCTTATCTTTGAGGTGAGACATTTGTTTAGCACTTCCATCATCACTTGCCAGATGGCTGGCAATTCACTTCTTCTAATTGCTCCAATTTTGTTGATATCCTTTTTCTTGTAACCAGGCCCAATGATGAAGTTTATTAATTCTTCTCTGCTTGGAGCTTCAATGTAACTATCAAGAATAGGTAGTTCAAGCCATTCTCTTACTCTTACAGGGGTTAATGTTACAAAAACACTACCCCATACATGAGCAGAGACCTGATTTTCTTCAACTTCATTAAAAGTGTGAACAAATTGCTGTAATAGCTTTTTTGGTACTTCTCTCTCTTTTGTTAGAGCTCCTGAGATTGGATAATTCATGAGATACTCTATCAGAAGTTGACATCTTATATCATATTCTGAATGCTCTGTATTCATCAGCAGATTGTTTTCTTTCATTGGCAAAAATTTTGTGTCTTCAATGAAAGGTACATCGTGTTGAACAATTGGGATGTTGAGGTTTACTTCGGCCATTGTTGAAGTTTGTGAATTAGGGTTTGAAATTTAGGGATTTTTGGATTTTGAGTGAGGAACAGGGAATGTTTTGGTTTGAAGTTTTTGTGAAGAAGGTGTATGATTTTTGAATTTTCTGCTCAATGAGATTTATATAGTGAGGGTTTTAGCAGAGAGTTGTGGGTTTATGGAGTTGAGGGAATATGGAACGTGTCATGTAGTGGCGGTTAAAGGATCATTAATTGTCTTTATTACCTTTAGATCGTGTGATGTCAGTTTTGGTTCAGAATATAACCGTTAGATTGTGGGTATTAAGACTTTAATGATGATTAATCGTGTAATCGTGGTTTTTCCCTTTCAACTTGTTCCTTCAATTTGTAGTTTCTTCAATCATTCTTACACGAAAGTGTTGCACAGATTTTTGATTGGAGAAAACTATCGGTTCTATGACACCTTTTCATCATTGTGGACCCCATTATATAAGGGGTCCAATCACCTTTCTTCATATGCATCCTCTTTTCTTTGCAAGTCAAAGTCCCATTCTGATGATGTTACCAGAAAGTCAACATAAATTCTGTTGAAAGTATGTATTGTCTTTTGCTCTATATTCTGTTGACCTTTTAGATGTGGTCAACAGAAGTCAATAATTTTCAACAGAATTTACTAGTTGAGTTTCCCCCCTAAACTTGTGATTCTCTTCAACAGATTTTTTTTTAAATAATGTGCAGTTTATGAATATGGTGTCAAGAGATATGAATAATAAGGATGATGAGATGCAGTAATTTGTTTTAATGATCTTATGATAATTTTGATTAACCAATCATATTTTTCTGATGATTCACCAGAATTTCTGATGATTCGTCAGGTGTTCTGATGTTGCATCAGATTTCTGATGATGTCATCAGATTTTCCGATAAGTTATCAGATTTTCTGGTTATTTATCAGATATATGATTTTTTTATTATCATTAAAACAGCTTTTCAAGCATTTTTCTGGTGATAAGATTATTTAAGAGATTTTTATCACAGAACTGACCACTGCTAAGCAAATTATACTTTAAGCCTTCAACATAGGCTACTCTTTCAACGGTCAAGCATTCATACCTGATACATCCATATCCCATGATCCTCCCTTTCACTCCATTTCCAAAGTTCACCATTTTACCTAGCTTTGAAACAAAATTGCTGAGTAAGCTCCTATCCCCAGTCATGTGCTTGGAGCTTCCTGAATCGCAGTACCAGATCTGCTCCACATGATGGTACTGAAATGAAATGGTTAGAGGGTTTTAGGTACCCAGACATGCTTGGGTACTCTTTCTGATGATGTTTTAGTCTTATTACTTCTTCTAAATGACCTTTCATCAGAATTTCTGTTATTTGCTGAGCCATTAACAGAATTTTTCTTTTTCTTTTGGAGATGTTGTTGAACAAGCTTCAGTATGTCAACACACATACAAGATTCATCAGAAATTTCTGATGTTCCTTCTTGTGATGGAATGATGGGATAATCTTGAAAAAATGAGTGAACTGCCTCTGGATTTTTTACAAACTCTTGATTGCATTCACTTCTTTTTGGTTCAAAGTTGGGCTTATCAAAGGAATATTCAGAACATGTTGATTTGCAAGTTTCAGAATCAGATTCTGATGTAAATTTATTAGAAATATGTTGAGTTGCTTTTACAAAGACAGTGGGTTTGCTGTTACTTGTTCTTACATAACCCAAACCATCTCCTTTGTTCTTTGGAGTGGACTCAATGAAATTTATGAATTCTTTTGCTTGTTGAAAACCTCTTACATTAATTTCTTTATCATTGATTTTCTTGTAAAGATCTCTTCTTTCATTTTCATAGAACTCGATTTTATCTCTTTGATCAAAACTTTGTTCTATTAGTAATTGGTTTTCAAGAATAATTTTATTCAAGGTCCTTTGTAACTCATCAGATTTTTTACCATCTGATTCATGTTTAATTTGCAGGTTTAAAAAATTTGACATGAGCTCATTTAGCTTGTGTTCAAGATCAAGATTGTCTAAACTTACCTGTTGTCCTGAAGTTTCTGGTATGTCATCAGAAAGTGCCATGAGACAGAAGTTTGCCATTTCTTCTTCTTCTTCATCAGAAGAGTCATCAGATAGCCATGTATCTGTCCCAGCAATTAAGCTGACTTGTTGCTGCTGCTTCTTAGCTTCCTCAAGCTTCTTCTCATAGTAAGCAACATCTTTCAGCTTCTTGGTCTTGCATTCTGATGCATAATGACCTCTTTGCTTGCACTTGTAGCACACAACCTTAGCCTTCCCTTTATCCTTAGATCTAACTTCTTCTTTAGATCTACCATCCATCCTCCCTCTGTCACTCCTCTGGTATCTCTGACCTCCTCCCCTCAACCTCTGCTCAAATGTTTTGGTGAGCAGTGCTATAGCTTCAGCAAAAGCTGAAAAATCTGATGATGTATCAGAAATTTCATAACTTTGGCTGTTTGAAGGTTGTGGATCATTGGAAGTAGTTGGTCTTTGTGGGTTTGAGATAAGAGCTAAAGATCCCCCTCTTTGAATGGTTTCTTCAAATATTTCTTCCTCTCTGGGGATCAAGATGCTGTATAAGTCATGAAGACTCATGTTTCCTAGTTCTAAGGTTGAGGACAAAGTCATGGTTAGACTTCTCCATTCTCTAGGTAAAGCATCAAGAAATTTTATGTTTCTTTCATCATTTGACTTGGTTATTCCAAATTTCTTTAGCTCGTTTAAAAGCTTTGTAAACCTTTGAGATGTATCATTTAATCTTTCATTAGGTGAACTTTTAAACCTTTCATAAGATGAAACATTGTTTGTTCTCTTGTTTCTTCTCATCCTTTCCCCTCCTTCACAAAGATTTTCCAACAGATCCCATATTTCCTTGGCTGATGCACAAACATCAACTTGTGAAAATATGTCATTGGGGATGGCCATTATTAAGAGTGACTTTGCCCTTTCATCCCCAGCCACCAGATCCTTGTCTTCCGCACTCCAGTTTATTTCACTTTTGGGAGCACGGGAGGCAGGGATTGCTGGTGTTTGGTCAGTTGCTGGAACTGCTGGTATATCAGTCATTGGTATATGTGGACGCCTTTCAATGGATTGAAACAGAGCTCGGTCATGACCATTAAGGAAATTGACCATCCTGATTTTCCACTGGGGGTATTCCTCTCTGACAAGAGTTGGAGGTTTTGACATAGAACCAATATTAAAAGCATTATTCCAGGATTGAAAGTTGGCCATATTTAGAGAAAAGAAGATGAGCGATTGATCGTTTGAAAATAGTTTATTCAATCTGCTCTGATACCAATTGTTGGACCCAGTATGGCCTAAACAACTTCTTTTCACGTAATATGGCAAGTGATTTCAGTAGATGTGAAAAAGATGTGCGGAAATGGAAATCATACTTTCAAGAAACAAGACCTACAGAATTATCAAGTTTATATCACTTTGAAACAAAATAGTTTAACAAGGTGATTGTAAGATTATTATCTAATACAAATAAATCTTGAATTCTGTGGGTGAGAAGGGCAATGGAGTTTGGGTGTTTATATGTGAATGCTAAGCTTCAAACTCAATTATCTTCTGCTGGTTGAGCCTTCTACTTATAGAAGGCTGGGTGCATGAATAAACAATAGTTTATTCATGCAATAAGTCCTGCAAAAAGTGGCCATTTGACATATTCATTGAATCTGACATTCAAGTTGCCTTTTTCATCATGATATCCAATAATGTCAACTTGCTTCGGTAAGTGTGGCAGGATAGAGCCAATTTCAGACAAGTAGGGTATTTCATCAGAATTCTAATAAACCACTTCACCAGAAACTCTGATGAACAAATCATCAGAAAAATCTTGATGATCAGAATCGTCAAAAGCTGATGATATTTCATCAGAAATATCATCAGATCCACTAGAAATGACCTTTACTGATAATCCAATTCAACTCTTGATCAACTTGTGATTCTTTGAAGTAGATTCTGTGCATTTCAGTTGTCATATCTGATCTTCTTCTTCTTGTTGTGATCTTCAGGACTGTTATCTTTTCAGAGATCCAGTTGATTGAGATTTTCTTCAATACTTACAAATAAAGTTTCCTAACATCTTTCAATAAACCTCAGGCTTTCATCTATATGCACGTCTTCATGAGACATTGCTAGTGATTCGTCAGCTAGACATTTCTTTAAGTTGTAGATGTGGAACACATTGTGAATTCCACTGAGCTCCTAAGGCAAGTTCAGCTTATAAGCCACACTCCTGACACATTCGATGATTTCGAATGGTCCAATGTACCTTGGGCTTAGTTTGCCCTTCTTACCAAAACGCATCAAACCTTTCCAGGGTGATACTTTTAGTAAGACTTTGTCTCCTATCTCAAACTTTAGATGTTTACGCCTTTTATCTGCGTAGCTATTCTGCCTGTCTCTGGCAGCCTTTAGACGATCACGGACCTGAACAATCTTATCCGTTGTTTCCAGGACTATTTTAGCTCCTGGTAGCTGGGCTTCCCCAACTTCTGCCAAACAGATGGGCGTTCTGCATTTTCTTCCATATAAAGCCTCGAAAGGTGCACTTGAATGCTAGTATAGTAATTGTTATTATAGGAGAACTCAATCAAGGGGAGATGGTCATCCCAACTACCACCTAGATCAATAACACATGCATGAAGCATGTCTTCTAATGTTTGAATTGTATGCTCGCTTTGCCCATCTGCTTGAAGATGGTAAGCAGTACTGAAATTCAAACGAGTGCCTAAGGATTGTTGGAAACTTTTCCAAAAATGAGAAGTATATCTAGTATCTCTATCGGATACAATAGATACTGGCACTCCATGGAGAGACACAATCTCATCCACATATATCTGGGCTAGTTTATCGGAGCTATGAGTCTCCTTGATGGGTAAGAAATGAGCTGACTTAGTCAGTCTGTCAACTATGACCCATATTGTATCATTTCCATGTTTTGTTTTAGCTAACTTGGTGATAAAATCCATAGTTAACATTTCCCATTTCCATGTGGGAAGTTCTAATTGTTGTAGTAATCCTAACGGCTTTTGATGTTCGGCTTTAACCTGTGAGCACGTCAGATATTTAGCTACGTGTGTGGCTATGGATTTCTTCAGACCTATCCACCAATAATTAGCTTTTAAATCTTGATACATTTTGTCACCTCCAGGGTGAACTGAGTATTTGGAATTATGAGCTTCCTGGAGGATATATCTCTAAGTCCTCCATGAATAGGAACCCAGATTCGACCATTAAGTCTGAGGATTCCATCATTCCCACGTGACAACTGATCAACAGTTGCACCTAATCCTTCCTTTGGAAGGTTAGCTTCCAACACAGCTTCTTTCTATGCTGCGAACAGCTTTTCATTTAAACTGTTCCTAAGCTCAATACTTTTAGCATTAATCCGAATGGGTTTGACTCTTTTTTCAATGCATCAGCGACCACATTCGCTTTACCAGGATGGTAGCGAATCTCGCAGTCGTAATCGTTTAACGTCTCTATCCACCGGCATTGCCTCATGTTAAGATCCTTCTGGTTAAACAAGTGTTGGAGACTTTTGTGATCTGAGTATATCACACATTTAGTTCCATATAAATAATGTCTCCATAGCTTCAGTGCAAATACAACGGCACCCAATTCCAGGTCGTGGGTGGTGTAATTCTTTTCGTGCACCTTTAGTTGCCGTGATGCATAGACAATCACTTTGCCTCTTTGCATAAGCAAACAGCTCATGCCAGCGTGCGAAGCATCACAGTAGACAATAAACTCATCTATGCCTTCAGGCAAGGTCAGAACTGGAGCATTGCTCAACTTCTGTTTGATGATCTCAAAAGATTCCTGTTGTTTAGGACCCCAATTAAATTTTACATTATTGCGGGTCAGAGTAGTTAGAGGTGCGGCTAACCTTGAGAAGTTTTCGATAAATCTTCTGTAATATCCTGCTAATCCCAAGAAGCTGTGAATTTCAGTAGGTGTTTTAGGTGCTTCCCAGTTCATGATTGCTTCTATTTTAGCGGGATCCACTTAGATACCACGCTCGCTCACAACATGTCCAAGGAATTGGACTTCGCGAAGCCAGAATTCGCACTTGGAGAATTTAGCATAAAGCTTCTCCTGTTGTAGGAGTCCTAAGATGCACCGAAGGTGTTTCTTGTGATCAACCTGATTACGAGAGTAAATAAGTATGTCATCTATAAAGACAATGACAAACTTATCCAGGTATGGCTTGCAGACTCGATTCATGAGGTACATGAATGTTGCGGGTGCATTAGTGAGCCCAAAAGGCATCACTAAGAACTCATAGTGGCCATACCTCGTTCTAAACGCGGTCTTATGTGTGACAACTCGTATTTCGAACCACTTTGTGTAACGTATGTGAACGTTTTATGATTATATGAGTTTTGATTTATTGAATGATATTATGTGCAATGTGTATTATATATATGTATACAAACAAGCTCAACGCACAACGCACAACACGATCGCACAAGCCCGAGGTTGGGCCGTATTGCTTGTAATCGGACTATAGGGCAGCCCATGTTAGGGTTCGGCCCACCCACCTCACATGCATAACACTTAAGAGTGTTGTAACCATCTCTTATTCTTATCAAAACACTAACACACACAAGTTACAAACCCTAGCCCTTCTCTCTCCCTCACGAACTCGCGGCAGCCGGACTTGCTTCCTCGAAGACTCTCTTGTTCGTTATTCGGATCACCTACTTCTAACCGGTTAGTGTGTGATGTTGTTTACATTAATAGATGATGCTTTGATTATACATGATTACATGATTAATCGGATGTCTTGCAATATGTTGTTTGGATGTTTGTTAAGTTGATAGTAAATCGAATGCTTGTTAATCGGCTTGTGTGTGTGCTTTGGAATATGTTCATGTTAATCGGATGTTATGCCATAGTTCGGGTATTAGAATTGATAGGCTACGAGGTAGTTATGTTTCAAGGTTTAATCCGATTGAATGTTATAAGATGTTGTTCATGATTTGGTCCGATTAGGGTTCTTGAGAAAACGATTGTAATATGCTTGTTTGATCGATTGTATGCTAAACGAATGGCTGGAAACTTGTTGATTGACATATGTTAAATTGGAAACAATGTAACTAATTTAGTGAATTAAGGAAACTTGTAACTGATTGCATGAAATTCGCACAAGACCCCCATCACATAAGACTAGCCACTCGCACAAGAGTCCTTGGTCGCACAAGGACCCAAAGCACACAAGTTGTCGATCGCACAAGCTGATGGGGTCGCACAAGAGGCCCTGATCGCACAAGGGGTCTCCAGTCGCACAAGGATGTTTGTTTGATTATTGTTTGGGCCGTATGATTATATGTTGGGCCAGGTACGATCGCACAACCCAACTCAGTCGCACAAGGTTAACCGGGTCGCACAAGGTTAACCGGGTCGCACAAGATGTTTGTTGATTTGTTATTTGGGCCGTATATGTTAGACTGTTTACTTATACGTTGGGCCGGGGATTTGTTGGGCTTAGACACAAGATGGTTGGGCTCGCACAAGCTCAATGGCCCAACCATCCGAATCGCACAAGTGGTGAATGTTATGCTTTGACTGTTATGTGGTTGCCATGATCTACGTGCTTATGACGTATTAACTCTGTGTAATCATACGTGCTTTACTTGAAACCAACCTGACTTGTATGGTAACCCTGTTAGGACGTGGTTGACCACCCTTAGTTCGAGAACCCTTTTGTGTATCTGCCGAGCAAACCAAGGTGAGTTCACACAGCCAAGGCATAGGATTCCCGGGTTGGGAATTGGGTTGGATTATTTGAAATGGATGATTACTCGTACTTACGCAATCACTAGACTATAGACCATCGTCCTCAGGCTAGTCAGGACACTTACGTAAAACCTACGTAAACTAGTATCTTCCATTGTCTCCCAGGTCGGGAGGACACTTACGTAAAACCTACGTAAACTAATACCTACTACTGTCTTCCGGGTCGGAAGGACACTTACGTAAATCCTACGTAAACCCCACACGTACCACTGTCCTCGGGGAAGGGCACTCACGTAAATCCTACGTGACCTTGTACGTATTCCTGATCTCGGTTTAAGAAGAACACATGGTTGCTAATAGTCTAGTAAGTACAATCATGGGAAGCCCCCATTAGAAAAGATAAACGTGGGAATCCCCCACTAGTAATAGATATGACCATGGGAAACCCCCACTATTAGTACATACACACGTGGGAAGCCCCCACTAAATGAACATACGAATTGCTTTTACGAACTTACTTTCTGTGAACTCGCTCAACTAGTTGTTGACTCTCTGCTGCATGCCTTGCAGGACCTTAGGTACTTATGGAGCTTGCACAAGGAGGAGCAGGTCGTTGTGGGCATGGATCGTGAATTCTTAATTAAACACTTATGACATTTCATACATTAAAACTTATGTTGGGTTTTTACGTTAATGCTTCCGCTACACTTAATTATGTTGGTTTTGATTAACACCTTTCGTATTGATGGATAACTGTTTACTTATTTATATGTTCAATATGATTGGTGGCTTGATCCTGGTCATGTCACGCTCCCAAGCGGTGGTACTCCGCGTGTGGATTTTGGGGGTGTGACATTATGTACATCTTCAGTTCTAACTTTGAGTTGATGATACCCCGACCTTAGATCAATCTTTGAGAAGAAGCTTGCCCCTTGTAGCTGATCAAACAGATCGTCGATCCTGAGCAATGGATAGCGGTGCTTGATTGTTACTTTATTTAGCTCACGATAATCAATGCACAGACGCATTGAACCATCCTTTTTTTGTACAAAAAAATGGGTGCTCCCCAAGGTAACGAGCTGGGTTGTATAAAACCCTTCTCCAGAAGTGCATCTAATTGGGTTTTCAGTTCTTTCATCTAGGTAGGTGCTAAGCAGTAAGGAGCTTGTGCAACCGGTGCTGCCCCAGGCATGATGTCGATCCTAAACTCTACCTGCCTCTCAGGAGGTAATCCAGGTAGCTCATCAGGGAAGACATCTGGGTATTCAGAAATAACTGGATCATCTATCTTTGGTTTCAGCTCGTCCATTGTTACCTGTGCCATGTAGATGACACATCCGCTCTTTAAGCACTTGGATGCCTTAAGTATAGACACATTATCAGGCAATCAATAGTGCGTATCTCCTTGAATGGTAATTTATTCACCAGATGGGGTTTTGATGTTAACTAGTTTCTTATCGCGGGCGATTTGGGCTTGGTTACGTGACAACCAATCCATGCCTAAAACTACATCAAAACCCACCAATTTCATTGGCAGAAGAGATAACGGAATTGAATGATTCTTAATGGATATAAAACATCCATCAAGAAGAGTCAAAGCAGTTTCTAAGGTATCGTCAGTGAGTTCTACCTCATATTTAATATCTAGAGTTTTAATAGGCAGATTCAACAGTTTACTAAACTTAAGGTCTACAAAGGACTTATCTGCACCTGAATCAAATAAAACTCTAGCATAAATATCGTTTATGAGGAAGGTACCTGTTATAACTTTATCGTCCTTCACTGCCTCTTTGGCATTCATCTGGAATACCCTAGCATTTGCTTTCTTAGCCTCCTCAGGTTTCTTTACATTCTTTGGGCAGTTTGTCTTGATATGCCCCTTTTCATTGCAACCATAACAGGTTGCATCCTTCAAATTCCTACATTCCAACGACTTGTGCCCCTTTTTCTTGCAGATCCCACAGGGCTTAGCTTGTGGATCTTTGGTGCACTTCCCAAAATGCCTCTTGTCACAAGTTTTGCACAAGGGCTTGTCTCCTGACTGATTAGGGTTCTTTTTGAACCCAAAGTTTCCTTTCTTTTTCTTGTTGGACTGGTGGGATTGATCATCTTCTCTCTTTCTTTTCCCTTCATCCATAGCCCTCCTAGACCTACTGTCACACCCCAAAATCCACATGCGGAGTACCACCGCTTGGAGGCGTGACTGACCAGGATCCAGCCACCAATTATACTGAGCAATTTAATTAATAACATAAGTAATACTCACCAACCGCAAGGTTAGCAAATATCATAGTCAAAGTTCAAAAGTTTTAAGTTTAAGTAATAGTTCAGATAAGTAGCGGAAGCATAGACAAAATAGTTTAAAACAAGATTCTTAGTTCAAGTTTGTTTAGAACCCAACACACAGGTTAGACGACCACTACACATCCACAAGCTGCAAGCTCCTGAATCACTGGGTACCTGCAAAGCATGCAGTAGGATATCAACATAATGTTGGCGAGTCCACGAGGTGTCAAGTTTTAGTTTTCGAAAACGTAAGTTGTTTAGATAAAGCATTTATAATCACGTTATGGGGAGCTACCCCATCTGTAAGCTCACTAAACTGTAGATACCGAAACTGTTGACGGAAAGTTGTTGTGCCCCGAGTCAATGTCTATCGTCATTGACCAAGATGCGAGGTCCACTAGTTCACGCCCGATCCCCCCGGTCACGGTCTGAGGTTGTCAAACCTAATAGCGCTATCAACTAATAACCCGTTCGCCCCCGGCGATTAATCGGTACTGTAAGCAGGGACTTAAGGTGATAGAGTTTCGTTTAGCTTGGCTAGTTGTGATTTATAAATAATATCCAAACGTATCTCCCCCGGAGATAGTAAGTACCCATTCGGATTTCCCCCAGAAATAAGAGTTCAAAAGTATTTCTCCAAAGTTGGCAGTTTGTCCGTGTCCCTCCCTGGGACGCATGCTTTTAGTGTGTGAACTCACCTTGGGTTGCTCGGCAGATTAGGTTACTTGTCAAGCACGCTGGTCACCACGTCCTAACATGGTTACCAGTATAGGTCAGATTTGGGTACAGAGAATGTCACGTATATTTTTCACATAATCTAACACATAGCATGCATACAGTTACATGTTGAGTTATTGGGCCTGCTCTACTATTAGATCAGTCAACAGTAACAACTAACACATAGTTCAGTTAAACAGGCAGCCCAAACAAATCACGTTGTGGCCCAATAACTAAAGTGAGCAGCCCAGTCGAGACAAGGTGGTCTCGACTCGAGAACATGCGGTCTCGAGTCGCAACCAGGAGGTCTCGACTTGTAATGGTTGGTCTCGAGTGGCGCAGGCATGACTCGCAACCCCAGAGATCTCGAGTCCCGTCTCGAGTTGTCACGATGTGGTCTCGAGTCGAGACCTTGATGGTCTCGAGTCCCTGAAGTCCGTTTTTGAGTTGCTTGGTCTGGGTCTCGAGTCGCAACCGTTGCGGTCTCGAGTTGTAGCTTCATGGTCTCGAGTCGAAACCAGAGGTCTCGACTCATTTGCCTGCTGATTCTGGTGCATCTGCCCGCATTGTACTATCCAACAGAATTCTGATTTTATGATTTTATGTACTATCCAATGAGGTTTCACAAACCTGTTTCCTTGTCTAACAATTAACCAAAATGGATCACACAACAAGTTTTTCAAATATTTTCATGACATTCATGTTGTTCTTTATTAGGGTTTTCATCATAAACATATTCATACGGTTCATCATGAAGTTCATCCAAATAGATAACATTATTCTTGTTTAAAGCATAAACATACATCCTCATTCTACAACGCATATCATGCTACTTGGTCAATAAGAATCATGTAAACATTTATTCTAAACACTATGACACATTTTGACCTATAATATCAACATAAATCGGATGATCATAAACACCTCACACTAACAATCATTCATCATTCAAATGTCTTAGCACTTCATTATCATGCAAGAGTTCACATATTTCATCCATCCTTTCAATCATTCAAAGCAAATAGCACCATTATGCACGTAAACACCTAGTGAACATCTAAAACACTAACCGGTTGCGAAAAGGCACCGAATCAAGGAAGAAAGTGAGAAATGAAGTGTCCGAGTGATGATGATGAGCTTGACCGAGGCTCCTTGTTGCCGCCGATTGAATCCGAGAGAGGGAGAGAGAGATGAGCTTGCTTGTTGGGGTTTAAGTGAGAGAGGGTGAAGGAGTGCGTGTGTGTGGGAGTGAGTGTGGGAGAATGATGGAAGTGACGGATGGTTGGCTTGGGCATGGGTTTTATACTCGGTATGGGTGGTGCACCCTACAAGGGTTCCGAGTGGGCTTCTCCGGTGTATGGCCCAATCCGGCCCAACCGTTACTGTTTACTCGAGACCGAGTGGTCTCGAGTCGGGTTCGTGGTCTCGGCTCCCTACATACATATATAGTACATATACATACTTAGTAAAAGGATCACTTAGAACATCAAGATAACACGCACTTTCATTTAATAACGTATATACACACAATGTTAATACAAAAGGCTTACTCGGGAAAACCTAGAGTGTCACATTATCCCCAAGTATTAAGAACTTTCGTCCCGAAAGTTAAGGCAGCCACTGTCAAGCTAGTACGTGTGAGAGTGTTTCAACGGGGTGTCACACCTACTCCTTATCACGTCGAGTGTAAGGGAAAAGGACAGGTCTACAGCTGACCTGTAGGTGGTAGGCTTTGAAGCCTTGACATTTCCTTTTATTTCAGGGGCTAGACCACCTATGAAATACCCGATGCGCTTAGGTTTGGGAGTGACCAGGTAAGGAACAAGTCTGGACATAGAATTGAAACTGGTAACATATGATCTGCAGTCTAGATCCTTCATGACTAAGGTTAGAAAATCAGTTTCAACCTTCTCCACTTCATGTTGTGGACAGTATATTTCTTTAAGCAACTCAACAAACTTGGCCCAAGAGAGGTTGTATAGAGGAATCTTTCTGGTGGATTGAACCAGAACCTTCCACCAAGTTAGGGCATCGCCCTTGAATGATTGTGAAACAAATTTAACCACATCTTCCTTGGTACAACCACTTATGTCCACAATTGTTTCCATCTCATCAAGCCATTTCATGCAGTCAATGGCTCTTTTCTCTCCAGTAAAGTCTCTTGGTTTACAAGAGATAAAATACTTGTAGGTACAACCTTTGTTGAAATGTGTTGCCTGATCAAACACAATCTGCTTGTGTGGCTCACTCTTCTGATTGGATGAATGTTCAGATTCATCTTTCTTTGTTGTATGCGGTTTTGAAAGGGATTTAGAATGAGTTTTCGAATAAGCATCACTCGACTCTTTTAGTATCTTATCCACAGCTTTTGTTACGGCTGTGTTTATCATGGCTTGTAATTCAGCGCCGGTGATATTCAGTTTAGTAGTATCATTCCCTTCAACTGGGTGACTGTGTGCCTCATCTGATCCGGTCATGGTGAAGCTTCGAATGCTATATACCAAGTAACAATAATTTGTTTAGTTGTTATATAGCGAATCATCTTATTCGATGATTAACTAGCCATGGTATAAGTAACCATATAGGCTAATAGGTTTGACATTTTTGAAGAATGTATATTTGAAATTATTTAATTACAATTAGCCTAGGTTACAATTGAACCGTCAAAGGCATTTAAACAGGATATAATCTTTTACATGTATTAGACAGGGAACATATGTTACAACTGTCATTGTCGTATAGACACTTTTATATAGCACAAAGGCTCGTCTCGAAGGACATTTAGATGGCATAAAAGGCCTTGTTTCTATGACAATTTAAATTATGAGTCAAGATTTTATCAGATCATGGGCTCTAAGGTTTGAACATAGTTCTTCACCTTTAGACAGAGAGTCATTGACTACGACTGCCATCGTTATAAAAACGATATAGCTTGGCCTGTAGGCAAAATGAATAACATCTCTAATGGATGTTTTAGTATGGACATCATATTTGATGATATTAGCCATGATTCACATTGATCATTTAGGCTATGTAAAGGCTTGGTGGAATCCAAGTACTTTGAAGGCTGGTGTGGTTTCTCAAGCCACACTGCTAAGAGTGTTAACATGTTCTGGATGTTAACAAGGATTTATTGTCTTGAGAGGGTTGTACCATCATAGCCATGTTTATATTGATATATAGGCTAGGTTATATCATTAAGAAGATCTTTTGGAATTTCTTGGCAAATCAATTAAAAATTGAAATGATTGTTTGCACGTTGTTGTAATGAAAGTACATATATATAAATTCCAAAAGAAAATTTCCATTAATAATACTAACGATTACAAAACTACCCTAAACGGGTCTTTCAAATAACATAAATTGTCCACGCAGAGTCTAAAAAGAAAAACAAGTCCTTGCAGGGACTGTATAACAACTCTCCCGAAATCCTTAAAACACCCCTATACGTCCTAAAATACGCCCTGTATACGAAGAATGACCTTAAAATACCTTTATTTTAATAAAAATTAAATAAAAGCAACATTTTAAGTCGCTCACGGGGCGCGACAATATTAAGGCAAGCCATCGCGGGCCGCGACAAGGTGACACCAGGCGAGCCCCTAGGCCGCCACGTGTCCAGATACGTGTGGAGGCTACCGAGTGAGTCGACAAGGCTAGAGCCTAGTCTACTAGCCTCGCGGGCCGCGAAGGAGAATGGGGTGGGCGTCACAGGCCGCGAGCCACCCTATTCCCAGCCTATAAATGGAAGGGTTCGACTTCAGTTTGCAGTCATTCATTTCTCGATTTCCTCTCAAACTTTCTCAATAATAGAAATAATATCCGGGCATAATACCCACTAATTAGCGAAGCTCTGCCTTGTTGTAAGTATTATAACCCCCGGTTACGTATTAGTTACTCTGCCTGATTGATCTAGAGCTCCGTAACGCATGTCAAGGCTCTGCCTGAGTCAGTCGTTGGAGTTCTGTCTCGGGGGGAGGGTATAGCTAATGTAAATTGGGTTATCTTACTAACACGTTTGCATTGTTTAATTTAATAGATTATAACCAGGAAGTAACCAGGAATTAACTAAAACAGCAATGTGAGTTATTCCCTTTTTGCAAACTGTTTCTACAAAACCTGAATTATTTTAAAATATATTTAACACTGATTGAGTATTTGTGATACTACAATTACTGTCGGTATGTTGGGGTTTTGTATACATTACTTGTTACTACACTGTGAGTAGTAGCATGACCACAAGTCAGGATTGACAGTACCATGAGTGGTAATTTGATAGATGTAAACAAATGTAATTGCGGATTCCCTCAATACTGTAAAATGAAAAATTGTTTTGATTAAACTGGGATTCACTCGCCAGTATTTCTTGCTGACAAAACTTTTTAAAACGCGTTTCAGGTAACAAAATGTGAAAGCCAAATAGAAGCCAGGTGGAGAGCACTGAAGGCTTGGAAAAGTGGCTATAAAAGTTACCTAAACAAGAAAGAAGTTTTATTTCAATAAATTAGGGTTTATCCCTATAAACATGTCGTAATAGAAACTTGGGTTTTTCCCATGTATTTATTAAATATAAAAGTTAGTGTTTCACTCTGATAAACTATTTCCTAACTACGGTCTCGATGTAATTTCCGCTGCCAAACTAATAAACACCGATACCACTGATACTGTCCTCGCGACCGCCCGCTCCCGGGGTAGGGGTCAGGGGTTGCGACAGAGAAAGTGGTATCAGAGCTACAACCACTGATTTAACCCACGGAAGTGTTCTGCCAATATCAAAATTTTATTATTTATGTTAGGAAATCATCTATGTGATTGTGTATATCTGTATATTATTGTTTTGTGTTATTTGACAATCTGTTAGTTTACACTATGAGCGAGCAAGGTACATCAGACGCCTATCGTCACCTAGCTAGTTCTCCCAAAAGTGAAGGAACTTTCTCACAGCCTACTCCTTCGGGGTATCTGCTGATACAGAAGAATGAATCTTCATCTTTAAGGCGCAATCCGAAGAACCATTCCCTTCGAAAAAGAGATGATGGTTCGGTCGGGGAGCACATGAGCGAAGGAAGCAAATGAGAAAATTGCAACAACAAAAGGCATTAGCAGCAGCCAATAGAGAAATAAACGCCCAGACCCAAGACATAGTTAATAGACGATTGGCAAATTTTCATATACTAGCCACCACTGCAGCAGATCCAAACCTAGATCAGATAATTGCAGCACAACCATTCCCACAATTCCCAACCCAACCAATGGAGATAGGACCTAAGCAAGGAGATCAGGTTCCCATACCAGCATTCGACCCAAACGAGATACATAGAATTCCAGTGCCTAATCCTCTAATGTATGATCCATGGGAAGATGACCATAGGGATTACCACGAACTCTATCCATAGGGAGAACTGATACCAAACCCCATAGCACAATATACCAACCTTAACCCTTTAGACCCATATTGGAATGCCGATCCGTATGTCCAGGAGATACTAGACAACCCGTACCCATATGGAGAACCTATGCCCCAGTACCCTGACCCAATACCCGCACCACTGCCAACCATGAGTGAAGCGAATGTGCAGGAACTCCGCACATTTGGTAAGGAATTAGTTGAAGGGGAGAGAGGATTAAACAAATAGGAGAGAAGCTCGTGTGAAAATACGATGAGCGAGAGATGCAATACTGGAATCACCCCTAGCAGTAATAAAGTAATAAAATATAGATATATATATATATGTAAATGTGTTTAGTTTGAAAAAAAAAACAACTAAAATAGATAACCTAATACCTACCGATGCATAACTAGTAGTGGGTTTAAATTTCCAGTTGTAGCTTGTAATATATATATATATATAGGAAAAGGATCATGTGAGAAGTGATAGGCTAGTTGAGAAACTTGAGAAGCATTCTGGACCACACATTTTTCTAAGCCTTTCGTAATATACACATATGTATAGTTTAAAATTGACTATATACATATGTGTATATTTTTTTATTTTTTAGTTGAAATTGTCGGCGGTTCTCTAAAAAAGATAGCGAAAAAAATTATCCCTAGAGTCGAGACTAATAGGAATGTATAAACCAATGCTTCCATAGATTCGATCGTGGTTTACAATTATAGCTTCCATACCTGTTTATTTTTGGGGGGATCATATCCCGGATAAAAAAAGAGCAAGAGTAACAAAAAAATGACGATTCAAATCAAGATTTCTCTGGTACCCTATATAAAAAATAAAAATCAAATCATAAAAAGAAAATAGATTCGAAAGAGACCAAAGAAATGTTGTATCAGATTGCTTGTCTTCTTGTAGTTGGATCTCCAAGTTTTTGGAATGCTCCAAATTCTACTTGAGCATCCAAATCTGGGTCAATACCAGCGAAAACATCTCTAAACAAGGTTCGAGAACCATGCCAAATGTGTCCGAAGAAGAAGAGCAAAGCAAATGAAGCATGTCCAAAAGTAAACCAACCCCTTGGACTGCTACGAAAAACACCATCAGATTTCAAAGTAGCACGATCTAATTCAAAAATTTCCCCCAATTGAGCGCGTCTAGCATATTTTTTGACAGTAACAGGATCACTATAACTGACTCCATTGAGTTCACCACCATAGAACTCAACAGTTACACCTACTTGTTCGACACTATACTTAGATTCCGCCCTTCGAAAA